>NC_091979.1:96078451-96678451 GCF_044704955.1 Pristiophorus japonicus
TGGTTGATTGAATCAAAGCAGATTTCTACTGGGTATACACAGATGTTTAAAAACAAAGATGTTCTGGTCCTCACACTGATCAGTATTTTTACCCAATATAACATAATACAGTAAATAAATTGCAACTAAATTACTGCCTAATAGTTCAGTTTATGTTACTTTAAATATCCTTACTTTGTTTGCTATAAGGTGTACTGGTGCAAGCTGGTTTATGTAATAAATGCAGTGCATTTTATCCTCAAGAACTATTGATCATGAATCTCAGGGGGAGTCCAAAACTAGAGGTCATAAATATAAGATAGTCACTAAAAAATCCAATAGGGAATTCAGGAGAAACTTATTTACCCAGAGAAAAGAAAGACTTGGATTTATATAGAGAGTGGTAAGAATGTGAAATGTGCTACCACAAAGTAGTTGAGGCGAACAGCATAGATATATTTAAAAGGGAAGTTAGATAAACACACAAGGGAGAAAGAAAGAGAAGGATACCTTAAGGGTTAGATGAAGAGAGGTGGGAGGAAGCTCGCTTGCAGCATAAATGCTGGCATAGACCTGTTGAGCCAAATGGCCTAAGTTCTGTGCCGTAGACAAAAAGGAGAATGATATCAAGTTCATATAACAAGTGTCAGCTATGGCTCAGTTGGTAGTATCCTTGTCTCAGTCGGTAGTATCCTTGCCTCAGTCAGAAGGTTGTGGGCTCAAATCCCATTCCAGAGACTTGAGCACAAAATTCTAGGCTGACAGTGCAGTGCTGAGCAAGCACTGCACTGTCAGAGGTGCAGTCTTTCGGATGAGACGTTAAACTGAGGCCCCTTCTGCTCTCTCAGGTGGACATAGAAACATAGAAAATAGGTGCAGGAATAGGCCATTCGGCCCTTCTAGCCTGCACCGCCATTCAATGAGTTCATGGCTGAACATGCAACTTCAGTACCCCATTCCTGCTTTCTCACCATACCCCTTGATTCCCCTAGTAGTAAGGACTTCATCTAACTCCTTTTTGAATATATTCAGTGAACTGGCCTCAACAACTTTCTGTGGTAGAGAATTCCACAGGTTCACCACTCTCTGGGTGAAGAAATTCCTCCTCATCTCGGTCCTAAATGGCTTACCCCTTATCCTTAGACTGTGTCCCCTGGTTCTGGACTTCCCCAACATTGGGAACATTCTTCCTGCATCTAACCTGTCTAACCCCATCAGAATTTTAAACGTTTCTATGAGGTCCCCTCTCATTCTTCTGAACTCCAGTGAATACAAGCCCAGTTGATCCAGTCTTTCTTGATATGTCAGTCCCGCCATCCCGGAAATCAGTCTGGTGAACCTTCGCTGCACTCCCTCAATAGCAAGAATGTCCTTCCTCAGGTTAGGAGACCAAAACTGTACACAATACTCCAGGTGTGGCCTCACCAAGGCCCTGTACAACTGTAGCAACACCTCCCTGCCCCTGTACTCAAATCCCCTCGCTATGAAGGCCAACATGCCATTTGCTTTCTTAACCGCCTGCTGTACCTGCATGCCAACCTTCAATGACTGATGTACCATGACACCCAGGTCTCTTTGCACCTCCCCTTTTCCTAATCCGTCACCATTCAGATAATAGTCTGTTTCTCTGTTTTTACCACCAAAGTGGATAACCTCACATTTATCCACATTATACTTCATCTGCCATGCATTTGCCCACTCACCTGGACGTAAATGATCCTATAGCATTATTTTGAACAAGAGTAGGGGAGTTATCCTCGGTGTCCTGCCAATATTTATTCCTCAATCAACATCACTAAAACAGATTATCTAGTCATTATCACATTACTGTTTATAGGAGTTTGGTGTGTGCAAATTGGCTGCCGCGTTTCCTATTTCGTTGGCTGTAAAGCACTTTGGAACATCTGGTGATCGTGAAAAGCACAATATAAATCCAAGTGTTTTTTTCTTAGTTTGTAAAAGTAAATAAAATGTCTTAATTGAAAGTATTTTCCAATCAATTATTTAGATTTTAAAAATTTTACTTATAACTGTATAAGTTTGGGGACTTGGAATGGGAGTATACACTCAATGGAAAGACAATGATGAATTCAAATACAGATATAAAATATCCTAATAATACGACTACTAGCTGACAAGTGAGCTGCCTTCTTTTCCATTGTCAGTAAATGGATAAATGCATTTGAGTGCAGAATGTCAGGATTTTTCCTTGCTCAGATTTGATAATTTTCGTATGCTGATACTTGCCAAATCACAGGGGAGATTTTGCTTGCTGGTAAGTCAGCTCTCTTCATTTTCATTATAAAGCCCCAAAAATCTATCAATGGATTGTTTTTTTCCCCACCCACACCCCTCCTACCCACCAAAGGAGCAATCTGGGGCCCAAGTTTCCGCCCCTTGTAAAAATGGCGCACCTCCATGAGTTGCACCGATTTTCTAGAATAAAAAGGGTGCCGAAAAGTTACCGTCTAATTCTCAGAGCTCTTCGGCCTCGGCGTAGCGCAGCACTAGGGGTGGGGGGGGTGGAGCCAGGTTCCGGCGCTGAAAACAGTGCCGGGACCCCTGCACATGCGCGCTAGAGCGTGCGCGCATGTACAGTAGCTCCTCGCAGCCAGACACTCTGCAGGCTGTGTGGGAGGAGCCTAGCCCTGGCTGAATGGGCTCAGTCATCAGCAGCCCGCTGCAGCGTTCAGACTCTCCCAGAGAAGCCACATCAAGTGACATTATAAAGAACCAGACGTAATCCACACAAAGTCTGAAACTACAGCATGATTTACAAAACTCTTTCGAATACCAAAACTGAGTTAGTCCAACTCACTCGGGTACTTTTACTTTATTACACAATATGCGCATTAGCCATTTCCTTCATTTGCTGTGCCAAACTGGCAGCAACATGGTTTGCACAGGGTACTTCTAGAAATTATAAAATAGTTCTCTGACCAATATAGCAGAAGAACGACAGACAAACTACGTTAAATAATTGTATGTTGTGGATACTATACACTTTCCGCTGCAACATTGTATGAATGAACATAGCACGAATCCCATTTGAAATGAATGAAATCCGTCTATTTGCATCAATACAAATGAGGACAGAGAATTACTGGATAATGAACGCTAACTTTACCTACAGTATATGTTAGAATGTAAAATATAAAGCCAGCTTGTAAAGTGGATTAGTCCCTCAGAAGCAGAGCAACTTTTAAGCTGCTGTGTACCATTGGCAATGCCCAGTGCTATTTCAACGAGTTTGAACCAGTGCTATCACAAACAACCCAACACATAACACAGCTGTTCGCCTCCAGCTTTTAATCCCAATTCCCCCCACAGAAAATCAGGCTCGGAGATGCATGCATTTCCCTGGAGCTGAATTTCAATGCAAAAAAAAAATTCCGATTTAAGAAAATAATTATCTGCAGTCAGTGACAAAGCAAAGGCCTTCGCCACTGGCCCCAGAGAAAGCTGCCCGCAAAGATCTCAATCGCTGTGGCGAGAAGTCTGCCTTTCCCGTTCAGTTGAGATCAGTGTAAGTTAATGGGCAACCCCTGACACGAACTCCATTCAACCCTCCTCCCCCGCGTTCAGCCTCCGTTTACACCCCCCCCCACCCCTGCTTTCAGCCTCCGTTCACCCCCCCTCATGCGTTCAGCCTCCGTTTACCCCCCCCTACGCGTTCAGCCTCCGTTTACCGACTCCCCCCCCCACCCCCCGCGTTCAACCTCCATTAACTCCTCCCCGTTCAACCTCAGTTCACAACCCCCCCCCCCCCCCCGCGTTCAACCTCCGTTCACCCCCACCACGTCCAAACTCCGTTCACCCCCCCCCCCCCGCATTCAGACTGCATTCACCCCCCCCCCTCAGAAACACAGACAGAGAGAGAGAGAGAGAGAAAGAGAGAGACAGACAGAGACAGAGAGAGACACTGACAGAGACAGAGGCCGACAGAAACACTTTCCCTTCACATAAAGGTAGGGCTTCTCTTTTTTATTTGTTATTGATTGGTTGCTTATTACTTTGGTCTTGGTGCTTTAGGTGCAGGGTTCCTTCTATTTTTTTTGTGTGTTAATGAATTGCTTATTACTTTTTGTGCTTGGTACTTTAAATGTACTGCTTTGTTTAGAGCTTTAAATGTACTTATGCTTCTTTATTGTTGTTGTGAAGGTGTTTAGTGCTTTGGAAAATCCTCTAGCTTCCCTTCACCCCCCTTCCCCTTCCCCTTCCCCCCGTTGATGTTGATGTGTCTGCCTCAGCCGGGAGCCTATACTTGCTTATTTATAAAAAGAGAAACAAAAGAGAAATATCATCGCAAGGGGTTTTAGGCCATTTTAAGTGATGTGTTTAATGCTTTAGTCCTTTGTGTTTAATGCTTCCCACCCCCCTTCTCTGGCTGTGCCTGCACTTAACTTAACTCTAGGGTAAGGTTTTTCAGAACTTACTCTGTTCTAAGTTAGTTTGGAGTAAGTTTTCGCTGCCTAAACTTGCAAAACAAGCCTAAGTGGCTGGACACACCCCCCTTTGAAAAAAAAACTGAACTAAAACGAAACTAAACTAATTCACTAGAACTGGAGCAAATTAAATGCCAAGAATTGCGATTTCTAAGATATTCTAATATAAACTAGTTGCTCCAAGAACTCCACCCGAAACTTGGGCCCCGGAGAGGGGATTTAAAAATACCACAGGCGAATCAGAGAAGTGACAGCACTGAAACTAACGAGGGAAGAATTGAAAGTGTGACATCATACATGATAGAGGGAGGAGTGGTAAAGCCAGAGGAATAAAACTGTGTTCAACTATTAATGCACTTTAATATTTAATTAGATCAGTGGATAAAAACCTAAACTTCTCTGCCTCTCTTTCCTCCTTGAAAATGCTCTTTAAAATCTACCTCTTTGACCAAGCTTTTGGTCATCTGATGTAATTTCTTATGTGGCTTGGTGTCAAATTTATTTATTTTGTCTTATAACACTGCCGTGAAGTGCCTTGGGACGTTTTACTTTATTAAAAGTGCTATATAAATAAAAGTTGTTGTTGTTGTAGATTAAGGGGCTAAGTTAACTTATTAACAATGAGGCAAAGGCAAAAATCTAACTACGAACTTTTACAAAGTAAATAATTAAATAAAAACTGACAATAGGCTAAATAAGCTAAACTGACAATGGAACCATTAGAAATCAAATTAAATAATTTATTATAATTTAGCATTAAAGGTGAATTAATTAGCACTAGAAATAGATAAATAACTGCTGTACAGTAAATAAGTATATAAAGTAGGTAATGGCAGCACAAGCATTGCACTGGGTCTGTAGAATATGGGAATTTGTGGACAGTGACACCGTCTTAAATGCCCACAGTGGAGACATGTCTATAGGCCAGGTTTTGCTGCAAGTACAAACTAAACTCACCACAGAAAGTCAAGGCATTACAAACTCATGTATCTTTTTAACAATGCAATAATTGTTTTATTGACCATCAACTTCTCTAGCATTGAAAATTAACTAGTACAAGTGTGGTGTCTCATTCCTGCAGGTAATTATTGTTGTTGGAATTTTAAAAGCGTCAAATTTTTAAGAATTTAAAAAAACTTTTACTTTGTTTTTTTTCTCTCAATCCAATCTTTCTTCGTTTGTACCTGATTTGACATTGAATTCATCCATATTAATTTATACTTCGTTCTCAGCCCTCCCACTGCTTATTTCTCAATCCTTCAATCTGATTGGTGCCCTGTACATTCAGGTCCCAGATGCCCAGTTTCCCTCGCTACACCATCAGTTCACACTTTTAGCAACTGTGTCCAAAAACGTTTTGAGCTTAAGGGTGCAGGGGCAAGTCCAACTAACAGCAGACACTTAAGATGGGCCTTGTTACAGCCTGGCTTTGAGTCACTCCGGCTCAGATACGGAGAATTGGGACTGTGAGATAGAAATGCTCTTGATACAAAGAAGCAGGTGCAATATCTAGATAGTTCACTCCAGAACACAAGGTGGAACTTGTATTTATATAGCACCTTTCACTACCTCAGGATGCCCCAAGTACTTTACAGCCAATTAAGTATTTTTGAAGTGTAGTGACTATTGTAATGTAGGGAAATGTGGCACCCATATGCATACATAAATGCCACAGAAATAGCAATGTGATAAAGACCAGATAACTTAAAAAAAATTATTATTAACGTTGGTTGAGGGATAAATACTTGCCAGGACACCAGGAAGAACTCCCCTACTCCAGTGAATAGTGCTATGGGATCTTTTAAATTCACCTAAAAGGACAGATGGGGCCACGGTTTTATGTCTCAACCCAAGGATGTCATCTTCAACACGTCAGCTTAGATTATGTGCTCAAGTCTCTGGAATGGGACTTGAACCCTCAACCTTCTGACTCACACGAGAGTGCTGTCATCTAGCAAAGGCCAACACTTTGATTGTGACTGAGTCAGAGGGTACGATGAACTTAGTGGAGACTGGCAAGAAATTGACCCTGGCCTACAGGTATGATATACTCGCTACCTGCAGGGATGAGGAGGAAGGCTGTGGGGAAGATGGCCAGAATGCTAACTAAGGCACCATGGAACAGGGGACAATTCTAGGAAGTGGGGGTGAAAGGAGGCGAATAGAAAGGTTGTAATCGTAAGGATTTCAATTATTAGGGGAATTAGGGATATCCTTTGCAGTTGCGATAAGAGTCCAGGAGGGCGTGTTGCCTATCCGGTGCCAGGGGAAGGGATATTTTGAAGCAGCTGGAAAGGAACTTAAAAGAGGAAGGTGGGGGGTGGTGGGGGTGGAAAAGAACCATTTGTGGTGATCCATGTTGGAACCAATGACATAGGAAAGAACAAGGAGAATGTCTTGTGAAGGGAATACTGTATCAGGTGCTAGGCTTTAAATTGAAAAGTAGTACCTTGAGGGTTTACCCGAGACACATGCTAATGATTATAAACAGATCAGGAAAGTGAATGCGTGGTTGAAAGAGTGGTGTGAGAAAAAAAGAGGGTTGAGTGTTCATGGAACACTGGCACCAGTATGGAGACAGGAAGAGGTTGCACATGAACCAGGTTGGGACCTAGGTTCTAGCAGAAAGGATAAATAGGATTTTAAACTAGTATGGGGAGGGAGGGGGTTGAGTGGATAGAATATAAAAGAAAAAAAGAGAAAATGTCAGAGTACAAAAGAGATAAACAAATAAATTGCTCAGGAAACAGAAAAGGTTACAGGAAGTAGTAAAAAATACTTGATATAATAAAGCAGGAGTAATGAAAAATAAGAGCATATTAAGTCATCTGTATATCAAAGTACAGATCATCAGCAACAAACGGGAACTGGAGACAATAATTTCAAGTGAAGAAATAGCTGCAATTGGGATAATGGAAATACGGCTGCAGACAGGACAGGATTCAACACTATAGCTATAATGTATTTAGAAACGATTCGGGTGGAAGGGGTAGTGGTGGGGTAACTGTGTTAATCATAAATAATAATGGTAGTATAAAGAAAGGACATAACTCAACTAACAGATAGAAAAATAACCCATATGGGTTGAAATAGAAAGAATCTATTAGGGATACAGATCAAGTGGAGAGAGAAATGTTATATAATCTATGAATGAGTTAAAAACAGAATCATAAACTATGCCCAAATAAACTGGCAGAGAGTGAAAGGAGAGAAAAGGATGGCGATTTTGCAGTGTACATCTGACTCCATGGGCTAGAAACCCAAGGAAGGAAGCATTGCAAGACCCAGTGATGGGAAATGAACTAGAGCAGATAAATGATGCACGTGTGGGAGAACATCTAGGGAGTAGTGATGAAATATAATGAGGTTTACGATAATAATTGAGAGGGAGAGATGCTACAAAGAAAAAAAAGAGATTGGGAATAAACAACTATGATGGAATGAGGATGGAGCTAATGAAAGTAAACTGAAGAAAAATATTGACAATGAAATAGATAGTGGCCAATATTTAAAAGGAAGAGATCACACAGCTCCAAACAAATATATTGCACTAAAATACAAGAACAAACAAGGCACAAATGATATGCTATGGATAAAGAAGGGCTAGGGTAAAACTGAATCAAAAATAAAAGGCATACAAAAGTACATAAACATTAAAGGAGAGGATGACAAAAGGGAATATGGGCAGCTTTGGAAAGAGGATGAAAAGACAAATAGGAAGGCAAAGAGGACATATGAAATAAAAGTATCAAAGAATAGAAAAATAGTGTAGTATTGTGTAGGCACACAAGTAATAAAAGAAGTAGTAAGATAGGGATAGATAATCTCATACAAGATGATACTGAAATGGCAAGCATACCTAACTTCAATTTTCATTGAAGAGGATAAGAAAGAGGAAATTACAAAAGTGGTAAAAGCCAAGAGGAACATAACAGTTAAATAAGATAGAAAGGAAATACGAGATAAACTAGACAAACTTGAGGACAACGCCCCAGGTCCGAGTGAATTGCATCTGCATATATTTAAAAACTATTGTTTGGGGGGTGGGGAGCTGATAATAGAGACACTTGTATCCAAATGTAAAAATTCAATAGAAAAGGGAAAAATCCCAGAGGACTGGCGAACAACAAATGTAATTTTTATCTTCACGAAGGGTGATTGAAATTACATTTGTTGTTCGCCAGTCCTCTGGCATTATTATAGAAAAATAAATAGTAAAGCATTCTGTAATATTCTGGATTAGTTCCAGACTATAGACTAGTTGGCTTAATATCAAATCTAGGAAAGATACTAGAATCTTTACTAGATCAGATAACAAAACATCTGAATATAATTATTAAAAAGTCAGCATGGAGGTTTTTTTTTAAAAAAAGGAAGGCGATGTCTAATTAACCTTTAGGAATTCTTTGGGAGAAATGACAGTGGATGTGGTGTATTTGGATTTCCAGAAGGCATTCAATAAGGTGCTACATAAAAGGTTACTGCACAAGATACAAGTTCACTAGGTTGGGAGGTAATATATTAGCATGGATCATTTTACAGTTGGCAAACAGTGACTAGTGGGGTGCCGCAGGGATCGGTGCTGGGTCCTCAACTATTCACAATCTATATTAATGACTTCAATGAAGGGACCGAGTGTAATGTAGCCAAGTTTGCTGATGATACAAAGATGGGTGGAGGAAAGCAAATTGTGAGGAGGAGACACAATCTGCAAAGGGATAATAGACAGGCTAAGTGAGTGGGCAAAAATTTGGCAGATGGAGTATAATGTGAGAAAATGTGAGGTTATCCATTTTGGCAGAAAAAAATAAAAAAGCAAATTATAATTTAAATGGAGAAAAAGAGAGAAAATTGTAAAGTGCTGCAGTAGAGGGACCTGGGGGTCTTTGTGCTTGAAACACAAAAAGTTAGTTTGCAGGTACAGCAAGTAATCAGGAAGGCAAATGGAATGTTGGCCCTTATTGCAAGGGGGATAGAGTATAGAAGCAGAGAAGTCCTGCTACAACTATACAGGGCATTAGTGAGGCCACACCTGGAGTACAGCTTTGGTCTCCGTATTTAAGGAAGGACATACTTGCATTGGAGGCTGTTCAGAGAAGGTTCACTAGGTTGATTCCGAAGATGAGGAGGTTGACTTATGAGGAAAGGTTGAGCCGGTTGGGCCTATACTCATTGGAGTTCAGAAGAATGAGAGGTGATCTTATCAAAGCGTACGAGATAATGAGGGGGCTCGACAAGGTGGATGCAGAGGCGCTATTTCCACTCATAGGGGAAACTAAAACTAGGGGACATAGTCTCAGAATAAGGGGCCCCCATTTAAAACTGAGACGAGGAGGAATTTCTTCTTTCAAAGGGTTATAAATCTATGCACCAGAGAGCTGTGGAGGCTGGGTAATTGAATATATTTAAGGCGGAGATAGAAAGATTTGAGCGATAAAGGAATAAAGGGTTATGGGGAATGGGCAGGGAAGTGGAGCTGAGTCCATGATCAGATCAGCCATGATCTTATTAAATGGCGGAAGAGACTCGAGGGGCCAGGTGGTTTACTCCTGCGCCTATTTCTTAGGTCCTTATGTCGAAGGGGAATGCAGTGGACTTTCACAAGGCCTTTGATAGGGTGCCACATAAGAGACCTATGACAAAGGTCAAGGCTTGTGGAGACAGGGGCCAAGTAGCAGAATGGATTGATATATGACTACAAAAACAGAAAACAGAGGGTAAGCATGAACAAAAGTTTCTTGGACTGGTATAAAGTGGGAAGTGGTATCTCTCAAAGTTCTGTAGTGGGACCACTGCTGTTTACCATATACATTAATGATTTGGACTCAAAAATTGGAGTTATGGTGTCAACATTTGCAAATTGGTGGGTATAGCTAATAATGTGGCAGACTGCACCAAAATACAAAAAGACAAACCAGCTTGCATAGTGGGTGGATAAATTAAATTCAATGTAGCTGTGTAAGGTGATTCATTTTGGAAGGAAGAATAAGGAGGCCACTTATTCCTTGGCAGGCAAGATGGGTTAGAGGAGTAGAGAGATCTGAGAATACAGATACATAAATCATAAGTTGATAATGTCAGAGTGAAAACAATGTACTAGGTTAAACTGCATGTAGGCCACGATTGCCCAAATGTAGCCGGCCAATTTTTTTGCAATTTTCCAAAGGGAGCCTCAAAAAGGTATTAGGCCCCATTTTGCACATGCAAAGTGCCTGCATGTTTCAGGCGTGGGACCTCTTTTTCTGCCTTTACAATATATCAGGCAGGCAGAATGCGCGCGCACACATATTGGATGCTTTGGTGCCCTTTTTACGCCTGTAAAACGGTCATGCTTAATGTTCTCTAATTTTTGGGGAGCTGTGCAGTCCATTCAAAAATCTGCGTGCACACGTTTTTTGTCTTTAAAAGCCAACTCACCAGCTGCACGGGAGAGTGCTGTGCAGCCATCTAGCTATGTAATTGGTCATGGTGTAGACCAATTTCTAGCTCTGGTCTCCATACTACAAAAGTACCTCAACACAATGGAGAAAATGCAGAATGGTACAGTAATAAATTTGTACATGGCAACGATTAGGTCACAGAGTACAATTCAGTTTTGGGTACCCAATAATGGAAAGGACATTAAAGTCTTAGAAACCACATTGCATAGATTCATGAGGGATGGAAAGCTATATTAATGAAGGATTTGAGGTACTGGAACTATTTCCACTGAAGCAAGGCGGCCAAGAGATGTAATAGAGGTTTCAAAGAGTTTCACCTGGTTGGAGAGTCAGTGACAAGGGATCACCAATTTAGAATTTCGATTCAAATACAAGCATAAATTATGCATTAACCAAAAGAAAAGGATTATGGCTCAAAATACACTGTAAACAATGCTTAATATTTTCACAATCAGGAATGGCCTTACTCTTGAGCAACTATCTGATTGACACTCATGTTCTCATCAAGGCATTTGTTTTTTTTCGCTGGAGTATAGTTCCATGCCCAATTGGCCATTATTCACACCATGGCAGTGAGCACCAAGAGGTGATTCACTCCTTGCCTGATCTTAAGGCAAATGTACTTCCAAAAAAGGTCACTGATAGTAATAAAAAGGCAGCGGTTCTCCCACCCCCGCAAGAGCCTCATTTCTGAGTATGTAGAAGGCAATTGCAGTCTACTTACTGTTGTCCTGTTTAAAATCAGTTAACTCAACACAAACCAGAGATTAAACCTGGGATTGCTCTGGTCTGTAATGCTCAGCTACTCACCAGAAAAACTCAATTCAAAACAAGGGGAGATGCATATTTTTTTTTCTAAAAGTAAAATTCTGAACCTGTCTTACCCCCTTCAATGAGTGGTGCCCAGATTGGTATGCCACCTTAGCTGCTTTTCCATGAATGAAATTGATGCATCTAGCCTTGGTTGTTACTATAACTCTAATGGCAGTTGGTCATTATCCCACCATGTACACACTATTTTGACTAATGTTTTTCTAACTCCTGGCATTACCATTTGAATTTGGCCATCATCCCTTTTGTCTCTCTAATCTCTCCTGTCTTCCAACCTATCAGACCTTCCCTTTTGTTCTTTCTTCCCCTTTGTGCTTGTTAAGAATCTTAACTTTTCAAACACTCTCCAGTTCTGATGAACGGTCATCAACCCAAAACGTTAACTCTGCTTCCTCTCCATAGATGCTGCCTGACCTGCTGAGATTTTCAGCATTTTCTGTTTTTATTCCTACTATAACGTGCTGTTCCTTGTGCTCAGCAGACAGCTGAGTCTTGGTGAGGACAGCAGCCTTACCCAAGGTTATTTATTTTTAAAAAGCTGACTTTAAAAAAAAGTTGGGATGTCTTTTCAGATGGGTAGTGGGGCATAATATTGGAAACATAGAAAAAATAGGTGCAGGAGTAGGCCATTCGGCCCTTCGAGCCTGCACCACCATTCAATAAGACCATGGCTGATCATTCCCTCAGTACCCCTTTCCTGCTTTCTCTCCATACCCTTTGATCCCCTTAGCCGTAAGGGCCATATCTAACTCCCTCTTGAATATATCCAATGAACTGGCATCAACAACTCTCTGCGGCAGGGAATTCCATAGGTTAACAACTCTGAGTGAAGAAGTTTCTCCTCATCTCAGTCCTAAATGGCCTACCCCTTATCCTAAGACTATGTCCCCTGGTTCTGGACTTCCCCAACATCGGGAACATTCTTCCCGCATCTAAACTGTCCAGTCCCGTCAGAATCTTATACATTTCTATGAGATCCCCTCTCATCCTTCTAAATTCCAGTGAATAAAGGCCCAGTTGACCCAGTCTCTCCTCATATGACAGCCCAGCCAACCCTGGAAACAGTCTGGTGAACCTTCGCTGCACTCCCTCAATAGCAAGAACGTCCTTCCTCAGATTAGGAGACCAAAACTGAACACAATATTCCAGGTGAGGCCTCACTAAGGCCCTGTACAACTGCAGCAAGACCTCCCTGCTCCTATACTCAAATCCTCTAGCTATGAAGGCCAACATACCATTTGCCGCCTTCACGGCCTGCTGTACCTGTATGCCAACTTTCAATGACTGATGAACCATGACACCCACATCTCGTTGCACCTCCCCTTTTCCTAATCTGTCGCCATCCAGATAATATTCTGCATTCGTGTTTTTGCCCCCAAAATGGATAACCTCACATTTATCCACATTATACTGCATCTGCCATGCATTTGCCCACTCACCTAACTTGTCCAAGTCACCCTGCAGCCTTTTAGCGTCCTCCTCACAACTCACACCACCACCCAGTTTAGTGTCATCCGCAAACTTGGAGATGTTACACTCAATTCCTTCATCTAAATCATTAATGTATATTGTAAAGAACTGGGGTCCCAGCACTGAGCCCTGCAGCACTCCACTAGTCACTACCTGCCATTCTGAAAAGGACCAGTTTATCCCGACTCTCTGCTTCCTGTCTGCCAACCAGTTCTCTATCCACGTCAGTACATTACCCCCAATACCATGCGCTTTGATTTTGCACACCAATCTCTTGTGCGGGACCTTGTCAAAAGCCTTTTGAAAGTCCAAATACACCACATCCACTGGTTCTCCCTTGTCCACTCTGCTAGTTACATCCTCAAAAAATTCCAGAAGATTCGTCAAACATGATTTCCCTTTCATAAATCCATGCTGACTTGGTCCAATCCTGTCACTGCTTTCCAAATGCGTTGCTATTTCATCCTTAATGATTGATTCCAGCATTTTCCCCACTACTAATGTCAGGCTAACCGGTCTATAATTACCCGTTTTCTTTCTCCCTTTTTAAAAAAGTGGTGTTACATTAGCTACCCTCCAGTCCATAGGAACTGATCCAGAGTCAATAGACTGTTTGAAAATGATCACCAATGCATCCAATATTTCTAGGGCTACTTCCTTGAGTACTCTGGAATTTCCCTAACACAATTTCCCGCCTGATAAGGATATCCTTCAGTTCCTCCTTCTCACTGGACTTACTGTCCCCTAGTACATTCGGAAGGTTATTTGTGTCTTCCTTCATGAAGACAGAACAAAAGTATTTGTTCAATTGGTCTGCTATTTCTTTGTTCCCCATTATAAATTCACCTGAGTCCGACTGCAAGGGACCGACGTTTGTCTTCACTAATCTTTTTCTCTTCACATATTTATAGAAGCTTTTGCAGTCAGTTTTTAATGTTCCCTGCAAGCTTCCTTTCATACCCTATTTTTCCCCTCTAAATTAAACCCTTAGTCTTCCTCTGTTGAATTCTAAATTTCTCCCAGTCCTCAGGTTTGATGCTTTTTCTTGCTAAATTATATGCCTCTTCCTTGGCTTTAAAACTATTCTTCATTTCCCTTGTTAGCCATGGTTGAGCCACCTTCCCCGTTTTAGAAACATAGAAACATATAGAAACATAGAAAATAGGTGCAGGAGCAGGCCATTCAGCCCTTCTAGCCTGCACCGCCATTCAACGAGTTCATGGCTGAACATGAAACTTCAGTACCCACTTCCTGCTTTCACGCCATACCCCTTGATCCCCCGAGTACTAAGGACTTCATCTAACTCCCTTTTGAATATATTTAGTGAATTGGCCTCAACTACTTCCTGTGGTAGAGAATTCCACAGGTTCACCACTCTCTGGGTGAAGAAGTTTCTCCTTATCTCGGTCCTAAATGGCTTACCCCTTATCCTTAGACTGTGACCCCTGGTTTTGGACTTCCCCAACATTGGGAACATTCTTCCTGCATCCAACCTGTCCAAACCCGTCAGAATTTTAAACGTTTCTATGAGGTCCCCTCTCACTCTTCTGAACTCCAGTGAATACAAGCCCAGTTGATTCAGTCTTTCTTGATAGGTCAGTCCCACCATCCCGGGAATCAGTCTGGTGAATCTTCGCTGCACTCCCTCAACAGCAAGTATGTCCTTCCTCAAGTTAGGAGACCAAAACTGTACACAATACTCCAGGTGTGGCCTCACCAAGGCCCTGTACAACTGTAGCAACACCTCCCTGCCCCTGTACTCAAATCCCCTCGCTATGAAGGCCAACATGCCATTTGCTTTCTTAACCGCCTGCTGTACCTGCATGCCAACCTTCAATGACTGATGTACCATGACACCCAGGTCTCGTTGCACCTTCCCTTTTCCTAATCTGTCACCATTCAGATAATAGTCTGTCTCTCTGTTTTTACCACCAAAGTGGATAACCTCACATTTATCCACATTATACTTCATCTGCCACGCATTTGCCCACTCACCTAACCTATCCAAGTCACTCTGTAGCCTCATAGCATCCTCCTCGCAGCTCACACTGCCACCCAACTTAGTGTCATCCGCAAATTTGGAGATACTACATTTAATCCCTTCGTCTAAATCATTAATGTATAATGTAAACAGCTGGGGCCCCAGCACAGAACCCTGCGGTACCCCACTAGTCACTGCCTGCCATTCCGAAAAGTACCCATTTACTCCTACTCTTTGCTTCCTGTCTGACAACCAGTTCTCAATCCACGTCAGCACACTACCCCCAATCCCATGTGCTTTAACTTTGCACATTAATCTCCTGTGTGGGACCTTGTCGAAAGCCTTCTGAAAGTCCAAATATACCACATCAACTGGTACTCCTTTGTCCACTTTATTGGAAACATCCTCAAAAAATTCCAGGAGATTTGTCAAGCATGATCTCCCTTTCACAAATCCATGCTGACTTGGACCTATCATGTCACCATTTTCCAAATGCGCTGCTATGACATCCTTAATAATTGATTCCATCATTTTACCCACTACTGAGGTCAGGCTGACCGGTCTATAATTCCCTGCTTTCTCTCTCCCTCCTTTTTTAAAAAGTGGGGTTACATTGGCTACCCTCCACTCGATAGGAACTGATCCAGAGTCAATGGAATGTTGGAAAATGACTGTCAATGCATCCGCTATTTCCAAGGCCACCTCCTTAAGTACTCTGGGATGCAGTCCATCAGGCCCTGGGGATTTATCGGCCTTCAATCCCATCAATTTCCCCAACACAATTTCCCGACTAATAAAGATTTCCCTCAGTTCCTCCTCTTTAATAGACCCTCTGACCACTTTTATATCCGGAAGGTTGTTTGTGTCCTCCTTAGTGAATACTGAACCAAAGTACTTGTTCAATTGGTCTGCCATTTCTTTGTTCCCCGTTATGACTTCCCCTGATTCTGACTGCAGGGGACCTACGTTTGTTTTTACTAACCTCTTTCTCTTTACATACCTATAGAAACTTTTGCAATCCGCCTTAATGTTCCCTGCAAGATTCTTCTCGTACTCCATTTTCCCTGCCCTAATCAAACCCATTGTCCTCCTCTGCTGAGTTCTAAATTTCTCCCAGTCCTCAGGTTCGCTGCTATTTCTGACCAATTTATATGCTACTTCCTTGGCTTTAATACTATCCCTGATTTCCCTAGATAGCCACGGTTGAGCCACCTTCCCTTTTTTATTTTTACGCCAGACAGGAATGTACAATTGTTGTAATTCATCCATGCGTTCTCTAAATGTCTGCCATTGCCCATCCACAGTCAACCCCTTAAGTATCATTAGCCAATCTATCTTAGCCAATTCATGCCTCATACCTTCAAAGTTACCCTTCTTTAAGTTCTGGACCATGGTCTCTGAATTAACTGTTTCATTCTCCATCATAATGCAGAATTCCACCATATTATGGTCACTCTTCCCCAAGGGGCCTCGCACAATGAGATTGCTAATTAATCCTCTCTCATTACACAACACCCAGTCTAAGATGGCCTCCCCCCTAGTTGGTTCCTCGACATATTGGTCTAGAAAACCATCCCTTATGCATTCCAGGAAATCCTCCTCCACCGTATTGCTTCCAGTTTGGCTAGCCCAATCTATGTGCATATTAAAGTCACCCATTATAACTGCTGCACCTTTATTGCATGCACTCCTAATTTCCTGTTTGATGCCCTCCCCAACATCACTACTACTGTTTGGAGGTCTGTACACAACTCCCACTAACGATTTTTGCCCTTTAGTGTTCTGCAGCTCCACCCATATAGATTCCACATCATCCAAGCTAATGTCTTTCCTAACTATTGCATTAATCTCCTCTTTAACCAGTAATGCTACCCCACCTCCTTTTCCTTTTATTCTATCCTTCCTGAATGTTGAATACCCCTGGATGTTGAGTTCCCAGCCCTGATCATCCTGGAGCCACGTCTCCGTAATCCCAATCACATCATATTTGTTAACATCTATTTGCACAATTAATTCATCCACCTTATTGCGGATACTCCTTGCATTAAGACACAAAGCCTTCAGGCTTGTTTTTTTAACACCCTTTGTCCTTTTAGAATTTTGCTGTACAGTGGCCCTTTTTGTTCTTTGCCTTGGGTTTCTCTGCCCTCCACTTTTCCTCATCTCCTTTCTGTCTTTTGCTATTGTCTCCTTTTTGTCTCCCTCTGTCTCCCTGTATAGGTTCCCATCCCCCTGCAATATTAGTTTAACTCCTCCCCAACAGCACTAGCAAACACTCCCCCTAGGACATTGGTTCCGGACCTGCCCAGGTGCAGACCGTCCGGTTTGTACTGGTCCCACCTCCCCCAGAACCGGTTCCAATGCCCCAAGAATTTGAATCCCTCCCTGCTGCACCACTGCTCAAGCCATGTATTCATCTGCGCTATCCTGCGATTCCTACTCTGACTAGCACGTGGCACTGGTAGCAATCCCGAGATTACTACTTTTTATTCCAGACAGGGATGTACAATTGCTGAAGTTCATCCATGTGATCTTTAAATGTTTGCCATTGCTTATCCACCGTCAACCCTTTAAGTATCCTTTGCCAGTCTATTTTAGCCAATTCACGTCTCATACCATCGAAGTTACCTTTCCTTAAGTTCAGGACCCTAGTTTCCGAATTAACTGTGTCACTCTCCACCTTAATAAAGAATTCTACCATATTATGGTCACTCTTCCCCAAGAGGCCTCACACAACAAGATTGCTAATTAGTCCCTTCTCATTACACATCACCCAGTCTAGGATGGCCAACCTTCTAGTTGGTTCCTCGCCATATTGGTCTAGAAAACCATCCCTAATACACGCCAGGAAATCCTCCTCCACTGCATTGCTACCAGTTTGGTTAGCCCAATCAATATGTAGATTAAAGTCGCCCATAATAACTGCTGTACCTTTAGTGCACACATTCCTTATTTCTTGTTTGATGCTGTCTAGATATTGTAGGGTCTTAACCTGCAGTATTCCTTACAACTAAAGCCACTGCAGAAACGCTTTTTTAAAAAAAAAAGGTTTGAATTAATGTGACAGATGAATTCAACTGGATAGCCTTATAAGTTAAAGAAGGGCAATCAAATCAACTGCAAAAACATGGCTGGAATCAGACTCCAGTTTGACAGCAATGTGTGACCATGTCCGCAGTAGTTTTTGATATTTGCAAATAAACAGATAAAACAAATGTTAGAATTTGAATAGGCAGCGGGTGTGAAATTTATCTAGAGGCAATTTGCAACACACATTGACTGAAAAACACTCCCCTTGGGATGGCGTGTTACCTTGCTCTTCCTTGAGTGTCACAACTGTACCACATGGGGTTTGGTAATTTATGATTTAATTAAATTTTTTCCATGAGTAAAATATGTCTCGTAACACAATGTTACTCCCTTGAATATTGCATTTCTTTTAAAGGTCATTATTTAGACAATAATTTCGAATTATTTTAAGAACATAAGAATTAGGAACAGGAGTAGGCCATCTAGCCCCTTGAGCCTGCTCTGCCATTCAATAAGATCATGGCTGATCTTAGAACATAATATGCATGAAGTATACAACAGTGTACTTATTATACACTCTACTGTTTATTTGAAATTGCTTAATTTGAATCACTGGATAATTAAAATTTTTAAGCACAGAAAACAAATTTGGATTAATGGGAGTAGCATATTTAACATAAATGTCTTCATGATCCCCCTTATGACATCACCCACACACATGGAGGAGGGGGGGGGGGGGAAGGGGTGCACTTCCATGTGTATGCCATTGACACACAGTTCTACTTCCCTTGACCATACAACCATCTCTGTGCAGTCAGACATTTGAATAGTTGAAAAATTGGAACTGCTTTAATTAAAACAGAGAAGATTAAGGGGTGCTTTGACAGAGATGTTTAAAATTATGAAGGGATGTGACATGGTTGATCGAAACAGACTGTTACCAGTGGTTAAAAGGTCCAGAGAACAAGGGGACATAGATATAATATTAAATACGAGATTTAGGACAGAGGGGAGAAACTTAAAAAAATATATATAATAGAGTGTTACGGCTGACTGTTGACTGACTAGTTGTAACTAGCATTTCTTAAAAAGGTATATATTTGAGGGATAACAGAAAATACTGGAAATACACTGGTCAAGCAGCATCTGAAGAGAAAGAGTTAACGTTTCAGGTCGATGACCTTTCATCAGAACTGGAAAACGTTCGAGATGTAACAGGTTTTAGGTACAGAGGCTGGGAAAGGTGAGATGGGAGCCAAGAACAAAAGGGGAGGTCTGTGTTAGGGTGGAAGGCAGGAATGATTAAATGACAAAAAGGGTGCATCCATTTTTAGTTTCTTTTATTGTTCCATTACCACCATCACAGACCTTAGTCATTGTTCTTGCCTCCCTTGCTTCCCTACCTCTACTTCCTTAAAACCTGTTGTATCTCTAATTGTTTCCAGTTTTGTGACAGGTCATCAGCCTGAAACATTAACTCTGTTTCTCTCTCTCTTGATCTGCTGAATATTTGCTGCCTGATCTGTTGAGTAGTTCCAGCATTTTGTGGTTTTATTTCAGATTTCCAGCATCACCAGTATTTTACTTTGTTATATTTGATAAACAGAGGTAGGAGAAGCTACTAAATGGATTGGGAATGGGAATTTGGTGAGGAGTTGGAAGGAGGTGAAGTGCTTTAAACCAAGGGGCAACAGTGAATATATAAATAATCAGAATAATTAATTAGATTGAAAAAGAGATTTGTTTCAGCAAAATAATGGGACAGCCAAGACCTGTTGCCTGCAATTCCTATGCCATGTGGGCTTCACATGTCCTGGATAACCACGAGTGCAGAAGTGCTGCCAGTTGCTCGAACACAAGCTCAAGGTATGAGCTTGAGAAGCAGCTGGAGTATGGGATGCTGAGAATTTCCTGGACTGCATGTTCCAGGAGGTGGTCATCACACAGCTCCAGAGGGTTCAGGAGAATAGTAAATGAGTGACCATCCGGCAGGGTAAAAAGAGGCAGGCAGTGCAGGAATCCTTGGGGTATGTGGCACTCAGGTATTCAGCGTTGAATACCAGCGAGGGCGATGACACCTTAGGGCAGTGCAGTCTACATAGGATTACACAAGATATATGGCACAGAAACAGGCCATTCAGCCCAACAAGTCTATGCTGGCGTTTATGCTCCACTCAAGCCTCCTTCTGTCTTTCCTCATCTAAATCTATCAGCAGAACCCTCTATTCCCTTCTCCCTGATATGCTTGTCTAGCCTCCCTTTAAATGCACCGATACTATTTGCTTCAACCACTCCCTGTGGTAGTGAGTTCACATTCGCATCACTATTTGGGTAAAGAGGTTTCTTCTGAATTCCCTACTGGGATTTCTTGGTGACTATCTTATATTGATGGCCTCGAGTTATGTTCTTCCACACAAGTGGAAACATTCTCTGTATCCACTCTATCAAAATCGTGCATATTTTTTTTAAAGACCTCTATTTGGTCACCCCTCAGCCTTTTTTTTTTCCAAGAAAAGAGAGCCAGCCTGTTGATCCTTTCCAGATACGTATACCCTTGCATTTATGGTATCATCCTTGTAAATCTTCTCTGCACCCTCTCCAGTGCCTCTTTATAATATGGTGACCAGAACTGTACCCAGGTTCGATTCAAGTTTAGCATGGTTTCCCTACTTTTCAATTCCACACCACTAGAAATAAACCCGAGTGCTTGGTTTGCTTTTTTACGGCCTTGCTAACCTGTGTCGCAGGTTTGTGATTTGGGCTGAACTTCATTTACCAATTATATGCCCATTCTGCAAGTTTATTAAAGTCCTCCTCTAATTTGTTGCAGTCCACCTCAGTATTGACTATGCCCACCAATTTGGTGTCGTCAAATTTAGAAAGTGCTTGATTCCAAGGTCTAAATTGTTAATATAAATTATAAACAAGTGTGTAAAAAACAGTGGTCCCAGCATAGATCCTTGTGGAATACCACTACCCACCTTCTGCCACTGTGAATAGCTACCTTTTACCCTTATTCTCTGCTTTCTGTATTGAAGCCAGCTAGCTATTCATTCTGCTACTTGTCCCCGACTCCACATTCTCTGTCCTTGTTCATCAGTCTATTATTCATCGGTCTAGAGCACATCCACGGTACTGTGGGCAGATGACTGCACAGGGGACACAGCAAAGTTTAAATATGCGGCGGTCATACGGGATTCATTAGTCAGGGGGAGAGACAGGCATTTCAGCAACCACTGATGAGTCCTGCATGGTGTGTTATCTTCCTGGTGCCAGGGTAAAGGACATCATCGAGAGGATGCAGAACATTTTGGGCGGGGGTCGCGTGGGACAATGATAGTGGCAATAACAGAGACCTGGCTCAAAGGGGAGGATTGGGAGCTTAATAAAAGAAAGGGAAGGATAAAAAAGGTTGGGGACAGTGGTGCAGTATTGATAAAAGAAACTGGCACTGGAGTGGAATGATGTAATTGCGGGGCCAAAGACAGAGTCTATTTGATTAGAATTAAGCAATAATAGGGGAGCTATTATGCTACTGGGTGTACACTATAGGCCACCAAATAGTGGAAAGGAGATGGAAGAGAAAATTTGCCAGCAAATGACAGAAAAATACAGAGTGGGAGACTTCAATTATCGTAATATAGACTGGGATAATAAGTGTGAAGGGCCAACAAGGGCAGGAATTCCAGAAATGTGTATAAGAGATAACTTTCTTGATCAGTGTGTTTGCAGCCCAACGAGGAAGGAAGCAGAAATAAAAAAAAAATGCTGTAAATACTCAATAGGTTAGGCAGCATCTGTGGCGAGAGAAACATAGTTAACTTTATAGCTGATCATCGACCTAAAACATCAACTCTTTTTCTCGCTGCACAGATGCTTGACCTGCTGAGTATTTCTAGCATTTTCTGTTTTTATTTCAGATTTCCAGCATCAGCAGTATTTTACTTTTGAGGAAGGAAGCAGTGCTGGATCTAGTTCTGGGGAATGAAGTGGGGCATGTTTCAGTAGGAGAGCATTTGTTAACAGTGATTATATCATGGTTAGATTAAGTATGGAAAAGGACAAGGTACAATGAAATGTAAAAATTATTTAACTGGAGGGCGGCTAACTTCAGTGAATTGAAAAGGGATCTGATCCAGATGGACTGGAATCAAAAATTGGTGGGCAAAACAATTGAAGAAAAGGTTTTGGTACAGAGTAGACATTCCTACGAGGAGGAAAGGAAGGCCTTAAAAAGTTAGAGCTCCCTGGATGACTAAATATAGAGGTTAAAATGAGACAGATAAAGGAGGCTTATGATAATTGCAAGGTTCATAATACAGTAGAGAACCATGCTGAATATAGAGAGTACAGAGGAAATCTGAAAAAGAAATGAGGGACAACGAGTAGAATAGATTAGCAGCTAATATAAAAGGGAACACAAAAGTTTTCTATAAACACAAATACTAAAAGTGTAGCCAAGGAAGGGTGGGGCCATGAGGACCAAAGGTGATCTTGTGGAGGCAAAGAGCATGGCTGAGGTACTAAATGCGTACTTTGCATCTGTCTTCCCAAGTTATGAGGATGCTGACAAAGTAGCAATAAATGATCTATTTTTATCCTATCCAATATCCACTAACAGCCTTCAAAGATTTATATACATTAACCCCCAGGGGGTGCCTCTTCCTGCACCCCTTTTAAAATTGTACTACTTACTTCATATTGATAATCTGCTTTCCTCCGTATCATCCAGAGGACTGGAGGATTGCAAATTTACACTCCTGTTTAAAAAAAGGGAAAAGGGATAAATCCAGCAACTACAGGCCAGTCAGCCTAACATCGCTGGTGGGGAAATTTTGATACAACAATCCGGGACAAAATTAATCAGCATTTGTAAAAGTATGGACTAACAAGTGAAAGTCACTATGGATTTGTTAAAGGAAAATAGTGTTTGACTAACACGACTGAGTTCTTTGATGAAATAACAGAGGGGTGGTGAGTGTAGTGTGGGTGATGTTCAAAAGACATTTGACAAAGTACCACATAATGGACTGGTTAGCAAAATTAAAATCCATGGAATTAAAGGGTCAGTGGCAGCATAGATACAAAACTGTAAGGGATAGAAAGCAGAGTAGTGGTGACCGGTTGTTTTTCAGACTGGAGGGTCGTATACCGTGGTGTTCACCATGTGTTGGCATTCGGACCACTGCTCTTTTTGATATCTATTAATGGACCTAGACTTGGGTATGCAGGGCATCATTTCAAAGTTTGCAAATTATACGAAACTTGGAAATGTAGTCAATAATGAGGATAGTGAGAGACTTTAGGAGGATAGAGACACTTCAGGAGGACATAGTCATACTGGTAAAATGGGCAGACATGTGGAAGATGAAATTTAATGCAGAGAAGTGTGAAGTGATGCATTTTGGTAGGAAGAATGAGGAGAGGCAATATGAGCTAAATGGTACAATTTTAAAGAGGGGTGCAAGAACAAAGAGACCTGGGGATGTGTGTACATAGATCTTTGAAGGTTGAGAAGGCAGTTAAAAAAAACATAAAGGATCCTTGCTTTATTAATGCACCAAAGGTCTCACTCCCTGACTTGCCAAAGCCTTTCCACCATTTACAAGATAGGTCAGGAGTGTGATGGAATACTCTCCACTTGCCTGGATGAATGCAACTCCAACAACACTCAAGAAGCTCGACACCATCCAGGACAAAGCAGCCTGCTTGATTGGCAGTCCATCCACCACCAAACATTCACTCCCTCCACCACCGGCGCACTGTGGCTGCAGTGTGTACCAGCTGCAAGGTGCACTGTAGCAACTCGCCAAGGCTAGCCTAACAGTACCTAGCAAACCCACGACATCTACCACCTAGAAGGACAAGGGCAGCAGGTGCATGGGAATACCATCATCTCCAAGTTCCCCTCCAAGTCACACACCATCCTGACTTGGAAATATATTGCTGTTCCTGAATTGTCACAAAATACTGGAACTTCCTTCCGAACAGCGCTGTGGGAGCACCTTCAACATGCGGACTGTAGCGGTTCAAAGCGGTGGCTTACCACCATCTTCTCAAGGGCAATTAGGAATGGGCAGTAACTGCTGGCCTTGCCAGCGACGCCCACATCCCAGGAACGAATAAAAAAAAAAGAGGAAGAGTACAAAGCAAGGAAGTTATTTTGAACCTTTATAAAGCACTGGTTCGGCCTCAGCTGGAGCATTATGTTCAATTCTGTGCACAAACTTAGGAAGGATGTCAAGGCCTTGGAGACAGTGAAGAATGCATGGTACCAGGGATGAAAGACTTCAGTTATGTGGAGAAACTGGAGATGATGGGCTTGTTTTCTTTAACCTTCTCTGTTCTAAGAGGAGATTTGGCTTTGATAGTGTAAATAAGGAGAAACTCTTTCTAGTGGCAGAAGGGTCAGTAACCAGAGGATAGAGATTTAAAGTGATTGGCAAAGGATCCAGAGGTGGCATGAGGAACTTTTTTTTTTACACTGCGAGTTGTGGTGATCTGGAATGCACTGCCTGATGGTGGGAGCAGATTCCATATTGACATTCAAAAAATAAGTGGATAAATACTTGAAGGGAAAAGATTTACAGGGCTATGGGGAAGAGAGTAGGAGAATGGGATTAATTGGATAGCTTTATCAAAGAACCGGCACAGGCATGATTGTCTGAATGGCTTCCTTCTGTGCTGTATCATTCTCTGATTCTTCTATGTCTCCATTTATAATCTCTCCAATGGCCTTGCCCCCTCCTACCTCTTCTCTCGCCTTGCGTCCCCTCAGGTCCTCTAATACTGACCTGCAGTGCAGCACTGTCTCAGTCTGTTCCACCCTTAATGGCAGAGCTTTGAGCTGCCTTGACTTTACACTTTGAAACTCCTCTGACTTGGTCTCCTTCTCACCTTTCTCAAAAACATCTCTTCAACCAAGTTTTCAGTCACCTCTCCTACTCCTCCCGCAAAGGCTGGGCGGGCAGCCACTCCTTTTCTGTCAAAAGGCCTTGGGACGTTTTTCTATGTTAAAAGTGAAAGTTGTTCTTTCCATTTTTATGCACTAGGCTTAATTAAGGACAAGTCACATCTTACCTTTTTTAAAACCCGCTAGAGCCTGACTGGGTGCAAACCAGTACAAAGCCTCCTCCTTCATCCAGAATATTAACTCATGCCACCCTTGCAATTCATTTTTCTTCCTTGCTTCATGCCTTATGCTTTTATTTAAAATAAATTACTTTCCATTACCCCACTTTCATCTTCCTCATTTCTAATGTGACAGTATTTTCTCGAAAAACTAATTTTTCCAAATCAAAATCAGACAATTTAGAAATTTAAGTCTTTTGATGGGATATTGTGAATTTACAGAATTAAAATGCTCCTGAATAAGGATGGGTTAAAAATATACAGTCTACTTCTGGTGGCATATGATTAAATAGTAGAGACAGGACTGCATTCTTTAATATAGAAACTGCTCACTGTTTGAGCAGTGAATAGGCAGTATTGTGGATACATAAGGGAAGAAAAGACCATTTGAAGCATTCGGGAATATTGAGAGATGTCACGTGACAATTCAAAAATCTCGTCACTGTACAAACCAGGATGAAAAAAAAATTAAACGAACACCCATTCACAACTAACCCTCACTAGTTTAGTGCCCGTCCCACTGCAGTTTTTCAAGTTGTTACAAGGTAAATGCAAAGTAGAGTACAAAACAAAAATTCCACAGTGACACAGGCACGACAAAGCTATATTATGGCCTGAAGACAGTAAAGGTCGAAGCTAAGCAGATAAAACAGGAGCCAGTTGGAAAGAAGAAATATATGTTCCAAGTAAATGAGAAGCAGAGTGAAAAAACTCACCATTTCACAATCTCTACTTTTATATTTGGTAAATGGAGAACAAAGCATTTGCAGTTTTTTCCCCTATTTACCTCAAACATTTGAGATGTTAAAAAGGCCAAAGATTCTTCGTAAGCCAATTTTCCTTTGATCTCAGCTACCTGCCTTCCCATTGGAAATATGAACTCAATATACGAGGAACTACAGGTACAAATCTAATGGTGGGGAAGTAAGGTTTTTTTTTTTTACTGGCGATAAGAGCATCAAAGGGGGAGGTGAGGGACTGACTGAATAGATCGATAGCTGCAGATGCATCATGGTGACCCGAGGACCAAAGGTTAGACAGTTGGCAGTTTGAAAGTGCCGCTGTAAGTGACTTGGAGAAGTGTTTTTTTCCCCCCAGAGGTAGATGTAGAAGGAAGTGGAGTTAGAAGGAAGAAGGGGGATGCAAGTGGTGAGGGATACAAGGAAGTGATCAGACATGGCCTCATCTGTGATTGAGACAATGGGAATAGCGAGGCTACATGAAATGGCAAGGTCGGGAGGGTGGGTGTAAATAGTGTTGAACCAAGTCTTCCTTTTTCATGTCTTATATTGTATCCTTATGCTCACAAAAGAAAATAATGTATTCCAATGAGCTACAATTTATAATGTTTATCGGAATATTGATAATTTAATGGGAAAGCCAGCATAAATTCAAATTGGGGCGCATTTATTTTTTCTGTTGGACTATTTTTAAATTGACTGAATACTGCAACATATAAATGCAAGCAGTATCAGATTCCTATAACTTTCATACCGTTTGTTCACCTTTGCAGGAAATACTAGACAGTTTCGGAGATGTTAACTACAGAAATAAAATTAAATGCTAGAAGAGGTACTTCAGATTACATATCATTTACCCACCAAAATAAACCTTTGCCTGAAAAGTGTTGTACTTTGGATCTGTGTTTATTGTCACAAAACAGACCTGCAAGGCTGTCTGGTCGTGGTGGAACCATCCTCTCATAGATTTCTGGTGACTGGAGACAATAAAAATCAGTATCAATGGCATGGGATCTTTGTAGTGGTGGTGCCATATGTTGAGGGACGGCAGTCATAGTGGACCGTGCAGGAGATGATGATCCGGTTTGAGCTTGGGGTGGAGAGTTTACTCTTGTTTGTGCAGTTGCTAAAGTGAGAGGTGAACCCACTCTCAATGAAGAGCCCAAAGTCTGGTATGGAGAGGTGGCTCTGCTGGAGTTAGTTGGTTGTCTTGTAACTGAACCAATACGTCTAATTGTAGCTGGTGATGTAGATCTCTGTGTGGTATGTGGAGAGCCTGCTCTCTGAGCTGGCAATGTTGAAGACAAATACACTGTAGAATTATTGGACCGAGGTTCAGTTAATGCTGGTGAGCCATATGCACTCCCAAGAGACGTTCTCAGTGACCCCCTTGACGGTGACATTCCAGTACCATAAGCTGGTGATTGTGTTCTAGATGGAACTGAGCTAACTCTTCTCATTGCCCTATTGGTTGTAGCAGCAACATTCATTGGACCCTGTTTAAAAAAAAAAGGTAATGCCGAATGAATTAAGTGTTCCAAAAAGACAATGATGATAGCATACACATTTTACCTGGTCAGAAAGACATGTTGGCTTTACAAAAAAAAAAACAATCCTTCTTTATCACAATCCTCACCCTCCCTATCTGTTTCCTCCTCGATAAGGTGGAAGTACCTGCGGACAAATCTGTATACACCATCAATCCCACTCTGCCCAAACTTGCCTCTAATCAAGCTGAGCAATTCAAGAAAAGGCATCTTTCCAGTCAGTTTCCCCCATTTTCTTCAAGAAAACTAGTCAAGATTGGCAGCTCCCCTTCATGGGGAAAAGTCGTATTGAGTTTTTCTACATTTAATTAGCAAATTTGAAATTGGGCATTAGATACACAGTTTATGAAGACTTGTTTAATAATTCTATATTGGACATAGCATTTCAGAGAAATCTGCTTTCTCAAAACCTCTGCAGCAAGTCAAAGAAAAATATTATCGTGTCAGCTGCTGCTATTAGAAACAAAAATTAAAAAAAGGTACAGATATATGAATTAAAAAAAAAACAGAAAAACAGCACAGCATGTAGGAGCAGTGCCATGGAGTGGCAGGGTGCAGATTCAACTCCGAACTCTGCTAAATTCCCAATCTCATCTGCATTGCTGTAGGGAGACACCTACTGGAGATGAGGCACCTCAGCACAGGATGGGAAAGATAGGAAGAGCAACCTAATTTTCCTAACAGGTTTACAGCAACATTGATGTGCAGCCTCGAAGCAGTCCTGCCCTTACACGAATACTGTAAAAGTTAAGGATCAAAAAAAAAATCATCCAAAACACACACATGTAGTGATGCCAAGCTTATAATCTGATCAGTCGAAATCCTCAATTTTACTCTTGCATTTCATAAGGTTTGTGCAACATTGTAGTTAGATATTCTTATTTCTAAATGCACTTTAGTATAAAATTACATCTGTATTAAATCAGCATTCAGCTGTGATTTCTGACATAATTTCCAAAGTTCTGCAATAACTTTTGATTAGAACATTGCCAATTCTGTTCAACTGGAAACAAAATGACCATTTCACACAGGATTCTCTATTAACTTTTGGATCTCATCACAAAACAAATATAACTTTAGTTGGAATATTAAGTTTCAGTAAACAATTTCTGTAAATTTATTGAACCCAAAAGTACATGGGCTTTCCAGATTTTGTAATCTACCAAAATTCCCTGGATTCTGGGGAGGTCCCAATAGATTGGAAAACCGCAAATGTAATGCCCCTATTTAAAATAGGCAAACAGAAAGCAGGAAACTATAGACCAATTAGCCTAACATCTGCCATTGGGAAAATGCTAGAGTCCATTATTAAGGAAGCAGTAGCAGGACATTTGGAAAAGCATAATTCAATCAAGCAGAGTCAGCTTGGTTTTATGAAAGGGAAATCATAGAATAGAATAGAATCATAGAATGGTTACAGCACTGAAGGAGGCCATTCGGCCCGTCGTGTCCATGCCGGCTCTCTACAAGAGCACTTCAACTAGTCCCACTCCCCTGCCCCTTTCCCCGTAGCTTTGCAAATTTCTTTTCCTCCAGGTACTTATCCAATTCCCTTTTGAAAGCCACAATTGAGTCTGCCTCCACCAACCTTTCAGGCAGTGCGTTCCAGATCCTAACCACTCGCTGCGTAAGAAAGTTTTTCCTTGTGTCACCTTTGAATCTTCTGCCAATCACCTTGAATCTGTGTCCTCTGGTTCTCGACCCTTCTGCCAATGGGAACAGTTTCTCTCCATCTACTTTGTCCAGACTCATGATTCTGAACACCATCATCAAATCTCCTCTCAATCTTCTCTGCTCCAAGGAGAACAATCCCAGCTTCTCCAGTCTATCCACGTAACTGAAGTCCCTCGTCCTTGGAACCATTCTTGTAAATCTCTTCTGCACCCTCTCTAAGGACCTCACATCCTTCCTAAAGTGTAGTGCCCAGAATTGGACACAGTGCTCCAGTTGGGGCCGAACCAGTGTTTTATACAGGTTCATCATGTTATGTCTTTGGATGCTCTGATAATGATTCCAAGAGGCAATGTGTTGTACTTGAACTGTAGTGAACTTTATTGATAGCTCCAGAATGAGGACCACACCTGGTGGCCTGCCTTTTAGACTAGGCCAGACACACCTGTACAGGTAACCTGCAAGTCTCCCACTGCGGTGCCCTCTGGTGACACACCTCGTCATAGTACAAGCAGTAACCATGCATGTTTGACAAATTTGCTGGTGTTCTTTGAGGATGCAATGAGCAGGGCGGATAAGGGGGAACCAATGGACGTGGTGCATTTGGATTTCCAGAAGGCATTCAATAAGGTGCCACATAAAAGGTTACTGCACAAGATAAAACTTCACAGGGTTGGGGGTAATATGGGTCAAATGGCCTAGTCCTACTCCTATTTCTTGTGTTCCTATTTCTTGTGACACACCCACTGCTAGGCTGGGTGCGAACAAGGCAGAATGCATATAAATTAGGCCAGAACCTGGATATGCTGGGTCTTAGTCTGAGCCATCACATTCAGTGGGGACTGTTTGGAGCAGGCGGTTGCAAACATGGCCTCCCACATCAGAGGTAGCGTCATAGGGAAGGGGACTCCCAGGCCAGGAGTTTACTCAGCCCTAGCCTGGGATGTGCCAGATGGGTGTTACAACTACAGGTTATACCTCCAGTCCTGAACTCTTCACATAAGAAATATGAGCAGGAGTAGGCCATTTGACCCATCAAGCCTGCTCCGCCATTTAATAAGATCATGGCTAATTTGATCATGGACTCAGCTCCACTTCCCTGCACGCTCCCCATAACCCTTATCACTCAAAAATCTGTCTTTCTCCGGCTTAAATATATTCAATGACCCAACCTCCACAGCTCACTGGGGCAGAGAATTCCACAGAATTAAAACAGAGAGAAGAAATTCCTCATCTCAGTTTTAAATGGGTGGCCTCTTATTCTGAGATTATGTCCCCTAGTTTTAGTTTCCCCTATGAGTGGAAATATCCTCTCTGCGTCCACCTCGTCGAGCCCCCTCATATATCTTATATGTTTCGATAAGATCACCTCTCATTCTTCTGAACTCCAATGCGCACAGTCCCAACTTACTCAACCTATCTTCATAAATCAACCTCGTGAACCTTCTCTGAAGAGCCTCCAATGCAAGTATATATTCCTTAAATAGAGACAAAAACTGCACGCAGTACTCGAGGTGTGGCCTCACTGTACAGTTGGAGCCGGATTTCTCTGCTTTTATACTCTATCCCCCTTGCAACAGAGGCCAACATTCCATTTGCCTTCCTGATTATGTGCTGTACCTGCATACTAACTTTTTGGGTTTCATGCACAAGGACCCCTAGGTCATAGAAACATAGAAAATAGGTGCAGGAGTAGGCCATTTGGCCCTTCGAGCCTGCACCGCCATTCAATAAGATCATGGCTGATCATTCCCTCAGTACCCTTTTCCTGCTTTCTCTTCATACCCCTTGATCCCCTTCGCCATAAGGGCCATATCTAACTCCATCTTGAATATATCCAATGAACTGGCGGCAACAACAACTGTCTGCGTCAGGGAATTCCACAGGTTAACAACTCCGAGTGAAGAAGTTTCTCCTCATCTCAGTCCTAAATGACCTACCCCTTATCCTAAGACGTGTCCCCTGGTTCTGGACTTCCCCATCATCGGGAACATTCTTCCTGCATCTAACCTGTCCAGTCCCATCAGAATCTTATACGTTTCTATGAGATCCCCTCTCATCCTTCTAAACTCCAGTGAATAAAGGCCCAGTTGATCCAGTCTCTCCTCATATGTCAGTCCAGCCATCCTGGGAATCAGTCTGGTGAACCTTCGCTGCACTTCCTTGATAGCAAGAACGTCCTTCCTCAGATTAGGAGACCAAAATTGAACACAATATTCCTTAAGAGGCCTCACCAAGGCCCTGTACAACTGCAGTAAGACCTCCCTGCTCCTATTCTCAAAATCCTAGCTATGAAGGCCAACATACCATTTGTCTTCTTCACTGCCTGCTGTACCTGCATGCCAACTTTCAATGAATGATGAGCCATGACACCCAGGACTCATTGCACCTCCCCTTTTCCTAATCTGCCGCCATTCAGATAATATTCTGCCTTCGTGTTTTTGCCCCCAAAATGGATAACCTCACATTTATCCACATTATACTGCATCTGCCATGCATTTGCTCACTCACCTAACCTGTCCAAGTCACCCTGCAGCCTCTTAGCATCCTCCTCACAGCTCACACCACCACCCAGTTTAGTGTCATCTGCAAACTTGGGGATATTGCACTCAATTCCTTCATCTAAATCGTTAATGTATATTGTAAAGAGCTGGGGTCCCAGCACTGAGACCTGCGGCACTCCACTAGTCACTGCCTGCCATTCTGAAAAGGACCAGTTTATCCTGACTCTCTGCTTCCTGTCTGCCAACCAGTTTTCTATCCATGTTAGTACATTACCCCCAATACCATGCGCTTTGATTTTGCACACCAATCTCTTGTGCGGGACCTTGTCAAAAGCCTTTTGAAAGTCCAAATACACCACATCCACTGGTTCTCCCTTGTCCACTCTGCTAGTTACATCCTCAAAAAATTCCAGAAGATTCATCAAGCATGATTTCCCTTTCGTAAATCCATGCTGACTTGGACCGATCCTGTCACTGCTTTCCAGATGCGCTGTTATTTCATCCTTAATAATTGATTCCAACATTTTCCCCACCACTGATGTCAGGCTAACCGGTCAATAATTACCCGTTTTCTCTCTCCCTCCTTTTTTTAAAAAAGTGGTGTTACATTAGCTACCCTCCAGTCCATAGGAACTGATCCATCTGTACTGCAACACACTGCAATTTTTCTCCATTTAAATTATAAGTTGCTTTTCTATTTTTTCTGCCAAAGTGGATAACCTCACATTTTCCCACATTATACTCCATCTGCCAATTTTTTGCCAACCCACTTAGCCTGTATATATCCCTTTGCAGATTTTTTGTGTCCTCCTCACAACTTGCTTTCCCACCCATCTTTGTCTCAGCAAACTTGGCTACATTACACTCGGTCCCTTCATCCAAGTCATTAATATAGATTGTAAATAGTTGAGGCCCCAGCACCGATCCCTGCGGCACCCCAGTTACTGTTTGCAAATGACCCATTTATCCCGACTTTCCGTTTTCTATTAGTTAGTTAGTCAATCCTCTATCCATGCTAATATATTACCCCCAACCCTGTGAACTTTTATCTTGTGCAGTAATCTTTTATGTGGCACCTTATCGAATGCCTTCTGGAAATCCAAATACACCACATCCACTGGTTCCCCCTTCATCCATCCTGCTTGTTACATCCTCAAAGAACTCCAGCAAATTTGTCAAACATGATTTCCCTTTCCTTAAACCATGCTGACTCTGCTTGATTGAATTATGCTTTTCCAAACATCCCGCTACTGCTTCCTTAATAATGGACCCCGACATTTCACAACCACAGATGTTAGGCTAACCGGTCTATAAGTTTCCTGCTTTCTGTCTGCCCCCTTTTTTAGATAGGGGTGTTACATTTGCAGTTTTCCAATCTGCTGGAACCTCCCCAGAATCCAGGGAATTTTGGTAAATTACAACCAATGCATCCACTAACTCTGCAGACACTTCTTTTAAGACCCCAGGATGTAAGCCATCAGGTCCAGGGGACTTGTCCACTTTTAGTCCCATTATTTTACCGAGTATTACTTCTTTAGTGATAGAGATTGTATCGAGTTCCTTCCTCCCTATATCTCCTTGATTATCCACTTTTGGGATTTTTTAGTGTCTTCTACCGTGAAGACTAATACAAAATATTTGTTCAATGTCTCTGCCATTTCTCTGTTCCCCAAAGTCCGGAAACATCCCTGGTCCGGCATCATTACCGGCAGGGGTCACGTCCAACGCTGTTAATGGAGGTTCCCACGCTGTTCATGAATGTAAGCGGGCTGGGCAACGAAAGGGAAGGGTAAGCAGCTGTTTGAGGCGGTGAAGATTGAAAAAAAATTGAAAAATTCTGAACGACAAAATGCTGTGCAGTAGGCTTCTGTGCAGCGCATGCGCAGAACGCGCCCGTGCCATTGTCAGCAGTTGCCTCCAGAAAAGAGAGTGTGCCAAACCAGCACCGCGAGAGAAAGGCCCGAGATTTCAGTGTGGTGTTTTCCCGCACTTTCTGGCTCTGTGCAGACCTCCCATGGTCCAGAAAATTCTCTGGTCTGGCACCTGTCAGGTCCCAAGGGTGCCGGACCAGAGGTACAACCTGTAGTAAGAAAAGACATATTGCCCTGTGGGCTGGCAGAAGCAAAGCCCACCTGGGCCTTCAGGCCTGGATGCAGAAAACCAAAAGGTATGAATCGGCCGATAAACCCAACCAAAAGGCTGCAAGGGACACTCGAGTGGTGAACATGTTTCAATATTCACCCCTTGCTAAGGCAGGTGCCCAATATGTGCCCACAGTGGAGTGGGCACCTACCAGAAACATTTAAAATATGAATTCTCCCTCTGACTTTACATATTCTGGCAGGGAAAGTGGCAGAGGTTCTTGGTGAGCAGATCCAGCACATCTGCTGGAAACAATGGCTTGTCGACGGTCAAGCCTGTACTGTTTAAAATACCAGCAGTATGGAAGTAATTGAAGAGACATTTTTGAAAAAAATCTTAACTTAAGCCATCTGTGTCCTTAAAACATATAGTACCTGGCCTATAGTCTGTCCCTCTGGCCTAGAATTTCGCACTAGGTGATTACTGTTGGTGCTGTTATGAACAGATTCCTGTAGGATTCTTGGGTTAACCTTGATCAAGTTCTGGCTGCTGTAGTAACTGCCTGCCTCCTGGTAACCACTATCAGAATAGGAGTTCATTTGTGTAGAGCTTCGCGAGTTTCCAATAGATCCTGCACAGTTGAAGCAGACAAGTACAGCTGGTTATAATAAAACTAAATTGAGGAAAAAGTCAATGTACATTTTTTTGTAACCAAGACGTTTTAAATATAAGATCTGAAAAAGTTGGTACTTTGGTTACTTAAAATTTATATACAACAGACCCTCACTTTCATGAAGAGATGTTTGTTCGGGTGCGATAGTTGGCAAATTTTCCCGACCTGTTTCGATATTAAATGATTGGGGATGCGTGCTTTCAGAAACTCTGCGTCTACTAATTCCTCCTAAGGGTTCATCTGCAAGAAAACATATGTGCTTTAGACTCATTTTAAGATAAAAGCTTCTAATAAGATCAGTACGTTTCCATGAAAAGTTAATTTAGTTTTCTGTTATTTTCCTTGATCAGAAATGATTAATTTGGAATTTGCACATGATTGGGTGTTACATTTCTGATTGCATTCTCCAGCATAGACCTGTTGGGTCAAATAAGCCTGTGTGCTGTAAATTCTATGTAATATACAAATTAATATGCTTCTAATTCAAATCAGGAAATCATTGAAACTGAGATTTCCCCTTCTTTGGCCAACCCACCTCAGATATAGGGGGACCATGCTTGGAGGCCCCTGTGCGGCCTGCAGCAGTTCCTTTGAAGACCACTGTTTGGCCACACAAAGCACAGTTCCAACCGTCAGAGTGTATGTTCCACCCAGTGGAAGATCAAAATTGCACCGGGTTCCCTACATATGATGCAGGACCACAATTTAAATATTTTAGTGAGGCTCCTGCAAGGTTCAGGTAGGAGTGTTGGCTGTCTATTTGAGGCCCACACAAAAATTGAGTTGGACAGGCCTCGAGCGCAGGTGAATGGTAGTTTCTTTTTAAAACAATGTTTTTTTTGTCTACCTACCACCTCATTCACACTGAAAAGACAGGAGGCAGATGAAAATCACCCCACACATCTCTTATCCATCACCATAAAAAAGTAACATACATATTTATATAGCAATGTTCACTATGAAGCCCCAAAGTGCTTCATAGACAATGAAGTATTTTTGAAGTGCAATCATTGTTGGAAAACAGCAGCAGCCAATTTGCACACAGCCAGGTCCCATAAATAGCAATCATATAAATGATCAGAGTGCGGACCTGAACAGGAGGACCGGCAGTGGAGGCAGCATAAGGGAGCTGAGCGGCAATTCGAAACAAACTCAAGGAGTGACGTCACAGTATAGCTAGTAATTGATTGGTTGATAAAGGTCATACCATTTTTTTTTTCCTCAAGTTAGGGGTCGGGGATAAATCGCTGGTTAGTGAAAGCAGAAGCTTGGAGATTAGTGCCTGTTAACACTATTATATTAATAACTTGAATTAGATCCATTGTAGTCTTCCATTTATGTAAAGTCAGTTAATAGTCGAATAAATAGAGGCATGACAGGGCAGTTTAGTACTGTGGAATGCACATCTTGTGCCACATGGGAAATCCAGGATGCTTCCCGTGTCCTGGACAACCACGTGTGCAGGAGGTGTTGTCAGCTGGAGGAGCTCGAGCTCCGGGTTTTGGAACTTGAGCAACAGCTGGTGTCACTGCAGTGTATCATGAAGCAAAGAGCTTTGTGGATAGCACAATTCAGGAGGTGGTCATCCCACAGATAAGGAATGCGCAGGCAGAGAGGGAATGGGTGACCACCAGACAGAAAAGAAGAACCAGGCAGGTAGTGAAGGAGTCTCGAGAGCATCTCGCTCTGGTGAGGGCGATAGTTCCTCTTGGGAGTACAGCCAGAGCCAAGTCCGCGGCACTACGAGTGGCTCAGCTATATGGGATGGGGAGAAAACAAGAGGAGTGGATGAGTAATAGTGGTAGGGAATTCGATAGTTAGGGGAGCAGACAGGCATTTCTGCGGCCGCAGACCTGACTCCGGAATGGTATGTTGCCTCCCTGGTACCAGGGTCAAGGATGTCACTGAGCGGCTGCAGAACATTCTGGGGGGGTGGGTGAACAGCCAGAGGTTATGGTCCATATTAGTACCAATGACATAGATAGAAAGAGGGATGAGGTCCTGCAGACAGATTTTAGGGAGCTAGGAAAAAGATTGAATAGCAGGACCCCAAAAGGTAGTAATCTTAGAATTACTCCAAGTGCCATGCACAAGTGAGTATAGAAATTAGGAGAACAGAGCAGATGAATGCATGGCTGGAGAGTTGGTGCAGGAGGGAGGGTTTCAGATTCCTGGGGCATTGGGATGTTCTGGGGGAGGTGGGGCCTGTACAGGGCCGGACAGGTTGCACCTCAACAGAGGGGGAACCAATATCTTCGAGGGAGAGTTTAAACCAATTTGGCAGGGGGATGGGCATCAGGATGTAACATGAGAAAGGGAAAATAAAGTGCTCAAACGATTGGGAGAGGCAAAGAGCACTAAATAAATAGTAAGGAATTGGGTGGGGGTCCAACTAAGGGAATACAGGATGGTCGAAGATGGGTTTACAGTGTATGTACGTGAATGCATGAAGCATAGTAAACAAGGTAAGTGAGCTGCAGGCACAAATAGCCACACAGGAATATGATGTTGTGGCAATAACCGAGACCTGGCTCAAAAAAGGGCAGGATTGGGTATGAAATATTCCTGGTTATAAGGTGTTCAGGAAAGATGGGGAAGGAAAGATAGGAGATGGTGTGGCAGCAATGGTTAATGAGAAGGTTAATGCTGGAGAGGGAGGATGTCCTGGAGAGGTCAAGGACAGAATCTATATACCTAGAGTCAAGAAATAATAGAGGTGCTATTACACTACTAGGTGTATTGTATAGACCACCAAATGGTAGGAAAGATATGGAGGAGCAAATTTGCAGAGAAATTACAGAGTGTTGCAAGAACTATACAGTAGTAATAATGGGGGACTTCAACTATCCTAATATAGACTTGGATAATAATAGTGTAAAGGGTAGAGAAGGGGAAGAATTTCTGAAGTGTGTTCAGGAGAACTTTCTTGATCAGTATGTTTCCGGCCTGTTGAGGGAGGAGGCATTGCTGAATGTGGTTCTGGGTAATGAGGTAGGTCAAGTAGAGCAAGTGTCAGTAGGTGAACATTGAGGGAACAGTGATCATAGTATCATGAGGTTTAGATTAGCTATAGAAAAGGACAGGGAGCAATCTGGAGACGAAATGGGAGAAAGCCAATTTCAGTGGGATGAGAATGGATCTGGTCCGGGTAAACTGGAATCAAAGATTGGCAGGCAAAACTGTAGTGGAACAATGCTGCCTTTAAAGAGGAAATAATTCGGGTACAGTCGATATATATTCCCACTAGGAGGAATGGTAGGACAACAAAAGTCTGAGCTCCCTGGATGATGAAACAGATAGAGAATATGAAGCAGCAGAAAAGAATACATGTGACATGTCAGGTTACAAATACATCTGAGAATCAGACTGTATATAGAAAGGTCAGATGATAAGTGAAAAAGAAAATAAGAGGAGCAATGAGAATAGAATGGCAGTCAATATGAAAGGTAATCCAAAAGTCTTCTACGGGCAAATGAATAGTAAAAGGGTAGTAAGAGGGATAGGGCCGATTCGGGACCTTAAAGGGGACCTATGCATAGAGGCAGAGAGTATGGCTGAGGTACTAAATGAGTACTTTGCATAGACAGTGAAGGAGGAGGTAGTGGAGACACCTGAAAGGATAAAAATTGATAAAGTAGTGTTAGAAAGGCTGACTGTACTTAAAGTTGGTAAATCACCAGGAGTGGATGGGATTCATCCTAGAATGCTGAGGGAATTGAGGGCGGAAATCGCAGAGGTACTGCCATAATATTCCAATCCTCCATAGATATGGGGGTGGTGGCAGAGGACTGGAGAATTGCAAATGTTACACCATTGTTGAAAAAAGGGTGTAAAGGTAAACCCAGCAACTACAGACCAGTCAGTTGAATCTCGGTAGTGGGGAAGCTTTTAGAAACAATAATCAGGGACACAATTAACTGTCACTTGGGATAGGGGTGGATTAATTAAGGAAAGCCAGCACGGATTTGTTAAAGGCAAAGTGTTTAACCAACTTGATTTGAGTTTTTTGATGCGGTAACAGAGTGTTGATGAGGGTAATGCAGTTGACATGGTGTACATGGATTTCCAAAAGGTGTGCGACAAAGTGCCACCAAAATTGAAGCCCAAAAAATAAAAGGGACAGTGGCAGCCTGGATACGAAATTGGCTAAGTGACAAGAAACAGAGAGTAGCAGTGAACCGTTGTTCAGTATACAGTGGTGTTCCCCAGGAGTCAGTTCTAGGACCACTACTTTTCTTGATATATATTAATGATTTGGACGTGGGTGTACAGGGCACAATTTCAAAATTTGCAGATGACACAAAATTTGGAAGTATAGTGAACAGTCAAGAGGAGAGCGATAGACTTCAGGAAGACAGACAGGCTGGTGAAATGGCGGTAGACACATGCCAGATGAAATTTAACACAGAAAAGTTAAAGTGATGAATTTTGGTAGAATGAGGAGAGGACATATAACCTAAATGGTACAATCATAAAGGGGGTGCACAAACAGTCCTGGGTATGTGTGCATAAATCTTTGAAGGTGGCAGGGCAGGTTGAGAAACCAGTTAAAAAGGCTTATGGGATTCTAGGCTTCATAGAGAGGTATAGAGTACAAAAGTGTGCAAATTATGATGAACCTGCATAAAACACTGGTTCGGCCTCAACTGGAGCATGGTGTTCAATTCTAGGTACCACACTTTATGAAGGGTGTGACGGCCTTGGAGAAGGTGCAGAAAAGATTTAAGAGAATGATTCCAGGAATGAGTTATGTTGACTGGAGAAGCTGGGGTTGTTTTTCTTGGAGCAGAGAAGATAAAGATTTGATCGAGGTGTTCAAAATCATGAAGGGTCTGGTCTGGACAAAGTAGAGAGAGAGAGAAACTATTCCCATTGACAGAAGGATCGAGAACCAGATTTAAGGTGTTTGACAAAAGAACCAAAGGCGACGCAAGAAACAACTTTTTTACACAGCGAGTGGTTAAGATCTGGAATGTGCTGCCTGCAAGGGCGGTGGAGGTAGACGCAATTTTATCTTTCAAAAAGGAATTGGATTAGTATCTGAATGCAATTTTTTTTGCAGGACTATGGGGAAAGGGCAGGGGAGTGGGACTAGTAGAGTCGGCAACAGGCGCGACGGACCGAATGGCCTTCTTCCACGCTGTAACCATTCTATGACCAGATAATCTGTTTTGGGTGGGGTCGTCAGGACACTGGACGAACTTTCCTGCTCTTTCTCAAATAGAGGCTTGGGATCTTTTGTTAATCTGAGTGGGTTACATAGAAACATAGAAAATAGGTGCAAGATTAGGCCATTCGGCCCTACGAGCCTGCACCGCCATTCAATGAGTTCATGGCTGAATATGCAACTTCAGTACCCCATTCCTGCTTTCTCGCCATACCCCTTGATCCCCCTAGTAGTAAGGACTTCATCTAACTCCTTTTTGAATATATTTAGTGAATTGGCTTCAACAACTTTCTGTGGTAGAGAATTCCACAGGTTCATCACTCTCTGGGTGAAGAAGTTTCTCCTCATCTCGGTCCTAAATGGCTTACCCCTTATCCTTAGACTATGACCCCTGGTTCTGGACTTCCCCAACATTGAGAACATTCTTCCTGCATCTAACCTGTCTAAACCCGTCAGAATTTTAAACGTTTCTATGAGATCCCCTCATTCTTCTGAACTCTCTGAATACAAGCCCAGTTGATCCAGTCTTTCTTGATATGTCAGTCCCGCCATCCCGGGAATCAGTCTGGTGAATCTTCGCTGCACTCCCTCAATAGCAAGAATGTCCTTCCTCAAGTTAGGAGACCAAAACTGTACACAATACTCCAGGTGTGGCCTCACCAAGGCCCTGTACAACTGTTGATGGGCTTCAGGTTAATGTCTCAGAAAAATGGCTCCTCCAACAATGCAGTATTCCCTCAGACTGCGCTGTAGTGAGAGTCTAGATTACATGCTCAACACGTAGAATTGAACTTCAACCCACAACTTTCCAATTCATAGGCAAAAGTGTGACTACCGAGCCAAGGCTGACACTTTGATTGTTTTTGTTACCTCAAAATGTCCGCCTCAAACTCCTCCCTGAACAAACTCCAACTAGTCAACAAAAAAAAGAAATCGGATGCTCACATCCTGTCCCACACAAGGCCTCACTTATTAATCACAACTGTTCTCGCTGGCCACAACTGGCTTCTGGTTTCCGAATGCAACAGTCACCATTATGGTTTAGCCAAATCCTAGATGATGGTTGCCTTCTAGCTGATTTCTACTTCCTGGGACAATAGAGGGCGTTTCAGATATCAAACATGGAATTGTGGGAAAGATGGGCATAGATTTGGGAGGGGCCTCAACACACTGAGGGACTGGAAAGGAAAGGGAGGTTGGCGAAGGGGTGGTTATTTGCAAGGACAATGGGGGTCTAAGCATGTTTTTTTTTTTGAGCAGGGGGTGATGACCAATGTTTCCTTTAATAAGAACATAAGAAATAGGAACAGGAATAGGCCACATGGCCCCTCGAGCTGCTCCGCCATTCAATAAGATCATGGCCGATCTGATCATGGACTCAGCTCCATTTCCCATAACCCCTTATCGTTTAAGAAACTGTCTATTTCTGTCTTAAATTTATTCAATGACCCAGCTTCCACAGCTCTCTGAGGCAGCAAACTCCACAGATTTACAACCCTCAGAAGAAATTTCTCCTCATCTCGGTTTTAAATGGGCGGCCCCTTATTCTAAGATCGTGCCCTCTAGTTCTAGTCTCCCCCATCAGTGGAAACATCCTCTCTGCATCCACCTCGTCAAGCCCCCTCATAATCTTATACTTTTCGATAAGATCACCTTTCATTCTTCTGAATTCCAATGAGTAGAGGCCCAACCTACTCAACCTTTCCTCATAAGTCAACCCCCTCATCCCTGGAATCAACCGAGTGAACCTTCTTTGAACTGCCTCCAAAGCAAGTATATCCTTTCGTAAATATAGAAACCAAATCTGCACGCAGTATTCCAGGTGTGGCCTCATCAATATCTTATATAGCTGTAGCAAGACTTCCCTGCTTTTATACTCCATCCCCTTTGCAATAAAGGTCAAGATACCATTGGCCTTCCTGATCACTTGCTGTACCTGCATACTATCCTTTTGTGTTTCATGCACAAGTCCCCCCCAGGTCCCGCTGTACTGCGGCACTTTCCCCATTTAAATAATCACTTGCTCTTTGATTTTTTCTGCCAAAGTGCATGACTCACATTTTCCAACATTATATTCCCTCTGCCAAATTTTTGCCCACTCACTTAGCCTGTCTATGTCCTTAAGCCACATGGCTACGCAGCGCTGGAGGTCCTGCGCAGCTGACACACCGGTTTTAAGTAGAAAAAAGCGGAATTCTGAATGGACTGCAGCGCCTCCCCAAAAATTCATGGGAACATTGTGTTGACTGCAGATTTCAAAAAATGTAGGGGATGGGGGGAGGGGGTGTGAGGCAATACCAGAGAGGTGGGAACAGTTAACAATATCAGCCAGCATGGGGGCCAGGAAAGGAAGTTGGGTGGTCATCAGTTTAGTGGGAATAGGGTTGAGAGAACAGGAGGGTGCCGCATGGACAAGATGATCATTGGAGAAGATAGGAAAGAAATTAGAGAAAGATGAGTGAACTTTGGGAGCCATTTGGTTAGGTGGGCGAAGGCAAAGGAGGGATGCTCAAGAGGCAGCTGAACAGATGGTCTCAATCTTACAAAGTTAATTAGCTCCTTGCACTAGTTGGAAGTGAAGGTGGAGGGGGCAGGGGAGAAGGGTTTAGGAAGACAATTGGCAGTGGAGGAGAAAAGCCAGGAGTTATCTTTGCATTCTAGGATGATCCTGGAGTAGTGAGTAGTCATGGTAAATGGTACACATGGCAGTCATACAATAAGAAATAAGCCTATTCCAAGACACAATTTCTAAATTTGAGCAACTATTACAATCGCAAGACATTGCTAATTCAATTTTAAATTACAATTTTAAATTGTCGAGGAACCAACTAGAGGGCTGGCCATTCTTGACTGGGTGATGTGTAATGAGAAAGGACTAATTAGCAATCTTGTTGTGCGAGGCCCCTTGGGGAAGAGTGACCATAATATGGTAGAATTCTTTATTAAGATGGAGAGTGACACAGTTAATTCAGAGACTAGGGTCCTGAACTTAAGGAAAGGTAACTTTGATGGTATGAGACGTGAATTGGCTAGAATAGACTGGCAAATGATACTTAAAGGGTTGACGGTGGATAGGCAATGGCAATCATTTAAAGATCACATGGATGAACTTCAACAATTGTACATCCCTGTCAGGAGTAAAAATAAAATGGAGAAGGCAGCTCAACCGTGGCTAACAAGGGAAATTAAGGATAGTGTTAAATCCAAGGAAGAGGCATATAAATTGGCCAGAAAAAGCAGCGAACTTGAGGACTGAGAAATTTAGAATTCAGCAGAGGACAAAGGGTTTAATTAGGAGGGCGAAAATAGAGTATGAGAGGAAGCTTGTAGGGAACATAAAAACTGACTGCAAAAGCTTCTATAGATATGTGAAGAGAAAAAGATTAGTGAAGACAAACGTAGGTCCCTTGCAGTCAGATTCAGGTGAATTTATAATGGGGAACAAAGAAAGGGCAGACCAGTTGAACAAATACTTTGGTTCTGTCTTCACAAAGGAAGACACAAATAACCTTCTGGAATACTAGGGGACCGAGGGTCTTGTGAGAAGGAACTGAAGGATATCCTTATTAGGCGGGAAATTGATGGGATTGGATTGAAGGCCGATAAATCCCCGGGGCCTGATGTACTCTGGGATGCAGACTTTCAGGAAGTGGCCCTAGAAATAGTGGATGCATTGGTGATCATTTTCCAACGTCTATCGACTCTGAATCAGTTCCTATGGACTGGAGGGTAGCTAATGTAACACGACTTTTTAAAAAAAAGGGAGGGAGAGAGAAAACGGGTAATTATAGACCGGTTAGTCTGACATCAGTAGTGGGGAAAATGTTGGAATCAATTATTAAAGATGAAATAGCAGCGCATTTGGAAAGCTGTGACAGGATCGGTCCAAGTCAACATGGATTTATGAAAGGGAAATCATGCTTGATGAATCTTCTGGAATTTTTTTGAGGATGTAACTAGTAGAATGGACAAGGGAGAACCAGTGGATGTGGTGTATTTGGACTTTCAAAAGGCTTTTGACAAGGTCCCACACAAGAGATTGGTGTGCAAAATTAAAGCACATGGTATTGGGGGTAATGAATTGACGTGGAGAGAGAACTGGTTGGCAGACAGGAAGCAGAGAGTCTGGATAAACGGGTCCGTTTCAGAATGGCAGGAAGTGACTAGTGGGGTGCCGCAGGGCTCAGTGCTGGGACCCCAGCTATTTACAATATACATTAATAATTTAGATGAAGGAATTGAGTGTAATATCTCCACGTTTGTAGATGACACTAAACTGCGTGGCGGTGTGAGCTGTGAGGAGGACGCTAAGAGGCTGCAGGGTGACTTGGACAAAGTTGGGTGAGTGGGCAAATGCATGGCAGATGCAGTATAATGTGGATAAATGTGAGGTTATCTACTTTGGGAGCAAAAACACGAAGGCAGAATATTCTCTGAATGGCGGCAGATTAGGAAAAGAGGAGGTGCAACGAGACCTGGGTGTCATGATACATCAGTCATTGAAAGTTGGCATGCAGGTACAGCAGGCGGTGAAGAAGGCAAATGGTACGTTGGCCTTCATAGCTAGGGGTTTTGAGTATAGAAGCAGGGAAGTCTTACTGCAGTTATACAGGGCCTTGGTGAGGCCTCACCTGGAATATTGTGTTCAATTTTGGCCTCCTAATCTGAGGAAGGACGTTCTTGCTATTGCAGCGAAGGTTCACCAGACTGATTACCAGGATGGCTGGACTGACATATGAGGAGAGACTGGATTGACCTTGCCTTTATGCACTGGAGTTTAGAAGGATGAGAGGGGATCTCATAGAAACATAAAATTCTGACAGGACTGGACAGGTTAGATGCAGGAAGAATGTTCCCAATGTTGGGGAAGTCCAGAATCAGGGGACACAGTCTAAGGAAAAGGGGTAAGCCATTTAGGACTGAGATGAGGAGAAACTTCTTCACTCAGAGTTGTTAACCTGTGGAATTCCCTACCGCAGTGAGTTGTTGATGCCAATTCGTTGGATATATTCAAGCGGGAGTTAAATGTGGTCCTTATGGCTAAAGGGATCAAGGGGTATGGAGAGAAAGCAGGAAAGGGGTACTGAGATGAATGATCAGCCATGATCTTACTGAATGGTGGTCCAGGCTCGAAGGGCCGAATCTATTTTCTATGTTTCTAATGCACCAATGTCCTCAAATAACTCCAAATTATGAATCGGAGTGTGTGAAAGGAATTAGGAGGCAATCATATTCAGGCATTGTGCATAACCAGTTACAAAAACATTTTGGAAAAAAAACAAAAAAGTGTATTTAATTATTAATTCATTTTCTATTCATTTGTTTATTTATTTAGGAAAGCAAAGTCAAGATATACCCATATAATATATATTGGATCAGTATAGATGGTGTAATTTGGATAGGCTCACTGATTATGACATGCAAGCACCTAATAAAATAATTCACCTTGAAATGTCATTAACTATAGGCAACATTTGATTTTTGAGATGGAGAAAGAATTTTTATACTTTAGGTAAACTGTAAGCCAATTGCTTGATTGGGCTGTGCAATCTTTTAAAATATCTTAGCGGCTGGTTTTGTTATTGGGTCATGCACTGCATACGCGATTGTTTGAAAGGTAAAACTGTGACTTTTTCTTTTTGGCAGCTGGAACATCACCAATGGCTTGAGACAGGTACCTCCCTTTCCCCTTCAAAACAGCCCGACTCAAAAAGTTAACTCAATCCTCCTGTCCTACGCAATTAGCAGCCTCCAATCTTCCTTTCCTCTATAACATACTTGAATGTGTTGTTGACTCCCAGGTCTGTGCCCATTTCTCCTGTAACTATGTTTGAATCACTGCAATCCGGCTTCTGCTCAGCATCAAAAATTCTCCTGACATTGCTGCAGCAATCAACATGGTTTGCCAATCCATCCTCTTGCAATGTATCTGTTCTGTTGTCCACTTTCATGGGAGTGCCATTTTGTGGTTGTAGGAAGAGGAAGCAATGGGTGCAAGGGGATGGAGGTAACACAAGTGATTGGGAAGGAAACAGAAGTGGCCCTATTTTCCATGCAAATCCCAACCCAAATGCAGCCCGACAGAGAGAGAGAGAGAGAGCCCGACAGACAGAGAGCGAGAGCCCGACAGACACACAGACACACACAGCTGTGCATATGTTGGGTTATTCATTGGTGTCGTCATGTTTCAAAATTACATTTTTCTTTGTAGTCTATTCAAACTCTAACTATAAAGAACAGCCTACCACACAAATCAGGACCTAGTACAACTCGCTACCAACTTACAGCTGTATTTCAATTCAGTACTGGAACAATTTATTAGAAAAAAGGAATTACAAATTAATTCTTAGATGCTTTGTTGCAACGTGCCTGCTTTTCATCCAAGTTAAGGAATGATATATGCCAGCAGGGAGGGGAGGTGAAAGAGGGGAGAAAATGAATAAGGGAAACTATGTAAACTAGGAAGTTTTATTTGAAGAAATAACAAAGATTTCTTCTTTGATAAACAGAGGGTTGATGAAGGTAGCGTGGTGGAGGTTGTATATATGGACTTTCAAAAGGCATTGTACGAAAAATAGAAGCACATGGGATTAAACGGACAGTGACAACTGCAGCGAATTTGCGGCCCTTACGAAGTGCGCAAGCCTAAACCCGGAATCCGCTTGACAGATTGCACGCATCCGGAAGTAAAGGGCCTCCGCGGGTGAAGAGTTGACTTCTACCCAGCGAATGCCCCTGAAATTTTTACAACTGATAAAAGCAGGCATAAGGCTTTTAAAAGGACAGAAAGATACATTTTTTGAATAAGTTAAACATTTTAAATCCTGCTAAATAAGGCAGGCGCGCGCACACACACACACACACACACGAGAGTGAGACATCAGTGAACTTTCATGATTTTGATTCATTTAGTATATTTCCATCTTAGTTGCTCAAGAGGTTGCATATAGATTTTGAATCACTTAAGACAGGTGATGCCAAATTGTTGTAAACTGTTTCAAAAAAGAAAACCTCAATAGTGCAGAGACATTAACTACATAAAAGTAAGGTTTAAGCTACACTTTTTAAATAATGCTTTTATGCTCACCTGAACATAAAACAGAATGGCCAGAATAGGCTTTTGTTACCATATGGTTACCAAAAAGAGGGTTGGAAGGCAAGAGAACTGTGAATTGCGATTACACAGTAGAGGATAAGCCAAAAGAAATTGCACCAACTCCTGCACCAAATAGTCTGCATTTTTAAAAGCAGGCAGTTTAAATGTTCCATCTCAACCTGAAGTTGTTACACAGCAGGTTTCATATTTATGGACAAGCTCAGTAGAAAACTTAAGGTAGAAATTTAACAGATCCCACTCACAGACTGAAAGATCGAGGTTAAAATGAGATGGGAAAAGGAGGCTCATGACAATTGTATGTTTCATAACATAGCAGAGAACCAGGCTCAACATTTAAAAGTACAGAGGAGATATACCATACTCTCAGGATTCCTGCACTGCCTGCCTCTTCCTACCCGGCCAGATGATCGCCCACCTACTTTCCGCCTGAACACTCTGTAGCTGCGGGGTGACCACCTCCTGCAATGTGCAGTCCAGGAACTTCTCAGCTTCCCGTATGCCCTGCAATGACTCCAGCCGCTCCTCAAGCACAAAACCCTGAGCTCAGGTTCGAGCAACTGGAGGCACTTCCTGCACGTGTCTCTGGGGCACATGCAACCCCACCAACCACCAAATTCAATGGATCATTCTCTGCCTAGTCACCTCCAGCACGATGCTACCTCCCAAATGCAGTTTCCCCTCCTAGCATCCCTCTGGGACACTCTGGTCCACTCTTCAATCACTCAACAGCTCTCCCCTTCCCACGGCACCTTCCCATGCAAGTGCAGGAGATGCCCATGCAACACCTGCCCTTTCACTTCCGATCTTCCCACTGTCCAGGATTCAAAACACTCCTTCTTCCAGGTGAAACAGTGACTTACTTGTACTTTCAATTTAGCAATTTGTATTCACTACTCACAATGGGTCTCCTGCACATTGGAGAGACCAAATGCAGATTTGGTGATTGCTTTGCTGAACACTGCCATTCAGTCCACAAACGTGACTTGAGCTTCCTGAGCTTGCCATTTTAATTCTCCGCTGCACTCCCACTCTGACCTTGGCCTCCTACACTGTTCCAACGAAGTTTGAGGAACAGCACCTCATCTTTCGATTAGACAATTTCAGATTATAACTACTGTTCTATATGTAAACCTGTAAATACCTTGTTTAACTACCAGAGGGCTCATCCCCTGGAGTCCCAAGGGATCCCGCAATCCCTTGGGAGCAACTGTACATAAGGAGGCCCCACAGGTTGGAGACACACTCTGGAGACCTGTAATAAAGGACGACGGTCACACATTACTTTGAGCTTACAGTATCTGGTCAGAATCTTTATTCAAAACAAAGCTATTGCAGCTATTTTTCTACCCCCCTCCCCACCAGACAGCAGGTGTTGGTAATGATTGTGCTATTGCTATTTACAGTTCCTCTCGACTTGTCTTTTTTCTTTACTTATCCCATTAATACCCCCTTTTGCCTTGCACCATCATTCCTTTTGTCATTTAATCACTCCTGCCTTCTACCCCATCATAGATCTTCCCTTTTGCTCTTTGCTCCCCTCTCTACTTTCCCTGCCTCTGTACGTGCTTAAAAACTGTTACACAAGAACTGGAAAATGTTAGCGATGTAACAAATGTGCTGGCCGTGTTTTTTAAAATCTGCATTTTAATATTAGACATTGAATTGCCAATAAATGCTTGAAAGCATTTTTCCAAGGTTGTGTGTACAATGTTCGCAAACAAATCAAGGGAAAGTATTTGATTTATGACTGGAACATGCAGAAACACTATGTAAATCAAAACCTAGAAACAGGAATGGGCCATTCAACCCCAAGCCCATTTTGTCATTGAATCAGATCACGGCTGATCTGTACCCTAACTCCATTTTCCAGCTTTTATTCCGTATCCCTTGCAACAGAGGTTCACTAGATTGATTCCTGGGATGAGAGGGCTGTCTTATGATGAGAGATTGTGTGCAATGTATCCAAGTTTGCTGACAATACAAAGCTAGGTGGGACAGTAAGCTGAGAGGAGAACAAAAAGCATCTGCAAAGGGATATAGATCGACTAACAGTGGGCAGTAAGGTGGCAGATGGAGTATAATGTAGGGAAATTAGATTATTGACTTTGGTAGGAAAAATAAACAAAATATTTTTTAAATGGTGAGAAATGTTTAAATGTTGGGTGTCCTTGTGCAAGAAACACAAAGCTAGCATGCAGGTACAGCAAGCAATAAGGAAAGCATATAGCATTTTGTCTTTTATTGCAAGGGGGTTGGAATATATGAGTAAGGAAGTCTTGCTACAATTGTACAGGGCCTTGGTGAAATCACACCTGGAGTACTGTGCACAGTTTTGGTCTCCTTATCTCAGGAAGGATATACTTGCCTTGGAAGTAGTTCAATGGAGCTTCACTAGATTGATTCCTGGGATGAGAGATTGTGTAGAATAGGCCTATACTCTGGAGTTTAGAAGAATGAGGGGTGATCTCATTGAAACATACAAGATTCTGAAGGGGCTTGACAGGGTATATGCGGAGAGGTGGTTTCCCCTGGCTGGAGTGTCTAGAACTAGGGGGCAGAGTCTCGGAATAAGGGGTCGGCCATTTAGGACTGGGATGAAGAGAAACTGCTTCACTCAGAGGGTGGCAAATCTTTGGAATTCTCTACTTGAGGGTTGTGGATGCTGAGTCTCTGAATATATTCAAGGTGGAGATATAGATTTTGGGAGTCTAGGGGAATCAAGGGAGATGGAGATCGGGCGGTAAAGTGCAGTTGAGGTCGATGATCAGCCATGATCTTATTGAATGGCGGAGCAGGTTCGAGGGGCTATATGGCCTACTCCTATTTCTTAAGTTCTTATGATACCCTTACCCAACAAAAATCTATCAATTTCAGTCAAAAATTTCACTTGATACACAGCATTCACAGCTTTTTGAGAATCAAATTCTAGATTTACTAGTGTAAAAAGTGCTTCCCGATTTAGAATCAGAAACTTATGACCCATTATGTCTGTGCCGGCCAAAAGAGAGCTATCCAGCCGAATCCCACCTTCTAGCTCTTGTAGGTTACGGCACTTCAAATGCATCTCCAAGTAGCTTTTAAATATGATGAGGGTTTCTGCTTCTCCCCCCTTTCAGGCAGTGAGTTCCAGACCCCCACCACCCTTGGTGAAAAAAGTTCTCAAATCCCATCTAATCCTTCTACCAATTGCTTTACATCAATTCTATCTAGGCCCCTCATAATTTTATACACCTCAATTAAATCTCCCCTCAGCCTCCTCTGCTCCAAAGAAACCTCAATCTTGCCTCATAGCTAAAATTCTCCTGTCCTGGCAACATACTCGTAAATCTCCTCTGTACCCTCTCTAGCGCAATCACATCTTTCCTGTAATGTGGTGACCAAAACCGTACGCAGTATTCTAGCTGTGGCTTAACTTGTGTTTTATACAGTTCAAGCATAACATCCCTACTCTTGTATTCTATGCCACGGATATATGAACCACCTTATCTACCTGTTCTGCTACCTTCAGTGATCTGTGGACATGCACGCCAAGGCCCCTCTGTTCCTGTACACTTCCGTATCCGACTATTCATTATGCATTTCCTTGCTGGCCCTCCCTAAATGCATTACCTCACACTTCGCTGGATTGAATTCCATTTGCCATTTTTCTGCCCACCTGACCAGCCCATTGACATCTTCCTGCAATCAACAGCTTTCTTCCTCATTATCAACCACACGACCAATTTTTGTACCATCTGCAAACTGCTTAATCATGCCCCCTACATTGAAGTCTAAATCATTGATATGCCACAAAAAACAAGGGAGCGAGTGCTGAGCCCTGCAGAACCCCACTGGAAACAGTCTTTCAGTCACAAAAACACTCATCGACCATTACTCCTTGATTCCTGCCACAGCCAATTTTGACTCCAACTTGCCACTTTCCCTTGGATCCCATGGGCTTTTACTTTTCTGACCAGTCTGACATGTGGGACCTTGTCAAAGTCCATGTAGACTACATCAAACGTGCTACCCTCATCAACTTTCCTGGTTACCTCCTCAAAAATTCAATCAAGTTAGTCGGACACAACCTTCCCTGACCAAATCCATGCCGACTGTTCTTGATTAATCTGTGCCTTTCTAAATGACGATTAATACGGTCCCTCAGAATTTTTTTCCAATAATTTGCCTACCACTGAGGTAATTATTCAGTCTCTCCCTTTTAAAAAATAATACAAGGTTAGCAGTCCTCCAGCACCATAACTGCAGCCAGAGAGGATTTGAAAATGATGGTCTGAGCCTCTGCTATTTCCACCCTTGCTTCTCTTAACAGCCTAGGATACATTTCACTCCAAAGTGGACTAGCTCCAATTTCCAGATTATGTTCTCTTGTTCTGGATTCCCCTACCAGAGAAAATAGTGTCTCTGTACGTACCCTACAGAATCCCTTAATCATTTCAAATATCTCATTCAGATAACCTCTCAGCCGTCTAAACTTAAGGGAATACAATCTAAGTTTATGCGACCCATCCTCATATCTGGAACTGACTTGAGCAGCTTCTGAAAAGCACACAACATTCACGGATATTAAAACAACACTATTTGAGGTGACTGTGGTTAACTTGAAATCAAAAGCAATAACGTACAGTCCCAAAAACAGCCCATTATCCCAGGCAGATCAACAGAATTTACCATTGGGTCTACCATTTTGAATCTGGAAGGATCAGGCTGAGCTCAGCTCACCTGAAACACAAATTGAGGGAAGATCTGGAACAAATGTAATATGGTTCCATTTGGGACGTCTGAGCAACTACACATAGGCAATTCTGGTTTGCTAATCTTGCCATGCAGTATAAACAAGGCAAATTCAATACTACACAAACTAGCTCAGCAAAGAGCCACTTCCAGAATTTAAACAGGATATCATAAGTCCAGTTAAACTGCAAACAGCTGGGTAAGAGAATACAGTATTTAATTTCTCTGCAATCATAAAATGTTCAGATGTTCAACTTTCTGCAGTGGAATCTCCCGGTTCTATTTCCCTTGCTTTGTTTGTACAGCACGTCTCGCCAAGAGTATTCAAGCAAGTATTAGTATAGGGAAATTATCGAGGGTGCCAGAAAATCCTGATACAGTTCAAGTACAATCAATAACTAGTGACATTTTTATACACTTCTCTTTTTCCTCCCGTTTACACCAAATTAATATATTTCGTAAATGAATAATCTGGGAACTGTAAACCTCAAATTATCAGGAAATTAACAACTTTTCTTAAAAGGAGGGATGCAATTTCCAATGCCCTGCAGTGGAATCCATTTTTAAACACAACAAAACTCAAGTTGACTTGTGCAGGTGCGATATGTTGAAAAGTGGAGGTTTCATATAGCTTTTGTTATGTACACACATAAAACTGTGATATAACAATTAGCCAAGATTACTGCTAGGAAAGGGTGTTGGTAAATTTTGCCACAGGCAGTCGAATAGATTGTCTATTGTAGGCGTGTGTAAATTTGGCAAGTAAATGTTTTTCCATGGCAGGTCACACACATACCTTGCATCAATGTTCAATGTCTCAACAGATCAATGTAAAAGTATCTAGCCTGATGTTCTCAGTTATCCATGTACAAAAGTAAATACACAGGATATTACAACGGAGTCTGCAGTGTCGGAGGAGAGACTTTTGCCTTCGCTGCCTGGAAGCCGTGCCTTGTAGAACCAGCCTGATTTTTAAATGCATTGAAAATCAAGGAACTGAAAATGGGCTGGTTCCATCAAGGGCATGCAATCTGCCCCGCCAGATGAACGCCCAGGCAAAAATCCACCCCATAATTTTCAGTCGATTTAAAATAAAAATATGAAGGATGAGGGCAAATAAAACCCTTATAAAAAATATAAATGCTATGATATTTCAAACTTTTAAAGGAATGTGTTCTAACTACGAGGTGAAAACCACCCATCAATCAAATATATTTTAAGCAGTCTTACAACAGCTAGATATTGTATTATATACATTCTAATTCAGATGGTACAACAACAATTCTGTTCCTAAGTTATTCCTGCAACTGAATATCTGGCTATTTCTTGAAACTAATAAAATATTTGACTTATCCATCCTATTGTTAACTGCTTCCTCATTAAATATGTATCCAGTAACTTGTTAAACTTGGCATGCTGTTTGTTCAGCTTACATTTTCCAAGCAATGCATACAGTATAATGCACTTAATTTACAACAGGATAAAAAAATTAAAATACAATTAATTTTGTTACTGGAGACAGGTCAATAGCTTTTTGTATCCAAACATCCAGATTTAATCTGTTCAGAGCATCCTCATACTGTTGGCATAATAAACTATTTAGTCAATTTAAACTTAATCTTATTTATCACTTTCACCTTGCTTGCTCTTGCTGGAATTATGGAAGTAACCAGAAAAGCTGGTCTGGAATTATCAAAGCTGAGCTAAGCTGGTTATAATTACCATCAGTGCCCTCAAGCTAGGCAGAGGAAATATTGTAAAACAACATTTTTTTATATATGGTATATCTGCCTTTGATTACCTTGTCCCTAGTAAAACTTATTCTCTCTCCTACCCTGGTCATTCCCCCTGATAAGAACAGAAGAGGAACAGGAGAGGAACATTCTTCCTGCATCTAACCGCTGCTTCTTTTTCTATTACCTATCGTCTACTTAAACCCCTTTCTCCTGCCTCCTCCGCGCATTCACCAAGTGCCTGGAGTTTATGGGCTTTTGGCACTAAAATTGAGATCTTAAGGGTTGAGATCATCTGGTTAGCAGTGTGCCGCATTCCCCCCTCTTCCCTGTTCCACAAAGCTTAATCTTTCCCAAGGTTCCCCTGCCATACCCATCAACCCATGTCTTCCTCTAGCTGTTGGACCCTTAGACGACGAGGCCGGGGAATTAGTAATGCGGAACATGGAGATGGCAGAAACTCTGAATATTTTGCATCAGTCTTTACAGTAGAGGACACTAACAATATTCCGACAGTGGATAGTCAACGGGTTATGGGGTGGGGAGGAATTTAACGCAATCACAATGGAGGTGGTACTCAGTAAGATAATGGGACTAAAGGCGGATAAATCCCCTGGACCCGATGGCTTGGATCCTAGGGCCTTGAGAAGTAGCGGCAGGGATTGTGGATGCATTGGTTGCAATTTACCAAAATTATCTGGATTCTGGGGTGGTCCCAGCAGATTGCAAAACTGCAAATGTACACCTCTATTTAAAAAAGGAGGCAGACAAAAAGTAGGAAACTACAGACCAGTTAGCCTAACATCTCTGGTTGAGAAAATGTTGGGAGCCCATTATTAAAGAAGCAGTAGCAGGACATTTGGAAAAGCAAAATTCGGTCAGAGTCAGCATGGATTTATGAAGGGGAAGTTATGTTTGACAAATTTGCTGGAGTTCTTTGAGGATGTAACAAACAGGGTGGATAAAGGGGAACCAGTGGATGTGGTGTATTTGGACTTTCAGAAGGCATTAGACGAGGTGCCACATAAAAGGTAACTGCACAAGATAAAAGTTCACAGGGTTGGGGGTAATATATTAGCACGGATAGAGGATTGGCTAACTAACAGAAAACAGAGAGTCGGGATAAATGGTTCATTCTCTGGTTGGCAATCAGTAACTAGTAGGGTGCCGCAGGGATCAGTGCTGGGACCCCAACTAGTTACAATATATATTAACGACTTGGAAGAAGGGACTGAGTGTAAATGTAGCCGAGTTTGCAACAGATACAAAGATGGGCGGAGGACAAAAAAAATCTGCAAAAGGACATAGACAGGCTAAGTGATTGGGCAAAAATTTGGCAGATGGAGTATAATGTTGGAAAGTGTGAGGTCATGCACTTCGGCAGAAAAAAAATCAAAGAGCAAGTTATTATTTAAATGGGGAAAGATTGCAAAGTGCTGCAGTACAGCGGGACCTGGGGGTACTTTTGCATGAAACACAAAAGGATAGTACGCAGGTACAGCAAGTGATCAAGAAGGCCAATGGAATCTTGGCTTTTATTGCAAAGGGGATGGAGTACAAAAGCAGGGAGGTCTTGCTATAGTTATACAGGGTGTTGGCGAGGCCACACCTCGAATACTGAGTGCAGTTTTGGTTTCCATATTTATGAAAGAACATACTTGCTTTGGAGGCAGTTCAGAGAAGGTTCACTAGGTTGATTCTGGGGATAAGATTCTGACTTATGAGGAAAGATTGAGTAGGTTGGGCCTCTACTCATTGGAATTCAGAAGAATGAGAGGTGATCTTATCGAAAGGTATATGAGGGGGCGTGACAAGGTGGATGCAAAGAGGATGTTTCCACTGATGGGGAACTAGAACTAGAGGGCATGATCTTAGAATAAGGGGCCAGCCATTTAAAACAGAGGGTTGTAAATCTGTGGAATTCGCTGCGTCAGAGAACTGTGGAAGCTGAGACATTGAATAAATTTAAGACAGAAATAAATAGACAGTTTCTTAAACGATAAGGAGATAAGGGGTTACGGGGAGCGGGTGGGGAAGTGGAGCTGAGTCCATGATCAGATCGGTCATGATCTTATTGAATGGCGGAGCAGTCTTGAGGGGCCGAATGGCCTACTCCTGTTCCTATTTCTTATGTTCTGACGTCTGCTGCACGCTCTTTCCGCTGCCTGCGCTTTATTTCTGCATGCTCTCAGCGATGAGACTCGAGGTGCTGAGCGCCCTTCCGGATGCACTTCCTCCACTGAGGGCAGTCTTTGGGCCAGGGACTCCCAGGTATCAGTGGGGATGTTGCACTTTATCAGGGAGGCTTTGAAACATAGAAACAGAAAATAGGTGCAGGAGTAGGCCAGTCGGCCCTTCGAGCCTGCACCACCATTCAATATGACCATGGTTGATCATGCAACTTCAGTACCCCATTCCTGCTTTCTCTCCATACTCCTTGATCCCTTTAGCCGTAAGGGTCACATCTAACTCCCTTTTGAATATATCTAACGAACTGGCCTCAACTCCTTTCTGTAGTAGAGAATTCCACAGGTTCACAATTCTCTGAGTGAAGACGTTTCTCCTCATCTCGGTCCTAAATGGCTTACCCCTTATCTTTAGACTGTGACCCCTGGTTCTGGACTTCCCCAACATCGGGAACATTCTTCCTGCATCTAACCTGGCCAATCCCGTCAGAATTTTATATGTTTCTATGAGATCCCCTCTCATTCTTCTGAATTCCAGTGAATATAAGCCTAGTCAATCTAGTCTTTCTTCAGACGTCAGTCCTGCCATCCCAGGAATCAGTCTGGTGAACCTTCGCTGCACTCCCTCAACAGCAAGAATGTCCTTCCTCAGATTAAGAGACCAAAACTGTACACAATATTCAAGGTGTGGCCTCACCAAGGCCCTGTCCCTGTACAACTGCAGTAAGACCTCCCTGCTCCTACACGCAAATCCTCTCACTATGAAGGCCAACATGCCACTTCCCCTTTTTCACCACCTGCTGTACCTGCATGCCAACTTTCAATGACTGATGTACCATGACACCCAGGTCTCGTTGCACCTCCCCTTTTCCTAATCTGTCACCATTCAGATAATATTCTGCGCCTTCCTGTTTTTGCTACCAAAGTGGTAACTTCACATTTATCTACATTATACTGCATTTGCCATGCCCACTCACCTAACCTGTCCAAGTTACCTTGCAGCCTCTTAGCATCCACCTCTCAGCTCACACTGCCACCCAGCTTAGTGTCATCTGCAAACTTGGAGATATTACATTCAATTCCTTTGTCTAAATCATTAATGTATATTGTAAATAGCTGGGGTCCCAGCACTGAACCTTGTGGTACCCCACTAGTCACTGCCTGCCATTCTGAAAAGGAAACGTTTATTCCTACTCTTTGCTTCCTGTCTGCTAACCAGTTTGCTATCCATGTCAATACATTACCCCCAATACCATGTGCTTTAATTTTGCACACTAATCTCATGTGGGACCTTGTCAAAAGCCTTTTGAAAGTCCAAATACACCATATCCACTGGTTCTTCCTTGTCCACTCTACTAGTTACATCCTCAAAAAATTCCAGAAGATTTGTCAAGCATGATTTCCCTTTCATAAATCCACGGTGACTTGGACCAATCCTGTCACTGCTTTCCAAATGTGCTGCTATTACATCTTTAATAATTGATTCCAACATTTCCCCCACTACCAATGTCAGGCTAACTCGTCTATAATTCCCTGTTTTCTCTCTTCCCTCCTTTTTTAAAAAGTGGGGTTACATTAGCTACCCTCCAATCCATAACTGATCCAGAGTCTACAGAAGGTTGGAAATTGACCACCAATGCATCCACTATTTCTAGGGCCACTTCCTTAAGTACTCTGGGATGCAGACCATCAGGCTCTGGGGATCTATCGGCCTTCAATCCCATCAATTTCCCTAACACAATTTCCTGACTAATAAGGATTTCCTTCAGTTGCTCCTTCTCGCTAGACCCTCGGTCCGGTAGTATTTCCGGAAGGTTATTTGTGTCTTCCTTAGTGAAGACAGAACTAACGTATTTGTTCAATTGGTCTGCCACTTCTTTGTTCCCCATTATAAATTCATCTGATTCTGACTGCAAGGGACCTACATTTGTCTTCACTAATCTTTTTCTCTTCACATATCTACAGAAGCTTTTGCAGTCAGTTTTTATGTTCCCTGCAAGCTTATTCTTATACTCTATTTTCCCCCTCCTAATTAAACCCCTTGTCCTCCTCTGCTGAATTCTAAATTTCTGAGTCCTCAGGTTTGCTGTCTTTTCTGGCCAATTTATATGCCTCTTCCTTGGATTTAACACTATCCCTAATTTCCCTTGTTAGCCACAGATGAGCCATCTTCCCCGTTTTATTTTTTACGCCAGACACAGATGTACAATTGTTGAAGTTCATCCATGTGATCTTTAAATGTCTGCCATTGCCTATCCACCGTCAACTATTTAAGTATCATTCTCCTGTCTATCCTAGCCAATTCATGACTCATACTGTCGAAGTTACCTTTAAGTTCAGGATCCTAGTCTCTGAATTAACTGTGTCACTCTCCATCTTAAATGAAGAATTCTACCATATTATGGTCTCTTTTCCAAGGGGCCTCGCATAACAAGATTGCTAATTAATCCTCTCTCATTACATAACACCCAGTCTAGGATGGCCAGTGCTCTAGTTGGTTCCTCGACATATTGGTCTAGAAAACCTACACTCCAGGAAATCCTCCTCCACCATATTGCTACTAGTTTGGTTAGCCCAATCTATGGCCCCAAGTTTCCACATGATTTGCGCCTGATTTTTTAGGAGCAACTGGTGGAGAACAGACTATCTTAGAAATCGCAATTCTCCACATTTTTTTTTCTGCAGTTCTAGTCAGTTAGAACAGTTTCACTTTGGAACAGAATTTTTCTTCAAAAGGGGGCGTGTCCGGCCACTGACACCTGATTTCAAAGTTTCCACAGTGAAAACGTACTCCAAACTAACTTAGAATGGAGCAAGTGAAGATTTTTGTAGAACTGAAAAAACCTGTTCTACACATTAAAAAAATCAGGCGCAGGTTACAAATTAAGCGTCCAGAACGAGGTGGAGGGGGGAGGGGAAGGGAAGTCATTAAATTCTATAATAAATCCTTATTTATACTTATACAAATAAATCCAACCTGAATAAAAATGTATAAGCAAAGAAAAGATTAAATAAACCATCTTCCTACCTGTGTGAAAGTGCTTCAGCCAGGGAGCAGGGAGAATGCTGCAGGAAGCCTCACGACGGCAGGGGAGAAGGAGGCAGCCGTTCGTTCCCGACGGCTGGGGGGGGGGGGGGGGGGAGGCAGCCGTTCCCGACGGCGGGCTGGGGGAGGAGGGAGTGGGGCCCGACTGAACGCAGCCGGTGGGGGAGGGGGGGAGGAAGCCGTTCCCGATGGCGGGGGGGGGGGGGGGGGGGGGGGGAGAAAAAGGAGACAGTGAGAAGGCTGCAGGAAGCCTCAAATTCAGCAGCCATTCCCGACAGCGGGGGGGGGGCAGGAGACAGTGAGAAGGCTGCAGGAAGCCTCAAATTCAGCAGCCATTCCCGACGGCGGGGGGGGGGGCCGTCGGGAAACGGCTGTCTCAACTTCTGAGGCTTCCTGCAGCCTTCTCACTGCTGCAAGAAGCCTCAGTGCTGATCATGGAAGGGCAATGTGCTTTTATTAAAAAATGTTCAAAAATTAAACTGCTACAAAGAACTACAAAAATGGCCGAGTGCCAATGTTTCCTTCACACTGCGCGTGCGCGAACGCTCCAACGCGCACGCGCAAAGTTGCCGGCAGGAAAAAAGCCAATTTAAATGGTACCCGTCCCCTCCCACTTACGAGTGGTAGGCTCCACCCCCTGGGCGCTGCGCCAAGCAGACATGGAGCTGCAGGGTGCTCCAGAATTGCGCGTTTTTTTTCTGGCACCGTTTTTGGCACGAAAAACGGGCGCCCAGCTCGGAGGGGCGCCCGTCTTGTAGCGTGTGGAAACTTGGGGCCTATATGTAGATTAAAGTCACCCATGATAACTGCTGTACCTTTAGTGCAAGCATCCCTAATTTCCTGTTTGATGCCATCCCCAACCTCACTACCATTGTTTGGTGGATGGAACACAACACCCACTAGTGTTTTCTGCCCTTTGGAATTCAGCAGCTCTACCCATACAGATTCCACATCATCCAAGCTAATGTCCTTCCTTAGTATTTACGAGGCGGATGGACCAGTAGAGGGGTCTGCGATGCAGGATGACTCTTGGGGCAAATCAATGGACGCTGAAGTTCAGCGGGTTCATGTGGCAAACATTCACAGCTCATATACCAAAACGCCACCAATAATGAAGGTTTTATTAAATGGCATCCCTGTACGCATGAAGCTGGACACGGGGGCCAGCCAGTCACTCATGAGCGTTCAACAATTCGAAAAGCTATGGCCACATAAAGCCAGTAGACCCAAACTGGAACGCATTGAGACACAACTACGGACGTATACCAAAGAAATTATTCCAGTACTCGGCAGTGCAATGTTGGCGGTCATACACAATGGATCAGCTGCCGCTCTGGATTGTCCCGGGCAATGGTCCCGCACTGTTGGGAAGGAGCTGGTTAGCTGAGATGAACTGGAAATGGGGGGGGGGGGGGGGATGTGCACGCAATGTCATCTGTGGAGCAAAGTTCGTGCTCACAAGTTCTACAACAATTTGAATCACTATTCCAACCTGGTGTCGGGAGTTCAAAAATACCAAAGTAGTGCTACGCATCACACCGGACGCCAGAGCAGTGCACCACAAAGCCAGAGCGGTGCTGTATGTGATGCGGGAGAAAATTGAAAGCGAATCGGACCGTTTGCTTGAGAGAGGGCATCATCTCGCCCGTTGAATTCATCGACTGGGCGAGCCCCATCGTTCCTGTCCTAAAAGCGGATGGTTCTGTCAGTGGCCTTGTAGTCGCCACAGACTCTATCAATCGGGTGTCCCGACAAGACCAATACCCGTTCCCGAGAGCGGAGGATCTTTTCGCCACGCTGGTAGGCGGCAAGCTGTTTACCAAGGTGGATCTCACTTCAGCCTACATGACCCAAGAACTGGCCGACGAATCTAAACTACTGACCACCATCACTACGCACAAGGGACTGTTCGTTTATAACAGGTGCCCGTTTGAAAAATCGCAGCCACTGATCGAATGCCAAAGAAACATGGAAAGCCTGCTTAAATCCATTCCTGGAACAATCGTATTTCAGGACAACATCCTCATCATGGGTCATGACACCGAGGAACATCTCCACAACCTGGAGGAGATACTACGCCGACTGGACCAGGTAGGCCTGCGACTCAAGAAGTCTAAATGTGTGTTTTTGGCTCCTGCGGTCGAGTTCCTGGGCAGGAGGGTTGCTGCAGATGGAATTCGGACCACCGAATCCAAAGCAGAGGCGATTCGACGAACGCCCAGGCCCGGCAACACATCGGAGTTGCGTTCATTTCTGGGACTCTAACTATTTCGGGAACTTTCTGCCGAACTTAAGCACGTTGTTGGAGCCACTTCATGTGCTCCTGCGTAAGGGTTGTGATTGGTTTCGGGGGGGGGGGGGGGGGCTGTCAAGAACGGGCTTTCAATCAGGCGCGGAACCTACTTTGTTCAAATATGTTATTGACCCTGTACGACCCCTGTAAGAAATTGGTTCTGACATGTGATGCATCGTCCTATTGGGTCGGGTGTGTGTTGCAGCAGAGTAATGCTGAGGGCAACTACAATCTGTGGCTTATGCTTCCAGGTTGCGCTCTCAAGCAGAACGGGGATATGGGATGGTTGAGAAGGAGGCACTCGCGTGTGTCTATGGTGTAAAAAAAAATGCATCAGTATCTTTTTGGCAGGAGGTTAGAATTAGAAACGGACCACAAGCCGTTAATATCCCTGTTGTCAGACAGCAAGGCTGTCAAGGCCAATGCGTCAGCTCGCATACAGCGATGGGCTCTCACGCTGGCTGCTTATGACTACTCCATCCGGCACCGGCCTGGCACCGAAAATTGCGCTGATGCGCTCAGCAGGTTTCCACTGGCCACCACCGAGGGGGCAGCGGAACAAAGTGCTGAGATGGTCATGGCCGTTGATGCCTTTGACAGCGCAGGCTCCCCCATCACAGCCCACCAGATCAAAATCTGGACAGAGACCCCCTCCTATCTCTGATTAAGAAATGTGTCCTGACTGGGGATTGGGCGCCCGCACACGGAGCATGCCCTGAGGAGGTCAGACCGTTTCACAGGCTCTCCATCCAAGCCGACTGCCTACTATGGGGCAGCCGGGTAGTCATGCCCCAGAGGGGCAGGGAGGCATTCATCAGGGAACTCCACAGTGAGCATCCTGGCATCGTTCTGATGAAGGCCATTGCCCGGTCACGTTTGGTGGTCAGGAATGAATTCAGACCTGGAACACTGTGTTCGCAGGTGCACGACGTGTGCCCAGCTAGGTAATGCTCCCAGGGAGGCCCCACTCAGCCTGTAGCCCTGGCCCACCAGGCCATGGTCACGTATTCATGTAGACGACGCGGGCCCGTTCATGGGAAAAATGTTTCTCATTGTGGTAGATGCGTACTCGAAATGGATCGAGTGCATCATTTTGAATTCGTGCACGACATCCACCACTGTGGAGAGTCTACGTGCGGTCTTTGCAATCCACGGCTTGCCGGACATCCTTGTCAGCGATAATGGCCCGTGTTTCACGAGCTACGAATTCCGGGAGTCCATGTCGGGCAATGGCATCAATTATGTCAGGACAGCACTGTTCAAGCCGGCCTCCAATGGCCAGGCGGAACGGATGGTCCAAATCATTGAACAAGGCATGCTCAGGATTCAAGGACCCTCCCTTCAATGCTGCCTATCGCGCCTCCTACTGGCCTATAGGTCCCGCCCGCGGAGCTACTTATGAAACGAGCACTCAAAACTCGGTTGTCCCTCATTCACCCAGTCCTGACCGACATAATTGAGGGCAAGCGCCAGTCCCACAACGAGTACCATGACCGTAACTCAAGGGAGAGGTGTATAGAAATAAATGACCCCGTATTTGTCCTCAATCATGCCGTGGGGCCCAAATGGCTTGAGGGTACTGTAATACACAAAGAGGGGAACAGGGTCATCGTGGTTAAAGTTAACAATGGGCAGATATGCCGTAAGCATCTGGACCAAGTAAAAAAAAGGTTCAGCATAGACACTGAGAAACCCGAGGAAGATCATGAGATGGTGCTCACACCACCACAAGTGAATGAGCAACAGAAACATTCAGCAGCATGCACAGATCCAGCGGTCAGCCCGGACAGGCCGGAATCACCACAGGTGACAGACACTCATGCCAAGGCTCAACAACCAGAGCCCCAACTGCGGCGCTCCACGAGGGAGCGTAGACCACCTGAAAGACTTAACCTATGATCCCAATAAGACTTTGGGGGGAGGGGGGAGGTGATGTCATGTATGTAATCTCTATGTAACACCACTGCAATACCGTATATACTTAAGCAATGCACAACTTGACCACAAGGGGTGAACTTGTGGGAGACATTCCTTACCTGGTCACCCAGGTATACAAAAGGGAGGTCCCACGCAGGGTCATCACTTCTTGGTCCTGTGAATAAAGGTTCAGGTCATAGAGTGACCTTGTCCATAGAATATGCCTCATGTGGATTTTGTGCCATTGAGCAAGGACTTTACACCCTCCACTTTTCCTTATCTCCTTTCTACCTTTTGCTTCTGCCCCCATTTTACTTCCCTCTGTCTCCTTGCATAGTTTCCTTGTAATGTTTCCGCTGCCCACCTTTGGCTTGTTTGCCATGAAGGAGTTCAGAGTAAAGCGCTTGCTTTTGGAGTCTTGTGTCTGGCATGCGAACTATGTGGCCAGCCCAGCGGAATTGATCCAAGTGTGGTCAGTGCTTCAATGTTGGGGATGTTAACCTGGTCGAGGATGCTAATATTGGTGCATCTGTCCTCCCAGGGGATTTGTTGGATCTTGGAGACATCGTTGGTGGTATTTCTCCAGCGACTTAGTGTCTACTGTACATGGTCCATGTCTCTGAGCCATACAGGAGGGCGGGTATTACTACAGTCCTGCAGACCATGAGCTTGGTGGCAATATTGAGGGCCTGGTCTTCAAACATTCGTTTCCTCAGGCCGCCGAAGGTTGCACTGGAGGCAGTGTTGAATCTCGTCGTCAATGCCTGCTCTTGTTGATAAGAGGCTCCTGAGGTAAGGGAAGTGGTCCACGTTGTCCAGGGCAGCGCTGTGGATCTTGTTGACTGCGGGGGCAGTGCTGTGCGGCAAGGACAGGCTGGTGGAGGACCTTTGTCTTATGGATGTTTAGCGTAAGGCCCATGCTTTCGTATGCCTCAGTAAATACGTCGACTATGTCCTGGAGTTCAGCCTCTATGTGCGCAAACGCAGGCGTCGTAGCTCGATGACAGAGGTTGGGGTGGTCTTGGACCTGGCCTGGAGATGCCGAAGGTTGATACCCATCACACCTCTGCTCGCTGACCTATATTTGCTTCCGCTTCCTTTACACCAACAATTTAACATTTTCATGGTGGTGTTTAAATCCATTCATGGCCTTGCCCCTCCATATCTGTAACCTCCTCGAGCTCGACAACCATTTGATTCCCAAGAGGCTTCCAACTCTGGCTTATGAATTCCTCACACCTTTCAACCCACCAGTGTCACCTGAGCCTTCAGCCATCTTGGCCCCAAGCTCTGAAATTATCACTCTCTCCACTTTTCTTTTCTCCTTTAAGACCCTTCTTAAAACATATCTCTTTGATCAAGCTTTTAATCACCCCTCTTAATATCTCCTCCTTTAGTTCAGTGTCAATTTTTGTTTCATTACACTGATAAGCTCCTTCGGATTTAAAAAATATACAAATTGTTAAACACACTACATAATGCAAGCTGTTATATTTTGCAGTAATTTAACTTAAAATATACAAATCAAAATCTGCATGTCCAAGTTCTGAGGTCATGCAAAATACAGTGCTGCCTCTGAAGCCTGAATCATCTCCCCTGGCTCAATTGCATTTTAATTTTAATTAGCAGTGCTCATGAATTGGTGGTGCTGTGCTTTTCCCATGCTTATTGACCACTCAGCTGGTTACTGCACCAGCAAGTAACTTTTTCCAGTGTTTAGGGAAGAATGGTACAAAAAGTATTAATTTTGCATTTTTTTCCCCCCACAGGATCAGTGCAATGTTCAAATATAGCAAAAACAGATTACAACTTTGACCTATTTTACACTATCGTTTAGCATTCCTGCTCTAGAATGCTATTTAATAACCAATGCTCCGTGCGTACCAGATGGGGGTGGTAGAGGGAGGGTGGAAAGCAGTGCATGCCGAGTAGGAGGGAAAACAGAAAACGTAGAGGGGGAGAAAGGCTGAAAAGGTGGTTGAAGCACATGGAATTTAGAAGGCTTTAAAAAGCAGAGAATGGCACGAGGCAAGGTCATAAAGTGTTTGAAAGTGAAGGCAAGCATCAGTCAATTTTCTGAGGGATAGGGAGGCAGATGAGCTAGACAAGACAAGAGGCTGCAGCATTCTGAATGAGCTGCAACTTATACATAAGAATTAGGAACAGGAGTAGGCCATCTAGCCCCTCGAACCTGCTCCGCCATTAAACAAGATCATGGCTGATCTGGCCGTGGACTCAGCTCCACTTACCCGCCCGCTCCCCGTAACCCTTAATTCCCTTATTGGTTAAAAATCTATCTATCTGTGATTTGAATACATTCAATGAGCTGGCCTCAACTGCTTCCTTGGGCAGACAATTCCATAGATTCACAACCCTCTGGAAGAAATTATTCCTTCTCAACTCGGTTTTAAATTGGCTCCCCTGTATTTTGAGGCTGTGCCCCCTAGTTCTAGTCTCCCCAACCAGTGGAAACAACCTCTCTGCCTCGATCTTGTCTATCCCCTTCATTATTTTAAATGTTTCTATAAGATCAACCCTCATCCTTCTGAACTCCAACGAGTAAAGACCCAGTCTACTCAATCTATCATAAGGTAACCCCTTCATCTCCGGAATCAGCCTAGTGAATCCTCTCTGTACCCCCTCCAAAGCTAGTATATCCTTCCTTAAGTAAGGTGACCAAAACTGCACGCAGTACTCCAGGTGCAGCCTCACCAATACCCTATACAGTTGCAGCAGGACCTCCCTGCTTTTGTACACCATCCCTCTCGCAATGAAGGCCAACATTCCATTCGCCTTCCTGATTACCTGCTGCACCTGCAAACTAACTTTTTGGGATTCATGCACAAGGACCCCAGGTCCCTCTGCACCGCAGCATGTTGTAATTTCTTCCCATTCAAAAAATAATCCCTTTTACTGTTTTTTTTTTCCCCCAAGTTGGATGACCTCACATTTTCCGACATTGTATTCCATCTGCCAAACCTTAGCCCATTCGTTTAACCTATCTGAATCTCTCTGCAGCCTCTCTGTGTCCTCTACACAACCCGCTTTCCCACTAATCTTTGTGTCATCCGCAAATTTTGTTACACTACACTCTGTCCCCTCTTCCAGGTCATCTATGTATATTGTAAACAGTTGTGGTCCCAGCGCCGATCCCTGTGGCACACCACTAACAACCGATTTCCAACCTGAAAAGGAGCCATTTATCCCGACTCTCTGCTTTCTGTTAGCCAGCCAATTCTCTATCCATGCTAATACATTTCCTCTGACTTGTCAGGCAGGAGGCTGGGTAGCAGGGCATTAGGGTTGTTGAGCTTCATATTGATAGTCATAAATTAAGTTCATATGTAAATGGTCATGTGATTGAAGAATCATATTGCAGGATGAATCACCATCGAGAAGAGGAATGCCTTCCGCCAAGTGGTCATTTAACATGGTCTCAAAAAGCTAGTCAGTAATTAAGTCTTGACTGTATATTATGAAGGGGATTCTTCGGGTAGACGTAGAGAAAATGTTTCGATTTGTGGGGACGACCAAAATTAGGGCCATAAATATAAGATATTCACCAAAAAAATTCAATTGGGAATTCAGGAGAAACTTCTTTACCCAAAGAGTAGCAAGAATGTGGAACTTGCTACCACAAGAAGTATTTGAAGTTCATGGAGCATAAACGGCAGCATTGACCAGTTGGGCCAAATGATCTTTTCTGCACTGTAGATTCTATGAGCCCAATTTCTCCCAACCCCTTTTTTCAGGCGCACATATCCTAAATGCGGCGACTTTGTGCGCTGGAAACGGCAGGGAAAAAAAGTGGTCCCATCCTGCCCACTCTGCCGCGTCTCCGGTGTCCCGGCTTGGCGTACATAGTGCAGTGGGGGGGGCGGAGCAACAGCCCAGCGCAGAAAATACTGCCGGCAACTGCGTGCATGCGCAGTGGAGTCTGCGCACATGCTCCTTGTCCTCCCAGCGTGTCCTGCGGACTGTGAGCAGGGCCCGATGGTCCCAGCCCCTATCCCCGGCCGAGTGGCCTCCCGCACCGGCCGGCCCGCTTACTTCCCGGGCCGAGGTAGGACTTGAGTTTTATTTTTTATTTATTTATGGTTGTGCTTTGTTTAGTGAGGAGAGTTTTGATTGGGGGTTTGGGGGGGGGGGGGGGGGGGAGAAGAGGAGGAGGAGAGTTTTGATGGTGGGGTGGGGTGGGGAAACTTGTTCTGGTATAAAGATAGGACTTCTATTTTTTATGTGTTATTGATTGATTGCTTATTAGTTTTTGTGCTTTGTAAGTCTTGGTGCAGGTCCTCAGCTTCCTTGTATTTTTTTTTATTTGTTATTGAATGCTTATTTTTGTGCTTTGTTTAATATTTTGTAAGTCTTGGTGCTTTAAATGTACTAACCTGCGCCGAATTCTTAACTGCCCGCAATGTTTTTCAGAGTTGGCCACATACGTTGACCTAAGTCGATTTGGACTAAGTTTTAGCTGGCCAAAGTGGCATAAATGGCCAAAACTGGTGTAAGTGGCTGGGAACGCCCCCTTTTGAAAAAAAAACTCAACTAAAAAAAATCGTACCTAACTGAGTTACTCTGGAACAAGTTTATTGGGGAAAATGGCGTTTTTTTTAAAACTTACTCCAGAAAAACCAACTTACTCCAAAAAATTGGAGCAAGTTATGGCCAAAATTGGGCCCTAGATACTGTAATTCTATGTATGTATCCTATAATTATAATCAAGATATTGACTGAATATATTTAATAATTATATGAATCCATCCTTGGGAGTATCTCTGGAGGGACAAAGATAAACAAGGTCCATAGATGGACTATGCTAGATACCAATATATTGTAATATGGCCAATAGCATCTTGTGAGGACAAAGCAGGTCACCTGCAGCTCTTGTCAAATCTGCTGCTCCATAAGCTTCTGTGCCTCCAATATTAGTCCACCTGGCAGTTAATACATTTCTAGAAATCACTGCTTTTCTCTTGTCCTCCAGCAATAGAAAGCAGGGGAACATTGTTAGGAGGCAAAAATATTCCAAAGGGCAATATTGAAACTATGGGATCTTTCATTCATCGTGCAGTTATGTTGAAGCATTTGAGAGTGATTATTAAATAAGACACTGCTTGGAATTGCACCTCACATTATTTAGTAACACTGCTAGGTTTCATGACAATCATGTGGATGTAATACTGAGTGAAGAGCGTGATTAAATCCCTCAGAATATTCAAGCTTGTTTACATCCTTTACTAATTATGTGGCAAATATTCTTGACTGACTTGAGTTTGCAAAAAAAGTTATTTTACCGTGAAATGCAGAAGAAATTCAATCCAGCTCTAACAGCTGCAATTTCAAGACTGCAGATATATGCACTAGAACTTTCAGGTTTTTTTGCTCCAACATCCAGAAAGAAGCATGATCAACTTCCAACCTGAAATGGAGGATGCCTGTTTCCTACCACCCCATGCCCCATTATCCCATGCCAATCCCTTCCCCCCAGGTCTAAGATACTACTTTAAAGAGCTAGAGTCTAGACTGTTGCTTAAAAATTGTTACAGAATGATGAATGCATGTTCCATATAAAATTCCAAGAGTGTAACATTTTACTTGCAAATTAATAACCTATATTTATATTAAGATGAGCATAGATAAAATGATAAACTACAAATCACATATGGTTGCTACCTGTTGGTCTCCAGTGGAAGGATTTTTCAGTTGAGCTGCGGGGAAAAAGAAAAAGTTATTTCATCCAATGCATACATTGCTAACATTTGTTGTGTAACAGGTAAATTTACAATCTCACAGTATACATGTATATTTTTCATGACCGTGAAAACATTTATTGAAGTAAGGTTTCCACTGAACCTTACTGGAGGCTCAGTTTTCGAATGTTCTATGCTCTCACATTTTGGGATAATTGGACTCTTTATAAACTTACTTTTCCAGATAATGAAGCTCCTGACTTTGAAACATCATCAGAGATGTTACTTGTTGTTAGAGAAATACTTCACCAATGCACAAATTATAAATAACACCAAACAATGTTTATATCATAATTCTAGATATTGGATGGTTCTGGATGGTCCCTTTGTGATAATCTCTTACATTTTTATAGCATTATTGATACTGTAAAATTATTCAAACAGAGTGCTGGGAGAGGTGAGTACAGAATAGCATGACAATGGCACATGGACCTTGAGGAAAGAAAATTGAGATGCAATGGAGCAACTGAGCCTGAGGAAAAAGAGAGGTGCAGTTGTCACTCAGTAAGCATTAGGCCAACGGGAGATGCATGTGTCGTCAGGCGTTAAGTAAGGACGGGTTAAAGGTGCAGGTGGTGGGTCTCTTGGAGCAGATAAGCTGGATAAGCGGGCCGAGATGGAAGAGAAGTTACGTCAGGACTGGGAGCGTAGGAACAGTGGCAGGAGAAGAGGTAATGGAGTAGGTTAGGAGAGCTTTGCTCTCAAAGGGCAAGGTGTATTGGAGTTTTGCTCGTAATAGAATTTAACAAATGTGGATTGTTGCTTTGGTAGAACTAATGGAAGAACCCAGCAGAGGATGCTTTTGGCAAAGCAGAGATATACATTCCTGAGACAGCTGCAGGAAAGGAGGTCAGTAGGTAAGTAGCAATGGGTGGTTGGGAGACCAAAAGAGACATGGTGCAGCAAGGGGGAGAAGCAAGTCTTGATAAGGTATCGCACAAGGGAGACGGGAGCAGAAGGGGAACATGAATCTGACAGACAAAAGGGAGGGAAGGTTGGGTCTCTAGTGGCAGCCAAAAATCCACATGTAGTGGAAAGGGAAGTGGTTTAGAATTAATTGTACAGAATGGACTGCCTTTCATACAAGACTATGAAACTCTATGATAAAGTTCATTGGAAGTGACCAACAACTAGTACAGGCCTAGTAAGCAGTTGAAAGGGACCAGGTAGCTAGTTGGGACCACTTCCTGTGAGGTGTTAGATATGTTTGCACAAATTCAGGTCTTGTAGACCTCTTTATAATGCAGTTCTTTCTGGAGAGTTTTTAATTCTAAACTCTATTTGCTATTTGGAGCCTTGTGCTTGTGTTGTGTAGGGAATCGGATATCAGAGGAGATCGCTAATGCTCATCCATTTGGAAGCATGAGGTTTCCAATTCAGGTGAAGTAATTTTCCATTTAGTATACATACAAAAACTAGCTAAGGCACCATACAAATGGTCCAGGCATTTGCAACCATCACTTAAAAGTGCATGTAAAATTTAATACGGAAATGTGTACAGTACCACACACAAGGAAAAATCAGTGACACATGTACTCCATCAATGGTGTTGAAATAGCTAAGGATGAAGTTGAAAAATACCGAGTAATCTTCTAGACGCAACACGTCCAACAGTTATAAAGCAGCAATCAGCAAACTCAAAAAGAATGCCGAGCTCCAGAGCCAAAACAGCAGAACACAAGTCAGAGGAGGTCAAAATATATAGTGCTCTTGTAATAACCATAAAGTACTGGGCGCTAAGACACAAGGGGGATTTTCTAACACTGGAGGCTATGCAGAAAAGATCATGGAATATTTTGGAAACAATTGGATGGAGGGGGGATTGGGGGTGGGGAGAGAAAGAATTGGAGGGTACCTTAGTCTCTCTGGATGAATAAATTAAGGTGGGCCTAATGGCTTTCCTCATCCATAATTATCTTCTGATCTGTTGAAAAGATCTCACAACTAACAGACATTGATACATCAGCTGATTGTGAGCATCAGTGTGTAGATCATCTGAAGGAAAAATGGCAACAGCGTAAAGATGAACGTCAGCCTGTCAAAACCAGACAGGCTATTTGTGTCAGTGAAACATGCGGAAGAACTTGTCACTTTCCTAGTGGCCTTACTAGTTATTAGCATATTGATTCTCTTTCCAACAAAGGGTAGCTGCAGTGGAGTATGAAGGACTACCACTAGTTTATTTACAGCACAAATGTTTGCAACAAATTAATTACTGGACAGATTAAGTCTATTTGTCTCTCTACACAACCCCCCCATCTCAACCTGAAGTGCAAAGATCACCTTTTCATCAATGCTCAAAAGTTCACAAACTGATGGATTAAAATCAAAAATAGAATTCTGAAAATATTCAAGGCAAAACATAGCATTTAATGGAAAATTAGTTCTTTAGGTATTAAATGCATCCTCCTATAAATGCTGTATTTGTCTGAAAAATGTAACAACTATCAATATGCAAATCAGTGTACAAGTTTTGCTGAAATAAAATCTAGCTCCAATACTGTTACGGTAGTATCTCAGCAATCAATGGCTTGTATAAATAGTTTTGTCTATTTGAAATGTATGGGTTTAGAAAGTACAACCCTCATTTGAATAGAAGATTAAAAATAAATTCCACTTGTGTTTCAAGTCCTATTTTGCAACACTATGTTTCGGCCTGAGTTGCTCCTATTTTTTTGGAACAACTAGTTTAGAATGGAGCATCTTAGAAATTGCAATTCTTGGCATTTAGTTTGCTCCAGTTCTAGTGAGTTAGAATAGTTTCATTTTAGAACAGATTTTTTTTTCAAAAGGGGGCGTGTCCAGCCACACGCCGGTTTTGCAAGTTTAGGAGTAAGTGTAGATTTTTGTACGCTCAGAAAAGCTTGCCTACACTTAGAAGTCAGGCGTGGGGAACGAGAGATAGGGGGGAGCAGGGAAGGAAGTTTACAAACATTAAACACTTCACTTTTACAAATAAAGAGCCATCATCAATAATAAATGATAAATCAATAAATCAAAAGTATTAATAAAAAAAATCAATAAATATATTATTTCTATTCACCTACCGCAGCACCGGGAGCCCTCCAACAGCGTGCTGGGACGGGGCCCCCCAGTGTCTCTGTCAGTGTCTTTCTCTCTCTGTCTGTCTATGTCTCTGACAGCGGGGGGGGAGAGGAGAGAGGGGAGGAGAGAGGAGAGAGGGGAGGAGAGAGGAGAGAGGGGAGGAGAGAGGAGAGAGGGGAGGAGAGAGGAGAGAGGGGAGGAGAGAGGAGAGAGGGGAGGAGAGAGGAGAGAGGGGAGGAGAGAGGAGAGAGGGGAGGAGAGAGGAGAGAGGGGAGGAGAGAGGAGAGAGGGGAGGAGAGAGGAGGAGAGGAGAGAGGAGAGAGGGGAGGAGAGAGGAGAGAGGGGAGGAGAGAGGAGAGAGGGGAGGAGAGAGGAGAGAGGGGAGGAGAGAGGAGAGAGGGGAGGAGAGAGGAGAGAGGGGAGGAGAGAGGAGAGAGGGGAGGAGAGAGGAGAGAGGGGAGGAGAGAGGAGAGAGGAGAGAGGGGAGGAGAGAGGAGAGAGGAGAGAGGGGAGGAGAGAGGAGAGAGGAGAGAGGAGCGAGGGGAGGAGAGAGGAGAGAGGGGAGGAGAGAGGAAAGGGGAAAGGGGAGGAGAGGCTGAATGGGCCGGGCCGCCGCCGCCACTTTGGACAGTGCCCGCCCCCAGAGAGATGTTGGGCAGGTGGGCCCCGCCAATGACAGGGAGGAGGGGGGAGGGAGAAGGGAGAAGGGGGGGGGGGGGGGAAAAAGAGAAGAGGGAAGGGGGAAGGGGAAAGAGGGGAAAGAGGGGAAGGGGCTGGGCCGGGCTGCCGCCGCCGACACTTCAGGCAGGGCCCGCCTCCAGCGAGATGCCGGGCGGGCAGGCTCCGCCGACATGGAGGGAGGGGGGGGGGGAAGAGAGAAGGAAGGAAGGCTAAACGGGAGGGGGAAGAAGAGGCTGAATGGGCTGGGCCACCAACGACAGCACTTTGGGCAGGGCCTGCCCCCAGTGAGATGTCGGGTGGGAGGGCCCTGCCACCGACGGGGAGGGAGGGGAGGGGAAGGGAAGGCGGGGGGGGGGGGGGGGGAAGAAGAGGGAGGAGGGGTGGGGACAGAAGGGAGAGGAAGGGTGGGGGGAGGCTGAACAGGAGGGAGTTCCGAGTCCCAATCTTTGCCCGGGGAGCCCATTCGGCCAGGGCTAGGGTCGGGCTCCTTCTACGCAGCCTCGGAGGCGAGCAGCTACCGCGCATGCGTGCGCACTCTATCGCACATGTGCAGATGTCCCGGCATTGTTTTCAGTGCCGGGACCTGGTTCCGCCCCCGACCCCTTGTGCTGCGCCGCGCCGAGCACGAAGACGTCCTGAGGAGACCGGAGAATCACAAGGTAAGTTTTCGGTGCCCTTTTTATTCCAGAAAGTCGGCGCACCTTATGGAGATGCGCCGTTTCTCCAGAGGGCGGAAACTTGGGCCCCTAGATTTCAAAAGATACATTTTTTAATATCTACTATTTTAAAATTGTATAATCACAATAATAACTATGAAAGATACTTTTTAGAAATTATGAACTACAAAAATCAGAAGTACATAATTTTTCACTTAATGCTATGCATCCCAGTTGATTCTTTGGTATTCAGACATTACACTAGTAATTTATTCCTTGAAAGATAAATACCAAGAATCCAATAATTTATTTGCCAAATTTGGGACACTTGTAAACAGCCAATTTTGAGGCATTTTGAATGAGTATCAGGAATAGATATTTAAAATTCAAATATGAAATGGACATCCATTTTTTGCTGATTTATAAAACTACCCCATTCATACTGAAGCCAATTTAACGAACCAGATGTTAAACTGGCCTGTAATTACATAAATTAGCTGTGTCTCGTTTTAAAAAAAAAAGGTCTGAGGTAAGGTCATTTGAACCACTGTGCAGAGCAGATCTATATAGTCTCATTCTATGCAAGAGAGAAATCAGGCAAACAAAGTAAAAGTTGAAACCAGAGAAGAAAATATAATTAACACTTATGTCAAAAAGGACAGATTAGGGCAGAAAACAAGAATTTTAGCATTTGCAGCTAGTACAAATTTTGTAACTGCTTTGTCAACATGTGGAGGTCTACTGTGAAGGTAAAAACATTCCAAACTTTTTCAACATTCCATGCGCGTATCGTATACATTCATACATATCTTACAGAATCAGATTTCATCCTGAATATGCTTTCTGTTCAAATTTAACTTTTAAACTAACATCTGCAGAGAACAGTGCAGACTGAAAGGGTAAATAAAGCATTTTGGAACATAAAAAAACCCAAACTGGAATTATGTAACAGTATGATCCTCCAACATACAAGATAATGAGGGGGCTCGACAAGGTAGATGCAGAGAGGATGTTTCCACTCATGGGGGAATCTAGAGCTAGAGGGCATAGTTTTAGAATAAGGGATCGCCCATTTAAAACCGATGAGGAAAAATGTCTTCTAAGGATTGTAAATCTGTGGAATTCTCTGCCCCAGAGAGCTGTGGAGGCTGGGTCAATGAATGTATTTAAGATGGAGATACAAACTTTTGAGCGATAAGGGAGTAAAGGGTTATGGGGAGCAGGCAGGGAAGTGGAGCTGAGTCCATGATCAGATCAGCCATGATCTTATTGAATGGCGGAGCAGGCTTGAGGGGCCAAATGGCCTACTCCTGCTCCTTGTTCTTATGTTCTTATAACACAGGTAGTTTTAAAGTGACTACAGACATACAATGAACTACAATGCATGTTGCAAACACAGCTTATACACATTAGATTTTATTTTGGCCAGAAATTGTCCTGGGATTCATTCAGGTATTTAGAGGCCAACAATAATTCTAGGTATCAAGAATTTAAATTTAAATTCTTGGAAAGTCTGATGATGCTGAGCTTGTTTATAATGAGAAAGCAGCTCCTATTATGCTGTCATGAGGCTGAGAACTTGTATGCATTCTCTCAGCTTTCAGGTTTTTCTTTAAGATGGGTGCTGCTGTCTTTAATTTAGGGCTCAGGAATTGACAAAGAGTACAGGTATAAGAAAAGCTGCTCATGTGGGAGAACCAGTCCAATTTTTGTGATAGAAAGTTTTACTCTGTGTAATACAATATACAAACGGGAGGTTCGCCCCACCACACCACCCGCACCCCCTGATTGTTAAAATTAATATCAGTATTAAAAATGCAGAGTCATTGGCCTAGATCTCGAGGGTTGCTGTAAAATATTACAATCAGAAAATCTAATTTAGTGTGTTAAAGAAGGAGTTCCACTAAGATTTAATTGTTAATGACAGAACTGCTAATATGGTTCTACAACCATCAACTGGTAACACAATAATTTTTTTTTAGAATCTGTTTTATTCACACAAATGTATTGTGCAGGAAAATACAAGACTCCCTACATTTGTCCCTAACCCTAGAGAAGGTGGATGCCAGCAGGACCTATGTAATAGCATACTTTTAATTTAGTCTCAAATTATGTAGGATTGCTCCTTTAAGTTTGAGTAGAATTTCATCTACAGAAGTAAATATTAAAAGGCACAGCTTGCCATCTGGCAAAACTGGTTGGGTTCTGGCCTGCTGCTATTAAAAACATTCATTTTTAGTTTAAGTATTTTTGCTATTCAAGAGTCATAGAAAATATCACGAGGTACTAGTCAGTCAATGTCATCCTAATCATCAAAACAAATTTAATTCTGCATTAGAATAGAGTACGATGTACAATACTGTACCAGGATACCAACGATGGCTAGGCTAGCAGATTTCTGAGTTGACATGGTTACAAGAAACTGCTACTATCTCACAATGCTCCTTTTGTCAATCATATTACATCTTGGAAGCACCATTAGCTTCAAGAAGCATTAGTTGTAACGGGCTATTTGTTTTTATAGCCTATTATACACTGTACTTTTATTAGTCTGGTCTTGTTCAGTTTTTAAAATATACAAATTTTAATTAAATAGATTGATTGATTGCAGTTGGATATGTTCCACTTCATCCCACCTTTGATGTGGTTAAGATTCTCTTCCTTGAAACAATGCTGAAAGTGCCAATAATTTGCCAGTTGACCAATTGGCTCAGTACACGAGCAGTAGGTTCATTCAGAACATAAGGACCACATTTAACCTTGTGCTCCTTTTCAGAACATTGTAAAATGAGATTTTAAAAGATGAAAAATCTATTTGAACATCTGTTCCATAATTAGGAAATCCACAATTTAAAAACAGCAAACTCAACACGGAAATGACTTCTTTTAAAAATTCTATCACAATTTATTGTATGAATGATGGGTTAGTATATATTATTTGAACATGAATGGTATATTAAAAATAGAAAACCTATTCAGATAGCTCAAAATTGATCAATGCACAAAATCAACCAATGGTAGTGTGTAATATAATCCAAGTGATATTCATACAAAGAATGTGTTTTTTTTTAAAAAAACACAAAAAAACCAAACAGCAACACAAATTAATAAATAGAAAATATTTGATTTCATTTTGAGATCTATTTGTAAAGGGAAGAGTGCAGCCAAGGTTGGCATACTCAGGCCATCGAATAGTAATAAATAAAAACACAGGCCTATACCTGATACTGGCGACACTTGGCGATTCGGTTCCCAGCTTACATCTTTCTAGCTGATTTGCAACAATCTGCCGTTCCAACTCGAGCTCTTTCGTAAGCCTTTCAAACTGGAGCTCCTGCAGTGAAGAGAAAAGGACAGTAAAATACAAAAAGATTCAAATCTGCTGCATGCCAAAAGTAGTTTTATTTTACTTTGAATAGCTGTATCCCACTTCGTTAGATATAAAAAAAACAGTTTTCTCCCGTCTTGCCCTTCCCACTCATTACCATCAAGATCCATAGCCTGTGGCAAAATAAATCTTTCACCTTCGATCATTCAGTAGGAATGCTACGCCCCATTTCAGTCCACGACTCTTAGTTTCTTGCATTCAGATCTTCTGGGATCCTTGCAAAAGATCTACAGCCATTCACTAACAATCATCATTCCCAGAATTCCAACAATTACTAGTACTGCAGCATGCAATATGGCTTGAGCACAGAGCTCCTTTAATTCTGTCTTTAACTGAGGAAAAGATAATGCGTCGTCTACTGTCTCCTATTGTGTTTTTCTCAGTATTCCCAACAATGTAATTTTAATTTATTTTCAGTGCACAAATTCGCTAACGTACCTGTACTAAGGCCACAGTGGTAAGCGTTGCCAGTTATCTTATTTATTTCAGGCTAGAGAAAATTCTCTCAGCTCTATTGGTCAGATTCAGCAGCATAGCTTTACATCATAATAGCACCCTTCCCCAGCAATGCTGATCACATGTAAACTGTGCTGGAGAGAGAGACGAATACACAGAAAAGTCTGCTTCACCATCTGAAGATGTTGTTAACGTAGGGTGCCATAATCCAATAGCTATCAGAAAGCAATGTGCACTATTTCAGGCCTTTTTCATGAATCCAGTCACATTTAATTAAAACTACCTGTTGCCTAGCAATTTACCAACACCATCTTGCAACACTCCTCTATTAGTGTCGTTGTTTTCATACATGCATAAGCATGCAAAATAGAAGTTATATATTAGTCATGACTCCGTGACTGGCACATTTGTGATAGTATGATTTGCAATTCCACAATGACATGCATTTTATTTAAAAAAACATGGTTTATCATCACGTCTTGTGCAAAATAACTTTTCTCCCAGGTTAGTAAGCATAGCATCATACAGAAGCAAATTCTCTCTTTATTGTCGTCTTATACGATTCAAGGCAATTACGATTTAAATTCACTGAATATATAATTTCTTTTTTTTTCTATTGCAGATTTAACAGTATTGTTCGATCAATCAATCCTGGACAGTAAAAGCTTTATATTCACTCAGTCTGGTTAGCCCACAGTTTTACTTAAAATGAGATTAGTTTTTGGGGTCCTCCAAGGTGAGCTCATAATTTCTCACAGCTTTCAGTACAAGACGACAATAAAGAGAGAATTTGCTTCTGCATGATACTATGCTTACTAACCTGGGAGAAAGGTTATTTTGCACAAGACGGATGAAAACCATGCTTTTTAAAAATAAAGTACGCCATTGTAGAATTGCAAATCAGACCATCACAAATGTGCCAGTCACGGAGCCATGACTATAGAACTTGAATTTCACAACCCATCCCCATTTTTGAAAAATCAGTTCAACTATTTGGTAAAATTTACCTTCAAATGTCAGATAAGTTTGGATGCATAACATTAACAAAAATAAAGTAAAATATAGCAAAAGTTATGTTTTGTCAATTAAAAGCATTTTTAAACTTTTGAAAAACAAAGCATCAAGCTTAAGTTGTAGAAATCAATCTAGATTATTACATAATGTATCAGCATTTACATTTGTCAAGGCCCCACCCCACTCCTGGCCAAGAACGGGGAAAACACTCAAAGACACCGAGGCTGTCAGGGCCCGCTGGAAGGAGCACTTTGAAGATCTCCTCAAATCGAGACTCTGCCTTTGACTCGAGTGTTCTCAACTCCATCCCGCAGCATGCGACCCGCCACCATCTCAGTGAAACCCCAACGCTGCACGAGGTAGGCAAAGCCATAAAACAGCTCAAGTATAACAAGGCTACGGGTGCGGATGGAATTCCTGCTGAGGCATTAAAAGTATGGCGGAGAGGCGCTGTTGGCGCAGATACATGATCTCATCTCGTTCATCTGCAGGGAGGAGAACATGCCGGGAAATCTCAGAGATGCAGTGATCATGACCATCTTTAAAAAGGGGGACGTCCGACTGCGGTAACTACAGGGGAATCTCCCTGCTACTGGGAAGGTTGTCGCTCGAGTTCTCCTCAACCATCTTTTCCCTGTGGCCGAGGAGCTCCTCCCGGAATTACAGTGCCGATTTCGTCCCCTACGGGGCACAACGGACATGATCTTTGCAGCAAGACAGCTGCAGGAAAAATGCAGGGAACAGTGCCAGCCCTTATACATGGTCTTTTTCAATCTTAGAAGGGCCTTTGACACTCAAACATCAGGGCTTATGGAGCGTCCCCTCCGTTTTGGATGCCCCTAAAAGTGTGTCAACATCCTTCGCCTGCTCCACGACATGCAGACCGTGATCCTTACCAACGGTTCCATTACAGACCCAATCCACGTCCGGACCGGGGTCAAACAGGGCTGCGTCATCGCTCCAACTTTCTTCTGAATCTTCCTCACTGCCATGCTCCACCTCAGTCAACAAGCTTCCCGTTGGAGTGGAACTAAACTACAGAACCAGTGGGAAGCTGCTTAACCTATGCCGCCTCCAGGCCAGGTCCAAGATCACCCCAACCTCTGTTGTTGAGTTACAGTATGCGGACGACGCCTGTGTCTGCACACATTCTGAGGCTGAACTCCAGGATATAGTCGATGTATTCACTGAGGCATATGAAAGCATGGGCCTTACGCTTAACATCCGTAAGACAAAGGTCCTCCATCAGCCTGTCCTCGCCACACAGCACTGTCCCCCAGTCATCAAGATTCACGGCGCGGCCCTCGACAATGTGGAACACTTCCCATACCTCGGGAGCCTTTTATCAACAAAGACAGACATTGATGCGGAGATTCAACATTGCCTCCAGTGTGCCAGTGTTGCCTTTGGCCGCCTGAGGAAGTGTGTTCGAAGACCAGGCCCTCAAATCTACCACCAAGCTCATGGTCTACAGGGCTGTAGTAATACCCACCCTCCTATATGGATCAGAGGCATGGACGACATACAGAAGACACCTCAAGTCGCTGAAGATTTATCATCAACAATGTCTCCGCAAGATCCTGCAAATCCCCTGGGAGGACAGGCGCACCAACATCAGTGCCCAGGCTAACATCCCCAGCATTGAAGCACTGACCACACTTGATCAGCTTCGCTAGGCAGGCTACATATTTCGCATGCCAGACACGAGGCTCCCTAAGCAAACGAGCCAAAGGTGGGCAGCAGAAACATTACAAGGACACCCTCAAAACCTCCCTGGTAAAGTGCGACAGCACCACTGACACCTGGGAGACCCTGGCCGAAGACCGCCCTAGGTGGAGAAAGTGCATCCGGGAGAGCGCTGAGCTCTTCGATTCTCAACTCCGCGGGTGTGATGAGGTCAGGCGCAGGCAGCGGAAGGAGCATGTGGCAAATCAGTCCCACCCCCCCCTTCCCCCGACGAATGTCTGTCCCACCAGGGTCTGTGGCTCTCGCATTGGACTGTTCAGCCACCAAAGGACTCACTTTAGGAGTGGAAGCAAGTCTTCCTCGATTCCGAGGGACTATGATGATGACATTTGTCATTCGTTGGATTCTACAGACATCTGGCATTTGCTATATTTGACTATACTGATTAGACCTTGTACAATTTGGTCGGAAAAATAAAAAAGCAAATTATTTAAATGGGGAGTGATTACAAAATGCTGTAATACAGAGGGATCTGGGGGTTCTTTCGCATAAAACGCAAAAAATTAGCATGCAGGTACAGCAAGTAATCAGGAAGGTAAATGGAATGCTAGCCTTTATTGCAAAGGGGATGGATTATAAAAGTAGGGAAGTCCTGCTCCAACCGTATAGGCCGTTGGTAAGACCACATCTGGAGTACTGCATACAGTTTTGGTCTCCTTATTGAAGGAAGGATATACTTGCATTGGAGGTACTGCAAAGGAGGTTGATGAGGTTCATTCCTGAGTTGAATGGGTTGTCATATGAAGAAAGGTTGAGCCTATACTCATTGGAGAATGAGAGGTGATCTTATTGAAACCCAAGATTCCAAGGGGGCTTGACACGGTAGATACAGAGAGGATGTTTCCCCTCATGGGGGAATCTAGAACTAGGGAGCAGTGTTTCAGAATAAGGGGTCGCCCATTTCAAACAGAAATGATGAGGAATTTCTTCGAGGGTCGTGAATCTTTGGAATTCTCGACCATAGAGCTGTGGAGGCTGTTTTTTTTGAATATATTTAAGGTGGAGATACAGGCTTTTGAATGATAAGGGAGTCAATGTTTATGGGAAGCGGGCAGGGAAGTGGAGTTGAGGCCAGGATCAGATCAGCCCAGCCATGATCTTATCGAATGGCGGAGCAGGCTCGAGGGGCCAAACGGCCTACTCCTGCTCCTTATATTCTTATGTTCGAAATCAATTTTTCACAGCCACTAAGAGCTATGTCAATGTACATTTACTCTAAACAAATTACTGTAACTTTCTGATGTACAATGAACTGAGGGCTAGATTCTGCAGCCACATGCACAAGATTGCTGCAACAACCAGAAGTAAGCCAATATCTCAATAAATTAACTATTCAGTACTAAGTGTAATAAGTAGTGCCAAACATAACAATTTGCAGCAAAAAGGTGTACAGATTTGTATATTTATACAATTCTTATGCCAACTCAAGCTACTCAAATTGCAACTAATTTTAGAGAAATACTAACCACTGGGGACATTTTAATCACTCGTTTACTTTAAGCAAACAGCAGGAATCAGCTGAGAGGCAGTTTCAAACAACACCGAAGGTGTGTCCCTATTGAATTACTCCAGCATTTATGAAGAGGAAACCAACTGAAATTACTTATAAATGAACCATTATGTTTAAAGTGTGTTTGTTTAAACGAAAAAGTACAAGATTCAGAAATAGAACCAAAATCATAGATAACCTTAATAATTTAAGATTCCCCCCCCCCCCACCCCCGTTCCAAACACATTAATTAGTGATCAATATAAATGACAAAGACCGCAATAGTCGGAACTGCAGCTGGACTAGTCCAACTGAATTTCTGCCACATGTTGAAAGGATTTTATCCTTTCACCATTGAAGATTATGTCCTTCCTGTACACTCAGCAGCTTTGATTTGCAGAGTAATGCTTACATAACTATGCAATAAAAACAAGGAATTAACATTAAATAAATAGGGCTTTGAATTTGTGAAGGAACAATGTTTAGTCATTACTGCTGTATAGTTCTAAATAATATCATAAATTAATAATGCAGAGTCAGACAGTTGGATAGTTCTTTTTTGTTCAGATGAACACTTTCAACTGATTAAAAGTTTATTGTTGTGAAGCACCACAAAATAATGTTGGACAAAAATGCTTGTTCACTGTACTGTAACAGAAACCATACGCTTATACTGCAACTTGGATTACTGAAAAGCAGTTCTGCTTCTCAGTAAAGCTAAAGTTCCAGTAGAATTCTGAATTTGGATTCCAAATTGACTCTGCAGTGCAACACCAACTGTGCTTGATACTCTGCATGGAATACAAGTCCAGTATAGTCAGAGTCATTACGGTACAGAAGGAAACCATTCAGCCAATCGAGTCAGTCCCATTCCCCGGCTCCATCTCCGTAGCCCTGCAAGTTTATTTCCTTCAAGTGCCCATCCAATTTCCTTTTAAAATCACTGATCATCTCCACTTCCAGCACCCTCGTAGGCAGCGAGTTCCAGACCATTACCACTTGCTGCGTATAAAGGTTCTTCCTCACATCCCCACTGTATCTCTTGCCAAAACCTTAAATCTATGTCCCCTAGTCCTTGTACCATCAGCTAATAGGAACAGCTTTTTTTTTGTTTACCTTATCTAAACCTGTCATAATCTTGTACACCTCTATCAAATCTCCCCTCAACCTCCTTTGCTCCAAGGAGAACCCTAGCTTCTTCAAGCTAACCTTTGTAACTAAAAGCCCTCATCCCTGGAACCATTCTGGTAAATCTCCTCTGCACCCTCTCAAGGACCTTCACTTTCTTCCCAAAGTGTGAGGACCAAAACTGGGATGCAATGCTCCAGTTGTGCCCTAACCAGAGCTTTATAAAGGTTCAGCATAACGTCCCTGCTATTGTACTCAAGACCACTATTTATGAAGCCCATATGCTTTGCTAACTACTCTCTTAATCTGTCCTGCCACCTTCAAAGATCTATGCACATGAATCCCCAGGTCCCTTTGTCCCTGCACATTCTTTAGAACGGTGCCATTAAGTCTATATTGCCTCTCCCTATCCCTTCTGCCAAAATGCATCACCTCACATGTCTCTATTAAATTCCATCTGCCTCTAGTCTGCCCATTCTGCCAGCCTATGCCCTGTTGCAGTCGATTGGGTATCATCTTCACTGTTTGCCACACCTCCAACTTTGAAATCAGCAAATTTTGAAATTTTACTCTGTATTCCATATAGCACGGACCTCTGAGGAACACCAATGTCCACCATTCTCCAATCTGAAAAACAACCATTCATCATGACTCGCTGTTTCCTGTCCTTAAGCCAATTTCTTATCCAAGCTGATACTGACCCTCCTATTCCATAAGCCACAATATTGTTAACCAGCCTTTTGTGAGATATTTTGTCAAACAACTTCCTAAAATCCATAGACACAACATCGATTGCATTGCCTTCATCAACCCTTCATCAAAAAATTAAATTGCATTAGTCAAACATGATCTGCCTCTGACAAATCCATGCTGCCTCTCCTTAATTAACTTAAACCTCTTCAAGTGCCTGTTAATTTTATCCCTGATTATGGTTTCTAAAACCTTACCCACCACTTTTTTTTTTTTTAAACTGACCGGCCTGTAGTTACAAGGATTGTCCTTGCATCCTTTCTTGAACAAGGGTGTCACATTTGCCACTTTCCAATCCTCTAGTACCTCCCCCGCATCGAGGGAAGATCGGAAGATTATGGCAAGCCCTTCCATGATCTCCAACCCCACTTCTCTTAGCAACCTGGGATGCAAGCCATCCGGACCAGGCAACTTATCGACTGAGCATATCCAGCCTTTTCAAAACATCCTGCCCATCAATTTTCACCCCATCCATTACTACCATCTCTGCTTCTACCGATATTTTGTTGGCATCCTCTTCCTTCGTAAACACCGATACAAAGTACTCACTCATTAAGTATTCTAGTCTTGCCCTGCGCCTCTAAGCATATATCACCTTCTTTGGGCTCAAGTTTCGGCCTGAGTTGCTCCTATTTTTTTTGGAGCAACTAGTTTAGAATGGAGCATCTTAGAAATTGCAATTCTCGGCATTTAGTTTGCTCCAGTTCGAGTGAGTTATAATAGTTTCATTTCAGAACAGATTTTTTTTTCAAAAGGAGGCGTGTCCAGCCACTTACACTGGTTTTGCAAGTTTGGGCAGCGAAAACTTACTCCAAATTAATATAGAATGGAGTAAGTGTAGATTTTTGTACGCTCAGAAAAACCTTGCCTACACTTATAAATCAGGCATAGGGAATGAGAGATTGTTGAGGGGGGGGGGAAGTTTACAAACATTAAACACCATTTTTACAAATAGAGCCATCATCAATAATAAATGATAAATAAGTCAATAAATCAACCAATAAAAATCAAAAAAATTAAAAAAATTAAAAAATTATTTCTACTCACCTGCTGCAGAACCGGGAGCCCTCCAACAGCGTGCTGGGACGGGGCCCCCCCCAGTGTCTCTCTCTCTCTCTCTCTCTCTCTCTGTCAGTGTCTATGTTTCTGACAGCGAGGGGTGGGGGGAGGGAGGAGAGGGGGAGGAGTGGGAGGGTAAGAGAAGGGGGGGAGGGAGGGAGGAGGGAGTGCTGAACGGGAGGGGGAGGGCTGAACGGGAGGGGGGGGGGGGGGGGAGGCTGAACGGGCCCCCTTGACGACGTGGAAGTCGGGCCGCCGTGGAGGATTTTGGGCGGAGCCCACCCCCAGAGAGATGCCTGGCGGGCGGGCCCCGCCGACGATGTGGAAGCCGGGCCTCCGTGGAGGACTTCAGACGGGACCCGGCCCCAGCGAGATGTCGGGCGGGTGAGCCCCGCCGCCGACGTGGGGGAAGAGGAGGCTGAACAGGAGGGAGGGGGCTGCGGGGAGAGCTGAATGAGAGGGAAGCCCGAGTCCCGATCTTCAATGCCCGGTGAGCCCAGTCGGCCAGAGCTAGGGGCGGCGTTCTTCGGGCCCCTCCCACGCAACCTGCACAGATTCGGGCTGCGAGGAGCTACTGCACATGCGCGCACATTCTAGTGCGCATGTGCAGAGATCCCGGCCCTATTTTCAGCGTCGGGACTTGGCTCCGCCTCCATGCGTTCTGCTGCGCTGTGCCAAAGGCCTGGATCGACCGAACGGAGGGGAGAATACCAAGGTAAATAATAGGCGCTGTTTCTGTTCTAAAAAGTTGGTGCACCACACTGAGGTGCGCCGTTGTAACCCTGGGGGCAAACTTGGGCCCAAAGTCCCTAATAGGCCTCACTCCGCCTCTTACTACCCACTTATTATTTTACATGCTGGTAGAAGATTTTTGGGTTCCCTTTTATGTTAACCGCCATTCTATTCTCATATTCTCTCGTTGCCAGTCTTATTTTCCTCTTCACTTCCCCTCTCAACTTATTGTATTTGGCCTGGTTCTCGCTTGAAGAATTCACCTGCCATGTATCATACACCCTCTGTTTTTTGTGCTTCATCATATTCTCTGGGCTAGAATTTGCCCAGTTTCTTGGCGGTATTGGTTGTTTTGAGCGAGAACTGGGTTGGCAAAAAATTCCCCAGCTGAGGCACGCCGACGGTTTCGAAGTCCCGCTGGGGAGCGGACCGCCGGCGTGCACCGTCCACAGATTGCCCTGGTGCGATCTTTGGCTGAGTGGAGACCTGTAGCTAAGTATGAATTAAAACATTTTTTAAACGCCCATGAGGATCAGTGGAGCTGGGCGGTAAGCTAAGTAGGTTGGCAAGAAAAAGCTAAGTGATTGAAAATAAATAGTAAAAAACCAAAATCTGTTGGGGTGATTAAATTTAAAGTGTGTTGGGAATGTTTTTTGATTTTTTTTAGCTAGGTTTTTTGAAAAATTATTTTTATTCATTTTCTCGTGTTAGGCCCAATCTACAGCCTCGGGGTAAATTTTTATAGATTTTAAAAATTTATCGCCCATTTTCTTTACGTACAGCTCAATCTAGCCAAAATTGCACTTTTTCGCCCAAATTGGGGTTGCAAGGCCCATATTTTTCGCCGAGTGGATTTAAAAAATGTTTTTAGGGAAGTTTGCCGGTGATAAATCTTCCTAGCCTTTGCAGTTTTTTGGGTGGCAATCGGGTGCTGGCAGGCTTTGGGGAAATTCTAGCCGTGTCTATCTCCCTCATCATCTAAGGAGCCCTGACTTTGGTTCCCCTACCTTTTTCTCTTGTTGGAATGTACCTAGCCTGTATCTGAAACATCTCCCTAAAGATCTTCCATTATTCCATTACAGTTTTTCCTGTCAATCTTTGGTTCAATTTTACCCTGGCTAGATCCCCTCTCATCCTGCTGAAATTAGCCCTTTTCCAATTTAGAAGTTCCACTTTAGATTGTTCCTTGCCTTTCTCTATTACTAATCTAACCCTTATGATACGATGATCACTCTTACCCAAGTGTTCTCCCCACAGACACTTGGTTGAATTGGCCCACCTTATTCCCCAGCACCAGATCCAGCAATGCCTCCTTCCTAGTTGGGCCAAGGAAGTTCTCCTGAACACATTTCAGAAATTTCTCCCCCCTCCTTTCCCTCTTAACATTAATTACCCAAATATCGATTGGGGTAAAGTCACCCAAGATCACCATTCTATAGTTCTTGCACATCTGAATTCCCCGCAGATTTGCTCTCACTATTTGGAGGCCTATAGAATATCCCCAATAGTGTGATCATGCCCTTTTTGCTTCTCAACTCTAACCAAATGGATCCCGTCCTTGTCCCCTCAAGGACATCCTCTCTTTCCAACACTACAATGTCTTCCTTAATCAGTACTGCCACCCCACCTCCCTTTTTCCCCCTTCCCTATCTTTTCTGAACACCGTGAATATTAAGCACCCAGTCCTCACCATTTTTAAGCCACGTTTCCATTATTGCCATCATATTCCCACAGCGCTAATTGTGCTTGTAGCTCACCAACCTTATTCACCACACTTTGTGCATTTATATAACATAAGAAATAGGAGCAGGAGTAGGACATACGGCCCCTCGAGCCTGCTCCGCCATTTAATACGATCATGGCTGATCCGATCATGGACTCAGGTCCATTTCCCTGCCCGCTCTCCATAACCCCTTATACCCTTATCGTTTAAGAAACTGTATTTGTCTTAAATTTATTCGATGTCCCAGCTTCTACAGCTCTAAAGCAGCGAATTCCAGATTTACAACCTTCAGAAGAAATTCCTCATCTCAGTTTTAAATGGGTGGCCCCTTATTCTAAAATTATGCCCCTAGTCCTAGTCTCCCCTATCAGTGGAAACATCCTCTCTGCATCCATCTTGTCAAGCCTGCTCATAATCTTATACGTTTCGATAAGATCACCTCTCATTCTTCTGAATTTCCATGAGTAGAGGCCCAACCTACTCAACGTAAGTCAATCCCCTCATCTCCGGAATCAACCCAGTGAACCTTCTCTGAACTGCCTCCAAAGCAAGTATATCCTTTCTTAAATATGGAAACCAAAACTGCATGCAGTATTCCAGGTGTGGCCTCACCAATACCCTGTATAACTGTAGCAAGACTTCCCTGCTTTTATACTCTGTCCCCTTTGCAATAAAGGCAAAGATTCCATTGGCCTTCCTGATCACTTGCTGTACCTGCATACTATCCTTTCATGTTTCATGCACAAATACCCCCAGGTCCCGCTGTACTGCGGCACTTTGCAATCTTTCTCCATTTAAATAATAACTTGCTCTTTGATTTTTTTTGTGCCAAAGTGCATGACCTCACACTTCCCAACATTATACTCCATCTGCCAAATTTTTGCCCATCATTTAGCCTGTATGTCCTTTTGCAGATTTTTTGTGTCTTCACACAGTGCTTTTCCTCCCATCTTTGTATCGTCAGCAAACTTGGCTACGTTACACTCAGTCCCTTCTTCCAAGTCGTTAAAATAGATTATAAATAGTTGGGGTCCCAGCACTGATCCCTGCGGCACCCCACTGGTTACTGATTGCCAACCCGAGAATGAACCATTTATCCCGACTCTGTTTTCTCTTAGTTATACATGCATTCTAACCCTTTGTTTGTATTCCTCGTAGTCCTTCTTAGTCTGCTCCAATCAAATATGTTACGACTTCTTTCTCTAGTACTACCCAACACTCACTCCTTTATGCACCTTATTCCTCTTTTCTACATCTATATGCTGGTGCCCATCCCCTGCCAATTTAGTTTAAACCCTCCCCACTTTTAATGTTAGTGTTAAATAACTTTCTTAAAGTACTCAGGGGATCCTCCTAGATACTTTAAATACGGTCTAGATAAGTTTATAAATACATAAAGTAAGGAGAAAACAGTCCCAATGCACGCTCAAAATATTTCACATTTAGCAGGCAGGAATGGAGTTCTGCAGTCCAGTAGCACAAACAAGACACTGCCAACTGTAAATGAATATTGCTGCTCCAAGTCTCAGATTGGTAGCCAAAACATAGTTACACCCTAAAATACTGAACTCAACCAAGACAATAGTTTAAGGTCAAGCACATGAGTTTGAATCACACTCTAGATTTTTGCCCAGTTTATATTGTCAATTGTAAACTAAAAATTTCTAAATTTCCTATTCAATTGACCGTTAAGACACTAGGTTGCTATGAAGCAAACAGATTTCAGTCATTGCAGGCTTTACATTTTATTATAAAGTTTTCATGTCAGATTATATTTAAATCACTTTAGCAACATAATGGGAGAATTACAGTGCTGATACTGGTGAGCAATCCAAGTGATTTTGTAATTCATAAAAGTAATTTGCAGCAGTTATACTTGCTAAGTACACTGGATGAACAGGAACTCAGCTGGATGCATCCCAGTTCACCTCATTATGAATTCTGTTTTATGACTACGTAAGTCACTGTACCTCAATGACAGCACCGACACCCCGGACCTGTGTGGAAACAATACCGGCAACAGCGGAGCATAAAAGAGCAGGGAGCAGGTAAAGAGGGGGCGACAAAGGAGAACAGGGCAACTACATTCAACGTCATAGGAAGGCAGGGAAGTGATTGGTGAGTTTTTCTCTTTTCTTGCTTTAAATTAAGAGCCTTAAATTAGGGGCCGGAATTAATAATTAAAAACTAAATCTAATTAATTAAATACATTAGAAATAGCAAGAAAGTTGACACGTCCCTGCTGCAAAATGTGGAAGCTGGTGGACGCCATTGAGCTCCACGGCGACCACATCTGCATTAAGTGTCTGCAGCTCAAGGAACTTCGGCTCCGCGTTGATGAGCTGGAGTCCGAGCTGCAGATACTGCGACACATCAGGGAGGGGGAGAGTTACCTGGACGCTGCGATCCAGGAGCTAGTCACACCAATTAGATTAATTAATTCAAATTCGATCGGTGGTCAGGGACAAAAGGATGTGACTACGAGTGAGGAAGGTATGGGGACTCAGGATGGAGTGATGGAGGAGCCTCAGCCCTTGCTCTTGTCAAACAGGTTTGAGGGTCTTACTGTGTGGACGAGAGCAGGAACTGCAGGGAGGATGAGCAAACGGACCACAGCACCATGATACAGGGGGCCGTTCAAGTGGGGGGAGTAAAAAGAAACGTCGTAGAGGTAGGAGACAGATAAGATTCTCTACATCTGAGAGCACGAGTCCCGAAGGCTGTGTTACCTGCCTGGTGCCAGGGTTAAGGACATCTCCTCAGGACTGAATTTGCAATGGGAGGGGGAAGATCCAGTTGTCGTGGTCCACATGGGTATCAACGACATAGATAGGACAAAGAGGTTCTGCTGAGAGATTATGAGCAGCTAGGAGCCAAATTAAAAAGCAGAACCACAAAAGGTAATAATCTCTGGATTACTACCTGAGCCACGAGCAAATTTGCATAAGGTAAATAAGATCAGAGTTAAACACATGGCTCAAAGACTGGTGTGGGAGAAATGGGTTTTGGTTTGTGGGACACTGGCACCACCAGTACTGGGGTAAGAGGGAGCTATTCCATTCAGATGGGCTCCACTTAGACCGTGCTGGGACTAGGGTCCTGGCGAATCAAATAACTAGGGCTGCAGAGAGGGCTTTAAATTAATTAGAGGGGGGGGGGGGGGAATTTAGGTGAGTGAAAATTTTAAAAGTCAAAGAATAAGGAGAAGGCAATAGAGCAGGGTAGCACTGGGGGAAATGAAAACCAGAGCGTGCCAGGAAGGGACAGAGTGTATAAGCATAAAGGTGAATCAGAAAGTGGGGACAAAGCAGGAAAAAAAAGTGGTTAAAAAAAAACACAAATTTAAAAGCTCGTTTTCCAAATGCACGTAGCATTCGTAACAAAATAGATGAGTTGACGGCACAAATAGATACAAATGGGTATAATCTGATAGCCATTACAGAGACGTGGTTGCAAGGTGACCAGGACTGGGAACTAAATATTAAGGGGTATTTGACAATTCAGAAGGACAGACAAAAAGGAAAAGGAGGTGGGGTAGCACTGTTAATACAGGATGAGATCAGTGTGTTAGTGAGAAACGATATTGGCTCAGAAGATCAAGATGTTGAATGAGATTGGTGGAGATAAGGAATAATGAGATGGCAGATTATGATTAAATTCTAGCCCTTGGAATAATAAGGGGGAAAAATAATAAAGGGCCTATAGACTATGGTGGGCATAGTTTATAGGCCTTCATACCTTTGTAGTCTCCTTTATTTAAGCTTAGGACACTGATTTGAGATCCAACTTTCTCACCCTCCAACTCAGTTTCCCTAACCTGTTTTTCTGGCGCCTTCACCTGAGGTGCGCCGTTTTTATCCGCCTTCACCTGAGGTGCGCCGTTTTTATCCGCCTTCAAGCGTGCCGAAAAAAAGACTTCTGTACTCTGGCCGCTCCTCAGCCCCTCTTCGGTTGTGGCACAGCGTGGCCCAATGGATTGGGGGTGGAGCCAGGTCCCGGTGCTGTAAACAGTGCCGGGACCTCTGCACATGCGCGCTAGAGCATGCGTGCATGTACACTAGCTCCTGGCAGGCCGAATCTGAGAGTACGCGCTGCAGGCTGTTTAGGAGGGGCCCGAAGCATGCCATCACTAACCCTGGCCGAATGGGCTCCCTCATCGGTGGCCCGCTGCGTTCCCTAAGGTAGGACTTCTATTTTTTATTTGTTATTTACTGATTGATTTTGGTGCTTGAGGTGCAGGGTTCCTTCTATTTTATTTGTTAATTAGTTACTTATTACGCTTTGTTTGGTGCTTGGTGGTGCTTTAAATGTAATTACTTGCGCCGATTCCTTAACTCTAGGTAAGGAATCTGTGCTGACAGAAGTGGCAATAAACGCTGGCCTAAGTTATTTTGGAGCAACTATTTGCTGGCCAAACACCTAAAACAGGGGTAAGTGGCTGGGAACGCCACCTTTTGAAAAAAAAACGAACTACAAAAAACCTAACTAACTCACTTACACTGGCGCAAATTAAATGGCCAGAATTGCAACTAAAAAGATAGTCCAGAAAAATCAAGTTGCTCCAAAAAAAAAAAAGGAGCAACTCCTGGGGAAACTTGGGCCCTATGAAAGCAAACGAGCACGGAATACAAAAACAGATAATAAGAGTTTCTACAGGTACATAAAAAGGAAAAAAGTAAATGCTGGTCCCCTAGGGAATGAGACTGTGGAATTAATAATGGAGAACAGGGAAACAGCAGAAACATTAAACAAATATTTTGTATCGGTTTTCATGGTAGAAGACACTAAAAACATCCCAATAGTGGATAATCAAGGGGCTATAGGGAGGGAGGAACTTAATATAATCACTATCACTAAAGAAATAGTACTCGGTAAAATAATGGGACTAAAGGCAGACAGGTCCCCGGGACCTGATGGCTTACATCCTAGGGTCTTAAGAGAAGTAGCGGCAGAGATAGTGGATGCATTGATTGTAATCTACCAAAATTCCTTAGATTCTGGGGCGGTCCCAGCGGATTGGAAAACTGCAAATGTAACGCCCCTATTTAAAAAAGGAGGCAGACAAAACGCAGGAAACTAGACCAGTTAGCTTAACATGTCATTGGGAAAATGCTGGAGTCCATTATTAAGGAAGAAATAGCGAGACATTTGGAAAAGCATAATTCAATCAAGCAGAGTCAGCATGGTTTTATGAAAGGGAAATCATGTTTGACAAATTTGCTGGTGTTCTTTGAGGATGTAATGAGCAGGGTGGATAAGGGGGAAACCAATGGATGTGGCGTATTTGGATTTCCAGAAGGCATTCGATAATTGCCATACAAGAAGTTACTTCACAAGACAAAAGTTCATGGGGTTGGGGGTAATATATTAGCATGGATAGAGGATTGGCTAACTAACAGAAAACAGAGAGTCGGGATAAATGGTTCATTTTCTGGTTGGCAAACCAAGTGCCACAGGGATCGGTGTTGGGACCCCAACTATTTACAATCTATATTAATAACTTGAATGAAGGGACCGAGTGTAATGTAGCCAAGTTTGCTGAGGATACAAAGATGGGGGGAATGCAAATTGTGAGGAGGGCACAAAATCTGCAAAGAAATATAGACAGGCTAAGTGAGTGGACAAAAATTTGGCAGATGGAATATAGGGCCCAGGTTTTCCCAACCCCTTTTTCCGGCGCACTAACACGAGATGTGCCGACTTTGTGCGCTCAAAACGGCACCAAAAAATGTACTGTGTATTCTGGCAACTCTTGTGTGTGTCCCGGGTCCTGGCGCAGCATTTCTGTTTGAGTGGGGGGTGGAGCTACAGCCCTGTGCCAAAAATAGTGCCGGCAGCTGTGCGCATCGCAGTGAAGTCTGTACGCAGGCACAATAGCTCCTCGCCCTCCCAGCGCGTCCCGATGCTCGCCGCCCCTATCCCGGGCCGAGTGGCCAGCCGCTGCCTTCCCGCGCTCGCACCCCCATTGCCTGCATCCTCTGATGCCAAGCTACAACTTGCTCTGCACAGTGAGGTAAAGTAGAAAGGTTTGCAATGAAAAATTGAGGTGAACATAGAAAATAGGTGCAGCAGTAGGCCATTTGGCCCTTCGAGCTTGCACCGCCATTCAATAAGATCATGGCTGATCATTCCCTCAGTACCCCTTTCCTGCTTTCTCTCCATACCCCTTGATCCCTTTAGCCGTAAGGGCCACATCTAACTCCTTCTTGAATATATCCAATGAACTGGCATAAACAACTCTCTGCGGCAGGGAATTCCATAGGTTAACAACTCTGAGTGAAGAAGTTTCTCCTCATCTCAGTCCTAAATGGCATATCCCTTATCCTAAGACTATGTCCCCTGGTTCTGGACTTCCCCAACATCGGAAACATCCTTCTCGCATCTAACCTGTTCAGTCCCTTCAGAATCTTATACATTTCTATGAGATCCCCTCTCACCCTTCTAAACTCCAATGTATAAAGGCCCAGTTGATCCAGTCGGTCCTCATATGATAGTCCAGCTATCCCGGGAATCAGTCTGGTGAACCTTCGCTGCACTCCCTCAATAGCAAGAACATCCTTCTTCAGATTAGAGACCAAAATTGAACACAATATTCCAGGTGAGGCCTCATTTGGGCCCTGTACAACTGCAGTAAGACCTCCCTGCTCCTGTATTCAAATCCCCTAGCTATGAAGGCCAACATACCATTTGCCTTCTTCACCGTCTGCTGTACCTGCATGCCCACTTTCAGTGACTGATGAACCATGACACCCAGGTCTCATTGCACCTCCCCTTTTCCTAATCTTCCGCCATTCAGATAATATTCTGTCTTCGTGTTTTTGCCCCCAAAGTGGATAACATCAGATTTATCCACATTATACTGCATCTGCCATGTATTTGCCCACTCACCTAACCTGTCCAAGTCACCCTGCAGCCTCTTTCCGTCCTCCTCACAGCTCACACCGCCACCCAGTTTAGTGTCATCTGCAAACTTGGAGATATTACACTCAATTCTATCATCTAAATCATTAATATATATTGTAAACAGCTGGGGTCCCAAAACTGAGCCCTGCGGCACTCCACTCGTCACTGCCTGCCATTCTGAAAAGGACCCATTTATCCCGACTCTCAGCTTCCTGTCTGCCAACCAGTTCTCTATCCACGTCAGTACATTACCTCCAATACCATGTGCTTTGATTTTGCACACCAATCCCTTGTGTGGGATCTTGTCAAAAGCCTTTTGAAAGTCCAAATACACCACATCCACTGATTCTCCCTTGTCCACTCTACTAGTTTCATCCTCAAAAAATTCCAAAAGATTTGTCAAGCGTGATTTCCCTTTCATAAATCCATGCTGACTTGGACTAATCCTATCACTGCTTTCCAAATGCGCTGCTATTTCATCCTTAATGATTGATTCCAACATTTTCCCCACTACTGATGTCAGGCTAACCGGTTTATAATTACCCATTTTCTGTCTCCCTTCAACCTCCAGTCCATAGGAGCAAATCCATAGTTGATAGACTGCTGGAAAATTATCACCAATGCATCCACTATTTCTAAGGCCACTTCCTTAAGTATTCTGGGATGTAGACTATCAGACCCTGGGGATTTATCGGCCTTCAATCACGTCAATTTCCCGCCTAAGGATATCCTTCAGTTCCTCCTTCTCACTAGACCCTCGGTCCCCTTGTACATCTGGAAGGTTATTTGTGTCTTCCTTTGTGAAGATAGAACCGAAGTACTTGTTCAATTGGTCTGTCATTTTTTTGTTCCCCATTATAAATCCACCCGAATCCGACTGCAAGGGACCTACGTTTATCTTCATTAATCTTTTTCTCTTCACATATCTATAGAAGCTTTTGCAGTCAGTTTTTATGGTTCCGGCAAGCTTCCTCTCGTAGTCTATTTTCCCTCTCTCAAATTAAACCCTTTGTCCTCCTCTGCTGAATTCTAAATTTCTCCCAGTCTTACGGTTTGCTGCTTTTTCTGGCTAATTTGTATGCCTCTTCCTTGGATTTAACACTATCCTTAATTTCCCTGGCTAGCCACGGTTGAGCCACCTTCCCCGTTTTATTTTTTACTCCAAACAGGGATGTACAATTGTTGAACTTCATCCATGTGATCTTTAAAGGTTTGCCATTGCCTATCTACCGTGAACCCTTTAAGTATCATTTGCCAGTCTAATCTAGCCAATTCGCGCTCACACCGTCAAAGTTACCTTTCCTTAAGTTCAGGACCCTAGGTTCTGAATTAACTGTGTCACTCTCCATCTTAATAAAGAATTCTACCATATTATGGTCACTCTTCCCCAAGGGGCCTCACACAACAAGATTGCTAATTAGTCCCTTCTCATTACACATCACCCAGTCTAGGATGGCCAGCTCTCTGGTTGGTTCCTCGACATATTGGTCTAGAAACCCATCCCTAACACACTCCAGGAAATCTTCCTCCACCGCATTGCTACCCATTAGGTTAGCCCAATCAATATGTAGATTAAAGTTGCCCATGATTACTGCTGTACCTTTATTGCACACATCCCTTATTTCTTGTTTGATGCTGTCCCCAACCTCACTACTATTTGGTGGCCTGTACACAACTCCCACTAGTGTTTTCTGCCCTTTGGTATTCCGTAGCTCCACCCATGCCGATTCCACATCATCCAAGCCAAGGTCCTTCCTTACAATTGCATTAATTTCCTCTTTAACCAGCAACGCCACCCCTCCTCCTTTTCCTTTCTGTCTATCCTTCCTAAATGCTGAATACCCATGGATGTTGAGTTCCCAGCCTTGGTTACCCTTGAGTCATGTTTCCGTGATGCCAATCACATCGTATCCGTTAACTGCTATCTGCGCAGTTAATTCGTCCACCTTATTCCGAATACTCCTTGCATTGAGGCACAGAGCCTTCAGGCTTGTCTTTTTAAACACAATTTGAATGTTTAGAATTTGGTTGTAAAGTGGCCCTCTTTGTTTTTTGCCTTGGGTTTCTCTGCCCTCCACTTTTACTATTATCCTTTCTATCTTTTGCTTCTGTCTCAATTTTATTTCCCTCTGTCTCCCTGCATCGGTTCCCATCCCCCTGCCATATTAGTTTAACTCCTCCCAAACAGCACTTCAAACACTCCCCCTAGGACACTGGTTCCGCTCCTGCCCAGGTGCAAACCTTCCGGTTTGTTTTGGTCCCACCTCCCCCAGGAATTTGAATCCCTCCCTTCTGCACCACTGCTCAAGCCACCTATTCATCTGAGCTATCCTGCGATTCCTACTCTGACTAGCACGTGGCACTGTTGGCACTCCTGAGATTACTACTTTTGAGGTCCTAGTTTTTAAATTTAACTCCTAGCTCCCTAAATTCGTCTTGTAGGACCTCATCCCGTTTTTTTACCTGTATCGTTGGTACCTATATGTACCACGACAACTGGCTGTTCACCCTCCCTTTTTAGAATGTCCTGCACCCGCTCCGAGACATCCTTGCACCAGGGAGGCAACATACCATCCTGGAGTCTCGGCTGCGGCCGCAGAAACGTCTATCTATTCCCCTTACAATTGAATCCCCCATTACTATCGCTCTCCCACTTTTTCCTGCCCTCCTGTGCAGCAGAGCCACCCATGGTGCCATGGACTTGACTGCCGCTGCTCTCCCCTGATGAGTCATCCCCCTCAACAGTACCCAAAGCGGTGTATCTGTTTTGCAGGGGGATGACCGCAGGGGACCCCTGCACTACCTTCCTTGCACTACTCTTCCTATTGGTCTTCCATTCCCTATCTGGCTGTGGACCCTTTACCTGCAATAAGACCATCTCACTAAACGATCAGCCATGATCTTATTGAATGGTGGTGCAGGCTCGAAGGGCCAAATGGCCTACTCCTGCACCTATTTTCTATGTTGTTATGTTTCCATATTTACGAATGGATATTCTTGCTTTGGAGGCAGTTCAGAGAAGGTTCACTTGGTTGATTCCGGGGATGAGGGAGTTGACTTATGAGTAAAGATTGAGTAGGTTGGGCCTCTACTCATTGGAATTCAGAAGAATGAGAAGTGATTTTATCGAAACGTATAAGATTATGAGGGGGCCTTGACAAGGTGGATGCGGAGAGGATGTTTCCACTGATGGGGGAGACTAGAACTAGAGGGCATGATCTCAGAATAAGGGGCTGCCAATTTAAAACGGAGACGAGGAGGAATTTCTTCTGAGGGTTTTAAATCTATGGAATTCTCTGCCCCAAAAGAGCGGTGGCGCTTGGGTCACTGAATATATTTAAGGCGGAGATAGACAGATTTTTGAGTGATAAGGGAATAAAGGGTTATGGGGCGCGGACAGGAAAGTGGAGCTGAGTCCATGATCAGATCAGCCATGATCTTATTGAATGGCGGAGCAGGCTCGAGGGGCCAGGTGGCCCACTGCTGCTCCTATTTCTCATGTTATCACTGGGCTGTGATCAGGGACTATAGCGACTGCAAGCTTTTCTTTCAATATAAAATTTAGCCCATTATTTATACTGACTATGGGTAACTTGTCAATCTTAAATTATTCATCTAGGAGAAAACTTGTCAAGGAAGAGGTTTTTCTTTAACTATCTTCATGCACTTCTTGGCAATAAGAATCGCTTAGCCTCCCCTTCTACCAAGTAGAGGAGTTAAAATAGAAAAAACACATTGGGGCGTGATAAAGGCGGGAGTCAATAAAAAATGTCTAACTACATTACCCATTGCAAAGTTTACAAGCTTCATTATAATTAACATTGCAAACTTCAGGCAAAATCAGGACTTGTTCAAATCAGAACAGATGTAGATAAAATATTAAAGCTTTAGTGCAATTCATGTTTGGCAATTTTCAAAGATTCTCTTATGAAGCCTGCACAGGTTTAGGAAAAGAACAGTGTCCCTATCTTTGGACAAGCAAACAATTTCAGTCACCCCAAATAACCAAAGTAGCTACAAGAGGTAATCGTGGGTAGTTGTAACCTCAGCACATGAAGGGAACCATCCACTGTTTTGTTATCACTTATGTTTCCACCTTAATGTTCCAAAGTAGGAAAATAGCATAAAAGGCACTGTATTTTAGTTTGTGGGAGTGTGGCAGAGAGATCGTGGGGGGGGGGGGGGGGGGGAACAGTGGATTGCGGGAGTCGGCAGCGAACACACACACACATACTACACACACACACACACACACACAATTATATATTTTTTTTATATATATATTAAATTTACATTTTTGTTTTTTGCTATCGTGTCTGACTGTTGATCGACTATTAGTATTTGCATTGTATTATATTAGTCCCTGCAGTTATTCCACGGCAGTTATATATTTATTTTGAAGCTGCCTTTCTGCTTCACACAGTTCCAACTTGGAAGCTGAGATTCCACCTCCACAGCAAAATCCCCACTCGAAACAGAGCCAGATTACACAGTGGCATTCTTGGGACCTTGCATCACTGAATGTGGCAAGTTAGTTTTAGCTTTACCAATTCATGGCATTTCTCTCTAAAGCAGCATAGTGGCTATTCCAGATATCTTCAACAAATCTGACTCCTAATATTTTGCTTTTAATTTCAGACAGGTAACTCTTCTCGTCTGTGGTGCTAAACTTTACTGCAAGGCGCAGTTCTCATCACTTAGGGCAACCAAACCACTTTAAAAATGATACTACTTTGTCCATGGGATATTTCTGTTCTGCTTTTTATGGTGCAATGTCTGTAAGCTTGTAATGTTTGTAGCTCCACACTGTGGATGTGGACGTATTGTGTACTGAAAGTGCAGGGTTAATAATAAACAGAACCAGGCAGATTTCCGGAGGCTTCCGAGAGAGCTGTGTGCGCTTATGCTCTGTGAACATATCACATATGGTACCTCCAAAAAGATAAAACTAGATTTGCTTTAAGAAATTTAAATCTGAAATTGTACATTTCTTTATGACAATGTTGCCACTCTTGGAGACAAAGCAGCTGAGCCGAGATGTGACCAGCTGGCTTTTTGCATTAATAATGGTTAACTACAAACCCATTTGGGTTGATATCACCAGAAGCACCCCCTGAAAGCTGCTCACTTTGTTCTCTGAATGATCATTTAGAAAAAAGGATTTTGTGGTCAAATGACAAATGGATTTGGGTGGGACACGAGAACGGTCGGCATTCTCAATTACATGTACAATTAGCATTTTTCCATTTCTAAAAGATACATTTTTGATTTCATTTATTCCTAGTAGAACTTCAAAGGGAACCAGTAGTATATTTAAAAATACTCCCAGTTCTTCTGGGGCCATGGAGAGAAAGACAAGGATTTCTGCAGAGAAAACTACAAAGAACCTCAGAAAATAGTTAAGGAACACTATCACAGGAAAGTCTTAATCGGAGCATTGGTGAAGCATTGCATGTGTTTTCTCTTCCCCAACCCCCTTTTATTTATTTAAATGTAAGCGATGTTAATTTTGGAGAATTGAACATTTGTCAATCAGACATTGAATAGCAGCATTATCACTCCACAATAGGTATAGCACAGCTGATGGAGAGGAAAGATTCGTTTATGATGTCCCAAAGTGCCTCAGCCCCAATTTAAAAATTTGCCCCAGTGCACCATCAACAATTTTTCCATTTCCCAAACCATTTCCTGTGGCCCAAATGTGATTGCCAATTAATGCTGTATAGGAAGAATAGGTATGTTCTGTAAACTATTATAATCCATACTGTTTTGCTTATCTGCTAGTTTTAATAAACTTCTGTAGTTTATAGCTTAAGCCAATATCCTATGTTTGTTCTACAGATTTCAAACTCTAGGATACCACAAGGTAGCTTGCTATATCTCCAATAACTAAATACTATGACATGGGTTCCTGATCGGTAATATTTTATGGTGAGAGGTCAGATATTCAGTGTATACACATACGCACTGGCTCAGAGGGAGCAGGGGCTCACTTCTGCGACTAGCATCATGAGAAAATAACTTCGGGAGATAAAAAAGGAATTCTAATGGATTCACATTAAGATAAAGACCAGATGAAAAATTGTGCAAAGATGTTTAAATTAAGCAAGTGTGATCACTCAGAAGAAGCAAACATTCAGAATATTTACTATTTTGTGCCCATGCCAAATTTTGAGCCCGTTTACATTATTTATGATTATGAAGGAATTAAGTGCAATATCTCCAAGTTTGTAGATGACACTAAGCTCGGTGGCAGGGTGAGCTGCGAGGAGGATGCTAAGAGGTTGCAGAGTGACTTGGACAGGTTAGGTGAGTGGGCAAATGCATGGCAGATGCAGTATAATGTGGATAAATGTGAGGTTATCCACTTTGATGGCAAAAACACAAAGGCAGATTATCTGAATGGCGGCAGATTAGGAAAAGGGGAGGTGCAACGAGACCTGGGTGTCATGGTACATCAGTCATTGAAAGTTGGCATGCAGGTACAGCAGGCGGTGAAGGCGGCAAATGGCATGTTGGCCTTCATAGCTAGGGGATTTGAGTATAGGAGCAGGGAGGTCTTAATGCAGTTGTACAGGGCTTTGGTGAGGCCTCACCTGGAATAGTGTCTTCAGTTTTGGTCTCCTAATCCGAGGAAGGACATTCTTGCTATTGAAGGAGTGCAGCGAAGGTTCACCAGACTGATTCCCGAGATGGCATGACTGACATATGAGGAAAAACTGGATCAACTGGGCTTGTATTCACTGGAGTTTAGAAGAATGAGAAGGGATCTCATAGAAACATATAAAATACTGACGGGACTGGACAGGTTAGATGCAGGAAGAATGTTCCCGATGTTGGGGAAGTCCAGAACCAGGGGACACAGTCTAAGGATAACGGGTAAGCCATTTCGGACTGAGATGAGGAGAAACTTCTTCACTCAGAGTTGTTAACCTGTGGAATTCTCTACCGCAGAGAGTTGTTGACGCCAGTTCGTTGGATATATTCAAGAGAGTTAGATATGGCCCTTATGGCTAAAGGGATCAAGGGGTATGGACAGAAAGCAGGAAAGGGGTACTGAGGGGATGATCAGCCATGATCTTATTGAATGGTGGTGCAGGCTCGAAGGGTCGAATGGCCTACTCCTGCACCTATTTTCTATGTTTCTCCTCCTCTTGGAATCCCTTTTACTGCTGTAGTACTGCAAGAATTCTTTGTTATGTTTTACTGCCGCAGCTATGCTTTCCCCACCCCACTCTCGGCATCTCTTTGCCACCCTGATCACTCTTAACTTGTTTATATACAGCCGAGTAGGCCTCTTCTCCCTGCAGGATTTATAGATGGCAGTTTGTCTTTTATTTCACTTTTAATTGGTTTATTAATCAATTTAGGGTGATGCTTATTTACTCTGCGCTTGTTGAATTTAGCTATGTATTTAATCTGCATTCGCAGCAATGTTCCTTTTAAAAGGTATTATACTTGCCCTCTACTGAAGTGTTGAACATACACCTCCAAATAATTTGCTTTAGTTGTTCACTCATTTAATTGATCTTTGGTATACCTTGATCTTTGGTTTACCTGAATGTCAGATCACATAAAACTTGATCATTTTGTGACTGCTGTTTCACAGGGTAGTACAACTTCAATTTCCTATAAATTAGAAGAGTCAATAACAAATGCCAGATCAAGATAAGCACTGCCTCTAATGACTTCCTTGGCACACTGAATCATGAACAACTTTGGCTAATTTGCTTGGATTTTTCCAGTTTAAATTTGGTTGATTAAAGTCTCCCATTAAAATATTTCTTCTGTTCTTGCATACCCATTTCATCTCTTCATGGAGTAAATTGCCCTCACATAGATCTGGTGCTCTGTAGCATACCCCTAGTGTTAGTTTGAATTTTTATTTGCATTTGAGACAGCTGACAAAGTAGTTTTCACCTCCCATAGGATCAACTTTGTTTACTTTACAAGTGTCCCTGCTTTCACTTCCTTTCTGAACACACTGTACCCCTGAAAGTTGTATTCAATTCCATCCTCTGGGTGTGAGTTTTGATATTCCAACCATATAGTTCCCTACTGCCACTGCTACTAATTCCAGCATTTTATTTCTAAAGCTGTTAGTTTTTATGTACGTACATCTAATAGTAAATTTACCTCCTTTAATTTCCCTTGCATCTGTCTTTTCCTGGTCTTGAGTACATGCATGTTTCTGTGACAGTGTCCATATCCACCAGTTGACTATTGTACAAACCATGTCTTCAGGGATCCAGTTTCCTACATGCCCTCCCCTACCTAACCACCCAATTTTAAATGATTTTTTTATTGCAACCTTGCAAGTCTCTTTGTTCCTTCTTGGTTTAGATTCATCCAATCTCGCCTGTACCATTTCTTTTTATTCTGGAAATGTTCCCAGTTATTTATGAAGGTAGCACTGTTGATTTCATATAGGATTACAGACACTCATTAATATTTTCTTGGTGAACTGCCCTCCCTTACCAAACACCACAAACACACTAAATAACTTCACATTCCCAAGGTTTAAGTTTTGAAGCAATTCTCGTGCATGTGACTTTTAAAGCCCTTATATTATTTCCCTCTTACTTGACTATTCCAATGCACTCATGGCCAGCCTCCCACTTTCTACCCTATGTAAACTGGAGGTCATCCAAAACTCGGCTGCCCATGTTCTAACTCGCACCAAGTCCCATTCACCTATCACCCCTGCACTTAGTGACGACAGTGGCTCCTGATTAAGCAATCCCGATTTCAAAATTCTCATCCTGGTTTTCAAACCCCTCCATGGTCTTGTCCCTCCCTCACTAATCTTTTTCAGCCCCACAACCCCCCACCCTCAGAGATATCGGTGCTCCTCTAATTCTGCGCTCTCTAGCATCCCTCATTATAAAAATGCTCAACCATTGGTGGCCTTGCCTTCTGTTGCCTAGGCCCAAAGCTCTGGATTTCCCTCCCTTACCCTCCACCTCTCTTTCCTCCTTCAAGACACTCCTTAAAACCAACCTCTGACCAAGCTTTTGGTCATCTGCCCTAATTTCTCCTTATGTGGCTCAGTGTCAAATATTTTGTCTTGAAATACTCCTGGGAAGCGCCTTGGGATGTTTTACTACGTTAAAGGCGCTATATAAATACAAGTAGTTGGTGTTGACCCCATGTCGATTACTACCACCGAGTCCCTTATCCTTTTAAGTATTCCTTCTAATCTTTCCTCAATATGTATTGCACTAGCTCCAGATGGACAGATCACTATCTATTAGCATAGTTTTTAAATATACATATGATCCACTTTCCTAAACAAATAATCCCCTACGACAACATTTTCTCTGACCTGCAAACTGTCAATATGAAGATCTCGTTGCTTGGCTTTCTTGCTGCATTTTCTTGAGACCTGGTTCACTTTTGCAGTGTTCAACAGTGCTATGTTAGTCATTGCAATCGCTTAGGTAGCTTCACAGGTTTTCATATTTCTTGCTACTTTTAACAACTTCAATCCATTCAGTAATAAATGTCTTTGGCTTCCCTGAGCTGTGGTCTCCACATCCTGACAATTCTGTCCCTGTTTTACTGACCTCTGGTCACTGATGGTTTGCTCTCGGGGTCTAATATTACGCCTGGTCATTTCACTGACTAATGATGACAATTACTTGTCCTCAATTCCCTTATTAATTCCTGTACCTCGCTCCCTAGAGCTAAATCATTTTCAGGATAAGCACTACACCATTCTCCTCTGCTCTCCAATTTTGTGGGATTGCGCTCACTTGGTTCCAATTTTACCTATCCAACTGTGGCCATAGAATCTCCAACACTGGCTTCTCGTCCCACCGTTACCTCCATCACCCCCATCCATGATCCCCACTTCTTCCCCATCAACATGCTCTCCTTTGACGACATGATCCACAGACATGGCAGTCAGCTTCCACAAGTATGCTAATCTTCACCATCGCTCACCCCCTCCATTGCCTCTGCTGCTTGACTGATTCCTGTCTTGGATGATCCGAAATTTCCTCTGCTAAACATTGGGAAGACCAAACATCATCCTCTTTGGTCCCTGCTACAAATTTCTGGTCCCACATACTTTCCATCACAAAGACTACCTACTTGCACTTCCATAATACCACCACCTGCCTGCGCCCCTCCCCCAGACCAGCTGCTGGTAAAACCCTCACACATATTGGACACCTCCAGAGTATCCTAGTTGACATCCCATTCTCCACCCTCTAAACTTCAGTTGTTCATATCCTACACTAAGTCCAGCTTACCTACCACCAGTCTTTGCTGATCTACACTGGTTTGCAGCCTCCCAATATCATCCTTTTGCTTAAATTCCTTCATGGCCTTGCCCCTCCATATATTGAGCTTCCTCCTGTACTACAATCTTCCCCACAAAAAAACTTTGTTCCCTCCTATTTTGGTTGCACGTGCATTTCCCCTCCCTTTGCACCTCCTTCAACTGTCTAAACCCCACACTAGATTGACCTCCACTTCCCTCTCCACTGTTAATGTTTGCTTTTTGAGCAAGCTTTTGGTCACTCCTCCCAGTATCTCCTCCTTTGTATAGGTATCTATTCTGTCGGATTAGTTCTCTTAAGTGCCTTAGGATGCTTTACTGCATTAAAAAGGTGATAAATAAAAATCATGATTCTTTGATTTAATTCTTTAATGTCAAGTCCAACAGTTAAACCGGATGTGTAGCTGCCCCTGAAGAATTTGTCCAACACATACCATGCAAATGCCTGCACAAGAATACTCAAAATATTAGCTCTTCGAGCTCGATGGAAAAATCCACCACTTGAAGTAGTACTAAGCTAGCCCAACATTGGTGTTGGTGGCGAGTTAGGTTGCTGAAACTGTTGTCTGGGTGCGACAATTGATCTCACCCTCTTCAGATTGAGAAAGGGAGGAGGATAATCTTTCAGCTATTGCTAGCTATCCATCCAAACTGCGAGAAGTGAAAATTTGCTTGCGTCAGATAAATTAAGCTAGCTGATACCCAGTTGTCCAGGCTCACATATGAAGAATGGCCTCTTTGCTGAGTTACACGTGCAGCATTGAGAATCTGAAATCCGGACCAATTGGTGACAGGATCGTCCGTAATCCGTAAAATGTTCCATAATCCGGACCAGACGACCCTCCCGACCTCAGGGCCTCGCCGCTCTCATCTCGGGTCCCGCCCTACAGATGATATTGGCGGGGCCGGACAGCCCGAACAGCTCTCTGGCAGGAATCCCCCCACTCCCCTTTGAGTCTGAGTGCGAGTATGACTATGTCAGGCTATTAACCTGGGCTTGGGCGTTTCCGGATTCGTGACGTCAGACAACAAAATCAAAAATCCGGAAGAGTTCGGAAGCCGGAACGGCCTCGGTACTGAGAGTTCCAGATTTCAGGCGCTGCACCCGTATTAGAAAACTGCCAGTAGCCACAGAACCATACCACAGCATAAATCATCAATTTCAGGCAAGACAGGGTGAGGGAAAATAATGAACAGGTTGAAACATTTTATATATCCAAAAGTGATATAATTTAGTGTAGTAAAAGAAAAAACACAAATGCTGGAAATCGGAAATAGAAATAGAAAATGCAGGGCCTAATTTGCAGCCCCTACTGGCGTGTATGCACTGTAGGGGCTGCACAAGATCCAGATTTAGCATTGCAAAGTGCATGTGGTAAAACCTGGAACTTGCGATCAGCCAAGAATTCTCTTAACAAATCACACTCATTCCCAGGAAAAGGTCCTTCGTGGATGGAAACTTCTGGCCAGCGAGTACCTGCTTAAGACTTTTAAGGGACAGAAAAATACATGTTTTCCAATAATTTATGCATTTATAAACCTGTAAACTAAAGTAAGTTTATTTTTAGATCCTTTAAAATCTGTAAATTTATTTTTCAATAAATGTAATTTGCTTTAAATATTTAATTAAATGCCATTTTAATTAATTTTAAATGTGATCTTTTAAAAAAAATACATTTTAAATGAACGCGCATTTTTGGGGGTATTCCCATTCATACTTATTGGCTTTCCGTACATATGGAATCTCCATTCATTGACTGCTTCCTCGGATGCCAACTGACCTGCTGCGAACTTCTAGTTTATATTTAGTCAGATATTTGACAAACACTATACATACTATTTTCATTTAATTGAATATATTACTGCTTTAAAACAAAGAATGTCATCTGATTAAGGAATTTTCCCAGCTTCACACAACTATCATTGGAGGTCTGTCCTAATTCGCATCCTATGGCACACAGATTAACATTAGTTGAGTATATAGCATCTACGAGCCAACAGTCTGCATGGCAATTAACTATAATCACACTTCTATTTTACTGAATACATTCAGTATATCCATTCTAAAAGTACAACCATGCTTCATTGCACTTCTACAACAGACTTTACATGATAGTAATTTCTACAGAAAACTAAGAATGCCACTACACCTTATTGGCCTCGTGTCTAGAATGGCGCAACCCTGACATCAATGCCCGTTTTTCGCGCCCAAAAGAGTGTCAAAAACTCACGGAGGAATTCTCAACTTCCCAGCAGGTTCCTCGGAGTTCGGCGCGGCGCGCAGAGATCAGCGGGGGGCAAAGCCCAAGTGTCGGGCCGATTTTGAAAGTGCGGGAGTGGGGAGCTAACTCTCATCCGAGGACGTCGTGCCGGCAGCCGTGCGCGTGTGCATTGGAGCGCACGCGCAGGAGCAGTAGGTTACAAACATTGGCACTCGGCCATTTTTAAAGGTACAGGAGGAAAAGTGCTGATTTGTTTTATGGAGCTGTGGAAAGGCTTGGAAGTGAATCTTGGTGATTTTTTGTGCCTGAAGGAGTGCTTTTAGCGGCACTGTTGAAGAAATCACCTGCTGAAATCAGTGAGTGCTGCTTTTTGCTGCTAAACTTCCAGAACAAGTGCTGCATAGGTGCATGCAAAATAAAGACTGCGTGTTTTGAAAAATAAGAGTGTCAATTCAATACAGCAATGGAACAACGTCCACCAAGAACAAAGAATTTCTTGCATGAGAAAGTGGAGATATTAGTAAATGCCATTGAGCAGAGATGGCAGGAGCTGGATACCAGCAACAGGTCACATAAATGTGCCACCCAAAGAAATGAAGAAACGCTGGAACCAAGTTGCAGAAGATTACTGCGCAGTGGTGCATACCATGAGATCTGGAAGCCAGTGTAAAAAGAAATGGCACGACCTTGGTCAAGTAGTTAGTGCAAGTAATGTTTTTCATTTTTTAATGTGACTATCTGTATGTCCCACCCTGCAGAAAGATGCACTGTAAAAAAATTATTTTTTACTCTGAAGAAATTGGCCCATGGCAAAAGGGAAGCAACTCGGACAGGAGGCACGCCCAATCTGCATCCACTGACACCCTTGGAACAGAGGGCAGCTGCTATGAGTCGTATAGAGAAAAGCAATCAGTACAGCACAAGCTGGGCCTGCACGCGAGGAAGAGGGTCCTGAAAATGCACCGTGGTCCTTCAAATCAAACTGCTGCCTGGCCTACTATTTGAGTACTCATGCCACCCATCCTGCCCCCTCCTTTGCTGTTAAACATTTGACTGTTGATATATTTTGCAGATGATGATGATGATGATGATGATACCAACCCTGAAGATCCAGAACAAGAACCAGTAGAACCAGATGCGGATGATCCAGACCGGCTGCAGGTGGTGATGATTGAAATGTCTTCAGGGGAGACCTTCCAAATTAATGTTTATGAGCCCACATTAAGGAGCATCAGAGATTCAACCCATTGAATAGGTTCTGGTTCCACCTTCCATGGTTTTAATTCTGGTGTTGCGGGTCCCAGTGGCGCTGGTGATATAATGGAGCAGTTTACACCCATTCACCCACCATACCAGCCCACGGCTCGTACTCGAGTGGTGCCAGATGCAAGACCCAGAGCCACACCATCCAAGCTCGCGCCTCCCACTCTAGTGCTGCTGTCTGGAATACCGAGCGTCCCACCGTCCCAGTCCGCGCCTACCAGTGTAGTGGTGCCGTGAGGCAGACCCAGGCAGAGGAGGAGGAGATTGGGAGACATGCACTCCTGATATGCAGCGTGCAACAGATGCGGCTCAGGTTGTGGCATTGGGTGTGGAGACCAATGAGCTTACCCAATCACTCATCAGTAGCATCAATGCAGTGGGTGAAGAGGTGATGGTACCGACGGGAGAAATAGCAGTATGACATGGGAAATGAGGGAGGGAATGTCCGAGGGAGTGCAATCAACGGCACAGGTCGGCAGGGAGGGCCTGGGTGAGGTAGCTGCTGCAATAAGGGCACACAGCCCATCCAATCAAATGACATCACCATGAAGAAGTGAACATTCACTGAGATGTGGATGAGAGACAATTGCAGTCTTTCTTTGCTGCTTTTATTCTTGTTCTTGATATAACTGTAGTCATGTTTTTCAAATTGAAATTGTTTTGTAAGTTTTGTAACTTTACAACTTAAGTGATTAGGGTTTTTAAGTGATCTTAGTGTAAATGCTCACATTTTGTATCCTGTTTAATTTTGCACCTAAAAAGTGATCTTGAAGTTTAAGTGATCTTGAGTGTAAGATTTTTCACATTGAAATTGTTTTGTAACTTTACAACTTAAGTGATCAAAGAGTCATATTAAAAAGTAAAGTTTGATCCAAATATTTTGTTACTGTGATGTTAACTTTTCAATAAAATATTTTTTCATTAAAACTGAATCATGTTCCATTAACACAACACAACATAGGAACAATTCCAAAAAATGAACATGTCCATGCGCAACAGTTGTCTCCAAGTCCTCAGACATCAGTAATTGAAGCGTTCACAGATGAGCTGCTGGTGCAGGGCTCGAGCAATCGTTAAAGGAGCACGATGGACGGCCCACCGTCAACCTCGTGCTCCGGCACTTGCATGCTTTCCTGATCGTCATCATCATCATCCTCATCCTGCTCTTCCAAATTACTATCAGGCACTGGCCCCTCATGTGGATCTTCTGGTTCCACCACCAGCTCCTGTTGCCTCATGATGGCTAAGTTATGCAGCATGCAGCACACAGTGAAGTGATTGACAATCTGAGGAGAATATTGCAAGTGGCCTCCGGAATGGTCCAGGCATCGGAAACGCTGTTTCAAGATGCCAATGGTCCTCTCGATGATGCTGCATGTCGCAATGTGCGCCATGTTGTATTGACGGTCAGCTTCCGTCCATGTCACACGTAGGAGCATCATGAGCCAGGTGGCCAGGCCGTACCCTTTGTCTCCCAGTAGCCAGCTCTGCCCTTCTGGCTGCTGCTCAAACATGTCAGATATAAACGCTGTCGCGTAGGATGAACGCATCGTGGGTGCTGCCAGGGTATCTCGCATCGACTGACATGATGCATTGCTTGTCGTCACACACGAGCTGCACATTGGAGTGGAAACCTTTTCTATTCCTGTACTGCTCAGAATCCTCCACAGGTGCTCGCAAGGCTTTGTGGGTACAATCATTGCAGCTCTGTACCTTTGGGAAGCCAGCAATCCTGAAGAAGCCCACAGCCCTGTCATGGATGGTTGTGCGGTCATTGGGAACTTGATAGTCATTCTTCCGCGCATACAGTGCAGCCATGACCTGGTAAACGCAGGCATGTATTGCACGGAGAGATGGTGCACACTCCAGTTGTAACCTGAAACGATCCCGAGGCATAGAAGGCAAGTGCAGCTGTCACCTTCACTTCAACAGACAAGGCAGTCGGCATTCTGCTTCTGGGCTGCAAATCTGCTCTCAGCAGATCATAGATCTCAACGACAACTTCTCTGTGTCAAAAGGATGTGTTTCTGCAATCAGCCTCGCTCATGTACAGGTACGAGTGCCCGGCTCGATATTAGAAACATAGAAAATAGGTGCAGTAGGCCATTCGGCCCCTCGAGCCTGCACCGCCATTCAATGAGTTCATGGCTGAACATGTAACTTCAGGATCCCATTCCTGCTTTCTCACCATACCCCTTGATCCCCCTAGTAGTAAGGACTACATCTAACTCCTTTTTGAATATATTTAGTGAATTGGCCTCAACAACTTTCTGTGGTAGAGAATTCCACAGGTTCACCACTCTCTGGGTGAAGAAAATATCATGGGCAGGCTGAGAAAAGAATCAAAAAGGCTAATAGAATTTGGCCTTTATATCCAGAGAACTAGAAAACAAGAGGGTAGAAGTTATGCTGCAGCTATACAAAACCTTGGCTAGACTACATCAGTAGTACTATGTTCAGTTCTGGGCACCACACATTAGGAAGGATATGGGGCAAAGGCGGATATATGGAGTTAGGTCGCAGATAAGACATGATCTCATTGAATGGCAGAACAGACTAGAGGGGCTAAATGGCCCACTCCTGCTCCTATGGGCCCAAGTTTCCGGTTCTGGCGAACCTACGTGGGTAAGGTCTCCTGGCCATCAACCTATGGGTTATGACGTTCCTGGTGCGGTGAACCACTGCATAATCCGTGGTGTTGATAATGCAGCACCCATACTTGAATTACAAATTTAACTTTTAAACTGGCTGGCTCTCCCTCCCAGTGCTTTGTATGCCTACCCTGTCTCCTGTCCGAATAGCCTGCAGTCTATAAAAATAAATTCACAGCTGTGGAGGCTGCTGCGTTACCTGTGTGTGTGGCCCCAACCTTGTCCCTTCTTTTTCTCCTGGCCAAATGGCCTCAAGCTCCTCCGCAGCGCGAATGCTGCTTGCTGCCTCTTCGGCTGCCTTCGTGCCACTGACGCCGCCCCTGTCTCCTGCATGAAAGGCCTGCCTGAAGCACCGCAGCTCGAAGGCTACTTGCTGCCATTGTTGGGCCGCTGTCAGTGGTCCGACGCTGTCCCTGTCTTCTGCATGCAAGGCCTGAAGCTCCGCAGCTCGAAGGCTGCTGCTTCACACAGGTAGAAAAAATTCAATATTTTTTATTTGCTTTATTTATAATTTTTTTTATTCAGGATGGCTCTTTATTTGCATAAGTGAGACTGTTGAATGCTTGTAAAATGTAATTACTTCCCTTTTTCTCTCCTTCTCCTCCCCGCCCCCCACCCCGTTCTCTACGCCTGATTTCTAACCTATGCCTGATTTCTAAGTGTAGGCAAGGTTTTTGAGCGTACAAAAATCTACACTTACTCCATTCTAAGTTAGTTGAGTATGTTTTCACTGCCTAAACTTACAAAACAGGCGAAAGTGGCCGGACACGCTACCGTTCGAAAAATAAATCTGTTCTAAAATGAAACTGTTCTAACTGACTAGAACTGGAGCAAACTAAATGCCGAGAATTGCAATTTCTAAGATACTCCATTCTAAACTAGTTGCTCCAAAAAAAATAGGAGCAACTCAGGCCGAAACTTGACCCCACTGTTCTTATTATAAGCTTCTTTCTCAATGAAAGAAAGCCAGCTCAACAGGTATATATGCTGCACCTCAGTTCCTGCAGAGTACAAAATGGCTACGGTGAAACATTACACACTCTGGCCAATAGCCATAATTTTTTTTTTTTAAATCCTTTGGTTTAAATGTTGGTAATTGCCAAATGAACTGAAAGTTTGAATGATTAGAAGCAATTACATACAAGTGGTATAGTACTAGTAACTTTTAGTTCCACTGTCTACAAAACTGAATTCTCCAGAATATAATAATGCACGATAATCAAAATTGAATTCCCTTTCATGTTCAGAACATAGAATGTTAAAATGGTTAAGCAGAATTATATGTACCTGTTCTTTGACCGAAGCCAAAATGGTGGTTGCTGTGGTCTCTGACTCCATGGCTAGATCAGTGGGAGGCTTCCCACGTGGGCAGCAGCCCCTATTCCATCAGTGTGAACTTGTCAGGAGCTGTCATGTTACCTAAATATATCAAAAAAAAGTTTAATCCTTTAAAATAGTCTTAGCTACCATTTTCCTGGTAATCATGCCTGGACAAGCACGTGCGATTTTAAACAGCAATTGATTTAACAGGACAGGGAAACTTGTCCTTGTTCGCTCGTCTCTCAACCCCCTTCTCCCCATAAGAAAAAACACTTGAAAGAAAAAACAGATTTTAACAATCCATAATCATAGTAATTACAATACAGGAGAAGAACATTCAACCCATCATGGTCTACCAGTGCTAAACTTTCAATTAATGTCAGCTGCTCTAATGGCAATGACCTTTTACTGTAGTCTTTCATGTTTCCAAGTACTTGCCCAATTCCATTTTAAACGTTATATCAGAAATTTACAGCACGGAAGGAGGCCATTTTGGCCCATCGTGTCCGTGCCGGCCAAGAGACTATCCAACCTAATCCCACTTTCCAGCTCTCTGTCTATAGCCCTGCAGGTTACAGCACTTCAAGTGCACATCCAAGTACTTTTTAAATGTGCTCAGGGTTTCTGCCTCTACCACCCTTTCAGGCAGTGAGTTCCAGACCGCCACAACCCTCTGGGTGAAAAAATTACCCCTCAAATCCCCTCTAAACCTCTACCAATTACTTTAAATTTATGTCCCTTGGTCGATGAGCCCTCTGCTAAGAGAAATAAGCCCCTTCTATATCTAGGCGCCTCAATTTTATACACCTCAATGAGGTCTCCCCTCAGCCTCCTGTGTTCCAAGGAAAACAAACCCAGCCAATCCAATCTGTCCTCATTGCTTAGATTCTCCACTCCCGGCAACATCCTCGTAAATCTCCTCTGTACCCTCTCCAGTCCAATCATGTTCTTCCTGTAATGCGGTGACCAGAACTGCAGGCAGTACTCTAGCTCTGGCCTAGTGTTTTATACAGTTCAAGCATAATCACCCCACCCCCTACTCTTGTATTCTATGCCTCAGCAAATAAAGGCAAGCATTCCGTATGCCTTCGAAACCACCTTATCTACCTGGCCTGCTCCCTTCAGGAATCTGTGGACATGCACTCCAAGATCCCTTTGCTCCTCTACACTTCAGTGTCCTACCATTTAATGTGTATTCCCTTTCCTGGTTAGCCCACCCCAAATGCATTACCTCTCACTTCTCCGGACTAACTTCCATTTGCCACTGTTCTGCCCACCTGATTGATATCTTCCTGCAGTCTACAGCTTTCTTCTTCATTATCAATCATACAGCCGATTTATAAATAGCCACTAGTGGTAAATAAAGCGGTCCATTTCTAATAACCAAAAAGCTTAAGATGCTGGAAACACTCAGGTCAGTCAACATTTGTGGAAAGATCTGATGAGTTAAGATTTAGTGCAGACCCCTCTTTCATTCGTATGACAATCTGTCCTCATAGCCAAGATTCTCCATGCCCTGCAAACATTAACTCATCTGTTCTCTCTGTAGATGCGGACTGACCTGCTGGGCGTTTCCAGCATTTCCTGTTTTTGTTTGTTCTAAAAAAAAAAATCGAACTCAAGTGTTCTTCTGGTGATATCATGAGTCAGTACTGCCCGGGTAGCGATGTGCCAACTTGTGCAAAACAATTTTTGTTTACCATCTTAAATCGGTTTTATAATTGAGATCCACCATTAGAACCCCCCCTTCAACCTTTGCTCCAGCGGCAAAAAAGTTCCAATTTTTCAACACTGAATAGCTATCATTTTAACTAACAAAAACATAGCATTTTTTAAACTCGAGAAATGCTAATACTTTGAATTTTTATCTATCAAGGCGCTTTTGCATAATCTATAGGCCCCTTAACAGTAGCTACACTGTTGGACGGAGTATAAATCAAGAAATAATGGAGGCTTGTAAAAAAGCAATGGCAATAATTATGGGTAATTTTAATCTTTATATTGATTGGATAAAGCAAATTGGCCAGGGTAGCCTTGAGGAAGAGTTCATACTGTATCCAGGATAGTTTCCTTGAAAAGTACATTGCAGAACCAACCAGGGAACAGGCTATATTAGATCTAGTAATGTGGATGAATGAGACAGGATTAATAAAAGATTTCCAAGTAAAGGATCCTCTAGAAATGAGTGACCATAACATGGTTGAATTTTCAAAATTCAGTTGACGGGTGAGAACATTGGATCTCAAACCAGTGTCCTAAGCTTAAATTAAGGAGACTACAAAGATATGAAGGCAGAGTTGGCTAAAGTGGACTGGGAAAATAGATTAAAGTATGGGACAGTTGATGAGCAATGGCAGACATTTGAGATATTTCATAACTCAGCAAAAAATATATCCTAATGAGAATGGATAACCATCAGTGGCTAACTAAGTAAATAAGGGATGGTATCAAATTAAAAACAAGGGAATACAAAGTAGCCAAGACTAGTGGGAGGCCAGAGGATTGGGAAACTTTTAAAAGCCAGCAAGAACTGAGAGAGAGAGAGAGAGAGAGAGAGAGAGAGAGAGAGAGAGAAGATACATTATGAAAGTAAACGAGCAAGAAATATAAAGAGAGATAGTAATAGTTTCTACAAGGTACATAAAAGGAAGAGAGTAGCTGAAGTAAATGTTGGTCCCTTAGAGGATGAGACTGGGGAATTAATAATGGGGAACAGGGAAATGGGAGAGACTTTGAACAACTATTTTGTATCGGTCTTCACGGTAGAAGACACAAAAAACATTCTAATAGTGGATATTTAAGGCGTTATAGGGGAGGAGGAACTTTATACAATCACTATCACTAAAGTAGTAGAACTCAGTAAAATAATGGAACTAAAGGCAGACAAGTCCCCTGGACCTGATGGCTTGCATCCTTGGGTCTTAAAAGTGGCTGCAGAGATAGTGGATGCATTGGTTGTAACCTACCAAAATTCCCTGGATTCTGGAGAGGTCCCAGAGGATTGGGAAAAACTCAAATGTAATGCCACTATTTAAAAAGGAGGCGGACAAAAAGCAGGAAACTATCGACCGATAAGCCTAACATCTGTCGTTGGGAAAATGCTGGAGTCCATTCTTGAGGCAGTAGTGGGACATTTGGAAAAGCATGATTCAATCAAGCAGTCAGCATAGTTTTATGAAAGGGAAATCATGTTTGACAAATTTGCTGGATTAGCTAATTAACATAAGAGATGGGATAAATGGGTCATTTTCTGGTTGGCACACAGTAACTAGTGGGGTGCTGCAGGGATCGGTGCTGGGTCCTCAACTATTTATAATCTATGTTAATGACTTGGATGAAGGGACAGAGTGTAATGCAGCCACATTAGCTGATGATACAAAGATGGGTGGGAAAGCAAATTGTGAGGAGGACATAAAAAATCTGCAAAGGGATATAGGCAGATTAAGTGAGTGGGCAAAAATTTGGCAGATGGAGTATAATGAGAAAATATGAGAGGTTATCCACTTTGGTAGAAAATATAGAAAAGCAAATTATAATTTAAATGTAGAAAAATTGCAATGTGCTGCAGTACAGAGGGACCTGGGAGTCCTTGTGCATGAAACACAGTTAGTATGCAGGTACAGTAAGGAATCAAGGCAGCAAATGAAATGTTGGCCTTTATTGCAAGTGGGATGGAGTATAAAAGAGAAGTCCTGCTACATTTGCACAGTATTGGTGAAGCCACACCTAGAGTGCGTTCAGTTTTGGTCTCCGTATTTAAAAAGGAAGGATATACTTGCATTGAAGGCTGTTCAGAGAAGGTTCACTAGGTTGATTCTGGATATATGAGGGGGTTGACTTATGAAGATAGATGGGGCCTGTACACATTGGAGTTCAGAAGAATGAGGTGATCTTATTGAAACAAAAGGGGGCTCGACAAAGTGGATGCAGAGAGGATATTTCCACTCATAGGGGAAACTAAAACTAGGGGACAGTCTCAGAATAAGGAGCTGCCCATTTAAAACTGATGAGGATGAATTTCTTCTGAGTTGTAAATCTATAGAATTCTCTGCCAGAGAGCTGTGGAGGCTGGGTCATTGAATATATTTAAGGTGGAGATACAGATTTTTGAGTGATAAAGGAATAAAGGGTTATGGGGAGCAGGCAGGGAAGTGGAGCTGTCAAAGATCAGATCAGCCATGATCTTATTAAATGGCAGAGCAAGCCAATGGCCTTCTCTTGCTCCCATTTCTTATGCACTATACAAGATTGATGGGGAAATCTCATGGAGAATCTCAGAATTATAAAATCAATTTAAGAGGGTAAACCATGAAAGATTGTTTCCACAACTTGGCAGATCGATAACCAGGCAGTATTGACTCACAAATATCACAAGAACACGGAGTTGGAATTATTTTGCAACTAAGTATTGGGAAGACGTTGTTGCAGTAGACAGTGGGCAGAGTCTCAAAAACATGCTTTTCCGTAATCCCCTCTGTGGAAGTACTTCATACTCACACCCATTAGTTTAGGGACCACTTATCACAAAAATCAACGTTCCCATTGCAAAGTGAGCATTCTGCCAAAATTTTCATTAGAAAATGCAGAAATTGTCAAAATCCAGTGATGTAATTGCGAGTCACTCAAATAACCAATCACAAATGCTGTATTTGCCAGTATTGCAAAATCAGCCAATCACTATCTCTGCACTAGATCGATTATAGCCAGTGACTGCATGCACCGAAACAATGCCGTGCTGCATGCACGTAGTTGCGGGAGCCAAAGGAAACTTAATTTCTTTTTCGAACTCCCAACTGAATAAATTATTTTTTCATATTCTCAAGTACGAGAACATTACACAGCACTGGCCGAGCTTCAGATTCAATGAGGTGATCAGTATACCCCATCCAATATCAAGCGCAACGTACACACAACACTGGTTTGCAACAGCAATGATTTTGGAGAGAGGGGTCGGGAGCGTGGGTCGGGTCGGTTGGGATGGGGGGTGGGGGAGCGTCGGTTGTCACGGAAGTCGGTCGGAGGGGGAGAAAGAGTGGAGGTCGGTCGGAGGTCGGGTCGGGGGGGGTGGGGTCGGGGGGGGGGGGAGAACGACGAGTCAAGTCGGGTCGGGTCCCGGTCCGGAGGATGCAGGAGCTGGACGTGGGAGGAGCCTTATCGACGCAGCCCCAGTGAGGCCATTTGCCAGGGCTCGGGGCTGCGTGCTTCGGGCCCCTCCCACACAGTTTTGGGCGCCTGGAGCTACTGCACATGCGTGCCCATGCAGCGGTCCTGGCACTGTTTTCAGCACAGGGACCTGGCTCCGCCCCCCACTGCTTGTGCTGCGCCACGCCCAGCTCCAGAGGACCTGCAGGGAGCCGGAGAATAGATAAGTTTTTTTTAGGCGCACTTTGTGGCGTGAAAAACGGGCGTCCAGGTCGGGACCGCGCGAAACTTGGGCCCAGTGTGTGAAGCTCTACAGAGATTGAGATGGCAGGTTTACACGGGGACACTACAAGTGGAGCAAGACCTTGCTTACAATCTTGCAGTTGATGTTCAGACTGCCTTCCCCGATGATTTTCATGATACCCTCAACTCGGATTCCAGACACATCAGTAGCTACAAGAACTTTATTAACAAAAACAACCTAACATTTCATTTCTGGAGCAGTTACATCAGTATGTTTGAAAAATTGCTGCTGTTTATCAGAGCAACCAGAGTTGCCAGCTGGGATCTTCATCTGTCAAGTGCCTGCTCCGTGATGCCATGGCTCTGCTCGTATGACCGGGTCAGCTATTCCAGGTATCTTTCAGCTTATGAGCTCGAGATGTGCAGCTTGCAGCAGGACAGTTTGTTGCCCAGAGACAACAGGAATATGGCTTCTCTCAGACTGCATGTGATCAAGTTATAGAACAGACAGCAAACCGCGACTCCAAGACAAAGGGAGATGTGACAGGATTTACTCTCAACAAGGGAGCTGTACAAAGATGGACCTTGTCACAGTATGAGAAGGCTGCTATAAGCAGAGAATGTCACGAGATGGCTGGTCATAGAACGTCAACAAGATCTCGCACCGACTTGGACAAGATATGAAGGGAACGTGATGGAAAGGATGTGAGGAATGTCATGGACACCATTCAGAATATGGTTAATCCTTTTGACCCTGCCTTGGAGACAGATTAGTTGTATCACATTACATCAGGCCAAGTTGCATCAGCACCTGTAGTCAAAGACCTTAGAGGCCAAGGAAAAGGGTGGGTGAGCATTGATGACTTTTTGTCAGAAGTGACATGAAAAAGGAGTCAAGGGTTATGGTGAGCAGACAGGGAAGTGGAGTTGAGACCAAGATCAGATCAGTCATGATCTTATTGGATGGCGGAGCAGGCTCGAGGGGGGAAATGGCCTACTCCTGCTTATGTTTTTAAAACTAAGATCCTGTCAAGATGATGAAACTGAAGACTTTCAAGGACCCAGGAAAATCTACCATAATGAAAGTAAGAGGTAGAGAGATATTGCTCTGAAAGCAGATCGGAACTTATTTTGCCAGACTAATAGTTGTTGGAATAGTGAGAAAAGTGGACATTGACGAGATGCTGGTTCATACGTTCGGACCATTGCCCTTGCCTCCAGCTAATCATGATGGATCCCTCATCAAGACAAACAAAGCCAATCTCTTACACCCTCAAGGGGTTACTCAACCCACCCCCTACATTGATGGGATCCCAAGTGGTTCAACATGGGTGTGGGATACTATGGCATTGCTTCAAGTCATGAAACCACAATCAACATTTGGACAGTTTGCTAACCAAGTACTGAAATTTCTTGACAAGCAAAGATTAATAAGTCCAGAGTGATCCACTTTGTTCCAGACAGATACAAGACCAACAGCATCAAAATTGTGAAAGGGGACATGGGTCAGTTGGAGGAACGCAAATCATCAACATTTTAACCAATAAGGGAATTAAGGGTTACAGGGAGCGGGCGGGTAAGTGGAGCTGAGTCCACGGCCAGATCAGCCATGATCTTGTTGAATGGCGGAGCAGGCTCGAGGGGCTAGATGGCCTACTCCTGTTCCTAATTCTTATGTTATGTTCTCTCCCGACCAGAAAATTCCGAAGCAGTGAGCATGCAGGAGGAATTTGAAAAAGGATACAAGGGCAAAGAGAAAATATGAGAACAGATTAGCAGGTAACATAAAAGCAAACCCCAAAATCTTAAACAAAAAAGTAAAAGGATAGTTAAAAGGAATAGTGGGGTCGATTAATGGCAAAAAAGGAAATCTTGTGGAGGCAGAGGGCATGACTGAGTTACTGTGAATACTGTGCATCGGTCTTGATAAAAGAGGAAGAAGTTAATATTGCAGTAGAGTAGGGAGTAGAGATATTGAATAGGATAAATAAAAATATTGTATAGGTTAAAAATAGAAAGAGGTGCCAAAAAGGTTGGCATCACAAAGTTAACAGACTGACACATGGCAGAAGCAATTTAATGCAGTAAAGTGTTTGGAAGGAACATGGAGAGGCAGTATAACCTAAATGAAAAAGAAAAACTTGCATTTATACAGCGCCTTTCACTACCACTGGATGTCTCAAGCACTTTACAGCCAATTAAGTACTTTTGGGGTATAGTCACTATTGTAATGTGGGAAACACAGCAGCCAATTTCTGCACAGCAAGCTCCCGCAAACAGCAATGTGATCATGACCAGATAATTTTTTTTATGATGTTGATAGAGGCATAATGGTATGAGACATGAATTGGTTAGGATAACTGGTGAATGATACTTAAAGGGTTGACGGTGGATAGGCAATGGCAGACATTTAAAGATCACATGGATGAACTTCAACAATTATACATCCCTGTCTGGCGTAAAAATAAAATGGGAAAGGTGGCTAACAAGGGAAATTGGGGATAGTGTTAAGTCCAAGGAAGAGGCATATAAATTGGCCAGAAAAAGCAGCAAACCCGAGGACTGGGAAAAATTTAGAATTCAGCAAAGGGTTTAATTAGGAAGGGAAAAATAGAGTATGAGAGTAAGCTTGCAGTGAACATAAAAATTGACTGCAAAAGCTTCTATAGATATGTGAAGAGAAAAAGATTAGTGAAGACAAATGTAGGTCCCTTTCAGTCAGAATCAGGTGAATTTATAAGAAAGAAATGGCAGACCAATTGAACAAATACTTTGGTTCAGTCTTCACTAAGGAAGACATAAATAACCTTCCGGAAATACTAGGGGACCAAGGAACTAGCGAGAAGGAGGAACTGAAGGAAATCTTTATTAGTCAGAAAATTGTGTTAGTGAAATTGATGGGATTGAAGGCCGATAAATCCCCAGGGCCTGATAATCTGCATCCCAGAGTACTTAAGGAAGTAGCCCTTGAAATAGTGGATGCATTAGTGGTCATTTTCCAACATTCTATAGACTCTGGATCAGTTCCTATGGATTGGAAGGTAGCTAATGCAACCCCACTATTTAAAAAAGGAGGGAAAGAGAAAGCAGGGAATCATAGACTGGTTAGCCAGACATCGGTAGTGGGGAAAATGTTGGAATCAATTATTAAAGATGTAATAGCAGCGCATTTAGAAAGCAGTGACAGAATCAGTCCAAGTCAGCATGGATTTATGAAAGGGAAATCATGCTTGACAAATCTTCTAGAATTTTTTGAGGATGTAACTAATAGAGTGGACAAGGGAGAAGCAGTGGATGTGGTATATTTGGACTTTCAAAAGGCTTTTGACAAGGTCCCACACAAGAGATTTGCATGCAAAATTAAACACATGGTATTGGGGATAATGTATTGACTTGGAGAGAGAACTGGTTGGCAGACAAGAAGCAAAAGAGCAGGAATAAACGGGTCCTTTTCAGAATAGCAGGCAGTGACTAGTGGGGTACCACAAGGTTCTGTGCTGGGACCCCAGCTATTTATAATATGCATTAATGATTTAGACAAAGGAATTGAATGTAATATCTCCAAGTTTGCAGATGACACTAAGCTGGGTGGCAATGTGAGTTGTGAGGAGGATGCTAAGAGGCTGCAGGGTAATTTGGACAGGTTAGGTGTGTGGGAAAATGCATGACAGATGCAGTATAATGTGAATAATTGTGAGGTTATCCACTTTAGTGGCAAAAACAGGAAGGCAGAATATTGTCTGAATGGTGACTGATTAGGAAAAGGGGAGGTGCAACAAGACCTGGGTAACATCAGTCATTGAAAGTTGGCATGCAAGTACAGCAGGCAGTGAAGAGGGCAAATGGCATGTTGGCCTTCATAGTGAGAGGATTTGAGTATAGGAGCAGGGAGGTCCTGTACTATATTACTACAGTTGTACAGGGCCTTGGCGAGGCCACACCTTGAGTATTGTGTGCAGTTTTGGTCTCTTAATCTGCTATTGAGGGAGTGCAGTAACGGTTCACCAGATTGATTCCAGGATGGCAGGATTACATGAGGAAAGACTGGATCGATTAGGCTTATATTCACTGGAATTTAAAAGAATGAAAGAGGATCTCATAGAAACATAAAATTCTAACAGAATTGGACAGGTTAGATCCAGGAAGAATGTTCCAGATGTTGGGGTAGTCGAAAACCAGGGGTCACAGTCTAAGGATAAGGGGTAAGCAAAATGAGGAGAAACATCTTCACTCAGAGAATTGTGAACCTGTGGAATTCTCTATCACAGAAAGTTGTTGAGGCCAGTTCGTTAGATATATTCAAAAGGGAGGTAGATATGGCCCTTATGGCTAAAGGGATCAAGGGGAATGGAGAGAAAACAAGAATGGGGTACTAAAGTTGCATGATCAGCCATGATCATATTGAATGATGGTGCAGGCTCGAAGGGCCGAATGGCCGACTCCTGCATCTATTTTCTATGTTTCTATAAATATTGGCCAAGACACCAGGGATAACTCCCCTGCTCCTCTTCCACATCTTGCACGTCCACCTGAGCGCGGTGAGGACTCGTTTTAACGTCTCATCCGAAAGACGGCACTTCCGACAGTGCAGCACTCCACTGGAATGTCAGCCTAGATTTGTGCGCTCAAGTCCCTGGAGTGGGACTTGAACCCACAACCTTCTGACTCAGGCGAGTGTGCTACCCACTGAGCCACAGCTGACAAATGGTACTATTTTGAGGGGATGCAAGAGCAGAGCGACCTGAAGGTGCTTATTCACAAATCCTCAAAAGGTGGCAAGGATTGTTGATTGGGTGGTTAAAGCATATATGAGATACTTGGCTTTGTAAATATGGTAATTGAATACAAAAACAAGGAAGTCATGCTAAACCTTTTACAAATCACTAGCTGGGCCTCAGCTGGAGTAGTGTGTCCAATTCTGGGTTCCACACTTTAGGAAGGACGTTGAGGCCTTCAAGAGGATACAGATGTGGTTTACCAAGATACCAAGGATGAAGGACTGGAGAAGCTGGGATTGCTTGCCTTTGAGCAGAGGTTATGGGGAGATCTAATAGAGGTATTCAAAATTGAGGGTTTTGATAGAGCAAGTAGGCAGAAGCTGTTTCCTCTGGCAAGTGGGTCAATAACCAGAGGTCATAGATTTAAAATAATTAGCAAAGGAAAGAGGGGAAAGGAGAATTCGCCCCCCCCTCCCCCGTCCTCCGCGGAGGGTTGTAAGCCTGGAATGCACTACGCAAAAGGATGGTGGAAGCAGATTCCATAGGAAATTTCAAAATGCAATTGTACAAATACTTGAAGAGGCCCAATTTGCAGGGTTATGGGGAAAAGGCTGGGATGTGGGACAAATTGGACAGCTCTTTCAGAGAGCCAGGACAGCCACGACAAGCTGAAGGGCTTCCTCCTGTGCTGTAAGATTGTGAAAATCCAGATCTAAGGGTATCAGTTTCACCAACTGAAGCACAGGAGCCAATGCAAGGATGCTAGTCTCCTACAGCCCAAAATATAACAAAACAGCCTTCAGAATCTTGTAAAAAAGCAAAATATTGTGGATGCTGGAATCTGAAATAACAGAAAATGCTGGAAATCCCAGCGGGTCAGACAGCATCCGCAGAGGCAATCACAAAAAGTTAGTATGCAGGTACAGCAAGTAATCAGGAAGGCAAAGGGAATGTTGGCCTTTATTGCAAGGGGGATGGAGTATAAAAGCAGAGAAGTCCTGCCACAACTGTACAGGGTATTGGTGAGGCCACACCTAGAGTATTGCGTACAGTTTTGATCTCTGTATTTAAGGAGGGATATACTTGCATTGGAGGCTGTTCAGAATCAATCTAGGGAGCCTTCTCTGGAGGTGAGGGGGTTGACTTATGAAGAAAGGTTGAGCAGGTTGGGCCTGCACTCATTGGAGTTAAGAATGAGGGGTGAGACATAAGATAATGAGGGGGCTCGACAAGGTAGATGCAGAGAGGATGTTTCTACTCATGGGGGAATAGTTTTAGAATAAGGGGTTGCCTATTTAAACTGAGATGAGGAGGAATTTCTTCTCTTGAGGATTATAAATCTGTGGAATGCTCTGCCCCAAAGAGCTGTGGAGACTGGGTCATCAAATATATTTAAGGTGGAGATAGACAGATTTTTGAGGTGATAAGGGAGTAAAGGGTTTTGGAGAGCAGGCAGGGAAAGGGAGTTGAGCCCATGATCAGATCAGCCCATGATCTTATTGAATGGCAGAGCAGGCTCAAGGGGCCAAATGGCCTACTCCTGTTCCTATTTCTTATGAAACTGAGTTAATGTTTCAGGTCGAAGACCCTTCGTTAGAACTGACAATAGTAACAGATTCTTAAAGTGCTGGGGCCCTGAAAGGGGAAGGGGAGTAAAGAACAAAAAGGGAAGGTATGTGATAGACAAAAACAAATTGACACAAAGGGGATGATGGGCAATTTGAGCTGGTAATAGCACAGGTTAGGAAACAAAAGGTGTGTGTAGATAGGGTGTGATTGGCAGAATGATTACCAGCTGCCACAGGAGAGAAAAAACAACCCCCCCCCCCCCAAAAAAAAAACTAAAAGGGGGTGGGGAGTTCTTGTTTTAAAAAAAAGCAAGGAAAGGGAACAAAATATGGGCAGAAATTATGGTCTGAAATTGTTGAACTCTTGAGTCCAGAAGGCTATAAAGTGCCTAAACGAATGATGAGGTGTTATAAAAGCAAAATACTGCAGATGCTGGAATCGGAAATAAAAACAGAAAATGCTGGAAATCTCAGCGATCAGGCACATCTGTGGAGAGAAACAGTGTTAACGTTTCAGGTCTATGACCCTTCGTCAGAACTGGCAAATGTTCGAAAATAACAGGTTCTTAAAGGGGGAGGGGAAGAACAAAAGGGAAGGTCTGTGATCGGGTGCAAGGCAGGAGAGATTAGAGGGACAAAAGGAATGATGGGTCGAATTGAAATGGTAATGGCTGGGAATTAGAAAAAGGTTAATCAGAATAATGACCAGCTGCCATTGAGAGAAAAAACATAAGCTCGAGGCAAGGAGCGGCCCCAAAGATGGGTAGAGGTTATGTTCTGAAATTGTTAACTCTAAGTCGAGTTCAGGCGGCTGTAAAGTGCCTAAACGAAAGATGAGGTGCTGTTCCTTGAGCTTACAATGAGCATCATTGGAACAGTGTAGGAGGCAGAGGACAGAGATGAGGTGGAGAATTAAAGTGACAGGCGACCGGAAGCTCAGGGTCACACTTACGAACTGAACGGAGGTGTTCCGCAAAGCGGTCACCCAATCTGTGATTGGTCTCCCCAATGTTTCATCTGGAAGGAGTATTTGGGGCCCTGGATAGTGGTAAAGGAGGAGGTAAAAGGGCAGGTGTTGCATCTTCTGCGTTTGCACGGAAAGATGCCATGGGAAGGGGAGGGGGTGCTGGGGGTGACTGCGGAATGGAATTTAGCTAAATTACAACCAATGCATCTACTATTCCTGCCGCTACTTCTCTTAAGACCCTAGGATGCAAGCCATCAGGTCCAGGGAATTTATCTGCCTTTCGTCCCATTATCTTACTGAGTACCACCTCCTTAGTGATTGTGTTTAGTTCCTCCCCACCTCCCTTCTCCCCATAGTCCCTTGACTATCCACTGTTGGGATATTGCTAATGTCCTCTACTGTAAAGACTGATACAAAATATTTGTTCAGAGTTTCTGCCATCTCCATGTTCCCCATTACTAATTCCCCGGTCTTGTCCTCTAAGGGTCCAACATTTACTTTAGCCACTTTTCCTTTTTATATACCTGTAGAAACTCGTGTTATCTGTTTTATATTTTATGCTAGTTTACTTTCATAGTCTATCTTCCCTTTCTTAAAATCATTTTGTGTCATTCTTTGCTGGCTTTTAAAAGCTTCCCAATCTTCTGACCTCCCACTAGTTTTGGCCACTTTGTATGCCCTTGTTTATAATTGGATACCGTCCTTTATTTCTTTAGTTAGCCACGGATGCTATCTTTTAGTTTACGCCTGTTCCTCCTCACCGGAATATATTTGAGAGTTGTGAAATATCTCCTTAAATGTACGCCACTGTTCATCAACCGTCCTACACTAATCCATTTTCCCAGTACACTTTAGACAACTTTGCCCTCATACCTTTGTAAGCTTAGTACGCTGGTTTGAGATCCAACTTTCTCACCCTCCATCCGAATTTGAAATTCAACTATGCTATGATCACTCATTCCAAGGGGATCCTTTACTCAGAGATTGTTTATTAATCCTGTCTCATTACACAGGACCAGATCCAAAATAGCCTGCCCCCTGGTTGGTTCCGTTACATACTGCTCAAGGAACCCATCCCTTATGCAAGCTATGAACTCCTCCTCAAGGCTACCCTGGCCAATTTGATTTGTCCAATCAATATGGAGGTTAAAATCACCCATGATTATTGCTGTTCCCTATTTACAAGCCCTCACTATTTCCTGGTTTATACTCCGACCAACAGAGTTGCCACTGTTAGGGGGGCCTATAGACTACGCCCACCAGTGACTTTTTCCACATTATTCTCATCTCCACCCAAACTGTTTCAACATCCTGATCATTTGAGCCAGTATCATTTCTCACTATTGCAGTGATTCCATCCTTTATCAATAGAGCTACCCTACCTCCTTTTCCTCTGGTTGTCCTTTCAGATTGTCAAATACCCCTGAATATTTAATTCCCAGTCCTGGTCATCTTGCAACCACGTCTCTGTAATGGCTGTCAGATCATACCCATTTGCATCTATTTGTGCTGTCAACTCATCTATTTTGTTACGAATGCTGCGTGCATTTAGACAAAGTGCCTTTACGGTTGTTTTTTTAAAAACTTTATTCCCTGCTCGTTTCCTATCCTTCAAACTCACTTTATTTTTGCTTTCTAATTCCAGCTTTACTCCCCTCCATACAGAATCTATTTTCAGGTTTCCATCCCCCTACCAAGCTAATTTAAACCCTCCCCAACAGCACTAGCAACCCCCCCCCCACCCACCCACCCCCCCCAGGATATTGGTCCCGGCTCTGTTGAGATGTAACCCGCCCGGTTTGCACAGGTCCCCCACCCACCCACCGGAAGCAGTCCCAATGCCTCAGGAAACTAAAGCCCTTCTGCCTGCATCATCTCTCCAGTGAGTAAAGCAAGTAGTGGACAGCAACAGATTATTCCTCCAAGTTTAGTTCCGATATTTTATTTAGTACAATTCCAGCAGTTCGGAATAGCACTCTGAAGGGCATGTCAAGTACATATTCGCATTAGGGAGAAGTTAGGGAGACAAGAGCGAAGATTTATGAAGCACTGACTCATTGTAAGAAACTCTATGAACACGGAGGTGCCTCGGACAGAAAGGGATGTCAAATGCGGTTCCAGTATTAAAAAGAGCTGAAGAACCTTTGACCAAACGTCAATAATTGGAAAATTAATGGAATAAATAATTAGATGTAGCATGGAAAAGTATGGGACGAAAATAAAGTAATGACACTTCAGAAGACATAGATCATGCATGACCAACTTTAGACACTTAAAAGAAAACACCAAGAGGTAACATTCCAAGTTGATTGTGTGAAGGAAGGGGTTACATGGCATGGTGTACTAGGATTTCCAAAAGATCTTGAAGTACTGCAAGAGACAGTCCTTTAAGAACTAAAGGCAAATGGGTGATGAAAGCAAGACTCGGATGTATATCAGTAATGAGCTAAAAGCAAAATGAAGCAGAGAGCACTCATAAGACGGGATTGGTTGATATGTAATGGGGATCGTGGGGAGAAAAGATATTAGCATAGTGGCCATACATAAAATGACCTGGAAGCCTCAGTGCAACTTAGTGTTAGGGATGAGGAACAACTGATAATCAGGTCTTTAACCTCAAGATGATCAGTGATGCCCTTCCAGGAGCTGAACAAGACCATTAACAGAAAGAATAAAGTAAACCAAGACAACTTCCAGATGTGCCAGGTAGCAAAGTAAACTGCAGAAAATCATCAGCTCAGAAGGGTGGCTGAGGTCAGGACACTGGATTCATAGAAACATAGAAAATAGGTGCAGGAGTAGGCCATTCGGCCCTTCGAGCCTGCACCACCATTCAATAAGATCATGGCTGATCATTCACCTCAGTACCCCTTTCCTGCTTTCTCTCCATACCCCTTGATCCCTTGAGCGTAAGAGCCACATCTAACTCCCTCTTGAATATATTCAATGAGCTGGCATCAACAACTCTGCGGTAGGGAATTCCACAGGTTAACAACTCTGAAGAAGTTTCTCCTCATCTCAATCCTAAATGGCTTACCCCTTATCCTTAGACGATGTCCCCTGGTTCTGGACTTCCCCAACATCAGGAACATACTTCCTGCATCTAACCTGTCCAGTCCCATCAGAATTTTATATGTTTCTATGAGATCCCCTCTCATCCTTCTAAACTCCAGAGAATACAGACCCAGTCAATCCAGTCTCTCATGTCAGTCCTGCCATCCCTTCCCTGCAATCCCTCAATAGCAAGAACATCCTTCCTCAGATTAGGAGACCAAAACTGAACACAATATTCCAGATGAAGCCTCCCTAAGACCCTGTACAACTGCAGTAAGACCTCCCTGCTCCTATACTCAAATCCACTAGCTATGAAGGCCAACATACCATTTGCCTTCTTCACCGCCTGCTGTACCTGCACACCAACTTTCAATGACGGATGTACTATGACACCCAGGTCTCGTTGCACCTCCCCTTTTCCTAATCTGCCGCCATTCAGATAATATTCTGCCTTCGTGTTTTTGCCACCAAAGTGGATAATCTCACATTTATCCACATTATACTGCATCTGCCATGTTTGCCCACTCACCTAACCTGTCCAAATCACCCTGCAGCCTTTTAGCATCCTCCACAGCTCACATTGCCACCCAGCTTAGTGTCATCTGCAAACTTAGAGATATTACACTCAATTCCCTCATCCAAATCATTAGTGTATATTGTAAATAGCTGGGGTCCCATTAGTCACTGCCTGCCATTCTGAAAAGGACCCATTTATCCCGACTCTCTGCTTCCTGTCTGCCAACCAGTTCTCCATCCATGTCAGTACATTAACCCCCAATACCATGTGCTTTAATTTTGCATACCAATCTCGTGTGGGATCTTGTCAAAAGCCTTTTGAAAGTCCAAATACACCACATTCACTGGTTCTCCCTTGTCCACTCTACCAGTTACATCCTCAAAATTTTTTTAGAAGGTTTGTCAAGCAGGATTTCCCTTTCATAAATCCATGCTGACTTGGACCGATCCCATCACTGCTTTCCAAATGTGCTGCTATTTTATATTTAATAATCAATTCCAACATTTTCCCCACTACTGACGTCAGGCTAACCAGTGTATAATTACCCATTTTCTCTCTCCCTCTTTTTCTAAAAAGTGATGTTACATTCGCTACCCTCCAGTCCATATTAACCGATCCAGAGTCAAAAGACTGTTGGAAAATGATCACCAATGCATCCACTATTTCTAGGGCCACTTCCTTAAGTACTCTGGGATGCAGACCATCAGGCCCTGGGGATTTATCGGCCTTCAATCCCGTCAATTGCCCCAGCACAATTTCCCGCCTAATAAGGATTTCCTTCAGTTCCTCCTCCTCACTAGACCCTCGGTACCCAAGCATTTTCGGAAGGTTATTTGTGTCTTCCTTTGTGAAGACAGAACCAAAGTATTTGTTTAACTGGTCTGCCATTTCTTTGTTCCCCATTATAAATTCACCGGAATCTGACTGCAAGGGACCTACGTTTGTTTTCACTAATCTTTTTCTCTTCACATATCTATAGAAGCTTTTGCAGTCAGTTTTTATGTTCCCAGCAAGCTTTCTCTCATACTTTATTTTCTTCCTCCTAATTAAACCCTTTGTCCTCCTGCGCTATATTACAAAATTTTCCCAGTCCTCAGGTTTGCTGCTTTTTCTGGCCAATTTATATGCTTCTTCCTTGGATTTAACACTATCCTTAATTTCCCTTGTTAGCCACGGTTGAGCCACCTTCCCAGTTTTATTTTTACTCCAGACAGGGATGTACAATTGTTGAAGGTCATCCATGTGATCTTAATGTTTGCCATTGCCTATCCACCATCAACCCTTTAAGTATCACTCGCCAGTCTATTCTAGCCAATTCGTGTCTCATACCATCGAAGTTACCTTTCCTTAAGTTCAGGATCTTAGTCTCTGAATTAACTGTCACTCTCCATCTTAATAAAGAATTCTACCATATTATGGTCACTCTTCCCCAAGGGGCCTTGCACAACAAGATTGTTTATTAGTCCTTTCTCATTACACATCACCCAGTCTAGGATGGCCAGCTTTCTAGTTGGTTGCTCGACATATTGGTCGAGAAAACCATCCCTAATAAACTCCAGGAAATCTTCCTCCAGTTGCTACCAGTTTGGTTAGCCCAATCAATATGTAGATTAAAGTCACCCATGATAACTGCTGGACCTTTATTGCACGCATCCCTAATTTCTTGTCCCCAACCTCACTACTACTGTTTGGTGGTCTGTACACAACTCCCACTAGCGTTTTCTGCCCTTTGGTATTCTGTAGCTCCACCCATACCGATTCCACATCATCCCAGTTAATGTCCTTCCTTACTATTGAATTAATTTCCTCTTTAAACAGCAACGCCACCCCACCTCCGTTTCCTTGCTGTCTATCCTTCCTAAATGTTGAATACCCCTGGATGTTGAGTTCCCAGCCTTGGTCACCCTGGAGCCATGTCTTTGTGATGTCAATTACATCATATCCGTTAACTGCTATCTGTGCAGTTAATTCCGAATACTCGTTGCATTGAGGCAGAGAGCCTTCAAGGCTTGTTTTTTTTAAACACACTTTTCCCCTTTAGAATTTTGCTATAATGTGGCCCTTTTTGCTTTGGGTTTCTCTGCCCTCCCCTTTTACTTTTCTTCTTTCTATCTTTTGCTCTGTCCCCATTCTACTTCCGTCTGTCTCCCTGCATAGGTTCCCATCCCCCTGCCATATTAGTTTAACCCCTCCCCAACAGCTAGATGTTGTAATGGAGAGATGGAAGAATAAAATAAAATGGTCCAAAGGGGTGGAAGTATCTTGTGACATACATACTCCGGCTGCTGGCAACACTGCACTGCTGAAGCAACTGTTGCCTTGAACTTTCAATTCAATATACTAATGCCTGACGAGAAAAACATATCTGCTGCAGATAGCAGTTAGAAGGAATAGCTTGAGGTGGCCATTGTATTAACTCGAAAGGGTCACCGGGAAGGGTAACTGACGCCCGGGGGGGGAGGTGGGTGGCGGGTACTTAACGCATTGAAGTGCTGTCGTGAGAAACTGGAAACTGGTAGGCTTAGTATCAAGGACCGATAAAATCAAATGGGCTGCAGGGCCTCCTTTATCTGAACCGATCTTGATTATTTTAACAAGTTATTTGGCTAACACGTGTATAGGTTGCTCAATTTTGATCAGTGACAGTTTTCTGCACAGACTGCAAAATATGAATGTGAATGAACGTATTACATTGTGTAGTGGAGCTGCTGTTTTTAATTAAGTCTTGGTTACTTCTTGCTTTTTGTGCATGTAGCATATGCACAAGAGTGCTATACACTCCCTTGTTGAGAGTATAACTGCCAGGCAACTGCACAGCCAAATGGCTAGTTTTCGGGGAGACTTGGGGGTCTGATGGGTGTTTCTGCAGCTAACACCCACATCAGTGCTAGAGATATCATTTGTTGGAGTGGCTATGAACTTATTGCTTTGAGGTGATGATTACAGTCACTTGTGCAGGACAATTTAATGTGCAAAACTAACTGACATGAATGTCAATTGGCTGCTATGCTACTCTACACATTGCACTGCTGCAGATAATTTCCTCACCATGCCCACTAATCTGAACACAGAACGGTGGGTATCGGAGTTGTCCACATCTCCCTTATGATGGCCTGTAACTGTTGGCTAAGAGAGAGCTTGTCTGATTCTTTTGAGCTGGGCCTCAAGGTTGTTATAGCAAGTGAAAATCAGTTTAAAAAATTCTTCCACCCGAGACTTTATTGGACAATTGTTCAATAATGTAAATCATGCTCAGAACATCTGATTTTACTGCACTTAAATTTTGCCTCTTCATAATGTTATGTAGGTTATTTCCACATTCGAGAAAAAAACAAAAACCTCAGTCATCAGTCGAATTACATAGGATATACAGCACAGAAACAGGCTATTCGGCCCAACCAGTCTTTGCCAGCGTTTAGGCTCCACACGAGCCTCCTTCCATCCGATCTCATTTAACACTCAATATACCCCTCTAATCCCTTCTCCCTCATGTGTATCTAGCCTCCCCTTAAATGGATCTATACGATTCGCCTCAACTACTCCCCAAGAAAGCAGGTTCCATATTCTCACCACTCTTTGGGTAAAGAAATTTCTTCTGAATTCTCTATTTGATTTCTTCATGACTATCTTGCATTGATGGCCTCTAATTTTGCTCTTCCCACAACAACTTGTATTCATATAGCACCTTTAAAATAGTTAAACATCCAAAGGCACTTCACAGGAGTATTATGAGATTAAAACTTTTTACACCAAGCCACATAAGGAGAAATTAGGGCAGGGAAAGAGGTAGGTTTTAAGGAGCTTCTTGAGGAAGGTGGTAGAGGGGTTTAGGCAGGGAATTCCAGAGCTGAGGTTCTAGGCAATAGAAGACACGGCCACCAATGGTTGAGCAATCATAATCAGAAATGCTCAAGAGGGCAGAATTAGAGGTGCGCAGACATTTTTGGGGGGGGGGGGCGCGATTGTGTGTTGGAGGAGATTACAGAGACAGGGAGGGGCGAGGCCACGGAGGAATTGGAAAACAAGGATGAGAATTTTGAAGTAGAGGCATTGCTTAAGCGGGAGCCAATGTAGGTCAGCGAGCACAGGGATGATTGGTGAACTGGACTTTGTGCGAGTTAGGACATGGGCAGCTGAGCTTTGGATCACCGCCAGTTTATGTAGGGTAGAATGTGGGAGGCCAGCCAGGAGTGCGTTGGAATAGTCAAGTCTAGAGGTAACAAAAGGCATGGATGAGGGTTTCAGCAGTGGATGAGATGAGGCAAGGGTGGAGATGGGTGATGTTATGGGGGGGGGGGGGGGGTGGAAACACGCCATGTCTACTCTATCATAACCTTTCAGAATTTTAAAGACCTCTAATAGGTCACTCTTTTCAAGGAGATATCCGGTCTGTTCATCCTTTCCCAATAGGTATAACCAGCATTTGTAACATCAAATGTGTAAAACCCTTCAGTGCCTCTATATCCTATTTAAAATATGGTGACCAGAACTGTACACAGTACTTCCAGTGGGCTAATCAAGGTACGATACAATTCTATCTTCTAAAAATAAACCCTAGTTCTTAGTTTACTTTTTTGATGGCCTTATTGATCTGCATCATAACTTTGTGATTTGTACTCCCAGATCCCTTTGCTTCTCTACCCTATTTAGATACAGGTTGAACCTCCCTTATCAGGAACCACCCCTCGTCCGGAACCATTCCCAGCCACTGGATGGCGCATGCACAGGACTTCGACATTAACAAATTGAAGTCCTTTTTCACTGCAGACTCCTGCAATCGCTGGCTTGACCCTACGATCCACCGCCCCTTCCTTCGCCCCCCCCCCCCCCACCACTTGATCTCTCTACCATACTTCCAGCCCCAATATCCCCTTGCTCTGTACCTGCACCATCCAATTTAATGTGACCACCCCTCGTCTGGAAAAATCCCTCAACGAGAACAGGTCAGGTCCCGAGGGTTCTGGATAAGGGAGGTTCAACATGTATTTATTTTCTAAGTAATGTGTGACCTTATTTTTCTTGCCAAAATACAATACCTCACACTTGCCCTATGTTGAAATTCATTTGTAAATTATACACCCATTCTGCAAGTTTATTAATGTCTTGTAATTTGTTGCAGTCCTCCTCGGGTATTAACTATCACCCCCAATTTGGTATCAGCAAATTTAGAAATTTCAAATTCTAAATCATTAACAAATTATGAATAATAGTGTTACCAGCATTAGAAACATAGAAAATAGGTGCAGGAGTAGGCCATTTGGCCCTTCGAGCCCGCAACACCATTTAATAAGGTCATGGCTGATCATTCACCTCAGTACCCCTTTCCTGCTTTCTCTCCATATCCCTTGATCTCTTTAGCCTTAAGGGCCACATGTAACTCCCTCTTGAATACATCTAACGAACTGGCATCAACAACTCTCTGCGGTAGAGAATTCCACATGTTAACAACTCAGTGAAGAAGTTTCTCCTCATCTCGGTCCTAAATAGCTTACCCCTTATCCTTAGTCTGTGGCCCCTGGTTCTGCACTCCAACATCAGGAACATTCTTCCTGCATCTAACCAGTTCAGTCAGAATTGTGTGTTTCTACGAGATCCCCTCCCATCCTTCTAAACTCCAGTAAATAAAGGCCTAGTCGATCCAGTCTCTCATGTGTCAGTCCTGCCATCCCAGGAATCAGTCTGTTGAACCTTCGCTGCACTCCCTCAATAGCAAGAACATCCTTCCTCAGATTAGGAGACCAAAACTGAACACAATATTCCAGGTGAGGTCTCACCAAGGCCCTGTACAACTGCAGTAGGACCTCGCTGCTCCTATACTCAAATCCCCTAACTATGAAGGCCATCATGCCACTTGCCTTCTTCACCGCCTGCTGTACTGCATGCCAACTTTCAATGGCTGATGTACCATGACACCCAGGTCTCGCGGCACCTCCCCTTCTCTTAATCTGCACCCATTCTGATAATATTCTGCCTTTCTGTTTTTGCCAGCAAAGTGGATTACCTCACATTTATCTACATTATACTGCATCTGCCATGCATTTGCCCACTCACCTAACCTGTCCAAGTCACCCTGCAGCCTCTTAGCATCCTCTCACAGCTCACACTGCCACCCAGCTTAGTGTCATCTGCAAACTTGGATATATTACACTCAAGTCCTTCGTCTAAATCATTAATGTAAATAGCTGGGGTCCCAGCACTGAGCCCTGGCGGCACCCCAATAGTAATGCCATTCTGAAAAGGACCTATTTATCTCGACACTCTGCTTCCTGTCTGCCAATGAGTTCTCTATCTACGTCAATACATTACCCCCAATACCATGTGCTTCAATTTTGCACACCAATCACGTGTGGGACCTTGTCAAATGCCTTTTGAAAGTCCAAATATACGACGTCCACTGGTTCTCCCTTGTCCACTCTACTAGTTACATCCTCAAAAAATTCTAGATTTGTCAAGCATGATTTCCCTTTCATAAATCCATGCTGACTTGGACCGATCCTGTCACTGCTTTCCAAATGCGCTGCTATTTCATCTTTAATAATTGATTCCAACATTTCCCCCACTACCGATGTCAGGCTAACCGGTCTATAATTACCCGTTTTCTCTCTCCCTCCTTTTTTAAAAAAAAGTGGGGTTACATTAGCTACTCTCCAGTCCATAGGAACTGATCCAGAGTCGATAAGACTGTTGGAAAATGATCACCAATGCATCCACTATTTCTAGGGCCACTTCCTTAAGTACTCTCCGATGCAGACTATCAGGCCCTGGGGATTTATCGGCCTTCAATCCCATCAATTTCCCAAACACAATTTCCTGACTAATAAGGATTTCCTTCAATTCCTCCTCCTCGCTAGATCCTCGGTCCCCTAGTATTTCCGCAAGGTTATTTGTGTCTTCCTTCGTGAAGATAGAACCAAAGTATGTGTTAAATTGGTATGTCATTTCTTTGTTCCCCATTATAAATTCCTGATTCTGACCGCAAGGGACCTACGTTTGTCTTCACTAATCTTTTTCTCTTCACATATCTATAGAAGCTTTTGCAGTCAGTTTTTATGTTCCCAGCAAGCTTCCTCTCATACTCTATTTTTTACCCCTCCTAATTAAACCCTTTGTTCTCCTCTGCTGAATTATAAAATTCCCCCAGTCCTCAAGTTTCCTGCTTTTTCTGGCCAATTTATATGCCTCTTCCTTGGATTTAACACTATCCCTAATTTCCCTCGTTCGCCACAGTTGAGCCACTTTCCCAGTTTTATTTTTACTCCAGACAGGGATGTACAATTGTTGAAGTTCATTCACGTGATCTTTAAATGTCTGCCATTGCCTATCCACTATCAACCCATTAAGTATCACTCGCCAGTCTATTCTAGCCAATTCACATCTCATACCATCGAAGTTATCTTTCCTTAAGTTCAGAACCCTAGTCTCTGAATTAACTGTCACCCTCCATCTTAATAAAGAATTCTACCATATTATGGGCACTCTTCCCCAAGGAGCCTCGCACAACATTGCTTATTAGTCCTTTCTCATTACACATCACCCAGTCTAGGATGGCCAGCCCTCTAGTTGGCTCCTCGACATATTGGTCTAGAAAACCATCCCTAATACACTCCAGGAAATCCTCCTCCACTGCATTGCTACCAGTTTGGTTAGCCCAATCAATATGTAGATTAAAGTCGCCCATGATAACTGCTGTACCTTTATTACACGCATCCCTAATTACTTGTTCGATGCTGTCCCCAACCTCACTACTACTGTTTGATGGTCTGTACACAACTCCCACTAGCATTTTCTGCCCTTTGGTATTCCACATCTCCACCCATACCGATTCCACATCATCCAAGCTAATGTCCTTTCTTACTATTGCGTGATTTTCCTCTAACCAGCAACGCTACCCCGTCTCATTTTCTGTCTATCCTTCCTGAATGTTGAATAACCCTAGATGTTGAGTTCCCAGCCTTGGTCACCCTGGAGCCATGTCTCCGTAATCCCAATTATATCACATTCATTAATAGCTGTTTGCGCAGTTAATTCGTCCATCTTATTGCGAATACTTTGGTTAGCCCAATCGATATGCAGATTAAAGTTGCCACTGATCCTTATGGGACCCACTTTTCACCTTCCGCCACTCTGAATAGTTACCTTTTACTTCTACTTTGTCTTGCAGCCAACCAGCTACCTATTCTGCTACTTGTCTCCCAGCCTTACCATTAAGATCCATTGCTGCTTTAACCTGTACTGATCTACCCTGCTTAAATGAACAAAGTAATCAATGTGCCCATCATTTCCACTAACAAATGTTTTTTCAATAATATCTGATACTTTGAAGAAAAAAAGCAGATAATACACTTCACACTCCAGAACAGATTTGGGAAGGGAGAGGAGAAAGGAAAAAAAAGAGAAAAGACAATACAATTCTGAACTTGCAAATACACTTCAAGTTGCCCACTCAAATTAAATGGAAGCAGCAGCTGGGACAGAAAGTAATTTAAAAATAACCATACTGAGCTTCCAAATTTTACAATTATACCATATATGTAGTGTGAAATCCACAGGTTATTTGGCGAGTAAATTCAAATAAAGTTGATTTATCATATAACCTTCACAGAATTGTTATACAATTGAGAATTTGTTTTAATGGATCAAATATCCACTTGGGGGAAAAAAGAGAAACTTAAGTACTTTGATGCCCAAAAAGGTATAACCTACTTGCCCTTTGACTTGAGTGAAGGTGTTGCTAAATCACTATGCAAGTTATTGTCCACATCCTACTGCTCCCTACATTTAAATTAAGTTGCTCTGCATTAGTCACAGCAATCCACATCCTGTAATTACATAGAACGAGACTCTTAACAGAACTACCTGTTTGGGGAACAGCAAAAGAGGGAAGGGCTATAGAAAAACTAATAAGCATTGCTTAAGGCAGCTTTGTGCTAGTTTTGAGTGTTGTAACTTGTCAAGGCATTTCCTTCTGGACACTCCTTTCCTTATCTAGTCATCTACTAATTACTCATTTCAGAAGACATTTCCATTTCATCTCAATCTTGGTTCATTGCACACTTGGAAAAAAAACCTGTCACATGAATGATGTTATTCAGGATATTGCAAGGTTTGAAAACAGTGGTGGAGCCAAGGTTGAGGAATGGGGTGGGATCAAATTAAATCAGATAGTTGCTATTATTAACTTGTCCGCTGTAAAATTGCAGCTAATCTTTTTAGTATGCGGTATAAAATGAACCAAAGATGAGGGAAGAGTTTCCCAGATACCTCAGAGCTTCCCCAACCAGTAGCTGAGTCATGAGGTGAACCAGAGTCCCTAGTCTTAATTACCGCTCTCTGCTTCAATTTCTTCTCCCTCCACCCCATTCACATTAACTGATAGCACAGCATTTAGCACCTTTCATCAAGGTTTAAGTCAGTGAACTCATTTTCTCCATCATGTGAACTCTCCCTTCTTCAGTCTGTCTACGCTCCCTTCTCTCCACTCAGACTGCTGCTGCTGTTAGTAGCCTGGCCCACTTTGCCTGAAGCCGTTGGCTCTGTTGCCCCCCGGTGCAAGGGTCAAGGATGTCTCGGAGCGGGTGCAGGACATTCTGAAAAGGGAGGGTGAACAGCCAGTTGTCGTGGTGCATATAGATACCAATGATATAGGTTTAAAAAAAAAAACAGGATGAGGTCCTACGAGACGAATTTAGGGAGCAAGGAGTTAAATTAAAAAGTAGGATGGATCTCAAAAGTAGTAATCTCAGGATTGCTACCAGTGCCATGTGCTAGTCAGAGTAGGAATCGCAGGATAGCTCAGATGAATACGTGGCTTAAGGAGTGGTGCAGAAAGGAGGGATTCAAATTCCTGGGGCATTGGAACCAGTACAAACCGGATGGTCTGCACCTAGGCAGGACCGGAACAAATATCTAGGGGGAAGTGTTTGCTCGTGCTGTTGGGGAGGAGTTAAACTAATTCGGCAGGGGGATGGGAACCTATGCAGGGAGACAGAGGGAAATAAAATGGAGGCAGAAGCAAAAGATAGAAAGGAGAATAGTAAAAGTGGAGGGCAGAGGAACCCAAGGCAAAAAACAAAAAGGGCCACATTACAGCAAAATTCTAAAAGGGGCAAAGCGTGTTAAAAAGACAAGCCTGAAGGCTTTGTGCCTTAATGCGAGTATTCGGAATAAGGTGGACGAATTAACTGCGCAGATAGCAGTTAACGGGTGTGATGTAATTGGCATCACGGAGACATGGCTCCAGGGTGACCAAGTGTGGAAAGTCATCATCCAGGGGTATTCAGCATTTAGGAAGGATAGACAGAAAGGAAAAGGAGGCAGGGTCGCGTTGCTGGTTAAAGAGGAAATTAATGCAATAGTAAGGAGGGACCATTAGCATGGATGATGTGGAATCAGTATGGGTGGAGCTGCGGAATTCCAAAGGGCAGAAAATGCTAGTGGGAGTTGTGTACAGACCACCAACAGTAGTAGTGAGGTTGGGGACAGCATCAAAGAAGAAATAAGGGATGCGTGCAATAAAGGTACAGCAGTTATCATGGGCGACTTTAATCTACATATTGATTGGGCTAACCAAACTGGAGCAATGCAGTGGAGGAGAATTTCCTGGAGTGTATTAGGGATGGTTTTCTAGAACAATATGTCTAGAATTAGCAATCTTGTTGTGCTAGGCCCCTTGGGGAAGAGTGACCATAATATGCTAGAATTTTTTATTAAGATGGAGAGTGACACAGTTAATTCGGAAACTAGGGTCCTGAACTTAAGGAAAGGTAACTTCGACGGTATGAGGAGCGAGTTGGCTAGAATAGACTGGCAAAGGATAATTAAAGGTTGACGGTGGATAAGCAATGGCAAACATTTAAAGATCACATGGATGAACTTCAACAATTGTATATCCCTGTCTGGAGTAAAAATAAAACGGGGAAGGTGGCTCAACCATGGCTAACAAGGAAAATTAAGGAGTGTTAAAGCCAAGGAAGAGGCATATAATTTGGCTAGAAAAAGCAACAAACCTAAGGACTGGGAAAAATTTAGAATTCAACAGAGGAGGACGAAGGGTTTAATTAAGAGGGGGAAAATAAAGTACGAAAGGAAGCTTGCAGGGAACATAAAAACGGACTGCAAAAGCTGCTATAAATGTGTGAAGAGAAAAAGATTAGTGAAGACAAACGTAGGTCCCTTGCAGTCGGATTCAGGTGAATTTATAATGGGGAACAAAGAAATGGCAGACCAACTGAACAAATACTTCGGTCCTGTCTTCACGAAGGAAGACACAAATAACCTTCCGATTATACTAGGGGACAGTAGGTCTAGTGAGAAGGAGAAACTGAAGGATATCGTGTTAGGGAAATTGATAGAATTGAAGGCCGATAAATCCCTGGGGCCTGATAGTCTGCATCCCAGAGTACTTAAGGAAGTGGCCCTAGAAATAGTGGATGCATTGGTGATCATTTTCCAACAGTCTATCGACTCTGGATCAGTTCCTATGGACTGGAGGGTAGCTAATGTAACACCACTTTTTAAAAAAAGGAGGGAAGAAAACGGGGAATTTTCGACCGGTTAGCCTGACATCAGTAGTGGGGAAAATGTTGGAATCAATCATTAAGGACGAAATAGCCACGCATTTGGAAAGCAGTGACAGGATCGGTCCAAGTCAGCATGGATTTATGAAAGGGAAATCATGTTTGACGAATCTTCTGTCATTTTGAGAGGATGTAACTAGCAGAGTGGACAAGGGAGAACCAGTGGATGTGGTGTATTTGAACTTTCAAAAGGCTTTTAACAAGGTCCCGCACAAGAGATTGGTTGGCAAAATCAAAGCACATGGTATTGGGGGTAATGTACTGACATGGATAGAGAACTGGTTGGCAGACAGGAAGCAGAGAGCCGGGATAAACGGGTCCCTTTCAGAATGGCAGGCAGTGACTAGTCGAGTGCCGCAGGGCTCAGTGCTGGGACTCCAGCTCTTTACAATATACATTACGATTTAGATGAAGGAATTGAGTGTAATATCTCCAAGTTTGCAGATGACACTAAACTGGGTGGCGGTGTGAGCTGTGAGGAGGATGCTAAAAGGCTGCAGGGTGACTTGGACAGGTTAGGCGAGTGGGCAAATGCATGGCAGATGCAGTATAACGGGGATAAATGTGAGGTTATCCATTTTGGGGGCAAAAACACGAAGGCAGAAAAGGGGAGGTGCAACGAGGCCTGGATGTCATGGTTCATCAGTCACTGAAAGTGGGCATGCAGGTACAGCAGGTGGTGAATGCGGCAAATGGTATCATGGCGTTCATAGCTAGGGGATGAGTATAGAAACATAGAAAATAGGTGCAGGAGCAGGCCATTCGGCCCTTCGAGCCTACACCGCCAATGAGTTCATGGCTGAACATGCAACTTCAGTATCCCATTCCTGCTTTCTCACCATACCCCTTGATCCCCCTAGTAGTAAGGACTTCATCTAACTCCTTTTTGAATATATTTAGTGAATTGGCCTCAACAACTTTCTGTGGTAGAGAATTCCACAGGTTCACCACTCTGGGTGAAGAAGTTTCTCCTCATCTCGGTCCTAAATGACTTACCCCTTATCCTTACACTGTGACCCCTGGTTGTGGACAGCCCCAACATTGGGAACATTCTTCCTGCATCTAACCTGTCTAAACCAGTCAGAATTTTAAACGTTTCTATGAGATCCCCTCTCATTCTTCTGAACTCCAGTGAATACAAGCCCAGTTGATCCAGTCTTTCTTGATATGTGAGTCCCGCCATCCCAGGAATCAGTCTGGTGAACCTTCGCTGCACTCCCTCAATAGCAAGAATGTCCTTCCTCAGGTTAGGAGACCAAAACTGTACACAATACTCCAGGTGTGGCCTCACCAAGGCCCTGTACAACTGTAGTAACACCTCCCTGCACCTGTACTCAAATCCCCTCACTATGAAGGCCAACGTGCCACTTGCTTTCTCAACCGCCTGCTGTACCTGCATGCCAACCCCCAATGACTGATGTACCATGACACCCAGGCCTCGCCGCACCTCCCCTCCTCCCAATGTCACCATTCAGACAATAGTCCGTCCCTGTTTCTACCACCAAAGTGGGCAACCTCACATCCATCCACACCACACTCCATCCGCCATGCATTTTCCCACCCACCCAACCTGTCCAAGTCACCCTGCAGCCTCACAGCATCCTCCCCGCAGCCCACACCGCCACCCGCAAACCTGGAGATACCACACCCAATCCCTTCGTCTAAATCATTAATGTACAGTGCAAACAGCTGGGGCCCCAGCACAGAACCCCGCGGTACCCCACCAGTCACCGCCCGCTACTTTGAAAAGTACTCACCCACTCCTTGCTTCCCGTCTGCCAACCAGTTCTCAATCCACATCAGCACACCACCCCCAACCCCATGTGCTCCAACCTCGCACACCAATCTCCTGTGTGGGACCCCGTCGAAAGCCTTCTGAAAGTCCAAACACACCACATCAACTGGTTCTCCCCTGTCCACTCCACTGGAAACATCCCAAAAAATTCCAGAAGATTTGCCAAGCATGACCTCCTCCGCACCCCCCTCACAAATCCACGCTGACCCGGACCCACCATGCCACCTCGCCAAATGCGCCGCCACAACATCGTCAATAATTGACTCCACCATTTTACCCACCACCAATGTCAGGCCGACAATTCCCTGACCTCTCGCGCTCTCCCTCCCCCCCCAAAAAGTGGGACCACATCGGCCACCCCCCCACTCCACAGGAACCGATCCAGACTCTAAGGAATGCCGGAAATGCACATAGATTGGGTTAACCAAACTGGAAGCAATACGGTGGGGGAGGATTTCCGGGAGTGCATAAGGGATGGTTTTTTAGACCAATATGTCGAGGAACCAACTAGGGGGGGAGGCCATCTTAGACTGGGTGTTGTGGAATGAGAGAGGATTAATTAACAATCTCGTTGTGCGAGGCCCCTTGGGGAAGAGTGACCATAATATGGCGGAATTCTGCATTAGGATGGAGAATGAAACAGTTAATTCAGAGACCATGGTCCAGAACTTAAAGAAAGGTAACTTTGAAGGTATGAGGCGTGAATTGGCTAGGATAGATTGGCGAATGATACTGAAGGGGTTGACTGTGGATGGGCAATGGCAGACATTTAGAGACCGCATGGATGAACTACAACAATTGTACATTCCTGTCTGGCGTAAAAATAAAAAAGGGAAGGTGGCTCAACCGTGTCTATCAAGGGAAATCAGGGATAGCATTAAAGCCAAGGAAGTGGCATACAAATTGGCCAGAAATAGCAGCGAACCCGGGGACTGGGAGAAATTTAGAACTCAGCAGAGGAGGACAAAGGGTTTGATTAGGGCAGGGAAAATGGAGTACGAGAAGAAGCTTGCAGGGAACATTAAGACGGATTGCAAAAGTTTCTATAGATATGTAAAGAGAAAAAGGTTAGTAAAGACAAACATAGGTCACCTGCAGTCAGAATCAGGGGAAGTCATAACGGGGAACAAAAATGGCGGACCAATTGAACAAGTACTTTGGTTTGGTATTCACTGAGGACACAAACAATCTTCCGGATATAAAAGGGATCGGAGGGTCTAGTAAGGAGGAGGAACTGAGGGAAATCCTTATTAGTCGGGAAATTGTGTTGGGGAAATTGATGGGATTGAAGGCCGGTAAATCCCCAGGGCCTGATGGACTGCATCCCAGAGTACTTAAGGAGGTGGCCCTGGAAATAGCGGATGCATTGACAGTCATTTTCCGACATTCCATAGACTCTGGATCAGTTCCTATGGAGTGGAGGGTAGCCAATGTAACCCCACTTTTAAAAAAAGGAGGGAGAGAGATAACAATGAATTATAGACCGGTCAGCCTGACATCGGTAATGGGTAAAATGATGGAATCAATTATTAAGGATGTCATAGCAGTGCATTTGGAAAGAGGTGATATGATAGGACCAAGTCAGCATGGATTTGTGAAAGGGAAATCATGCTTGACAAATCTTCTGGAATTTTTTGAGGATGTTTCCAGTAGAGTGGACAAGGGAGAACCAGTTGATGTGGTATATTTGGGCTTTCAGAAGGCTTTCGACAAGGTCCCACACAAGAGATTAATGTGCAAAGTTAAAGCACATGGGATTGGGGGTAGTGTGCTGACATGGATTGAGAACTGGTTGTCAGACAGGAAGCAAAGAGTAGGAGTAAATGGGGACTTTTCAGAATGGCAGGCAGTGACTAGTGGGGTACCGCAAGGTTCTGTGCTGGGGCCCCAGCTGTTTACACTGTATATTAATGATTTAGACGAGGGGATTAAATGTAGTTTCTCCAAATTTGCGGATGACACTAAGTTGGGTGACAGCATCCTCCTCGCAGCTCACACTATGAGGCTGCAGAGTGACTTGGATAGGTTAGGTGAGTGGGCAAATGCATGGCAGATGAAGTATAATGTGGATAAATGTGAGGTTATCCACTTTGGTGGTAAAAACAGAGAGACAGACTATTATCTGAATGGTGACAGATTAGGAAAAGGGGAGGTGCAATGAGACCTGGGTGTCATGGTACATCAGTCATTGAAGGTTGGCATGCAGGTGCAGCAGGCGGTTAAGAAAGCAAATGGCATGTTGGCCTTCATCGCGAGGGGATTTGAGTACAGGGGCAGGGAGGTGTTGCTACAGTTGTACAGGGCCTTGGTGAGGCCACACCTGGAGTATTGTGTACAGTTTTGATCTCCTAACCTGAGGAAGGACATTCTTGCTATTGAGGGAGTGCAGCGAAGATTCACCAGACTGATTCCTGGGATGGCGGGACTGACCTATCAAGAAAGACTGGATCAACTGGGCTTGTATTCACTGGAGTTCAGATGAATGAGAGGGGACCTCATAGAAACGTTTAAAATTCTGACGGGGTTAGACAGGTTAGATGCAGGAAGAATGTTCCCAATGTTGGGGAAGTCCAGAACCAGAGGTCACAGTCTAAGGATAGGGGGTAAGCCATTTAGGACCGAGATGCGAAGAAACTTCTTCACCCAGAGAGTGGTGAACCTGTGGAATTCTCTACCACAGAAAGTTGTTGAGGCCAGTTCACTGAATATATTCAAAAAGGAGTTAGATGGAGTCCTTACTACTAGGGGAATCAAGGGGTATGGTGAGAAAGCAGGAATGGGGTACTGAAGTTGCATGTTCAGCCATTAACTCATTGAATGGCGGTGCAGGCTAGAAGGGCCGAATGGCCTACTCCTGCACCTATTTTCTATGTTTCTCTGTTTCTAAAATGACCGTCAACGCATCCACCACCTCGAAGGCCACCTCCCCAAGCACTCTGGGATGCAGACCATTCGGCCCTGGGAAATTATCGGCCTTCAATCCCATCAATTTCCCCAACACAACTTCCCGACCAACAAGGATTTTCCTCAGTTCCTCCCTCTCACTAAACCCTCTGACCCCTTCTAATTCGGAAGGCCATTTGTGTCCTTTTCAGTGAATACTGAACCAAAGCACCCGTTCAATTGGTCTGCCACTTCCCTGTTCCCAGCCATGACTTTCCCTGATTCTGACTGCAGGGTACCCACGCCCGTCCCCACCAACCCCCCTCCCCCCACATATCTACAGAAGCCCCTGCAGTCCATCTCAACGTTCCCTGCAAGCCTCTCTCCAGCACTTCACCCTCCCTGCCCCAAATGCTTTGTCCTCCTCTGCCGAGCTCCAAACCTCCCCCAGTCCCCCGGTCCGCTGCCACCCCTGGCCAATCCATATGCCACCTCCCCGGCTCCACCATCTCCAATCTCCCCCGACAGCCACGGTTGAGCCACTCTCCCTTCTCCATCTTTGCGCCAGACAGGGATGCACAACCGCCGCAGTTCATCCATGCGGTCTCCAAATGTCCGCCACTGCCCATCCACCGTCAACCCTCCAAGCACCACCCACCAATCCATCCCAACCAATTCACGCTCCACACCCTCAAAGCTACCCCACCCCCCCTGCCCCCAAGTTCCGGATCATGGTCTTTGAACCAACTGTTTCCTTCTCCATCCCAATGCAGAACTCCACCACAGTTAGGTGACTCCTCCCCAAGGGGCCCCGCACAACGAGACCGTCAATCAATCCTCTCATTACACAACACCCAGTCCAAGACGGCCTCCCCCGCAGCCGGCCCAGAAAACCATCCCCCACGCACTCCAGGAAATCATCACGTCTCATAGATTCCCACATTCCCACACAGTGTGTTCAGGCTGGAGGCAGATTGCAGGAATCCGGGAATGTGGTGGCTGATGTGCAATGGTCACCACACGTTAAAACAATCCAGCCACAGGCATCTTCCACCCCTGGAGATCAGGACTGGAATATCGAGCCCTCCATTGAAACATAGAAACATAGAAAATAGGTGCAGGAGTAGGTCATTCGGCCCTTCGAGCCTGCACCGCCATTCAATGAGTTCATGGCTGAACATTCAACTTCAGTACCCCATTCCTGCTTTCTCGCCATACCCCTTGATCCCCCTAGTAGTAAGGACTTCATCTAACTCCTTTTTGAATATATTTAGTGAATTGGCCTCAACAACTTTCTGTGGTAGAGAATTCCACAGGTTCACCACTCTCTGGGTGAAGAAGTTCCTCCGCATCTCCGTCCTAAATGGCTTACCCCTTATCCTTAGACTGTGACCTCTGGTTCTGGACTTCCCCAACATTGGGAACATTCTTCCTGCATCTAACCTGTCTAACCCCGTCAGAATTTTAAATGTTTCTATGAGGTCCCCTCTCATTCTTTTGAACTCCAGTGAATACAAGCCCAGTTGATCCAGTCTTTTTTGATAGGTCAGTCCCGCCATCCCGGGAATCAGTCTGGTGAACCTTCGCTGCACTCCCTCAATAGCAAGAATGTCCTTCCTCAGGTTAGGAGACCAAAACTGTACACAATACTCCAGGTGTGGCCTCACCAATGCCCTGTACAACTGTAGCAACACCTCCCTGCCCCTGTACTCAAATCCCCTTGCTATGAAGGCCAACATGCCATTTGCTTTCTTAACCGCCTGCTGCACCTGCATGCCAACCTTCAATGACTGATGTACCATGACACCCAGGTCTCTTTGCACCTCCCCTTTTCCTAATCTGTCACCATTCAGATAATAGTCTGTCTCTCTGTTTTTACCACCAAAGTGGATAACTTCACATTTATCCACATTATACTTCATCTGCCATGCATTTGCCCACTCACCTAACCTATCCAAGTCGCTCTGCAGCCTCACAGCATCCTCCTCGCAGCTCACACTGCCACCCAACTTAGTGTCATCCGCAAATTTGGAGATACTACATTTAATCCCCTCATCTAAATCATTAATGTACAATGTAAACAGCTGGGGCCCCAGCACAGAACCTTGCGGTACCCCACTAGTCACTGCCTGCCATTCTGAAAAGTATCCATTTACTCCTAACTCTTTGCTTCCTGTCTGACAACCAGTTCTCAATCCACGTCAGCACACTACCCCCAATCCCATGTGCTTTAACTTTGCACATCAATCTCTTGTGTGGGACCTTGTCGAACGCCTTCTGAAAGTCCAAATATACCACATCAACTGGTTCTCCCTTGTCCACTCTACTGGAAACATCCTCAAAAAATTCCAGAAGATTTGTCAAGCATGATTTCCCTTTCACAAATCCATGCTGACTTGGACCCATCATGTCACCTCTTTCCAAATGCACTGCTATGACATCCTTAATAATTGATTCCATCATTTTACCCACTACCGATGTCAGGCTGATCGGTCTATAATTCCCTGTTTTCTCTCTCCCTCCTTTTTTAAAAAGTGGGGTTACATTGGCTACCCTCCACTCTATAGGAACTGATCCAGAGTCAATGGAATATTGGAAAATGACTGTCAATGCATCCACTATTTCCAAGGCCACCTCCTTAAGTACTCTGGGATGCAGTCCATCAGGCCCTGGGGATTTATCTGCCTTGAATTCCATCAATTTCCCCAACACAATTTCCCGGCTAATAAGGATTTCCCTCAGTTCCTCCTCCTTACTAGACCCCCCGACCTTTTATAACCGGAAGGTTTTTTGTGTCCTCCTTCGTGAATACCGAACCAAAGTACTTGTTCAATTGGTCCGCCATTTCTTTGTTCCCTGTTATGACTTCCCCTGATTCTGACTGCAGGGGACCTACGTTTGTCTTTACTAACCTTTTTCTCTTTACATATCTATAGAAAGTTTTGCAATCTCTAAACACATCCCTTTTGGTCGCCCTCGTTCGAGGGACCGTCTATGATGATGATGATGATTTACACTCCTGTTCCCCAGAGATGCTTCCCAAGTAGTTTCACGTCTCAGATTCCCACATTACCACAGTGTGTTCAGGCTGGAGGCAGATTGCAGGAATCCGGGAGTATGAATGGGAAGTGCAGACCCCAGGGTGGAATGAAGGCAGGAGGTGAGCTAGCTGATGCAGTCTGTGTGTAACACTGACAGGTTCCAGTTCACACAGCAATAGGCCGACCTCCAGGACCCACACACCGAGCGTCAGGCTCTCCTCCTCACGGTGTCGCTCATCTCCTCAATTTCCTCGGTTAGGAGCATAGGAGCAGGGAGGTCTTACTGCAGTTGTACAGGGCCTTAGTGAGGCCTCACCTGGAATATTGTGTTCAGTTCTGGTCTTCTAATCTGAGGAAGGATGCTCTTGCTATTGAGGGAGTGCAGCGAAGGTTCAGCAGACAGATTCCAGGGATGGCTGGACTGTCATATGAGGACAGACTGGATCGGCTGGGCCTTTATTCACTGGAGTTCAGAAGGATGAGAGGGGATCTCATAGAAATGTATAAGATTCTGACGGGACTGGACAGGTTAGATGCAGGAAGAATGTTCCCGACGTTGGGGGAAGTCCAGAACCAGGGGACATAGTCTTAGGATAAGGAGGTGGGCCATTTAGGACCGAGATGAGGAGAAAATTCTTCAGAGTTGTTAACCTGTGGAATTCCCTACCGCAGAGAGTTGTTGATGCCAATTCATTGGATATATTCAAGAGGGAGTTAGATATGGCCCTTACAGCTAAAGGGATCAAGGGGTATGGAGAGAAAGCAGGAAAGGAGTACTGAGGGAATGATCAGCCATGATCTTATTGAATGGCAGTGCAGGCTCGAAGGGCCGAATGGCCTACTCCTGCAGCTATTTTCTGTTTTCACCTTGGGCCTCAATACTACCCTGCAGTTTTAACTACTTCCTCTGATTTAATACAAGCCTTTATAGCACCATTTCTCCCTCCTACCCGTGACTGACCACCTCCTTCCTTACCTGCTGCATCCTCTGTGCTAATCCCCAGTCCCTCAGTGTGACAGTCATCCTGGGATGTTGTTCAAATTTCCAGATTCAGCCCTCAGCTATTCCTCACATCCCTCTTCCACCTCAGGGCCACAGCCACCCCTATTCTCATGTTCTCTGAAGGTGCATCACCCTCCCTCCACTTGGCACTCAATGGCCGTCCCCAAAACATCACTCTCGCGTCCAGGAACCAGTACTCCAGTGAGTCCAAACTCCTCCTTGGTTGGTGCCAATTTGTTTGTTTTGCATGCCAGACTCGCTCTTTCAGCTAAAGCTTGCATCACTCTTGCAAACGCCTGCATTTTTGGTGCTAAAACAGTCAATTTGGTGCCCTTCCAGGCTCCTGGTCACACCACCTTCTGTCCTTCAGTATTACTCATCGTGTTCTTCTATACAAACCTTACAAGAATCCTCCAACAAATCCCCCCAATACCCAGCTGCGCCACTGCTAAAAGTTGAATTCACATGTCGCAAGTTGATCAATGCAAAGCTAAAATTGCTTTACAACAACATCAAACTTAAATTGGGTGGAGAGACCTGAACAGACTCCAAATTGGAAGAGGAATAGGGGGAGTCACATTCAACTTTATCCTGGTATTGGCCTGGGCCCAGATGCAGGCTGCATTTACACTAACTGTAGCATCGATGCACAGCCAACCCAGTCTGCACTGATGCTACAGTTGTAGTGTGAATTCACCTGAAAATAGTGCTGTTAATTGATTAATGTTTAAGACAAGATCAGAAATGTACTCAAATATTCGAGTCGTGCCTCATGATTAATGTTAATGATTGAGACTCAATTAAGGACGTGAACCTTGTATATGGTGTAGAACTACATTCTTGGAATGGAGGATTTAAATTATGGCACGTAAAAATTGGGTGTGGGGTTGATAATGAAGAGAGAAGTCATGGACTGCAGGAGGATATCAATCTATTGGTCAGGTGGGCAGAACAGTGGCAAATGGAAATTAATTCGGAGAAGTGTGAGGTAATGCACTTGGGGAGGGCTAATAAGGAAAGGGTATACACATTAAACGGTAGGCCGCTTAGAAGTGTAGATGATCAAAGGGACCTTGGAGTGCTTGTCCACAGATCCCTGAAAGTAGGCCAGGTGGAGAAGGAGGTTAAGAAGGCATACGGAATGCTTGCGTTTATTGGTCGAGGCATAGAATACAAGAGCAGGAAGAAATTATACAATCTTTCGAGAAAAAAACAGAGTTAACATGTCAGGTTTATGACCCTTCGTCAGAACTGGGGAATGTTCGCAAAGAACACATTCTTAAGCAGCACTGAAAGGGGAAGAAAGAACAAAAGGGAAGGTCAGTGATAGGGTGGAAGGCAGGAAAGATTAGAGACATAAAATGGATGATGGACTGAAGTGAAATGGTAATGGCAGAAGATGCTGGAGATGCCCTAGATTTCATGCCTGAATCAAACTAATGTCAGGAAAGGAGAACCAATGCCACAGATCACTAGATCTTTGTGGGCAGATTTCTTAGAGGTCAGCGGCAAGTGCTGTCACTTCGTCGCTGGCCACAAAATTCAGGCCAATATATCTGGCCCATCATCCATACCTGGAGATCCTATCAGAAGGACCTAGAGTGTTGTTGGACCAGTAGTATTTATGAGCTTCCTTGATGGCTTAGTGGATAAATAAATTACTTGGTGTTGCAGTAATCAGCTACTTGGACCACACCATGATTCCACCTCTGGCCTGGGCAATGTTAGACATTCTCCAAGATGGTAGCTGGGGCAACATAATTTGCTTTGGGTGTGGAGATTTCAGAAATGTTCAGCCCTGGCTGCTAGAATATTTTTCCTGCCCCCTTCTGCTAAACGTTGAACCCGGAACAAACAGGTGGCCTTTGCATCTAGCAATCAAACAGCACAAATCACAATAAGCACTGCAGAAGCTGCATTTCACATACTCACATGGGGAGGCACACAAGAAATAGGACATTCAGCCCTTCGAGCTGCTCTGCCATTCAATATCATGGCTGATCTACCTCAACTACACCTTCCTGCACTATCCCCATTCCTTGATATCTAAAAATCTATTGATCTCAGACTTGAATATTCTCAACGGCTCAGCATCCACAGCTCTCTCGGGTAGAGAATTCCAAAAATTCACAACCCTGAGTAAAGACATTTCTCCTCGTATCAATCGTAAATGGCCAACCCCTTAGCGAGAGACTATAACCCCTGGTTCTAGATTCCTCAGCCAGGGGAAACATTCTTCCAGCATCTACCCTGTCAAACCCCTTAAGAATTTTATAAGGAATATAGGCCTAGTCTACACAAACTCTCCCACATAGGACAATCCCCACATCCCAGGAATCAGTCATGGGAACCTTTGTTGCACTCCCTCCAAGGCAAGCATAACCTTCCTTAGGTAAGGAGACCAAACTGTATATAGTACTCCAGGTAACGTCCCACCAAGACCCTATATAATTTGTATTGACCAGGCTGGCACCCAGGAAATTGAGGTACCTACAGGCCACCTGCCTCAGATCCAAAGAAAATCAGGAAAGGGGAGCAAAATGCGAGCAACAATGTATTTAAATTCAGGACTTTCATTCAAAACCTCCTTCTAAACATTATAGACCTTCTGGAAGTCGCCATTCTTTCTGACAAAGGATTATACCGGAAACATTAACATTTTTGCTTTCACCACAGATGCTGCCTGACCAGAGGAGTGCCTCCAGCATTTTCTGTTGTTGTTTGATGTCTAGCAGCTACAATATTTTATTTTGTGTGTAACCATTATTTGTTGTTTGAGTTCTCTGTTAAATAAAAAAAATGCATGTAGATTACAAAATATCCAAAAACAATTAATTTCACTTCCTGTGTAAGATTCTGGATTTGCTAACTAATAAATACTTGATCACAGTAACTTATATAGAGTTCCTGCAAAAGTTACCTCAAAGATTCTGAAGTTCATGCTTTACATTGAGAACCCTGGAGAAGAAAGGGAACAAACATCATCACACCCCCCCCACTTCCCCGCTGCCGTTCAAATCCTCAATCTATTTTGTTTTGATTTTATTATTTTTAAAATTGAAGTCAAGTCCTTCTCCAGTGAAGATGAGGGGATGGTGTCAGACTGACAGACAGCATGCCCCAGCACACACTAAAGTGTCATTTTTACTATCCATCATAAAAATTCCTGGGCCCCAGTGCTTATTTTATTCATGGACATCAAAATGATTTCATTAGTTCATTAACTCAAATTAGCAGCTCCGATATTATTTATAACACAAGCAAAATACTGCAGATGCTGGAATCTGAAATAAAAACAGAAAATGCTAGAAATCTCAGATCAGGCAGCACCAGAGGAGAAAAACCGGAGTTAACGTTTCGGGTTGACTACCCTTCGCCAGAACTGGCGAATGTTTGAAAAGAACACATTAAGCAGCACTGAAAGGGGATGGGGCACAAAGCTAAAGATGGGCAGAGGTTATGCTCTGAAATTGTTGAACTCGATGTTCAAGTCCAGAAGGTTGTAAAGTGCCTAAAAGAAAGATGAAGTGCTGTTCCTTGAGCTTGCGTGGAGCTTCACTGGAACAGTTGAGGAGTCCGGAGACGGAGATATCAGAGTGGAGTGGAGAATGAAAGTGACAGGCAACCGGAAGCTCAGGGTCACACTTACGGAAAGCGGTCACCCAATCTACACTTGGTCTCCCCAATGTAGAGACCACCACATCGTGAGCAGTGAATACAGTATACTAAATTGAAAGAAGTTTCTTACAGATGCTGCCTGACCCGCTGAGATTTCCAGCATTTTGTTATTATTTATATAACTGTTGTTCTGAGCAATGCCAAAGGAGATCTCCTACATATTAAAAGCTATGGATAGAACACCCTGCTTATGGGGTGGTGGTTGAAGCTCAATTACTGTGGAAAGATCGGAGAGATGCTGAATTACTTTAGATAACTAAAAAAAGTTACACTATCTCTGCCTCAGTAGAATAGCAAATACATGGTTGCTTTAATCAAGTTTATTTTTACTGTTAAAACAGCAACATTTGTATCTTTTGGAGATGGGTGAAAAGGGATAAAACTTGCAAATCAACAGAATCAAACAAAATGAAAATATGTACAAAAATAATTTCATAAATGACAGCCAACATAGTTACAAAAGGAGTGGATCTTACCCAGGCAAACCAAGGCATTTTTGAGGAAGTGACAACCAAATTGAAGGGGGTGGGGGAGGGGTGGGAGGCAGTGATGGATAGTGGAAACAGTTTATATGATATACTTAGACTTCCAAAAGGTCTTAGATAAAACTTTGTCTGAAAATACATTAGCAGGCCGGTCGCCTGAATACTCCAGCTAGGAATAATGGAATAGGACCCCGGTTCTATTTTGTTGGTTTTCGGAACTGGGGCCATGATTAAGAGGGACGGCCGGGGGCATTCATATTGTGCCGCTAGAGGTGAATCTTTAAAAAAAGGGCCAGTAGTTAGCAAGAGTAATACATATATAGACATGGAATATAACATTCCATTGCTGCAGGAGTTCCTCAGGGCAGTGTCCGAGGCCCAATCATCTTCAGCTGCTTCATCAATCACCTTCCCTCCAGCATAAGGTTCAAAATCAAAAGTGGGATGTTTGCTGATGGCTGCACAGTGTTCAGTTCCACTCGCAACTCCCCAGATAATGAAGCTGTCCATGCCCACAGGCTGCAAGATCAGGTCAACATCCAGGCTTAGATTACATAAGAACATAAGAATTAGGAACAGGAGTAGGCCATCTAGCCCCTCGAGCCTGCTCCGCCACTCAACAAGATCATGGCTGATCTGGCCGTGGACTCAGCTCCACTTACCCGCCCCGCTCCCCATAATCCTTAATTCCCTTATTGGTTAAAAATCTCTGATTTGAATACATTCAATGAGCTAGCCTCAACTGCTTCCCTGGGCAGAGAATTCCACAGATTCACAACCCTCTGGGAGAAGAAATTCCTTCTCAACTCGGTTTTAAATTGGCTCCCTCGTATTTTGAGGCTGTGCCCCCTAGTTCTAGTCTCCCCTACCAGTGGAAACAACCTCTCTGCCTCTATCTTGTCTATCCCTTTCATTACTTTAAATGTTTCTCTAAGATCACTCCTCATCCTTCTGAACTCCAACAAGTAAAGACACAGTCTACTCAATTTATCATAAGGTAACCCCCTCATCTCCGGAATCAGCCTAGTGAATCGTCTCTGTACCCCCTCCAAAGCTAGTATATCCTTCCTTAAGTAAGGTGACCAAAACTGCATGCAGTACTCCAGGTGCGGCCTCACCAATACCCTGTACAGTTGCAGCAGGACCTCACTGCTTTTGTACTCCATCCCTCGCGCAATAAAGGCCAACATTCCATTCGCCTTCCTGATTACCTGCTGCACCTGCAAACTAACTTTTTGGAAGGACCCCCAGGTCCCTCTGCACCGCAGCATGTTGTAATTTCTCCCCATTCAAATAATATTCCCTTTTACTGTTTTTTCCCCCCCCCCCCCCCCAAGGTGGATGACCTTACATTTTCCGACATTGTATTCCATCTGCCAAACCTTAGCCCATTTGCTTAACCTATCTAAATCTCTTTGCAGCCTCTCTGTGTCCTCTACACAACCCGCTTTCCCACTAATCTTTGTGTCATCTGCAAATTTTGTTACACTACACTGTCCCCTCTTCCAGGTCATCTATGTATATTGTAAACAGTTGTGGTCCCAGCACCGATCCTGTGGCACACCACTAACCACTGATTTCCAACCCGAAAAGGACCCATTTATCCCAACTCTCTGCTTTCTGTTAGCCAGCCAATTCTCGAGCTATGCTAATACATTTCCTCTGACTCTGCGTACCTTTATCTTCTGCAGTAACCTTTTGGAAATCTAAATACACCACATCCATCGGTACATCTCTATCCACCATGCTCGTTATATCCTCAAAGAATTCCAGTAAATTAGTTAAACACGATTTTCCTTTCATGAATCCATGTTGCGTCTGCTTGATTGCACTATTCCTATCTAGATGTCTCACTATTTCTTCCTTAATGATAGCTTCAAGCATTTTCCCCACCACGGATGTTAAACTAACCGGCCTATAGTTACCTGCCTTTTGTCTGCCCCCTTTTTAAAAAAAAACAGAGGCGTTGTGTGGGATGTGAATGTTACTTGCCACTAAGTGCTGGCAATGACTATCTCCAACAAGAAAAACTCTAACCATCACCCCTTTACAGTCAATGGCATTACCATTATCAAATCTCCCATTAACATCCCAGGGAAGCACCATTAACCAGAAACTTAACTGGACCAGCCACATAGATAGCAGCAACAGGTCAGAGGCTGGCTATTATGCGATGAGTGCCTTATCTTCGACTCCCCAAAGTCGTTCACTATCTACAGACACAAGTCAGGAGCATGATGGAATACTCTCCACTTGCCTGGATCAGCGTAGCTTCAACAGCGCTCAAGTAGCTTTACACCATCCAGGAGAAAGCAGTCCACTTGATTGGCACCTCATCCGCCACCTTAAACATTCACTCCCTTCATCACTGGTGCAGTGTGGTTGCAGTGTGTACCATCTACAAGATGCATTGCAGCACTCGCCAAAGGCTTCAACAGCACCTTCTAAACCGGTGACCTCTACCGCCTCGAAGGACATGGGCAGCAGGCATATGGGAACACCATCACCTGCAAGTTCTCTTCCAAGTCACACACTGCCCTGACTTGGAAATATATGGTCGTTCTTTCATCGTCGCTGGGTCAAAATTGTAGAACTCCCCAACAGCATTGTGGAAGTACCTTCACCACATAGACTGCAGTAGTTCAAGGCGGCGATTCACTGGCAATTCGGAAAGGTAATAAATACTGGTATTGCCAGCGACGTCCACATCCGCCGAATGAAATAAAAAATAAATCCAATCTCTAATCTCAGCCTTCGTGTAACGTACTTAAATTTATAGATGACACCAAGCATGGAGACAGAGCTAAGGGGGTGAAGTAAACTACAAAATCAGAAAATATGTACGACTTCACAAAAAGAGCTCAATGGGATTTGCGCCTGATCAGTTGCAAGTGGAGTTCAAAAGAGACAGGTGCCCAAAAAAAAGTGCACACGTTGAGATCAAAAAGATAAATCTAGCAGATGTCAGAAACTACAGGGCCGAACTTGGTGAAGGCCAAGTCCCACCGATGGCTGCCGAGGGACCAGTCGGCACTTTGGGCGGGAAATTGATGAAAAATAAATTAAAAGTTGGGCTGGCGGCAAAGCAGCGACGCACGCAGTCAAACTGGGCGGGAACTCCCAATCTCAGCGGCAATGACTCTTGCCGCCGAAGTATCACCGAGGATGGAGTCTGGCCCATGGAGGGTCAAGACCTGAAAATAAAAATTGGAAAAGAAAATGAAAAGTTAACTAACTTTTTTTCAATTTTTAAAAACAAACTTACCTTGGGGATTAGACCTCGCAGCGGGCCTTGCCCCTGCTGGCGCCGACTCCCGCCCGCACCAATCGGACATCTCGGCGGGCGGGAAGTCACTTGTGCCGCTTGGCCATCCGCTGACGTCGGCGGGCAGTTCTCCCCTCCCGCCCGTTTCCAGCCCAAGTACAAACTGGCACTGGGCGCAATCCGAAGAGGAATGTTGGTGGATCTCAGTGGCAAGGCCATCAATTTCAGTCCCCATGTCTTTACATCTACCTGGTCTAGTCTACAGGTGACTCCAATTCCACAATATGTGCTCAGCACACTATGCCCTCGAAGCACAAAGCAAGCCACTCAGATGTAAAACAACTGCTACAAAATAGTAAAATCAGATAGACCTATTGGCAACAACCTAGGCGCCAGATCAGAACAAGACTCAAATCGTCCTAATTGACTCAACCCACTAACATGCAAGGGGCTCAAGTTTCGGGCCGCGCCTAGAACAGCACAGCCCGGAGAGCCATGCCCGATTTCCACGCTCAAAAGCACGTCAAAAACTTAGGGAGCAATTCTCCGATTTGCAGCAGCTTCCTTCCAGCTCGGCGCGGCATGTAGAGATCTGCGGGTGGCGGGGCCAAAGAGTGGCGGCGATTCTGAGACTGTGGGGTGGGGGGGGCTATGTCGGAGAAGATGAGGACATGCCGGCAGCCATGCGCATGCACGCTGCGGTGTACGTGCATGCGCAGATACAAACATTGGCACCCGGCCATTTTTAAAGGTAAATGTGGAAAAGTGCTGATTTCTTTTGTGGAGCTGTGGAAAGGCTTGAGTGACTTGGTGATTTTGTGTGCCTGAAGGTGTGCTTTTAGCAGCACTGAAGAAATCACCTGCTGAAATCAGTGAGTGCTGCTTTTTGCTGCTAAACTTCCAGAACAGGTGCTGCAAAGGTGCATGCAAAATAAGGACTGCGTGTTTTGAAAAATAAGTGTGTCAATTGAATACAGCAATGGAACAACATCCACCAAGAACAAAGAATTTCTTGCATGAGGAAGTGGAGACATTAGTTAACGTCATTGAGCAGATGGCAGGAGCTGGATACCAGCAACAGAGGTCACATAGAAGTGCCACCCAAAGAAATGAAGAAACACTGGAACCAAGTTGCAGAAGATTACTGCGCAGTGGTGCATAACATGACATCTGGAAGCCAGTGTAAAAGGAAATGGCACGACCTTGGTCAAGTAGTTAGTGTAAGTAATATTTTCATTTTTTAAATGTAATCGTAATTGTAAATGTGACTATGTCCCACCCTGCAGAAAGACGCACTCTAAAAAGTTATATTTTAATCTTTGCAGATAAAATTGCCCACAACAAAAGGAAAGGAACTCGAACAGTAGGAGGCTTGCCCAATCTGCATCCACTGACACCCTTGGAACAGAGGGTAGCTGCTATGATGAGTCATACATGGAGAAAAGCAATCAGTACAGCACAAGCTGGGCCCGCAGGCAAGGAAGAGGGCAAGTCCTGAAAATGCATCGTGGCCCTTCAAATCAACCTGCTGCCTGGCCTGCTATGTGTGAGTACTCATACCACCCATCTTGCCCCCTCCTCTGCTGCTAACCATTTGATGGAGGTGGAGGTGGAGGTGGAGGATGATGTCAACCCTGAAGATCCAGAACAGGAACCAGAAGCGGACGATCCATATTGGCTGCAGGCGGTGATGACTGAAATGTCTACAGGGGAGACCTTCCAAATTAATATTTATGAGCCCACATTAGCGGGCATCAGAGTTTCAACCCCTTAAATAGGTTCTGGTTCCACCTTCCATGGTTTTGATTCCGATGTTGCGGGTCCCAGTGGTGCTGGTGATATAATAGAGCAGTTTACACCCACCCACCATCCCAGCCCACGGCTCCCACTCTTGTGCTCCCGCTTGGAATACCGAGCGTTCCATCGCCCCAGCCTGCGCCTCCCAGAGTAGTGGTGCCACGAGGCAGACCCAGGCAGGAGGAGGAGATTGGAGACACGCTCTACTGAGATGCAGCGTGCAACAGATGCGGCTCAGGTTGTGGCATTGGGTGTGGAGACCAATGAGCTTACCCGATCACTCATGGGCGTCAGTGCAGTGGGTGAAGAGGTGACGGTACTGACGGGAGAAATAGCAGTAATGACACGGGAAATGAGGGAGGGAATGTCTGAGGGAGTGCAATCGACGGCACAGGCCGTCGGGGAGGGCCTGGGTGAGGTAGCTGCTGCAATAACGACACACAACCCAGCCAATCAAATGGCACGCCCATGAAGAAGTGAACATTCACTGAGATGTGGATGAGATGGTTGCAGCCTTTCTTTGCTGCTTTTGTTCTTGTTCTTGATGTAACTGCAGTAACGTTTTTCACATTGAAACTGTTTTGGAACTTTTGTAACTTTACAAGTTTATAAGTGATCTTAAAGTTTGTGATCTTAGTCATATTAAAAAGTAAAGTTTGATACAAATTTATTACACCAACGTTAATTTTTCAATAAAATATTCTCATTAAAACTGAATCATGTTCCATTAACACAACATAACATAGGAACTCCAAAAAATAAACATGTCCATGTGCAACAGTTGTTGCAGAGCCCTCAGGCATCAGCAATTGAAGCATTCAAGGATGAGCTGCTGGCGCAGGGCTCGAGCAATCGTTAAAGGAGCACGATGGACCGCCCCCCTCCGACCTCGTGCTCCGGCATCAGGCACTTGCATGCTTTCCTGATAGTAATTTGGAAGAGCAGGATGAGGATGATGACTATCAGGCACTGGCCCCTCATGTGGGTCTTCTGGTTCCACTACCAGCTCCTGCTGCCTCATGATGGCTAAGTTATGCAGCATGCAGCACACAGTGAAGTGACCGACAATCTGAGGAGAGTATTGTAAGTGGCCTCCAGAATGGTCCAGGCATCGGAAACGCTGTTTCAAGATGCCAATGGTCCTCTCTATGATGCTGCACATTGCAATGTGCGCCATGTTGTATTGACGGTCAGTTTCTGTCCGTGTTATGCGTAGGAGCACCATGAGCCAGGTGGCCAGGCCGTACCTTTTGTGTCTCAGTAGCCAGCTCTGCCCTCCTGGCTGCTGCTCAATCATGTCAGATATAACGCTGTCGTGTAGGATGAACACATTATGGGTGCTGCCAGGGTATCTGACATGATGCTCTGCTTGTTGTCACACACAAGCTGCACATTAATGGAGTGGAAACTGATATGTCCTTTCTATACAGTATAAATGCACACGATGCCCATACTTGAGAGGTCACTCTGTGACCAGTTACCTTTATTACCAAGACCTCGTGATGAAGGTGAGTGGAGCTTCCCCTTATACTTGAAAGTCCAGGTTACAAGTGTCTCCCACAAGTTCATCCCCTTGTGGTCAATGTTCTCAAGGTGTACAACTTCGGTCAGCTTATACACGGGTTACAATGACATGACATCACCTCCCCCCCAAAGTCTTATTGGGATCACAGGTCAAGTCTCTGGTGGTTTATGCTCTCTTGTAGAGCGCCCGAGTTGGGGCTCTGGCTGTTGGGCGCTGGCCTGAGTGTCTGCTGTTTGCGGTGCCGCAGGCCTGTCCGCACTGCCCAGTGACTAGGCTCTCCTCCACTTGGTTCCAGTGTTCGGTCACCTGTGGTGGAATAAACTCTACGTCGTGTTCTTCCTCTGCTTCTTCTATGGGGTTGCTGAACCTCCTTTTACTTTGATCCACGTGTCTGCGCCAGATTTGTCCATTGGTAAGTTTAACTACCAAAACCCTATTCCCCTCTTTGGCAATTACAGTGCCTGAAAGCCATTTGGGCCCTGCAGCATACTCAAGGACAAACACAGGGTCAGTGACATCAATACATCGTGCTCTCGCATTCCTGTCATGGTAGTCACATTGTGACAGACGCCTGCTCAACAATTTCTTTCATAGTGGGGTGTATAAGGGATAACCTGGTTTTGAGCTTCCTTTTCAGTAGCAGCTCTGCTGGTGGAACCTGTGAGCGAGTGTGGTCGGGATCTATTAGCCAACAGGAGGCCTGGCAAGCAGCTTTGAAGGGAACCCACTTGGGTTCTGAGCGTCCCCTGTTTGATTATCTGCACTGCTCGTTCCGCCTGGCCATTTGAGGCCGGCTTGAACGATGCCATTCTGACATGGTTGATTCCATTGCCTGGAATTCAGTGCTTATGAAGCACGGGCCATTGTCGCTGACCAAGACATCCGGTAGACCATGGGCGGCGAACATTGCCCGTAGACTTTCTACTGTGGCAGAGGATGTGCTTCAATTTAAAATGGCACACTCAATCCATTTGGAGTAGGCATCTACTACAACCAAACATTTTTCCCATGAAAGGACCTACGTAGTCCACATGGATGAGTGACCATGGCTTGGCAGTCCAGGACCAGGGGCTAAGGGGGTCTCCCCTGGGTGCATTACCCAGCTGAGCACACGTGTGGCACCTGCAAACACAAAGTTCCAGGTCTGCATCTATCCCTGGCCACCAAACGTGTGACCTGGCAATTGTCTTCATCATGACAATGCCCAAGTGCTCATTGTGAAGTTCTCTGATAAACACCCCTCTGCCCATCTGGGGTATGACTACTCTTTCCCCACAGTAGGCAATTGGCCTGAATCAAGAGTTTATCCTTGCACCTATGAAACGGTTTAAATTCCTCAGGGCATGCCCTGTACGTGGATGCCCAGTCCCCATTCAGGACACATTTCTTAATGAAAGACAGTAGCGGGTCGTTATTTTTCCAGACTTTTAATCTGACGGGCTGTCACAGGTGAGCCTTCGCTTTTGAAAGCTTCAACAGCCATGATCATCTCAGCATCATGCTCAGTTGCCCCCTCAGTGGTGGCTAGTGGGAGCCTGCTGAGTGCATCGGCACAATTTTCAGTGCCCGGTCTGTGCCGGATTGTGTAGTCATAGGCGGCCAACCTGAGTGCCCACCTCTATGCGGGTCGATGCATTCGCATTTATGGCCTTGTCAGCCAAAAGGGACGATCGGGGTTTGTGATCGGTCTCCAGCTCAAATTTCCTGCTAAACTGGTACTGGTGCATTTTTTTTTTTTTTTTTTTTTTTAAACTGCATACACACATGCTAGCGCTTCCTTTTCTACCATCCCGTAGCCCCTTTCTGCCTAGGACAGACTTCTGGAGGTATAAGCTACCGGCTGTAACTGACCATTGGCATTCACATGCTGCAACACACACCCGACCCCATAGGACGATGCATCGCACATTAAAACAAGTTTCTTACACGGGTCATATAATGTTAAGTTTGTTGGAGCACAACAAATTGTGCGCTTTATCAAAAACCCTTTCCTGGCTGTCCCCCCAGACCCAATCGCGACCTTTGCATAGGAGCACGGGTAGCAGCTCTAACAAAGTGCTCAATTTGAGAAGAAAGTTACCAAAATAGTTCAGAAGCCCCAGGAATGAACGCAGCTCCGTCATGTTACAAGGTCTGGCTGCTCTCTGGATCGCTTCTGTTTTGGATGCAGGAGGTCTGATCCCGTCTGCTGCTACCCTCCTCCCCAGGAATTCTACCTCTGGAACTAAGACGACGCATTTCGCCTTTTTCAGTCGCAGCCCTATCCGGTCCAGTATGCGTAGCACCTCCTCCAGATTGTGGAGGTGTTCTTCAGCATCGCGACCCGTGATGAGGATGTCGTCTTGAAAAACCACCGTCCTTGGAATCGACTTGGAGGCTTTCCATATTTCGTTGAAAGATTGCAGCAGCCGAACGAATCCCGAACGGACATCTGTTATACTCAACCAATCCCTTGTGTGTCGTGATGGTGGTCAGCTTCTTCGACTCACTCGCCAGCTCCTGGGTCATGTAAGCTGAGGTCAGGTCCAACTTTGAAAAAAGTTTGCCACCGGATAACGCCGCAAAGAGGTCCTCCGCTCTTGGTAGCGGGTACTGGTCTTGGAGTGACACCCGATTGATGGTGGCCTTGTAATCACCACATATCCTGACCGACCCATCCGCCTTGAGCACCGGCACGATCCGGCTCGCCCAGTCACTGAATTCGACTGGCAAGATGCCTTCCCTCAGCATGCAGTCCAATTCGCATTCATCTTTTCCCGCATCACGTACGGCACCGCTCTGGCCTTGTGGTGTACTGGTCTGGCATCTGGGTTTATCTGAATCACTACCTTGGCCCCCATGAAAGTGCCGATGCCGGGTTGAAATAATGAGTCAAATTTGTCCAGGACCTGAGAGCATGATACTCGCTCCACAGAAGAAATTGCATTGCCATCGTTCCATTTCCAGTTCATGACAGCAAGCTAACTCCTCCCGAGCATTGCGGGACCGTCCCCCGGGACAATCCAGAGTGGCAACCTGTTCTCCGAATCTTTGTGAGTCATGACTACCGTGTATGTCTGCAGCTGTGCATCAATCGGCAATAATTTTGGCCTCCTGGCCTTGGACACCCACAACCTTTTGAACTGTTTGATACGCACCAGGGACTGGCTGGCCCCCGTGTCCAGCTCCATTAGCACTGGGATACCGTTGAGGAGCACTTTCTTCATTATCAGTGGCGTCCTGGTATATGAACTGTATGTGCTCCACATGAACTTGCTGAACTTCAGCTCCCAGCGATTTCCACCAGTATTCACTTGGCCTCGTAGGGCTTACATCGGGCCCGTCCTCCTCGTACATCAACCTGGCTGCAGGCTTCCTGCACATACGCGCCAAGTGACAGCTGACGTTGCAGTTTCTGGAGGTATATTGCTGATACCTGCAAGCTCTGGCTGGGTGTTTGCCTCCACATCTCCAGCATGAGCTGGAGGCCCCGTTGTTGGAAACAAAAGGTCCATTACTAGTTGATCATCTCTGAAACTGTCCTTAAGCGCACCATTAACAGGTGTTGATGGCCCCATTATCCATTGCGATGGCATGAATCGCCGTTCAGCTAGCCATTGTCTCTGTTGAATTCCCTCTTTGGGTTTGACTACATGCTGGGGCATGTCCGATTGCCCTTGTCTGCTAGAGAACTGTGTGCCGCAATAACAATGTTGATTCCCTGGTCGTTTGCCTCATTTGAGCCAAGATTTTTGTTATACATCATTCTGGTCTCTTCCTCCAGAGATAATTGTCTGGGCTATCATAGCCGCCGCTTCCAAGGTCAAGTCTTTGCTCTCAATCAGTTTCCTGAAAACCCCAGCGTGCCCGATGCCCTCAATAAAAAAGTCTCGCTGCATCTCCGCGCTGCATGCATCTGGAAACTTATAGGCTCGCCAGTCGTCGGAGGTCTGCTACGAAGTCTGGAACGCTTTGCCTTTCTCACCGCCAGTGCGTGTAAAACCGGTGTCTCGCCATGTGCATGCTGCTCGCCGGTTTAAGGTGTTCCCCGATCAACTTACTGAGCTCTTCGAACGTCTTGACCGCCGGCTTCTCTGGCGTTAGAAGGTCCTTCATCAGGGAGTATGTCCTGGATCCACAAACCGTCAGATGAGCCCTGCGTTTGTCGGCCGAATCCTGTCCCAACCATTCCTTAGTGACAAAACTTTGCTGTAGTCTCTCAAAGTCGTCCCAATCACCACCAACACAGTACCTCTCTTCTGTGCTGCTAGTGGCCATGCCCGCGTGGTTTAAATCTCAGTTTCTCGTCGCCAATGATATGTCCTTACTATACGGTTTAAATGCACACGAGGCCCATACTTGAGAGAAGGTCACTCTGTGACCAGTTACCTTTATTAGCAAGACCTCAAGTGATGAAGATGGGTGGAGCTTCCCTTTTTATACCAGAAAGTACAGGTTATGAGTGTCTCCCACAAGTTCACCCCCTTGTGGTCAATGTTCTCAAGGTGTACAACTTAGGTCAGCTTATACATGGGTTACAATGATAGTTGAATACATGACAGAAACCTTTTTTATTCCTGTACTGCTCGGAATCCTCCACAGGTGCTTGCAAGGCGATGTGGGTACAATCAATGCAGCCCTGTACCTTTGGGAAGCCAGCAATCTGAAGGAAGGCCACAGCCCTGTCATACATTGCTTGTGCAGTCATTGGGAACTTGAAGTCATTCCTCCGCGCGCCCACTGCAGCCGTGATCTGGTAAACGCAGGCATGTATTGCACGGTGAGAGATGGCGCACACATCTCAGGTTGTAGCTTGAAACAATCTCGAGGCATAGAAGGCAAGGCTGTTGGCATTCTGCTTCTGGGCTGCAAATCTGCTCTCAGCATATCACAGATCTCAATGACAACTTCTCTGCGAAAACGCAGCCTTTTGACACAATCAGCCTCGCCCATGTCCAAGTACGAACACCTGGCTCGATATTGCCGATGTGGGTAAGGTCTCCTGCCCATCAGCCTACGGGCTATGACATTCCTGGTGCGGTGAGCTCCAATCAATTCTCTCCTATGCAGTGAATTGTTGGCGAACCATTGCATAATCCGTGGTGTTGATAATGGAGCACCCATACTTGAATTACAAATGTAACTTTTAAATTTGCTGGCTGGCTCTCCCTCCTGGTGCTTTGTACGCCTCTCCCCTGTCTCCTGGCTGAACAGCCTACAGCCTATTAAAATAACTTCGCAGCTCTGAAAGCTGCTGTGTGGCCTGCCTGACGACCTTGTCCCGTCCCTTTCTCCTAACCGAATGGTCCAAATCACTGCGCAGCTCGGCCGGTGTGGCCCGACCGAACAGTGTCCCACCCGTCTCCTGGCTGAACAGCCCTATAAAAATAACTTAGCAGCTCGGAGGCTGCTGTGCTATGCTGCAGCTTCAGACAGGTAGGAAAATTTAATTTTTTTATTATTTGCTTTATCATTTTATTATTCAGGATTGCTCTTTATTTGTAGGTGAGACTGTTGAAGGCTTGTAAGATTGAATTACTTCCCTTGCGCGCCCTCGCCCCCCCCACCCACCCCCCCATCCTCCTCCTCCTCCTCGTTCCCTGCGCCTGATTTCTAAGTGCAGACAAGGTTTTTCTGTGTGTATAAAAATCTACACTTACTCCATTCTGAGTTAGTTTGGAGTAAGTTTTTACTGTCTAAACTTGCAAAACAGGCGTAAGTGACTGGACATGCCCCCTTTTGAAAAAAAAATCTGTTCTACAATGAAACTGTTCTAACTCACTAGAAATGGAGCAAACTAAATGCCAAGAATGGCAATTTCTAAGATGCTCCATTCTAAACTAGTTGCTCCAAAAAAAATAGGAGCAATTCAGGCCAAAACTTGAGCCCTTAAGGAGTGGTGCTGTATTGGAAGAGCTGTCCTGCAGACTAATCAAGCAACAGCCTGACCGTCATACTCAGCCCCTTCCCCACACAAACGGAAAAAAAATCAGGACTCCATATTCAACATCATTTGGAGGAAACACCAAGAAAAACAAGGGCACAAAATGTACTCTGAGGTACTTCAATATTAATTACCAAAGGTGGCTTGGTAGTACAGGTTGAACGTCCGAAATCCAGAGTTCCAAAATTCAGAATGTTCCGGAATCTGGATATCGGACCAATCCGTGGCGGGGTCGTCTGGAAACCGGAAATGTTCCGAAATCCGGACTCCCCCGGGCCTCGGCAGCCCGACCTCGGCCCCTTGCCTCGGCTGCCTGACCCCCACCTACCTCGGCCCAGGCATTGATGTTCCAAAATCCAGAAACACCCGGAACGGCCTCGATCCTGAGGTTTTTGGATTTCGGATGCTCAAGCTGCACCACAACTAACCGAGCTCGCCAAGTTCTTATGCATGCATCAGGTGGTGAGAATCAATACAAGGTAATAACCTACCTGACCTTGTATTCACCAACCTGTCTCTTGCAGACACATCTGTCCACAACAGTACTGCTAGGAGTGACCACTGTATAATCCTTGTGAAGTCTCACCTCAACAGTGAAGACACTATCCATCATACAGTGCCCCATGTTAAGTGGGACAATCCCAGCAGGCCAAAACTGTGCCTCTGAGGTGTGTGGGCCATCAGGAGCAGAACTGTATGCTACCGCAATCCCTAACCTCATGACCTGGCCGATCCTTCCTTCATTCCTCCATCAAGCCGAGTGATCAATTCTGATACAATGGGGATTGCAGAAGAGCTTGCCAGGAGTAGCATCAGGTATAACTTAGAATGAGGTACCAACCAAGCAATGCTTCAACACGGTTACCTGCATGCTCAGCACCAAAAGCAGAAGGCTGTAGACCAAGCTAAGTGGTCCCACAATCACCAGATTATGAGTGTTGGATAAGAGGATTAGGCTCAGTGGTGACTTTTTCTCCCATCTTGTATGCAAGAATGTAGTAGCTGAATATTTACCAGTGGACATCAAGACAACCCAAAGATTATATTGAATGTTATGCACTATATGCAGTAAAACCAGATACTAGAACCATATTATTTATTTTCTGTAACAGACAAAAAGGTCAACTGCATTAACAAGAGCTCCTGAACACACATCAGCTAACATTGCTCACATGATTGAGCTGGCACTTGACCCAGTAGAACCTACCTCAAATATCAGTTGGCATCAGGCAACTTTCATAGAGTTAATGACTTGCCAGGTTGTATACGAGTTTGTCAGCTCCATTTTCATAAGGTACAATTCAAATAATGGTCAACATTTTCTATGTACCATTCCTGGTTTCATGGCTGAGATCTAGGATCCATTAACGTCTGTTCTCGTCAACTGCAAATGTTAGCATCATTCCAGCATTTTGCTATTACCTTTGCTTGTTGGAAAATGTATCAGCTATTTTGTTACAATATCAGTTTTAAAACAAATTAGTTCTATTATGTCGTTCTTATCCATCTCTTCCAAACATACTTCTAAGCATCTCAAGTTTGAAAGACAGACAAAATATTTGTGAATTTCAACACCGGTCCAAAATGTTACATAAAAGCCAACAAAGCAACACAATGTAGAAGCTACCAACCACTAGTGTGCATACCACTATTGCTCAGTTTATTTTAAACATGCAAAGGAACTTTCTGGCAGCCCAATATCTGAATCTGGCAAATTAGCAGCCTGATAATTCAAGCAATTAAAAGATCCAAGACCAAAAAATGCTAGAAACTGCATAAAATCTGGAAATGAAATTTTATTTTTCAGATGGTAGGAGGGAAAAAAAAAAACTTAACTACACAGCCTAGTTAACTCCAATGGAAATACGGGCCCCAAGTTTCCACATGATTTGCTCCTGATTTTTTTTTTTTTTTTTTTGGAGCAACTGGTGTAGAACGGAGTATCTTAGAAATCGGAATTCTCGTCATTTACTTTCCTCCAGTTCTAGTCAGTTAGAACAGTTTCACTTTGGAACAGAATTTTTTTTTCAAAAGGCGGCGTGTCCGGCCACTTACACCTGTTTTCAAAGTTTCATCAGTGAAAACTTACTCCAAACTAACTTAGAATGGAGTAAGTGAAGATTTTTGTACGCTTGAAAAAACCTTGTCTACACTTTAGAAAATCAGGCGTAGGGAATGGTGGGGGGGGTTTAAAGGGAAGTTTACAAACATTAAACACTTCAGTTTTACAAATAAAGAGCCATCATCAATAATAAATGATAAATACATCAATAAATCAACCAATAAATCAATCAAAAAAAATTATTAAAAAAAAATCAATAAAACAAAACATTTTCTACTTACCGACTGCAGCACCGGGAGCCCTCCAACAGCGTGCTGGGATGCCCCCCCCTAGTGTGTCTCTGTCAGTGTCTCTATCTCTGTCTGTCTGTGTGTGTGTTTCGGAGAGAGGGGGGGGGGAAGAGGCAAAGGAGATGGTGGGGGGGGAGATAGAGAAAAGAGATGGAGATGGTGGGGGGGGAGATAGAGAAAAGAGATGGAGATGGTGGGGGGGAGATAGAGAAAAGAGATGGAGATGGTGGGGGGGAGATAGAGAAAAGAGATGGAGATGGTGGGGGGGAGATAGAGAAAAGAGATGGAGATGGTGGGGGGGAGAGAGAAAAGAGATGGAGATGGTGGGGGGGAGATAGAGAAAAGAGATGGAGATGGTGGGGGGGAGATAGAGAAAAGAGATGGAGATGGTGGGGGGGAGATAGAGAAAAGAGATGGAGATGGTGGGGGGGAGATAGAGAAAAGAGATGGAGATGGGGGGGTGGGGGAGAGAAAAGAGATGGGGGGGTGGGGGAGAGAAAAGAGATGGGGGGGTGGGGGAGAGAAAAGAGATGGGGGGGAGAAGAGATGGGGGAGAGAAAAGAGGTGGGGGGGGGGGGAGAGAAAAGAGATGGGGGGGGAAGAAAAGAGATGGGGGGGAAGAAAAGAGATGGGGGGGAAGAAAAGAGATGGGGGGGAAGAAAAGAGATGGGGGGGAAAGAAAAGAGATGGGGGGGGAAAGAAAAGAGATGGGGGGGAAGAAAAGAGATGGGGGGGAAGAAAAGAGATGGGGGGGAAAGAAAAGAGATGGGGGGGAAAGAAAAGAGATGGGGGGGAAGAAAAGAGATGGGGGGGAAGAAAAGAGATGGGGGGGAAGAAAAGAGATGGGGGGGAAGAAAAGAGATGGGGGGGAAGAAAAGAGATGGGGGGGAAGAAAAGAGATGGGGGGGAAGAAAAGAGATGGGGGGAAGAAAAGAGATGGGGGGGAAGAAAAGAGATGGGGGGGAAGAAAAGAGATGGGGGGGAAGAAAAGAGATGGGGGGGAAGAAAAGAGATGGGGAAGAGATGGGGGGGAAGAAAAGAGATGGGGGGGAAGAAAAGAGATGGGGGGGAAGAAAAGAGATGGGGGGGAAGAAAGAGATGGGGGGGAAGAAAAGAGATGGGGGGGGAAGAAAAGAGATGGGGGGGAAGAAAAGAGATGGGGGGGAAGAAAAGAGATGGGGGGAAGAAAAGAGATGGGGGGGAAGAAAAGAGATGGGGGGGAAGAAAGAGATGGGGGGGAAGAAAAGAGATGGGGGGGAAGAAAAGAGATGGGGGGAAGAAAAGAGATGGGGGGAAGAAAAGAGATGGGGGGGAAGAAAGAGATGGGGGGGAAGAAAAGAGATGGGGGGGAAGAAAAGAGATGGGGGGGAAGAAAAGAGATGGGGGGGAAGAAAAGAGATGGGGGGGAAGAAAAGAGATGGGGGGGAAGAAAGAGATGGGGGGGAAGAAAAGAGATGGGGGGGAAGAAAAGAGATGGGGGGGAAGAAAAGAGATGGGGGGGAAGAAAGAGATGGGGGGAAGAAAAAGAGATGGGGGGGAAGAAAGAGATGGGGGGGAAGAAAAGAGATGGGGGGGAAGAAAAGAGATGGGGGGAAGAAAAGAGATGGGGGGAAAGAAAAGAGATGGGGGGGAAGAAAAGAGATGGGGGGGAAGAAAGAGAGATGGGGGGGAAGAAAGAGATGGGGGGGAAGAAAAGAGATGGGGGGGAAGAAAAGAGATGGGGGGGAAGAAAAGAGATGGGGGGGAAGAAAAAGAGATGGGGGGGAAGAAAGAGATGGGGGGGAAGAAAAGAGATGGGGGGAGAAAAGAGATGGGGGGAAGAAAAGAGATGGGGGGGAAGAAAAGAGATGGGGGGGAAGAAAAGAGATGGGGGGGAAGAAAAAGAGATGGGGGGGAAGAAAAGAGATGGGGGGGGGGAAGAAAAGAGATGGGGGGGAAGAAAAGAGATGGGGGGGAAGAAAAGAGATGGGGGGAAGAAAAGAGATGGGGGGAAGAAAAGAGATGGGGGGAAGAAAAGAGATGGGGGGAAGAAAAGAGATGGGGGGGAAGAAAAGAGATGGGGGGAAGAAAAGAGATGGGGGGGAAGAAAGAGATGGGGGGAAGAAAAGAGATGGGGGGAAGAAAAGAGATGGGGGGGAAGAAAAGAGATGGGGGGAAGAAAAGAGATGGGGGGAAGAAAAGAGATGGGGGGAAGAAAAGAGATGGGGGGAAGAAAAGAGATGGGGGGAAGAAAAGAGATGGGGGGAAGAAAAGAGATGGGGGGAAGAAAAGAGATGGGGGGGAAGAAAGAGATGGGGGGAAGAAAAAGAGATGGGGGGGAAGAAAAGAGATGGGGGGGAAGAAAAGAGATGGGGGGAAGAAAAGAGATGGGGGGGAAGAAAAGAGATGGGGGGAAGAAAAGAGATGGGGGGGAAGAAAAGAGATGGGGGGGAAGAAAAGAGATGGGGGAAGAAAAGAGATGGGGGGAAGAAAAGAGATGGGGGGAAGAAAAGAGATGGGGGAAGAAAAGAGATGGGGGGAAGAAAAGAGATGGGGGGAGAAAAGAGATGGGGGGAAGAAAAGAGATGGGGGAAGAAAAGAGATGGGGGAAGAAAAGAGATGGGGGGAAGAAAAGAGATGGGGGGAAGAAAAGAGATGGGGGGAAGAAAAGAGATGGGGGGAAGAAAAGAGATGGGGGGAAGAAAAGAGATGGGGGGAAGAAAGAGATGGGGGAAGAAAGAGATGGGGGGAAGAAAAGAGATGGGGGGAAGAAAAGAGATGGGGGGAAGAAAAGAGATGGGGGGAAGAGAAGAGAGATTGGGGGGGAAGAGAAGAGAGATTGGGGGGAAGAGAAGAGAGATTGGGGGGAAGAGAAGAGAGATTGGGGGGGAAGAGAAGAGAGATTGGGGGGGAAGAGAAGAGAGATTGGGGGGGAAGAGAAGAGAGATGGGGGGGGGAAGAGAAAGAGAGATTGGGGGGGGGGGGGGAGAGAAGAGAGATTGGGGGGGGGGAAGAGAAAGAGAGATTGGGGGGGGGGGAAGAGAAGAGAGATTGGGGGGGGGGAGGAAGAGAGATTGGGGGGGGGGGAAGAGAAGAGAGATTGGGGGGGGGAGAGAAGAGAGATGGGGGGGGAGAGAGAAGAGAGATTGGGGGGGGAAAGAGAAGAGAGATTGGGGGGGGGAAAGAGAAGAGAGATTGGGGGGGGGGAAGAGAAGAGAGATTGGGGGAGGGGGGGGGGGGGAGAAGAGAAGAGAGATTGGGGGGGGGGGGGGGAAGAGAAGAGAGATTGGGGGGGGGGGGAAGAGAAGAGAGATTGGGGGGGGGGGGGAAGAGAAGAGAGATTGGGGGGGGGGGGAGAGAAGAGAGATTGGGGGGGGGGGGGGGAAGAGAAGAGAAAAGAGATGGGGGTGGAGAAGAGGAGAGATTGGGGGGGGGGGAGGAGAGAAGAGAGATTGGGGGGGGGGAGGAGGAGAGGAGATTGGGGGGGGGAGGAGGAGAGAAGAGAGATTGGGGGGGGGGGAAGAGGAGGAGAGAAGAGAGATTGGGGGGGGGGGGGAGAGGAGGAGAGAAGAGAGATTGGGGGGGGGGGGGGAGAGGAGGAGAGAAGAGAGAGTGGGGGGGGGGGGGGGAAGAGGAGGAGAGAAGAGAGATTGGGGGGGGGGGGGGGGAGAGGAGGAGAGAAGAGAGATTGGGGGGGGGGGGGGGGGGAGAGGAGGAGAGAAGAGAGATTGGGGGGGGGGGGGGGGTGAAGGGGGAGGGAGGCTGAACGGGCCGAGCCCGAGAGAGGGCCCGTCCCCAGCACCAGATTTACAAGTAGGTGGCGTTGGGTTGGGTTGGGTCGGGGGGAGGTGGTGGAAGAGAGGTCGGTTCGGGTCAGGGGGAGGGAGGGAGGGAGGGGAGGGAGGGTCGGGGGGAGGGAGGGAGGGTCGGGATGGGGAGGTCAGGTCGGGGTGAGGGAGGTCAGGTCGGGTCCGGAGGCGGGGGCGGGGGAGGGAAGCGGGAGTCGGGTCGGTATCGGGGGCGGGAGTCGGGTCGGTGTCGGTGGCGGGGCAGCGGGAGTCGGGTCGGGGGCTGGGGGGGAAGCGGGTGTCGGGTCAGGAGGAAGCAGGAGCTGGCCGTGGGAGGAGCCTTATTCACGCAGCCCCAGTGAGGCCATTCGGCTAGGGCTAGGGGCTGCGTGCTTTGGTCCCCTCCCACACAGTTTTGGCGCCTGGAGCTACTGAACATGCGTGCCCACTGTAGCGCGCATGTGCAGAGGTCCCGGCACTGTTTTCAGCGCAGAGACCTGGCTCCGCCCCCTACAGCTCCTGCTGCGCTGCGCCGAGGGCCAGAGGACCTGCAAGAAGGTGGAGAATCTGGAGGTTTTTTTTTTAGGCGCACTTTGTGGCGTGAAAAACGGGCGTCCAGGTCGGGACTGTGCCGTTCTAGGCGCGGCTCGAAACTTGGGCCCACATTCAGCTGGTTTGTTACAGGGTGGCAATGCACATCTCCAAAGGAGAACCCCAGCAACTTTGTTTTATTGTCATCCTATTTTATCTTCAGTCTTTCTTCCTCCTTTATGTTGTCCATTTTATTTTTCATTAATGTAACTTGCAGGGTGCATTAAGTGTTATCTATTTAGTAAAGTGGCAAATATGATAGTTGATTTTCTGCTGTATAACTAAAAATAGCAGGTGGTTGGCAACAGAAAATGGGGGGAGGGGGGGGAAGAAATGGAAGACAATGAATTTCCCTTGTCCTTTAATGTTGATAAATGTTGACAAATGTTGACAAAGACCAAAATTGCATTTTGCAAGTCTAATTACTGACATAAAAGCTTGTGGCAGAGATGAAATGAAAAAGTGTGGTCATGTTGCACACATTCCCTCTAAGCTGCGCTCGTGCACAGACGTACAGCAATCAGGACGGTACCGCGCAGGCCGCTCAAGCTGTTTGCAGTTAAGATTGTTAGAGGGAACATTGTTTGCAGGTCAGGAAATATGTTGCAAAAACATCCCACATCAAGTCTTACAGTATGACAAAACAGTTTTCAGCTAAACTGGATTTTAACTACTTTATATAAAAAGCATGGGTAGTTGAAACCAATCTTCCCTCTTTCTCCCCCCCCCCCTCCCTCCCAAAACCTTACATGGGCTAAGCACAAAGAGGAGGATGAGGAGATAGATTGATGCAAGGAACAGCAATCCTTTGGGAATTGGGGGGTGGGGAGGGTGAGCGAGAAGAGAAATATAGCCAGTGGAGAAATGGTGCTAGAAACATAGAAAATAGTAGGCCATTTGGCCCTTCGAGCCTGCACCACCATTCAAGATCATGGCTGATCATTCACCTCAGTATCCCTTTCCTGCTTTCTCTCCATACCCCTGGATCCCTTTAGCAATAAGGGCCACATCTAACTCCCTCTTGAATATATCCAATGAATTGGCATCAACAAAACTCTGCGGCAGGAAATTCCACAGGTCAACAACTCTGAGTGAAGAAGTTTCTCCTCATCCCAGTCCTAAATGGCCGACCCCTTATCCTTAGACTGTGTCCCCTGGTTCTGGACTTCAACATCGGGAACATTCTTCCCGCATCTAACCTGTCCCGTCCCATCAGAATCTTATACGTTTCTATGAGACCCCCTCGCATCCTTCTAAACTCCAGTGAATAAAAGCCCAGTTGACCAGTCTCTCCTCATATGACAGCCCAGCCATCCCTGGAATCAGTCTGGTGAACCTTCACTGCACTCCCTCAATACCAAGAACGTCCTTCCTCAGATTAGGAGACCAAAACTGAACACAATATTCCAGGTGAGGCCTCACTAAGGCCTTGTACAATTGCAAGAAGACCTCCCTGCTCCTATACTCAAATCCCCTAGCTATGAAGGCCAACATACCATTTGCCTTCTTCACCACCTGCTGTACCTGTGTGCCAACTTTCAATGACTGATGAACCATGACACCCAGGTCTCATTGCACCTCCCCTTTTCCGAGTCTGCCGCCATTCAGATAATATTCTGCCTTTGTGTTTTTGCCACCAAAGTGGATAACCTCACATTTATCCACATTATACTGCATCTGTCATGCATTTGCCCGCTCATCTAACCTGTCCAAGTCAACCTGCAGCCTCTTAGCATCCTCCTCACAGCTCACACCGCCACCCAGTTTAGTGTCACCTGCAAACTTGGAGATAGTACACTCAGTTCCTTCATCCAAATCATTACAATATACATTAAAGAGCTGGGGTTTCAGCATTGAGCCCTGTGGCACTCCACTAATCACTGCCTCCCATTCCAAAAATGACCCGTTTATCCCGACTCTGTTTCCTGTCTGACAACCAGTTCTCTATCCACGCCAGGACATTACCTTCAATACCATGTGCTTTGATTTTGCACACCAATCTCTTGTGGGACCTTGTCAAAAGCCTTTTGAAAGTCCAAATACACCACATCCACTGGTTCTCCCTTGTCCACTCTACTAGTTACATCCTCAAAAAATTCCAGAAGATTTGTCAAGCATGATTTCCCTTTCATAAATCCATGCTGACTTGGACCGTGTCACTGCTTTCCAAATGCGCTGCTATTTCATCTTTAATAATTGATTCCAACATTTTCCCCACTACTGATGTCAGGCCAACTAGTCTATAATTACTCGTTTTCGCTCTCGCCTTTTTTTTTTAAAAAAGTGTTGTTACATTAGCTACCCTCCAGTCCATAGGAACTGATCCAGAGTCGACAGACTGTTAGAAAATGATCACCAATGCATCCACTATTTCTAGGACCACTTCCTTGAGTACTCTGGGATGCAGACCATCAGGCCCCAGGGATTTATCGGCCTTCAATCCCATCAATTTCCCCAACACAATTTCCAGCCTAATAAGGATATCCTTCAGTTCCTTCTTCTCACTAGACCCTCAGTCCCCTAGTACATTCGGAAGGTTATTTGTGTCTTCCTTCGTGAAGACAGAACCAAAGTATTTGTTCAATTGGTCTGCCATTTCTTTGTTCCGCATTATAAATTCACCCGAGTCCGACTGCAAGGGACCTAAGTTTGTCTTCACTAATCTTTTTCTCTTCACATATCTTTGGAAGCTTTTGCAGTCAGTTTTTAAGTTCCCGGCAAGCTTCCTCTCGTACTCTATTTTCCTCCTCCTAATTAAACCATTAGTCCTCCTCTGCTGAATTCTAAATTTCTCCCAATCCTAGTACGTGGCACTGGTAGCAATCCTGAGATTACTACTTTTGAGGTCCTACTTTTTAAATTTAGCTCCTAGCTCCCTAAATTCGTCTCATAGGACCTCATCCCATTTTTTACTTATATCGTTGGTACCTATATGCACCACAACAACTGGCTGTTCACCCTCCCTTTTCAGAATGTCCTGCAGCTGCTCCGAGACATCCTTGACCCTTGCACCAGGGAGGCAACATACCATCCTGGAGTCTATGTTGCGGCCGCAGAAACGCCTATCGATTCCCCATATAATTGAATCCCCTATCACTATCGCGCTCTCACTTTTTCCTGCCCTCCTGTGCAGCAGAGCCACCCACAGTGCCATGAACGTGGCTGCTGCTGCCCTCCCCTGATGAGTCATCCCCCTCAACAGTACCCAAAGTGGTGTATCTGTTTTGCAGGGGGATGACTGCAGGGGATCCCTGCACTACCTTACTTGCACTGCTCCCTATCTGGCTATGTACCCTTTACCTGCGGTGTGACCAACTCGCTATTTTACGTCATTCTCAGCATCGTGGATGCTCCAGAGTTCATCCACCCGCAGCTCCAGTGCCGCAATGCGGTCCGTCAGGATCTGCAGGTGGATGCACTTCCTGCACACTTAGTCATCAGGGACACCGGAAGCATCCTTGAGTTCCTACACAGTACAGGAGGAGCATAACACGTGTCAGAGCTCTCCTGCCATGACTTAACCCTTGGATTAACTTAATTGGACAACAATGTTAAAAGGTTACTTACTGAAAGAAAAAACAAAAACTACTACTTTTTTGCCTTCTCCCTGTAGCTGCACAAGCAATCCTCTCGGACTCACCACGAACTCCCGAGCCTCAGCGACGCGTTGGGCCTTTTTATAGGCCTCTCCGATGCACCTCCTGAGCCTCTCCGACTTACCACGAAGTCCCTAGCCTCAGCGATGCGCTGAGTCTTTTAATGGCTTCTCCGACGCACTTCCCGAGCCTCTCGCCGACTCACCACGAACTCTCTATGGATAGGAAATGCAAATTGGGGGGGGGTTTACTGTAAAGAGGACGTGAAACAGGCCAGGAGTAGCCTGTGAGCACCAATTGTTGGCAGTAGGGGCTGGCGTTTGGGGGGTGGGGGTGGGGAGGGGATGGGGTCGGTGAAGAGAGAGATTGAGCAGCCAGGATGTAGGAAGGGAGAGCGCAAATGTCATGCTCTGGGGCTGAGGGGCATGTTTAGGGCCCAGTACTTATTAGCGTGGCCAGGAGAGCAGCACTTTCGATAATGGTGGTGATTGTTATGTCTGCTATTCAGGGCTGATATGCAAAGTTAGGAAAAAGTGGGTTTTATACAAAATATATTGCACACAAACAGGCCATTTGGCCTGAGTAGTCTGCACTGGTATTTATACTCTATTTTCCTCCCATTCTATCTGCGTCATCGCAGCCACTCATATCTTTCCCCTTTCTCTTGTTATCATATCCTAGGCAGTCCCTCGGAATCGAGGAAGACTTGCTTCCACTCTAAAAATGAGTTCTTAGGTGACTGAACAGTCCAATACAAGAACCACAGTCCCCATCACAGGTGAGACAGACAGTCGTTGAGGGAAAGGGTGGGTGGGACTGGATTGCCGCACGTTCTTTCCGCTGCCTGCGCTTGGTTTCTGCATGCCCTCAGCGTTGAGACTCGAGGTGCTCAGCGCCCTCTCGGATGCACTTTCTGCACTTAGGGCGGTCTTGGGCCAGGGACTCCCAGGTGTCAGGGGGGATGTTGCACTTTATCAGGGAGGCTTTGAGGGTGTCCTTGAAACATTTCCTAGGCTCGTTTGCAGTGAAGGAGTTGAGTAGAGTGCTTGCTTTGGGAGTCTTGTGACAAGTATGCGAACAATGTGGCCTGCCCAGCGGAGCTGATCAAGTGTGGTCAGTGCTTCAATGGTGGGGATGTTGGCCTGATCGAGGACACCAACGTTGGTGTCTGTCCTCCCAGGGGATTTGCAGGATCTTGTGGCGACATCGTTTCCTACCATTCTATCTGCATCATCTCAGCATATCTTTCCCCTTTCTCTAATGTATCCTGTGAACAGTAGCATAGTGGTAATGTTACTGCACAAGTAATCCAGAGGCCTGGGCTAATGATCCAGAAATGAGGGTTCAAATCCCATCACGGCAGCTGGGGAATTTAAATTTGGTTAGTTTTTTTTATTCCATATTTATTTAATCATCAATAAAAGGTGACCATGATACTATCAGATTGTCGTAAAAACCCACCTGGTTCACCAACGTCCTTTAGGGAAAGAAATCAGCAGTCCTTACCTGGTCCGGCCTATGTGACTCCAGACTCCTCCATCACCATCCCTCGGTATGCCCTCTCCCACCAACAGGACAGACCCACCAGGGGTGGTGGCACAGTGGTACACAGTTGGGAGGGAGTGGCCCTGGGAGTCTTCAACATTGACACCAGATCTGTTGGCTTCAGGTCAAGCATGGGCAAGAAAACCTCCTGCTGATTACCACCTACTGCCTTCCCTCAGCTGATGAATCAGTACTCCATGTTGACCACCACTTGGAAGATGCACTGAGTGTAGCAAGGGCACAGAATGCATTCTGGGTGGGGTACTTCAATGTTCATCACCAAAACTGGCTCACTAGCACCACTACTGACCGAGCTGGCAGTGTTCTGAAGGACATGGGATTGGGGGTAGTGTGCTGACATGGATTGAGAAATGGTTGTCAGACAGGAAGCAAAGAGTAGGAAGTAAATGGGTACTTTTCAGAATGGCGGACGGTGAGTAGTGGGGTACCGCAGGGTTCTGTGCTGGGGCCCCAGCTGTTTACACTGTATATTAATGATTTAGACGAGGGGATTAAATGTAGTATCTCCAAATTTGCGGATGACACTAAATTAGGTGGCAGTGTGAACTGCGAGGAGGATGCTATGAGGCTGCAGAGTGACTTGGATAGGTTAGGTGAGTGGGCAAATGCATGGCAGATGAAGTATAATGTGGATAAATGTGAGGTTGTCCACTTTGGTGGTAAAAACAGAGACAGACTATTATCTGAATGGTGACAGATTAGGAAAAGGGGAGGTGCAACGAGACCTGGGTGTCATGGTACATCAGTCATTGAAGGTTGTTGGCATGCAGGTACAGCAGGCGGTTAAGAAAGCAAATGGCATGTTGGCCTTCATAGCGAGGGGATTTGAGTACAGGGGCAGGGAGGTGTTGCTACAGTTGTACAGGGCCTTGGTGAGGCCACACCTGGAGTATTGTGTACAGTTTTGGTCTCCTAACCTGAGGAAGGACATTCTTGTTATTGAGGGAGTGCAGCGAAGGTTCACCAGACTGATTCCCGGGATGGCGGGACTGACCTATCAAGAAAAACTAAATCAACTTGGCTTGTATTCACTCGAGTTCAGATGAATGAGAGGGGACCTTATAGAAACGTTTAAAATTCTGATGGATTTAGACAGGTTAGATGCAGGAAGAATGTTCACAATGTTGGGGAAGTCCAGAACCAGGAGTCACAGTCTAAGGATAAGGGGTAAGCCATTTTGGACCGAGATGAGGAGAAACGTCTTCACCCAGAGAGTGGTGAACCTGTGGAATTCTCTACCACAGAAAGTTGTTGAGGCCAATTCACTAAATATATTCAAAAAGGAGTTAGATGTAGTCCTTACTACTAGGGGAATCAAGGGGTATGGCAAGAAAGCAGGAATGGGATACTGAAGTAGCATGTTCAGCCATGAACTCATTGAATGGCAGTGCAGGCTAGAAGGGCCGAATGGCCTACTCCTGTACCTATTTTCTATGTTTCTATGACATAGCTGCTGGACTGGGCCTGCAGCAGGTGGCGAGAGAACCAACACGAGGGGAAAAACCTACTTCATCTTGTCCTCACCAAAATACCTGTTGCAGATGCATCTGCCCATGACAGCATAGGTAGCAGTGACCACCGCACACTGTGGAGACAAAGTCCCGTCTTCACACGGAGGACACCCTCCATCGGGTTGTGTGGCACTACTATCGTGCCAAATGGGATAGATTCAGAGCAGATCGAACAGCTCAAAACTAGTCATCCATGGAGGCGCTGTTGGCGCAGCCACAGGATTGTAATCCAGCACAAACTGTAACCTCATGGCCTGGCATATCCCTCACTCTACCATTACCATCAAGCCCAGGGACCAACCCTGGTTCAATGAAAAGTGCAGAAGAGCATGCCAGGAGCAGAACCTGGCGTACCTAAAAATAGGTGCCAACCTGGGGAAGCAGCAACACAGGACTACATGCATGCTAAAAAAAACAAGCAGCATGCCATAAACAGGGCTAAGCAATCCCACAAACAGATCAGATCAAAGCTCTGCAGTCCTGTCACATCCAGTTGTGAATGGTGGTGGACCATTAAACAACTAATGGGAGGAGGCGGCTCCATGAATACTCCCATCCTCAATGATGGCGGAGCACAGCATGCAAAAGACAGGGGTGAAGCGTTTGCAATCTTCAGCCAGAAGTGCCGAGTGGATGATCCATTTTGGCCTCCTCCTGACACCCCATCACAGAAGCCAGTATTCAGCCAATTAGATTCAATCCACGTGATCAAGAAACGGCTGAGCACACTGGATACAAGCAAAGGCTATGAGGCCCAACAACATCCCAGCTGTCCTGTTGAAGACTTGTACTCCAGAATTAGCCGCAACTCTAGCAAGCTACAACACTGGCATCTATCAGTCAATGTGGAAATTGCCCAGGTATGTCCTGCCCACAAACCAATCAAATCCAATCCGGTCATTTACCACCCCATAAGTTTACTCTCAATCAGCAAAGTGATGGACGGTGTCGTCGCCAGTGCTATCAAGCGGCACTTAATCACCAATAACCTGCTCACTTATACCCAGTTTGGGTTATGTGGAAATTTACTTTTAAAGTTACATTTTCTGTTAAATGTACCCTTTTGTAATAAAACAAAATGGAATCTCAATTCTACCAGAAGTCCCTACAGCAGACAGCCTGCCTCTGTATAAACATGTTAACCTTGATAGCCAACTAATTTAGAAGCTTGGGAACCATCTGAGAGAGCGAGGGAACCTTGAGCGTACCCTCCCTAACAGAAAGAGCGTCCATTTGTTTTAGGATTATACTCCCTAGCAGTAACTGTCGCAATGATAAATCTTAGAAGTTCCAGATAAAGCTTGTATAGATATGTAGAGAATTAAACGAATGTAATGTTAATTAAAGTAATTCCAGGTATTTGCTGACCGCAAGGTCAGAACTGTTACACGTGATGGAACCATAATTTCTTTGTTTGTTCTTCTGTATAAAGATAGTGCGTTTTTGTATTACTGTAGAAGTCTTCGCGGAGCCTTTGACTCAGCATGGCTTTTCCTTGCAGCAAGTAAATTAAAGGGACATCTACCGAGCTGTTTATGTCAGAGTTTCACTTTTTTAGTTAAATTGAGAGTCAAGTTTGACAGTTCCGCCAGGACCACTCGGCTCCAATCCTCATTACAGCCATGGTCCAAACAAACAAGAGAGCTGAATTCCAGAAGTGAGGCAAGAGTGACTGTCAAATGCTGTCTTGATGTCAAGGGCAGAGTGTGGCATCGAGGAGCCCTAATAAAGCTGAAGTCAATGGGAATTGGGGGGAAAAACTCTCCACTGGCTGGAATCATACCTAGTACAAAGGAATATGATTGTGGTGGTTGGAGGTCAATCATCACAGCCCCAGGACATCGCTGTAGGAGTTCCGCAGGGCAGTGTCCTAGGTCCAACCATCTTCAGCTGCTTCATCAATGACCTTCCCCCACTGCCCAATCATAAGGTCAGAAGTGGGAATGTTTGCTGATGACTGCAGTGTTCAGTGCCATTCCCAACTCCTCAGATAATGAAGCAGTCCATGCCCGCATGGGCTGATAAGTGGCAAGTAACATTCGCACCACACAAGTGCCAGGCAATGACTATCTTAAACAAGCAAGAGTCTAATCACCACTCCTTGACATTCAATGGCATTACCATCAGTGAATAACCCATCAACATCCTGGCGGTCACCATTGACCAGAAACTTTACTGGACCAGGTCAGAGGCTGGGTATTCTGTGGCGAATGGCTCACCTAACTCCCTAAATCCTTCCCACCATCTACAAGGCACAAGTCAGGAGTCTGATGGAATACTCCACTTGCCTGGTTGAGTGCAGCCCCAACAAAACTCGAAGCTTTACACCATCCAGGAGAAAGCAGCCCATTTGATTGGCTCCCCATCCAACACAAACATTCACTCCCTCCACCAAGTTCATGGTCTACAGGGCTGTAGTGATACCTGACCTGTATGGCTCAGACGTGGACCATATACAGTAGACAACTCCAATCGCTGGAGAAATATCAACGATGTCCCCGCAAGATCCTGCAAATCCCCTGGAGGACAGACGCACCAACGTTAGCATCCTCGATCAGGCCAACTTCCCCAGCATCGAAGCACTGACCACACTCGACCAGCTCCATTGGGCAGGCCACATTGTTCGCATGCCCGACATAAGACTCCCAAAGCAAGCACTTTACTCGGAACTCCTACACAGCAAGGGAGCCCCCCAGGTGGGCAGAGGAAATGTTTCAAGGACACCCTCAAAGCCTCCTTGATAAAATGCAACATGCCCATCGACACCTGGGAGTCCCTGGCCAAAGACCACCCTAAGTGGAGGAAGTGCATCCAGGAGGGCGCTGAGAACCAAGTCTTGACACAGAGAGCATGCGGAAATCAAGCGTAGGCAGGAGTGTGCGGCAAACCAGTCCCACCCACCCTTTCGACAACTGTCTGTCCCACCTATGACGGACTAAGACTAATTCCCGTATTGGACTGTTCAGTTAACTAAAAACTCAGAGGGAGCAAGTCTTCCTCGATTTCGAGGGACTGCCTATGATGATCACTCCCTCCACCACTGGCATACCGTGGCTGCCGTGCATACCATCTACAAGATGCACTGCAGCAGATCGCCAAGGCTTCTTCGGCAGCACCTCCCAAACCCGCAACCTCTTAGAGAAAGGACAAGAGCATTAGGCGCAAGGGAACACCACCACCTCCACGTTCCCCTCCAAGTCACACACCATCCTGACTTGGAAGTATATCACCATTCTTTCATCGTCACTGGGTCAAAATCCTGGAAGTCTTTCCCTAATAGCACTGTGGGAGAAGCTTCATCATCATCATCATCGGCAATCCCTCGGGGCCGAGGATGACTTGCTTCCACACTAAAAAATAAAGTACTCAGGTGACTGATGAACTAATTTTAAACGATGGAAGATGCCTGTGCGTGAATTCTTTTAACGTGGGGTGGCTGTTGCACACCAGCCACCACACGGGCTTGACAGAGCACGATCTTGGTCCAGTGTCAAGGGGATCCAAGACGACTGGAGACCAGGCTCTGCCGCATGTGCCAATACAAACACAAACTCAAACATACTCCTACTGTCCTTCCTTCCTCCTTCCCACAGGACCTCTACATGGAATTCATGGTATGCAATGCGAGCCTGGCGACCTCTCAGCCTCGCTATTGGCCCAATGCTGCACCTTCCCTTGGTCTTCCACGTGTTCCACCTCTGGGCTCCGACCTCGGTGTTGTTGATTCGGCTGCTGTGGCGGCTAGATTTTTTTGATTTGCCTGCAGCTCCAAGCTCGTGCTCCAAACTGCTCCTCTGACTGTTCCACGAAGCCAGGCTTTTTTTGATTTGCGCACAGCTCCAGCCTCACCCTCCAAACTGTTCCTCTGGCTGAAGGGAGAATCTTCACCACACAGACTACAGCGGTTCAAGAAAGTGGCTTACCACTACCTTCTCAAGGGCAAATAGGGATGGGCAATAAATGCTAGCCTTGCCAGCAACGCCCACATCCCACGAACTAATAAAAAGTCAGTCGAGTTTCCTTTTGAAAACAGCCACGATATTTACCTCAACCACTTCCTGTGGTAGCAAGTACCACATTCGAACTACTGAGTTAACAAATTTCTTATCTCCCTATTAGATTTATTAGTAACCATTTTGTATTTATGGCCCCTAGTTTTGGATTCTTCCACAAGTGGAAATATTCTCTCCACATCTACCCTGCCCAACCCATTCATAATTTTAAACACCTTTCAGGTTACCTAAAGAAAACAGTCCCAACAGCTGTAATCTCAGTTCTGGCACTTCCCTTGTAAATCTTTTTTACACTTTCTCCAGTGCTTCTGTCCTTTTTAGAATATGGAGAACAAAACTGAGCACAGGACTCTAAGTGTGGCCTCTCAAATTTAACATAACCTCACTACTTTTGAATTCTATACCCCTAGAATTCCACTCCCTGCTTTCTATTTTTTAGCCAATTTGCTATCCATTCATCTATTTGTCCCAACTCCACATGCCCTAACCTTTATCATGAGCCTGCCTACCATATGGTACCATAAAGGTTTCTCTCTCTCTTTTTATATATTATAAAGTTTGCAAAACAAATGCCAATACAATAGGGCAAATGAGTGAGACACACAAAGCTTTTACATTAAAAAAGATCTCTTGGGGGCATTGCTCAAGACAGCACTTTTTTATAATTTAGTGACTAAATAAGTTAATTGAACTTTCATTACATGGCATTCTCTAACTCGTGTAACAGGAATCAAATTAGTGATGCTGTTAATTTTTCCATGAAAATTGTGAATCAGTGACCATTAGCTATGTACCCTTTTTAAAATGTTCTTTGTTGTAGTCCAAAATACTCAACAATCTTATAGACTGTTATAGAGGTAGATGACTGACATTCAGCACTACTGGTATGTGAAGCTCTGAACTGGCACACCAAATCAGCTATGCAACAGACAGGTTGGAATTCCAAGACACCAAAAATTGGATTTAAAAAAAGTCAAGCAAGAAGCTGCTTTAAATCAGTTGCTGATTACCTGATGATATGGAAGATTTTTTCTGGTGACTTGAAATGGAGCAGCACTAAACTCATAAGTACAACAGGCTTACACTGATATTGTAAATTTTCCTCTTCTCTGGTACTGTCCCCCTCCTTTTCAAATCAGCCGTCATCACTGCTCCCCCAACCCCATATTCAATAAACCCAACCTTGACCCTTCTGTCTTTGCAAACTACCGCCCAGCTCCAACCGCAAGTCCTTAAACACGGTATCACCTCCCAAATCTTGCCATCATTCCCAGAACTCAATGTTTGAACCTCTCCAATCAGGGTTCTGACCTCATCAATGTCATAAATAACATGCTATGTGACAAGTGCTAATTGCTCCTCATCCTCCTTGACCTGTTTGCAGCCTTTGACACAGGAGTAGTGTGGTCAACCAACACCTGTCTTCCATCATCCAGCTGAGTGGGACTACCCCAGCCTGGTTCCATTCTTACCCATCTAGTCATAGCCAGAGAATCTCTTGCAATGTGTTCTCTTTTCACTCTCACCATCACCTCAGCAATTCCCCAAGGATCCATCCTTAGACCCTCCAATTTCTCATCTACATGCTGCCCTTCGGCAATATCAAACGAAAACACAACAGATTCCACATGTACGCTGACACCCAGCTCCACTTCACCACCACGCTTGACCGCCTATGATTTGTCACATTGCAGGAGCAGAAATTTCCTCCACTTACCTATATAATTTTTCCCACAATACATCAAATGCATGAGATATATATTTTAAAAGATGCCAAACACTTTGCGCTCTGCATTTTCTCACCTCAATAGCCATTCCTTGGGCATATCTGTAATTAAAATGCATACACACCTGCCCCCCCCCCCCCACTTCCCACTCCCAGTTGATTTTCTATTCCTCTGGCACAAATCAGAACCAGAGTGGGAAATTTAGCTTACATTTGTCAGCTGTGGCTCAATAGTAGAACTCTCATCAGAGCCAGAAGCTTTTGGGGTTAAGTCTCATTCCAGAGACTTGAGCACAAAATCTAAGCTGACAGGCCAGTGCAGGGATACATTAAAACACCTCAGGTGGATGTAAAAGATACAAGGGTAGTATTTTGAAGAGCTGGGGAGTTCTCTGCCGTGTCCTGGCCAATATTTATCCCTTAACCAACACCTAAAAACAGATCACCTGGTCATTATCACACTGCTGTTTGTGGGACCTTGCTCTGTACAAATTGCCTGCTGCATTGCCTACATAACAGTGACTACTCAAAAAATACTTCGCCCAAAACTCTACTGCCTGTAACTTAACTCGCGCAAAGTCCAATTCACCCATCATCATCATCGGCAGTCCCCCGAAATCGAGGAAGACTTGCTTCCACTGAAAGTGAGTTCTCAGGTAACCGTACAGTCCAATATGGGAACCACAGTCTCTGTCACAGGTGGGACAGACAGTCGAAGGAAAGGGTGGGTAGGGAGCCTGGTTTGCCGCACGTTCCTTCCGCTGTCTGCATTTGGTTTCTGCGTGCTCACGGCAACGAGACACTAGGTGCTCAACGCCCTCCCGGATGCTCTTCCTCCACTTGGGGCGGTCTTGGGCCAGGGATTCCCAGGTGCAGGTGGGGAGGTTGCACTTTATCAACGAGGCTTTGAGGGTGTCCTTGAAACATTTCCTCTGCCCACATGGGGCTTGCTTGCCGTGTAGGAGTTCCGAGTAGAGCACTTGCTTTGGGAGTCTTGTGTCGGGCATGCGGATGATGTGGTCCGCCCAACAGAGCTGGTAGAGTGTGGTCAGAGCTTCGATGCTGGCCTGATCGAGAACATTGACATTGGTGCGTCTATCCTCCCAGTGGATTTGCAGGACCTTGCGGAGGCAGCGCAGGTGGTACTTCTCCAGCGCTGAGATGTCTACTGTATATGGTCAATGTCTCTGAGCCATATAGGAGGGCGGGTATCACTACTGCCCTATAGACCATAAGCTTGGTGTCAGACTTGTGGTCCTGATCTTCGGTCGCCTCAGGAAGAGAGTGTTTGAAGGCTGCGCTGGCACACTGGAGGTGGTGTTGGTTGGACCTCGGCATAAAGGTCTGCTCTTGCTGATATTAAGCTCCTGAGGCATGAAAAATGGTCCACGTCTGTACCCCTCTACTCGCTGACCTGCATTGGCTCCCAGTCTGGCAACATCTCAATTTTAAAATTGTCATCCTAGTTTTCAAATCCCTCCATGGCCTCGTCCCTCCCCATCTCTGTAACCTCTACCAGCCCTACAACCCTTCAAAATCTCTGCGTTCTTGCGCATATCCCATTTTAATCGCTCCACCATTGGCAGCCGTGCTTTCAGCTCCCTAGGGCCTAAGCTCTGTAATTCCCTTCTCTACAGCTCTCTCCTCCTTTACAATGCTCCTCGAAGGGCTGAATGGCCTACTCCTGCACCTATTTTCTAAGTTTAAACCCACCTCTTTGACCAGACTTTTGGTTATCTGTCTCAATATCTCTTTAGTTCAGTGTCAAATTTTGTTTGATAATGCTTCCGTCAAGTGCTTTGGGATGTTTTACTAGGTTAAAAAGGCACTATATAAATGCAAGTAAAACAATTTTGGACATTGTGAAAGGCTTACTTCTTTTGATAAAAACTGTGGGGACAACATTAATCCATTTAAAATTTCAAATACATTTTCAGATCTCATTCTCTAGAAAGGTATTCAGTGACACAAGACAAGTATTGTAAAAATGCCTTAAAATCCCCTATAGGCAATAACATTGCCTCATTTGACATTTGTGTGGTAGGCACATGGGGAGGACAAATTTTGCACCACTAGCCCCAGAATTTATGTGAATCAGTTTTTTCACATTCTCCATCTTTACTTCTTGCCTCAAGTATTATTCCTTGTAAGAGTGGCAAGCAGGAACTTGAGCATTTTAATATGCTACTGGCATGCTAATACCTGCAGTCACATTCCAGACAGGGAAGCACAGGTGATGGTTAAGGATTCAATAGAAATTTATCTAATCCTAAATTGCTTTATGACTGATTAATTTAAAAATTAGTGCACAAGTGCATACACATGCTCAGAACAAAAAAGATTAGGTAATAACTCACCTTTAGTCATCCATCCACCAACAAAATTTAAATACTTGTTCCAAGAAGAAAAAGTGCAATATAAAGCATGATTGATAAAGTAAAAGACATTTAGTCACATATGACACATGGTCTTGCCACAAGAAGCTTTTTGATGCCAAAATAAATCTATGATTAATACATGTTATAATATTTAAGGCAACATTTGACAATATCAATGAGCCCTATCAAAACTGAGCTCAGCGGTGTGGGGGCGAGGGAGAAGCAGTCCCAGGGAGAGAAACAATGAAGTTGCACTTATATAGTGCATTTCACAACTCAATTTCCCAAAATGCTTCATAGTCAATGTAGTACTATTAAAGGCATTTGATAAGGTGGCAGATGAAGTATAATGTGGATAAATGTGAGGTTATTCAGTTTGGTGGTAAAAACAGAGACAGACTATTATCTGAATGGTGACAGATTAGGAAAAGGGGAGTTGCAACAAGACCTGGGTGTCATGGTACATCAGTCATTGAAGGTTGGCATGCAGGTACAGCAGGTGGTTAAGAAAGCAAATGGCATGTTGGCCTTCATAGCAAAGGAATTTGAGTATGGGGCAGGGAGGTCTTACTGCAGTTGTACAGGGCCTTGGTGAGGCCACACCTGGAGTATTGTGTACAGTTTTTGTCTCCTAACTTGAGGAAGGACATTCTTGTTATTGAGGGAGTGCAGCAAAGGTTCACCAGACTGATTCCCGGGATGGCGGGACTGACATATCAAGACAGACTGGATCAACTGGGCTTGTAATCACTGGAGTTAAGAATGAGGGGGGATCTCAGAAACATTTAAAATTCTGACGGGTTTAGACAGGTTAGATGCAGGAAGAATGTTCCCAATGTTGGAGAAGTCCAGAACCAGGGGTCACAGTCTAAGGATAAGGGGTAAGCCATTTAGAACTAAATATATTCAAAAAGGAGTTAGATGTAGTCCTTACTACTAGAGGGATCAAGGGGTATGGCGAGAAAGCAGGAATGGGGTACTGAAATTGCATGTTCAGCCATGAACTCATTGAATGGTGGTGCAGGCTCGAAGGGCCTACTCCTGCACCTATTTTCTATGTTTCTATAAAAGGTTACTGCACAAGATAAAAGTTCACAGGGTTGGGGTAGTTTTAGTATGGATAGAGGATTGGCTAACTAACTGAAAACAGAGAGTAGGGATAAATGGGTAATTTTCCAGTTGGCAAACAGTAACTAGTGAGGTTCCACAGGGATCGGTGCTGGGGTCTCAACTATTTACAATCTACATCCATGGTCATTGAGGAGGCAGGAGCTCGGAGCAGCGCGAGTCCGGGGATTTCGGGAGGCCTATGCAGCTGCAGTAGGGAGGCAAAAAAGTAGAAATAAATTGAAAGGTGACATCACAGCCAAAGGGGCAAGTGATTGGTAAGTAGTTTTTCTTTTTCTTTTCTATATCAGTAAGTAACATTTAGCATTGTTATTGCCCAATTAAGTTTAGCTAAGGGTTAAGTCATGGCAGGAGAGCTCGGACACGTGTTATGCTCCTCCTGTACCATGTAGGAAGTCAGGGACGCTTCCGGTGTCCCTGACGACTACGTGTGCGGGAAGTGTATCCGCCTGCAGATCCCGACAGACCACATTGCGGCACTGGAGCTGCAGGTGGATTCACTCTGGAGGATCCACGATGCTGAGAATGACGTGAATAGCACGTTTAGAGAGTTGGTCACACCGCAGGTAAAGGGTACACAGCCAGATAGTAAATGGGTGACCAAAAGGAAGAGCAGTGCAAGGAAGGTAGTGCAGGGGTCCCCTGCGGTCATTCCCCTGCAAAACAGGTACACCGCTTTGGGTACTGTTGAGGGGAATGACTCAGCAGGGGAAGGCGGCAGCAGCAGCCAAGTTCATGGCACTGTGGCTGGCTCTGCTGCACAGGAGGGCAGGAAAAAGAGTGGGAGAGCTATAGTGATAGGGGATTCAATTGTAAGGGGAATAGATGGGCATTTCTGCAGCCGCAACCGAGACTCCAGGATGGTATGTTGCCTCCTTGGTGCAAGGGTCAAGGATGTCTCGGAGCGGGAGCAGGACATTCTGAAAGGGGAGGGTGAATGGCCAATTGTCGTGGTGCATATAGGTACCAACAATATAGGTAAAAAACAGGATGAGATTCTACGAGATGAATTTAGGGAGCTAGGAGCTAAATTTAAAAAGGACCTCAAAAGTAGTAATCTCAGGATTGCTACCAGTGCCACGTGCTAGTCAGACGAGGAATCGCAGGATAGCTCAGATGAATACGTGGCTTGAGCAGTGGTGCAGAAGGGAGGGATTCAAATTCCTGGGGCATTGGAACCAGTTCTGGGGGAGGTGGGACCAGTACAAACCAGACGGTCGGCACCTGGGCAGGACCGGAACCAATGTCCTCGGGGGGAGTGTTTGCTAGTGCTGTTGGGGAGGAGTTAAACTAATATGCCAGGGGGATGGGAACCTATGCAGTGAGACAGAGAAATAAAAGGGAGACAGAAGCAAAAGACAGAAAGGAGAATAGTAAAAGCGAAGGGCAGAGAAACCCAAGGCAAAAAACAAAAAGGGCCACATTACAGCAAGTGTCTAAAGGAGAAAAGTGTGTTAGAGTCACAAGCCTGAAGGCTATGTGCCTCAATGCGAGGAGTATTTGGAATAAGGTGGACGAATTAACTGCGCAGGTAGCAGTTAATGGTTATGATGTAATTGGCATCACAGAGACATGGCTCCAGGGTGCCCAAGGCTGGGAACTCAACATCCAGGGGTATTCAGCATTTAGGAAGGATAGACAAAAAGGAAAAGGAAAAGGAGGTGGGGTGGCATTGCTGGTTAAAGAGGAAATTAATGCAATAGTAAGGAGGGACTTTGACTTGGATGATATAGAATCGGTATGGGTGGAACTACGGAATACCAAAGGGCAGAAAACACTGGTGGGAATTGTATACAGGCCACCAAACAGTAGTAGTGAGGTTGGGGACAGCATCAAACAAGAAATAAGGGATGTGTGCAATAAAGGTACAGCAGTTATCATGGGCGACTTTAATTTACATATATAGATTGGGCTAACCAGACTGGTAGCAATGCAGTGGAGGAGGATTTCCTGGAGTGTATTAAGGATGGTTTGAGACCAATATGTCGAGGAACCAACTAGAGAGCTGGCCATCCTAGACTAGGTGATGTGTAATGAGAAGGGACTAATTAGCAATCTTGTTTTGCGAGGCCCCTTGGGGAAGAGTGACCATAATATGGTAGAATTCTTTATTAAGATGGAGAGTGACACAGTTAATTCAAAGACTAGGGTCCTGAACTTAAGGAAAGGTAACTTCAACGGTATGAGGCGTGAATTAGCTAGAATAGACTGGCAAAGGATACTTAAAGGGTTGACGGTGGATAGGCAATGGCAAACATTTATAGATCACATGGATGAACTTCAACAATTGTACATCCCTATCTGGAGTAAAAAAAAACACGGAAGGGGGCTCAACCGTGGCTAACAAGGGAAATTAAGGATAGTGTTAGATCCAAGGAAGAGGCATATAAATTGGCCAGAAAAAGCAGCAAACCTGAGGACTGGGAGTAATTTGGAATACAGTAGAGGAGGACAAAGGGTTTAATTAGGAGGGGGAAAAAAAAGAGTATGAGAGGAAGCTTGCTGGGAACATAAAAACTGACTGCAAAAGCTTCTTTAGATATGTGAAGAGAAAAAGATCAGTGAAGACAAACGTAGGTCCCTTGCAGTCGGACTCAGGTGAATTTATAATGGGGAACAAAGAAATGGCAGACCAGCTGAACAAATACTTTCGTGAAGACAGAACCAAGGAAGACACAAATAACCTTCCGGAAATACTAGGGGACCGAGGGTCTAGTGAGAAGGAGGAACTGAAGGATATCCTTATTAGGCTGGAAATTGTGTTGGGGAAATTGATGGGATTGAAGGCCGATAAATCCCCGGAGCCTGATGGTCTGCATCCCAGAGTACTTAAGGAAGTGACCCTAGAAATAGTGGATGCATTGGTGATCATTTTCCAACAGTCTATTGACTCTGGATCAGTTTCTAGGGACTGGAGGGTAACAGAAACAAAAACATAGAAAATTGGTGCAGGAGTAGGCCATTCGGCCCTTCTAGCCTGCACCGCCATTCAATGAGTTCATGGCTGAACATGCAACTTCAGTACCCCATTCCTGCTTTCTCACCATACCCCTTGATTCCCCCTAGTAGTAAGGACAACATCTAACTCCTTTTTGAATATATTTAGTGAATTGGCCTCAACAACTTTCTGTGGTAGAGAATTCCACAGGTTCACCACTCTCTGGGTGAAGAAGTTTCTCCTCATCAGTCCTAAATGGCTTACCCCTTATCCTTAGGGTAGCTAATGTAACACCACTTTTTTAAAAAAGGAGAGATAAAAAAACGAGTAATTATAGACCGGTTAGCCTGACATCAGTAGTGGGGAAAATGTTAGAATCTATTATTAAGGATGAAATAGCAGCATATTTGGAAAGCAGTGACAGGATCGGTCCAAGTCAGCATGGATTTTTGAAAGGAAAATCATGCTTGACAATTCTTCGAATTTTTTGAGGATGTAACTAGTAGAGTGGACAAGGGAGAATGTGGTGTATTTGAACTTTCAAAAGGCCTTTGACAAGGTTCCACATAAGAGATTGGTGTGCAAAATCAAAGCACATGGTACTGGGGGTAATGTACTAGCTTGGATAGAGAATTGGTTGGCAGACAGGAAGCACAGAGTCGGGATAAATGGGTCCTTTTCGGAATGGGAGGCAGTGACTAGTGGATTGCCGCAGGGCTCAGTGCTGAAACCCCAGCTCTTTTACAATATACATTAATGATTTGGATGAAGGAATTGAGGTAAAAAAAGGGATGAGTTCCTACGAAATGAATTTAAGGAGCTAGGAGCTAAATTAAAAAGTAGGACCTCAAAAGTAGTAATCTCGGGATTGCTACCAGTGCCACGTGCTAGTCAGAGTAGGAATCGCAGGATAGCTCAGATGAATACGTGGCTTGAGCAATGGTGCAGCAGGGAGGGATTCAAATTCCTGGGGCATTAGAACCGGTTCTGGGGGAGCTGGGACCAGTACAATCCGGACGGTCTGCACCTGGGCAGAATCGGAACCAATGTCCTCGGGGGAGTGTTTGCTAGTGCTGTTGGGGAGGAGTTAAACTAATATGGCAGGGGGATGGGAACCAATGCAGGGAGATAGAGGGAAACAAAAAGGAGGCAAAAACAAAAGACAGAAAGGAGATGAGGAAAAGTGGTGGGGAGAGAAACCCAAGGCAAAGAACAAAAAGGGCCATTGTACAGCAAAATTCTAAAAGGACAGAGGGTGTTAAAAAAACAAGCCTAAAGGCTTTGTGTCTTAATGCAAGGAGTATCCGCAATAAAGTGGATGAATTAACTGTGCAAATAGATGTTAACAAATATGATGTGATTGGGATTACGGAGACGTGGCTCCAGGATGAGCAGGGCTGGGAACTCAACATCCAGGGGTATTCAACATTCAGGAAGGATAGAATAAAAGGAAAAGGAGGTGGGGTAGCATTGCTGGTTAAGGAGGAGATTAAGGCAATAGTTAGGAAGGATATTAGCTTGGATGATGTGGAATCTATATGGGTAGAGCTGCAGAACACCAAAGGGCAAAAAACGTTAGTGGGAGTTGTGTACAGACCTCTAAACAGTAGTAGTGATGTTGGGGAGGGCATCAAACAGGAAATTAGGGGTGCGTGCAATAAAGGTGCAGCAGTTATAATGGGTGACTTTAATATGCACATAGATTGGGCTAACCAAACTGGAAGCAATACGGTGGAGGAGGATTTTCTGGAGTGCATAAGGGATGGTTTTTTAGACCAATATGTCGAGGAACCAACTAGGGGGGAGGCCATCTTAGACTGGGTGTTATGTAATGAGAGAGGATTAATTAGCAATCTCATTGTGCGAGGCCCCTTGGGGAAGAGTGACCATAATATGGTGGAATTCTGCATTGGGATGGAGAATGAAACAGTTAATTCAGAGACCATGGTCCAGAACTTAAAGGCGGCTAACTTTGAAGGTATGAGACGTGAATTGGCTGGGATGGATTGGCGAATGATACTTAAGGGGTTGACTGTGGATGGGCAATGGCAGACATTTAGAGACCGCATGGATGAACTACAACAATTGTACATTCCTGTCTGGCATAGAAATAAAAAAGGGAAGGTGGCTCAACCGTGGCTATCAAGGGAAATCAGGGATAGTATTAAAGCCAAGGAAGTGGCATACAAATTGGCCAGAAATAGCAGCGAACCTGGGGACTGGGAGAAATTTAGAACTCAGCAGAGGAGGACAAAGGGTTTGATTAGGGCAGGGAAAATGGAGTACGAGAAGAAGCTTGCAGGGAACATTAAGACGGATTGCAAAAGTTTCTATAGATATGTAAAGAGAAAAAGGTTAGTAAAGACAAACGTAGGTCCCCTGCAGTCAGAATCAGGGGAAGTCATAACGGGGAACAAAGAAATGGCGGACCAATTGAACAAGTACTTTGGTTCGGTATTCACGAAGGAGGACACGAACAACCTTCCGGTTATAAAAAGGTGTCGGGGGGTCTAGTAAGGAGGAGGAACTGAGGGAAATCCTTATTAGCCGGGAAATTGTGTTGGGGGAAATTGATGGGATTGAAGGCCGATAAATCCCCAGGGCCTGATGGACTGCATCCCAGAGTACTTAAGGAGGTGGCCTTGGAAATAGTGGATGCGTTGACAGTCATTTTCCAACATTCCATTGACTCTGGATCAGTTCCTATGGAGTGGAGGGTAGCCAATGTAACCCCACTTTTTAAAAAAGGAGGGAGAGAGAAAACAGGGAATTATAGACCGGTCAGCCTGACATCGGTAGTGGGTAAAATGATGGAATCAATTATTAAGGATGTCATAGCAGTGCATTTGGAAAGAGGTGACATGATAGGTCCAAGTCAGCATGGATTTGTGAAAGGGAAATCATGCTCGACAAATCTTCTGGAATTTTTTGAGGATGTTTCCAGTAGAGTGGATAAGGGAGAACCAGTTGATGTGGTATATTTGGACTTTCAGAAGGCGTTCGACAAGGTCCCACACAAGAGATTGATGTGCAAAGTTAGAGCACATGGGATTGGGGGTAGTGTACTGACATGGATTGAGAACTGGTTGTCAGACAGGAAGCAAAGAGTAGGAGTAAATGGGTACTTTTCAGAATGGCAGGCAGTGACTAGTGGGGTACCGCAAGGTTCTGTGCTGGGGCCCCAGCTGTTTACACTGTACATTAATGGTTTAGATGAGGGGATTAAATGTAGTATCTCCAAATTTGCGGATGACACTAAGTTGGGTGGCAGTGTGAGCTGCGAGGAGGATGCTGTGAGGCTGCAGAGCGACTTGGATAGGTTAGGTGAGTGGGCAAATGCATGGCAGATGAAGTATAATGTGGATAAATGTGAGGTTATCCACTTTGGTGGTAAAAACAGAGAGACAGACTATTATCTGAATGGTGACAGATTAGGAAAAGGGGAGGTGCAAAGAGACCTGGGTGTCATGGTACATCAGTCATTGAAGGTTGGCATGCAGGTGCAGCAGGCTGTTAAGAAAGCAAATGGCATGTTGGCCTTCATAGCAAGGGGATTTGAGTACAGGGGCAGGGAGGTGTTGCTACAGTTGTACAGGGCATTGGTGAGGCCACACCTGGAGTATTGTGTACAGTTTTGGTCTCCTAACCTGAGGAAGGACATTCTTGCTATTGAGGGAGTGCAGCGAAGGTTCACCAGACTGATTCCCGGGATGGCGGGACTGACATATCAAGAAAGACTGGATCAACTGGGCTTGTATTCACTGGAGTTCAGAAGAATGAGAGGGGACCTCATAGAAACATTTAAAATTCTGACGGGGTTAGACAGGTTAGATGCAGGAAGAATGTTCCCAATGTTGAGGAAGTCCAGAACCAGAGGTCACAGTCTAAGGATAAGGGGTAAGCCATTTAGGACCGAGATGCGGAGGAACTTCTTCACCCAGAGAGTGGTGAACCTGTGGAATTCTCTACCACAGAAAGTTGTTGAGGCCAATTCACTAAATATATTCAAAAAGGAGTTAGATGAGGTCCTTACTACTAGGGGGATCAAGGGGTATGGCGAGAAAGCAGGAATGGGGTACTGAAGTTGAATGTTCAGCCATGAACTCATTGAATGGCGGTGCAGGCTAGAAGGGCCGAATGGCCTACTCCTGCACCTATTTCCTATGTTTCTATGTAACATTTCCAAGTTTGCAGATGACACTAAGCTGGGTGGCGGTGTAAGCTGTGAGGAGGACGCCAAGAGGCTGCAGGGTGACTTGGACAGGTTAGGTGAGTGGGCAAATGCATGGCAGATGCAGTGTAATGTCAGTAAATGTGAGGTTATCCACTTTGGGGGCAAAAACATGAAGGCAGATTATTATCTGAATGGCAGATTAGGAAAAGGGGAGGTGCAACAAGACCTCGATGTCATGGTTCATCAGTCATTGAAGGTTGGCATGCAGGTACAGCAGGCAGTGAAGGCGGCAAATGGCATGTTGGCCTTCATAGCTAGGGGAATTGAGTATAGGAGCAGGGAGGTCTTACTGCAGTTGTACAGGGCCTTGGTGAGGCCTCAGCTGGAATAGTGTGTTCAGTTTTGGTCTCCTAATCTGAGGAAGGACATTCTTGCCATTGAGTGAGTGCAGCAAAGGTTCACCAGACTGATTCCAGGGTTGGCTGGACTGACATATGAGAAGAGACTGGATCAACTGGGCCTTTATACACTGGAGTTTAGGAGGAGGGGGGATCTCATAGAAATGTATAAGATCCTGACGGGACTGGACAGGTTAGATGCAGGAAGAATGTTCCCGATGTTGGGGAAGTCCAGTACCAGGGGACAGAATCTTAGGATAAGGGGTCAGCCATTTAGGACTGAGATGAGGAGAAACTTCTTCACTCAGAGTTGTTAATCTGTGGAATTCCCTGCCGCAGAGAGTTGTTGATGCCAGTTCATTGGATATATTCAAGAGGGAGTTACGGCTAAAGGGATCAAGGGAAATGGAGAGAAGGCAGGAAAGGGGTACAGAGGGAATGATTAGCCATGATCTTATTGAATGGTGGTGCAGGCTCGAAGTGCTGAATGGCCTACTCCTGCCCCTATTTTCTATGTTTCTATGTTTAATGATTTGGATCAAGGGACCGAGTGCAATGCAGCCAAGTTTGCTGATGCTTTCCCCCCACCCATCTTGGTATCAAGTTGTGAGGAGGATACAAAAAATCTGCAAAGATATATAAACAGGCCAAGAATGGACAAAAATTTGGCAGATGGAGTATAATGTGAGAAAGTGCGAGGTTATCCACTTCGGCAGAAAAGATAAAAAAGCAAAATTATTTAAATGGAGAAAAATTACAAAATGCTGCACTAGAGGGACCCGAGTCCTTGTGCATGAAACACAAAGTTAGTATGCAGGTACAGCAAGTAATCAGGAAGGCAAATGGAATGTTGGCCTTTATTGCAAAGGGGAAGAGAGTATAAAAGCAGTTAAGTCCTGCTACAACTGTACAGGAGTACTGCCTACAGTTTTGGTCTACTTATTTAAGAAGGGATATATTTGCATTGGAGGCAGTTCAGAGAAGGTTCACTTGGTTGATTACTGAGATGAAGGGGTTGACTTAAAGGTTGAGCAGGTTGGGCTTCTTCAGAAGATTGGCCTCAAGTTTCAGGCCTTCGCCTAGAACGGCACAGCCCCGACATCCACGCCCGTTTTTCGCGCCCAAAACTTAGAGGAATTCTCTGCCTCCCAGGTTTGTTGGAGCTCGGCGCACAGAGATCAGCGGGGGGCGGAGCCACAGCGTCGCACCGATTTTGAAAGTGCAGGGGGCGGGGCTAACTCTCATCCGAGGATGTCGTGCCAGCAGCCCTGCGCATGCGCAGTAGGCTACAAACATTGGCACTCGCCTATTTTTAAAGGAGGAAAAGTGCTGATTTGTTTTGTGGAGCTGTGGAAAGGCTTGGAATTGAATCTTGGTGATTTTTTGTGCCTGAAGGGGTGCTTTTAGCAGCACTGAAGAAATCACCTGCTGAAATCAGTGAGTGCTGCTTTTTGCTGCTAAACTTCCAGAACAAGTGTTGCATAGGTGCATGCAAAATAAGGACTGCGTGTTTTGAAAAATAAGAGTGTCAATTCAATACAGCAATGGAACAATGTCCAAGAACAAAGAATTTCTTGCATGAGAAAGTGAAGATATTAGTTAATGTCATTGAGCAGAGATGGCAGGAGCTGGATACCAGCAACAGAGGTCGCATAAAAGTGTCACCTAAAGAAATGAAACACTGGAACCAAGTTGCAGAAGATTACTGCGCAGTGGTGCATACCATGAGATCTGGAAGCCAGTGTAAAAAGAAATGGCACGACCTTGGTCAAGTAGTTAGTGGAAGTAATATTTTCATTTTTTAATAAAATCATAATTGTAATGTGACTATGTCCCACGCTGCAGAAAGACGCACTCTGTAAAAAGTTATATTTTACTCTTTGCAGAAGAAATTGGCCCACAACAAAAGGGAAGCAACTCGAACAGGAGGAGGCACGCCCAATCTGCGTCCACTGACACCCTTGGAACAGAGGGTAGCTGCTATGATGAGTTGTACAGAGAACAGCAATCAGTACAGCAAAAGCTGGGCCCGCACGTGAGGAAGAGGCTAAGTCCTGAAAATGCATCGTGGCCCTTCAAATCATCACAGGCAGTCCCTCAGAATCGAGGAAGACTTGCTTCCACTCCCAAAGTGAGTTCTTTGATGGTTGAACAGTCCGATATGGGAGCCACAGACCCTGTTACAGGTGGGACAGACATTAGTCGGGGGAAGGGGTCGGTAGGGCTGGTTTGCCGCGCGCTCCTTCCGCTGCCTGCGCCTGGCCTCTTCATGCTCCTTGCGTCGAGACTCAAAGAGCTCAACGCCCTCCCGGATGGACTTTCTCCACCTCGGGCGGTCTGCGGCCAGGGTCTCCCAGGTGTCAGTGGTGATGTCGCACTTTACCAGGGAGGCTTTGAGGGTGTCCTTATAATGTTTCCGCTGTCCCCCTTTGGCTCGTTTACCATGAAGGAGCTCCGCATAAAGCATTTGCTTAGGGAGTCTCTTATCTGGCATGCATACTATGTGGTCTGCCCAGCGAGGCTGATCGAATGTGGTCAGTGCTTCAATACTGGGGATGTTAGCCTGGTCAAGGACACTGATGTTGGTGCGCCTGTCCTCCCAGGAGATTTGCAGGATCTTGCGGAGACATCGTTGGTGATATCGCTCCAGCGACTTGGTGCCTTCTATACATCGTCCGTGCTTCAGATCCATACAAGAGGGCGGGTATTACTACAGCCCTGTAGACCATGAGTTTGGTGGTAGATTTGAGGGCCTGGTCTTCAAACACTCTTTTCCACAGGCAGCCGAAGGCTGCGCTAGTGCACTGGAGGCAATGCTGAATCTCCGCATCAATGTCTGCCTTTGTTGATAAGAGGCTCCCGAGATATGGGAAATGGTCCATGTTGTCCAGGGCCGCGCCATGGATCCAGATGATTGGAGGGCAGTGCTGTGCGGCGGTGACAGGCTGGTGGTGAAGGACCTTTGTCTTACGGATGTTAAGCGTAAGGCCCTGCCTGGCCTGCTATGTGGGAGAGTACTCATGCCACCCATCCTACCCCCTCCTTTGCTGTGGTGGTGGTGCTGACGACAACAATCCAGAAGAACCAGATGCGGACAATCCAGACTGGCTGCAAGCGGCAATGACTGAAATGTCTACAGGGGAGACCTACCAAATTAATGTTTATGAGCCCACATTAAGGGGCATCAGAGTTTCAACCCCTTGCATAGGTTCTGGTTCCACCTTCCATGGTTTTGATTCCGACGTTGCGGGTCCCAGTGGCATTGCTGGTGTAATCCAGCAGTTTACAGCCAGTGCCCCACCGTCACAGCCTGCGCCTCCCACTCGCATAGGTTCTGGTTCCACCTTCCTTGGTTTTGATCCTGACGTTGTGGGTCACAGTGGTGCTGGAGATATAATGGAGCAGTTTATACCCATTCACCCACCATCCCAGCCCGCATCTCCCAGTGTAATGGTGCCGCGAGGCAGACCCAGGCGGAGAAGGAAATTGGTGACATGCTCTCCCGAGATGCAGCGTGCAACAGATGCGGCTCAGGTTGCGGCATTGGGTATGGAGACCAATGAGCTTACCCAATCACTCATCGGCAGCATCAGTGCAGTGGGTGAAGAGGTGACGGTATTGACGGGAGAAATAGCAGTAATGACACGGGAAATGAGGGAGGGAATGTCCGAGGGAGTGCAATCAACGGCACAGGCCGTCGGGGAGGGCATGGGTGAGGTAGCTGCTGCAATAAGGGCACACAGCCCAGCCAATCAAATGACACTCCCATGAAGAAGGTGAACAGTCACTGAGATGTGGATGAGAGATGGTTGCAGCCTTTCTTTGCTGCTTTTGTTCTTGTTCTTGTTCTTGATGTAATTGTAGTTAACGTTTTTCACATTGAAATTGTTTTGTAACTTTACAAGTTTATAAGTGATCTTAGGGTTTTTAAGTGATCTTATAGTGTAAATGCTCTCACGTAACTTATTTAATTTTGCACCTAAAAAGTGATCTTGACGTTTAAGTGATCTTAACAGTGCAAGATTTTTCACATTGAAATAGTTTTGTAACTTTACAAGTTTATAAGTGATCTTAAAGTTTAAGTGATCTTAGAGTCATTAAAAAAAAAAGTGAAGTTTGATACAACAAATATTTTATTAGTGACGTTAACTTTTCAATAAAATATTCTCATTAAAACTGAATCATGTTCCATTAACAACATAGGAAGAACTCCAAAAAATAAACATGTCCATGCGCAACAGTTGTCGCAGAGCCCTCAGGCATCAGTAATTGAAGCGTTCACGGATGAGCTGCTGGCACAGGGATCGAGCACTCGTTAAAGGAGCACGATGGATGGCCCTCCGACCTCGTGCTCCGGCATGCTTTCCTGATCGTCATCCTCATCCTGCTCTTCCAAATGCCGAGAATTGCAATTTCTAAGATATTCCATTCTAAACTAGTTTGCTCCCAAAAAATAGGAACTCAGGCTGAAACTTGACCCCAATGAGAGGTGATCTTTGAGACATACAAGATAATGAGGGGGCTTGACAAGATGGATGCACTCATGGGGGAATCTGGAACTAGGGGGGCATAGTTTCGGAATAAGGGGTCGCCCAAAAACTGAGGTGAGGAGGAATTTCTTCTCTGAGGGTTGCAAATCTGTGGAATTCTCTGCTCCAGAGAGCTGTGGAGACTGGGTCATTGAATATATTTAAGGTGGAAATAGACAGATTTTTGAGCGATAAGGGAGTAAAGGGTTATGGGGAGCGGGCAGGGAACTGGAGCGGAGTCCATGATCAGATCAGCCATGATTTTATTGAATGGCAGAGCAGGCTCAAGGGCCAAATAGCTTACTCCTGCTCCTATTTCTTATGTTATGTATTTAGAGTAATATATGAAAATGTAACAGCCAATATGCACAGCAAGGTCCCACAAACAGGGGGACAGAGTGGTGAGCAAGGGCACAACACTTGCGGTGGGGCCAGAGGGCTTTGGTCTTGCCGATATTTAACTGTAGGAAATTGCAACTCATCCAAGACTGGGCAACAGGCAAGCAGTTTGACAACACAGTAGTGGGACGTGTTGAGAGTTGGTGAAGAGGTAGAATTGGGTACCGTCAGTATACATGTGGAATCTGACCTTGTGTCTACAAAGCATGTAGATGAGCAAGAGATGCATTGTTGGGGGATGCTCTGGTTACAACCAGAAAGGAAAATGTAGAACCAAGCAAGAACAGTTCTACTGTTCTGAACAAGAGGGTGTGGTTGACAGTATCAAAGAATACAGGGAAGACAAGAGATAATACACCATGGTAAGTCGCAGAAAATGTAATGTGTGACTTTGGTTCGAGTTATTTCAGTGCTGTGTCAGGTAGAAACCAGATTGGAGAGATGGTCATGGATTTGGTCGGCAACATGTTCAAGGACTTGAAAGTGAGGGGCAGTTTGGAAGAATAGCAGGGGCAAGAGCAATGTTTCTTGTAAAGTGCGCTGCTGTGCAGTGCTCCAGGGAACCCATGCAGCCGGCTTTTTAATACAAAAACCACACATGCGTGGTATTTTAAATGGCAGGCACAGCCCCTTAAAGGGGCCACACAAATTCATTGTGAACAGTGGTCAAGAGTGGGGGTTTTTTTTGGAAAAGGGTGCAATGACGGCAGTTTTCAACGGGAGTGGAAAAGTACCCGAGGAGGGGGAACGATTAACAGGATGGGAAACAGTGAAGGTTTTTCTGGCGGCATAGGCATCAAAGGTGGAGGTGAGGGAACATAACATAAGAAATAGGAGTAGGCCATACGGCCCCTCGAGCCTGCTCCGCCATTTAATACGATCATGGCTAATCCGATCATGGACTCAGATCCACTTCCTTGCCCGCTCCCCAAAACCCCTTATCGGTTAAGAAATTGTCTCTCTCTGTCTTAAATTTATTCAATGACCCAACTTCCACAGCTCTGAAGCAGCGAATTCCACAGATTTACAACCCTGAGAAGAAATTCCTCATCTCAGTTTTAAATGGCGGCCCCTTATTTTATGATTATACCCCCCTAGTTCTCGTCTCCCCCATCAGTGGAAACATTCTCTCTACATCCACCTTGTCAAGCCCCCTCATAGTCTTATACATTTCAATAAGATCACCTCTCATTCTTCTGAATTCCAATGAGTAGAAGCTCAACCTCCTCAACCTTTCTTCATAAGTCAACCCCCCTCATCCACGGAATCAACCTCGTGAACCTTCTCTGAACTGCCTCCAAAGCAAGTATATCCTTTCATAAATACAGAAACCAAAACTGTACACAATATTCCCGGTGTGGCCTCACCAATACCCTGTATAACTGTAGCAAGACTTCCCTGCTTCTATACTCCATCCCCTTTGCAATAAAGGGGAATATTCCATTGGCCTTCCTGATCACTTGCTGTACCTGCATACTAACCTTGTGTGTTTCATGCACAAGTACCCCCAGGTCCCTCTGTATTGCAGCACTTTGCAATTTTTCTCCATTTAAATAATAACTTGCTCTTTGATGTTTTTCTGCCCAAGTGCATGACCTCACACTTTTCAACATTATACTCCATCTGCCAAATTTTTGCCCACTCACTTAGCCTGTATGTCCTTTTGCAGATTGTGTGTCCCCTCCTCACACATTGCTTTTCCTCCCATCTTTGTATCGTCAGCAAACTTGGCTACATTACACTCAGTCCCTTCCTCCAAGTCATTAATATAGATTGTAAATAGTTGGGGTCCCAGCAGTAATCCCTACGACACCCCACTAGTTACTGATTGCCAACCAGAGAATGAACCATTTATCCCAACTCTCTTGTTAGTTAGCCAATCCTCTATCCATGCTAATATATTACCCCCAACCCCGTAAACTTTTATCTTGTGCAGTAACCTTTTATGTGGCACCCTTGTCAAATGCCCTCTGGAAGTCCAAATACACCACATCCACTGGTTGCCCTTTATTTACCCTGTCAGTTACATCCTCAAAGAATTCCAGCAAATGTGTCAAACATAACTTCCCTTTCATAAATCCATGCTGACTCTGCCTGACCGAATTATGCTTTTCCAAATGTCCTGCTACTGCTTAGTTAATAAATGGACTCCCAACATTTTCCAACCACAAATGTCAGGCTAACTGGTCTATAGTTCCCTGCTTTTCGTCTGTCTCCTTTTTAAAAAAAAAAAAAATAGGGGTGTTACATTTGCAGTTTTCCAATCTGCTGGGACCTCTCCAGAATCCAGGGAATTTAGCTACATTACAACCAATGCATCTACTATTCCTGCCGCTACTTCTCAAGACCCTAGGATGCAAGCCATCAGGTCCAGGGAATTTATCTGCCTTTAGTTCCATTATCTTTGAGTACCACCTCCTTAGTGATTGTCATAAGTTCCTTCCCCCTATAGCCCCTTAACTATCCACTGTTAGGATATTGTTGATGTCTTCTATTGTAAAGACTGATGCAAAATATTTGTTCAGAGTTTCTGCCATCTCCATGTTCCCCATTACTAATTCTCTGGTCGCGTCCTCTAAGGGACCAACATTTACTTTAGCCACTCTTTTCCTGTTTATATAGCTATAGAAACTCTTGCTATCTGTTTTTATATTTCGTGCTTGTTTACTTTCATAGTCTATCTTCTCTTTCTTAATCATTTTGTGTCATTCTTTGCTGGCTTTTAAAAGCTTCCCAATCTTCTGTCCTCCCACTAGTTTTGGCCACTTTGTATGCCCTTTTTTTAAAAAAATTGGATACCGTCCTTTATTTCTTTAGTCAGCCACAGATGACTATCTTTTCTTTTACACCCTTGCCTCCTCACTGGAATATATTTTTCTTGAGTTGCGAAATATCTCCTTAAATGTACACCACTGTTCATCAACCGTCCTACACTTTAATCCATTTTCCCAGTCCACTTTAGCCAACACTGCCCTCATACCTTCATAGTCTCCTTTATTTAAAAAAGGAGTGGTTGAGCAAATCAATGACTGCAGAGGTATTGTGGCAAATGGAGGGCCATGGGCTTGGCAGTTAGGAGTTTGAAAGTGGAATTAAGTGACTGAGGGTGTTTTCCTCCCCTAGGGAGAGAGGCAGAAAATGGGGTTGAAAAAGGGTAGGGTAGGGAGTGAGGGATACAACGAAGCAATTGTCAATAACCACATTTATTGCCCATCAGGGATCGACAATGGCCCACATCGCAAGAACTTTAAAAATCAGCTCTATGTATTAGCTGTGGTGGTGTTTGTATTCTAGGTTTTTGCAATGCGACCCACTACAGAGCTCAGTGGTACTGTCAAAAAAAACCAGAAACCAAAACTTCACCTTCAGCTCAAAATACCGGCATTCTCTATACAGGGCATTGGTTAATACACAATTGGAAGTATTGCATGGAGTTCTGGGCACTTTATTTTTAAAAATATTGGAGTAATAAAAGGTTGCAGCTGAGATTCACTAGACAGACATCAGGGATGTTAGATTGAAACATTGAAAAAAGGCTTTATAAATAAGGGGGGGGGGGGCTTTTTTCACTGCAACAGAGGATAAAGGAGGAATTTAATAGATGTTTAAGATTAATAAGATTCTGAGAAGTAAAATAGTTAAAGATCATTTCTACTTTCAAATCCACACCAATTAGTAAAACAAAAGGAGAAGTCAAAAATAATTTGCCCCTTAAAAGGGTCAAATAAACATGAAATGCTCCATTACAAGTGGCATTCAGCAAAAACAAATTATTTGAAAGGGACATTGGATAAGTATTTGAAAAATATAAAAAGAATCAGGGAAAAGGCAGCAAAACAGAAAGGTATTTGCTCCAATGAGAAGAGCATGCAGTGGCCCGTGCATGCTGGGCTGATGACCTTCTGTACTATTTCTAATGAAGAGCCGAGTGCAACATTTTAGATAAATCCTCCTGTACCTTCTGCAGGGACCACAATAGCAGAGACAAAGTACCAAGGGAACGAATCCAGGGAACTTTGGGCCAATTAGCTTAATGTCAGTGGTGGAACAGATGCTAGAATATTTTCTAAAAGATCAGGTAAGAAAGCATCCAAAAGGTGGAGAATTTAAAAAAATAGACAACCTGGAGTGCTAAACGAAAGGTCATGTTTAACCAACTTTATTGTATTCCTTGAATAAATAACAGTAGACAAGCAATAAGTCAGCCATGCCTCAGTGGGTAGCAGTCTCACCTCCGAGGTCAGAAGGTCGTGGTTTCAAGTCCCACTCCAGAGACCTGACCACATAATCCAGGCCGACACACCCAGTGCAATTGAGGGAGCGCTGCACTGTCGGAGGTGCCATCTTTTGTATTAAACGTTAAACCGAGGCCCCATCTGCCCTTTCAAGAGAACACAAATCTCACGGCACTATTCAAAGAAGAGCAGAGAGGAGTGCTCCCAGGTGTCCGAGTCAATATTTATCATTCAACCAACATCACTAAAAACAGATTATCCAGTCACTTATCTTATTGCTGTTTGCAGGATCTTGCTGCGCATAAATTGGTACCACGTTTCCTACCTTACAGCAGTGACTACACTTCAAAAATACTTTATTGGCTGTAAAGCACTTTGCCACATCCTGATGTCGTGAAAGGTGCTATATAAATTAAAGTTTCTCTTTAAAAGATAATGCAGTTGGTATGGTATCCATAGATGTTCAGAAGGCCTTCAATAGGATGCCACATAAGATACACATGCCAGTGTGTGAAGTCACAGTAGAATGGATTGAAAGGTACAAAACAGAGAGAGTACAAGAGAAGGAAAGTTCCTTGGACTGCAGTTAAGTGGCAAGTGGTGACCCACAGGGATCTGTACTGGGACCACTGCTGTTCACATGTACATAAATAATCTGGACTCAAAAATTGCAAGTATGGCAGAATTTGCAGATTACACCAAATTTTGGGGGGTGGTGGGTCGAGGGAATAATGTGCAGAACAGCAAAATACAGGAAGACATGAATAGACCTTCAGAGTGAGCAGGTAAATGGCACATGAAATTCAATACAAGTGTGCTGTGGTTCATTTGGTAGGAGGAATAAGGGGGCCAATTATTCCTTGGAAGGCAAGAAACTAAAGAGTAGAGAAGCAAAGATCTGGGAATATAGATACATTAAATTACAAAAGTAGCTATTTTGATATGGCCAGAGTGCAAAGCATTGGGGTTCATTTCTAGAAGAATAAATGTTAAATTTATATAGAACCTTGGTTCATCCACACTTGGGGATTACTGTGTGCAGTTCTGGTCTCTATACTTTAAAAAGGATATTGAAGCACTGGAGAAAGTGCAGAAAATATTTACTTGGAGGTTAACAGAATTAATAGAATGCAGTTATTAGGAATGATTAAACAGGTTGGGGCTCTTTTTTCTGGACAAGAGTAGACTGAAGAGATTTGATAAGGGGTCTTTAAAATTATGAAGGGATACGATAGGGTGGATGTGGAGAAACTGTTTCTATTTGTGGACGAGTCCAGAACAAAGGGGCAAAAATACAAGATAACCACTAACCGATCAAAAATATAGTAGAAATTTGTTTACAGATAATGGTGAGAATGAGAACTCACATGGAATGGTTGCAGCAGATAACACTGATACATTTAATAGGAGGCTTGATGAATACATGAGGGATAAGAATATACAGGGATACTGGCACAGGACAGGAAGAGGTCATTAGAGTGCAAGGAGGCTCATGTGCAATATAAACCAGTTAGGCTGAATGGCTTGTTTCTGTGTAGATTCTATGTATTTCATCACATTTGTTTCTGGGATCTTGCTGTGCACCAAAGTTATACTTGTCTAGTCACTGAATTTCAAAGTAATACATCCTGTCAAATACACAAACATTTGAGGAGCAACAAGGTGCTGTGTAAATGCTTGTCTTCATTTTCTTTGCTCTCAGTAGTATTCAACACTTCTCTAATCTGACAGCACTGAAATATTTGCTTTAGAGCAAGTTAAATTTAGTATGCAATTGACTTTTTTCCTGCTCACTCTCATGGAGAGATCTGTAATCTACGAAATGGCTTCTTATCTTATGTATTCTGTTTTTTCTCTTCAGTTCCTGCATGTTTATCACCTTTTTGAACCACAATGGAGATATGCAAGATCAAGTTCTGTTTCCACTTGGGACTAGACTTGTTAACAGGTGATCCAAATGCTATATTTTTAAATAAAAACAGTTTCACACAAATGACAGCATGAAAACAGGCCATTCCGCTATGCTGGTATTCATGCTCCATCTCCCACCCTATTTCATCTCATTCTAACACATCCTTCGATTCTTTTCTCCCACACCTGTTTTCCTAGCTTCCCCTTAAATGCATCTATGCTATTCACCTGAACTACTCCATGTTACAGCGAGTTTCACATTCTAACCACTTAAGCTCACAATTAAAAAATAATATTTAATTTTAATGATAAGTACCCCATGAGTGCAGTATAAAAACGACAAAGAATGCATTAAATGGATAAATTGACAAATGCAGTGCGAGTGTGCAAGCGGGTGACTTTTCCAATGCACACACGTTTGTATAAAATTATTCCCTGCAAATACTCCATCTGCTCCAGAAAATAATTTCGTGCACTTTTGACACAAAGAAACAAGATTAGAAGATACCAGTCAGTTCAGAATTGAATGATACATTTAATTCACAAAGGACTTATTTAACTAACTAGAAACAATACTTACATTCAAATTATCAAATTTAAATCACGTTTACAAAATGTCTTTCGATAGCCAATTGTCAGAGTCAGCTTCTCATCTAATATACATTCAATGTTACCCTTTTGGTACAAAGGTCTTAAGTTCTGCAGCGACTCGCACAGAATTACTTAAATTTAAAAAACGCATATATGTTCTTCTGCAACTGTGAAGAATATTCGATTTTAGCCCAACAAATCTATTACCCAGTTAAAAGTTAACAGAAACCACAGTCACACCCGTTGAGATTTGGTAACGCCCAGTTACCGCACAAGGATTGTTTTATCACCATTTACAATCAGGGATCGTATTCTCGACAGACCAGTATTGCCAATGCAGCACACACTGGCGCAAAGGCGGATTTCCCTCAATCGGCAATGATACAAAGTAAACGCTCATACCCTTCCAATTGTTTTGTAAATAGTATTCATATTCCATGATTACTGCACTGAAAAAAATACACTAAACAAGCGAGGGGGGACACGAAATCAACCGTTGCTTGTTCAAATAAAAAGCTTCGCTCTATTGTCGCCACACCTTCACTGTAGGAAATACTCATCCATGTGAAACACTCAACAATCGCGGAATACCATTCTAATTACAAAGCAACATTGAGAGGATTCTCGCCTCGGTCTTCACCTTCAAGAACAATAGGGAAGCAATGGTCATGGAGGTCGTTTCGTTTGTATTTTTCCTGTAAAATCAGTATTTAAATAGAACCGAGGGAGGGAGTGGGGGTAGGGAATAAACAAAAGCAGCCCGAGCCCGGGATCCGTTTCCCAGCACTTTCGACCCGAACACATCGCCCACATTCCGCTGCCCCGAGGGGGAACGAACACCTGTCTGTGCCCCGGGAACCAACCCCTCCGCTCCGTTCACACACACGCTGCTCAATTATACCGAGACACTTACTGCTCTGGCTGACACTCCGCGACCGGGCCTAGCTTCGAAGGGAGGGGAGGGCACCATAAAAGCTTAAAGGTGAACGGAAACCCCATTCAGGCAGCGCATTGCCCCGATGTCTCACGCTCACATCTCCCAACTTCAGGGGAAAGGGAGGATTCGAGCCGCTCAGCGATGCGTCACCGCCCTGGCGTCAGGCACGGCCCGCCCTCCCGCATTGGTGGGCGACGCCAGCTATCCTCGCCCCCATTGGTCAGCTCCGATGCGAAATACGCCAATTAAGAAACGTGTACTTGGTTGCCATCGCGGTTTGGGCCGTCAACAATCCACGGAGAAGTGGTTCAGTGGTGGGGAAGGTGAAGGGGTGAATCCGGCCACCATTCCAGCCAGTCCACCTCCCATAGGCTTTGGAAGCCCGGCTCTGTGAAATGATCCCCGCTGAATCTGAGGTGGGATCGCAGCTGCCAAGGCTTCTGAAATGTGAGTTGAAATTGCGAGCAATTTCGACATTAAAGGAGGAAAAATTGTGAAACACTTTCCCAGTGAACGGGAATGTTTTTTCTCCAGAGTGTATTTATTGTGGATTACTCACGTCAGCATTGTGAAACCACGCAAAATCTTACGGTACCACTGCGATCTTTGCCATTAATCATTTCTTTGCAATGTATTGTGAATTAGTATATACTTGTTAAGCTACATAATAATTAAATTTAAAGTGAAATAAAGTAAATTATCTGAAAAACTCAGTTGATAATCAGTATTATGCCAAACATTCGGTCTAATAACTAAGCTGCGTTGATTAAGAAATTAAGAAAACAATAATTAAGAGGAGCTCATTTGATCTTTCAAACCCCTTTCAATGGTATTTTAAGCTCCAATCCTGCTTCCAATTAGATATTTATCCAGTTCCCTCTGAAGGAATTAATTGATTTCTGTTCTAAGTGCTTTTCCTGAGATTCAATTTCACATGTGCAGCACACTGGGGAAAAAGCCTTACTTTCGCTTTTAGGCTTTTAAATCGCAAATTCTGAGTATGTCTGCATCATCCACATTTCTTAGCATTTTTAAAGATTTGGAAAATGTCACTCTCCAATGAAAACAAGTTCAGTTCTGTAAGTCTCCTGGTAACTTAATGCCTATAAACTCTTATCTCTTTGTTTATTGTGTAACTGGAACAAAAAACAGATAAAGAGAGAGAAGATAGATTATGAGAGTAAACTAGCACGGAATATAAAAACAGAGAGTACGAGTTTCTACAGGTACATAAAAAGGAAAAGAGTGGCTAAAGTAAATGTTGGTCCCCTAGAAGATGAGATTGGGGAATTAATAATGGAGAACAGAGAAATGGCAGAGACGTTGAACAAATATTTTGTATCAGTCTTCACGGTAGAAGACAGTAAAAACATCCCAATAGTGGATAATCAAGGGGCTATAGGGAGGGAGGAACTTAATACTATCACTAATGAAGTAGTACTCGGTAAAATAATGGGACTAAAGGCAGACAAGTCCCCTGTGCCTGATGGCTTACACCCTAGGGTCTTAAAAGAGGTGGTTGCAGTGAGGAGGTTACATTGCTTGTAATCGACCAAAATGCCCTGGATTCTGGGGCATTCCCAGCGGATTGGAAAACCGCAAATGTAATGTCCCTATTTAAAAAAGGAGGCAGACAAAAAGCAAGAAACTATAGACCAGTTAGCCTAATATCTGTCGTTGGGAAAATGCTAGAATCCATTATTAAGGAAGCAGTAGCGTGACATTTGGAAAAGTATAATTCAATCAAGCAGAGTCAGCATTTATGAAAGGGAAATCGTGTTTGCCAAATTTGCTGGAGTTCTTTGAAGATTAACGAGCAGGGTGGATAAGGGGGAATCAGTGGATGTGGTGTATTTGGATTTCTAGAAGGCATTCGATAAGGTGCCACATATAACGTTACTGCACAAGATAAAAGTTCACGGGGTTGGGGATAATATATTAGCATGGATAGAGGATTGGCTAATGAACAAAACAGAGAGTCGTGATAAATGGGTCATTTTCCGGTTGGCCATCAGTGACTAGTGGGGTGCGGCAGGGATTGGTGCTGGGTCCTCAATTATTTACAATCTATACTAATGATTTGGATGAAGGGACCGAGTGTAATGTAGCCAAGTTTGCTGAAGATACAAAGATGGGTTAGAAAGCAAATTGTGAGGAGGACAGAAAAAATCTGCAGAGGGATATAAACAGGCTGAGTGAGTGGGCAAAAATCTGGCAGATGGAGTATAATGTGGGAAAATGTGAGGTTATCCACTTTGTCAGAAAAAATTTAAAAGCAAATTACAATTTAAATGGAAAAAAATTGCACAAAGTGTTGCAGTACAGAGGGACCTGTGGGTCCTTGTGCATGAAACACAAAAAGTTAATATGCAGGTACAGCAAGTAATCAAGAAGGCAAATGGAATGTTGGCCATAGAAACATAGAAACATAGAAAATAGGTGCAGGAGTAGGCCATTCGGCCCTTCTAGCCTGCACCGCCATTCAATGAGTTCATGGCTGAACATTCAACTTCAGTACCCCATTCCTGCTTTCTCGCCATACCCCTTGATCCCCCTAGTAGTAAGGACCTCATCTAACTCCTTTTTGAATATATTTAGTGAATTGGCCTCAACAACTTTCTGTGGTAGAGAATTCCACAGGTTCACCACTCTCTGGGTGAAGAAGTTCCTCCGCATCTCGGTCCTAAATGGCTTACCCCTTATCCTTAGACTGTGACCTCTGGTTCTGGACTTCCCCAACATTGGGAACATTCTTCCTGCATCTAACCTGTCTAACCCCGTCAGAATTTTAAACATTTCTATGAGGTCCCCTCTCATTCTTCTGAACTCCAGTGAATACAAGCCCAGTTGATCCAGTCTTTCTTGATATGTCAGTCCCGCCATCCCGGGAATCAGTCTGGTGAACCTTCGCTGCACTCCCTCAATAGCAAGAATGTCCTTCCTCAGGTTAGGAGACCAAAACTGTACACAATACTCCAGGTGTGGCCTCACCAATGCCCTGTACAACTGTAGCAACACCTCCCTGCCCCTGTACCCCAATCCCCTTGCTATGAAGGCCAACATGCCATTTGCTTTCTTAACCGCCTGCTGCACCTGCATGCCAACCTTCAATGACTGATGTACCATGACACCCAGGTCTCTTTGCACCTCCCCTTTTCCTAATCTGTCACCATTCAGATAATAGTCTGTCTCTCTGTTTTTACCACCAAAGTGGATAACCTCACATTTATCCACATTATACTTCATCTGCCATGCATTTGCCCACTCACCTAACCTATCCAAGTCGCTCTGCAGCCTCACAACATCCTCCTCGCAGCTCACACTGCCACCCAACTTAGTGTCATCCGCAAATTTGGAGATACTACATTTAATCCCCTCATCTAAATCATTAATGTACAGTGTAAACAGCTGGGGCTCCAGCACAGAACCTTGCGGTACCCCACTAGTCACTGCCTGCCATTCTGAAAAGTACCCATTTACTCCTACTCTTTGCTTCCTGTCTGACAACCAGTTCTCAATCCATGTCAGGGGGATAGAGTATAAAAGCAGAGAAGTCCTGCTACAACTGTACAGGGTATTGGTAAAGCCATACCTAGAGTACTGCGTACAGTTTTGGTCTCCGTATTTAAGGAAGAATATACTTGCATTGGAGGCTGCTCAGACAAGATTCGCTAGGTTGATTCCGGAGATGAGGGGGTTGACTTTTGAAGATCGGTTGAGTAGGTTGTGCCTATACTCACTCATTGGAGTTCAGAAGAATGAGAGGTAATCTTATTGAAACATATAAGATAATGAAGGGGCTCGACAAGGTGAATGCAGAAAGGATATTTCCACTTATAGGGGAGACTAAAATTAGGGGACATAGTCTCAGAATAAAGGGCCGCCCATTTAAAACTGAAATGAGGGGGAATTTCTTCTCTCTAGAGGTTTGTAAATCTATGGAATTCTTTGCACCAGAGAGCTGTGAAGGTTGGGTCTTTGAATATATTTAAGGCGGAGATAGACAGATTTTTGAACGATAAGGGTTGTGTGGAGTGGGCAGGGAATTGGAGCTGAGTCCATGATCAGATCAGCCCATGATCTTATTGAATGGCGGAGCAGGCTCGATGGCCCAAATGGCCTAATCCTGCTCCTAGTTCTTATGTTCTTGTGACCTACTGAAGCTAGAGTATAGGGCTCGAGAACAAATAACAAAGGATGCTGAATGCTCTCAATATCTCATTGTAGTGGACATTATTGATGTGCTCTCTAGCCATTGATTTCATCTCCATCCCTCACCACCATCTCAAGCATCCTATTTGATCCTGGCTTGAGCTTCTGACTCCATAACCCTCTCCATTACAAACTGCCTTCTTCCACCTATGTAACATTGCCCATCTCGGCCCCTGGCTCAGTTCATCTGCTGCTGAAACCCTCATCCATGCCTTTGTTACTTCCAGACTTGACTATTCCAATGCTCTCCTGGCCGGCCTCTGATTCTCCACCCTCCATAAACTGAAGCTCATCCAAAACTCTGTTACCTGTGTCCGAACTCACACCAAGCCTTGTTCAACCATCACCCCTGTGCTCGCTAATCTACGTTGGCTCCCGGTCTACTAAAGTTTTGATTTTAAAATTCTTATCATTGTGTCCAAACCCCTTTATGGTCTTGCCCTTCCCTATCTCTGTAACCTCCTCCAGCCCTACAACCCCTCAGAAAATCTGCCTTCTCCCAAATCTGGTCTCTTGCACATCCCCACTTCCTTTGCCCAACCATTGAAGGGCATTTCTTCAACTGTCTTGGCCCTAAGCTCTGCAGTTCTCTTGCTGGCCTTCTCTACCTCTCTCATCCTTTAAATTGCTCCTCAAAACCTACCTCTTTGACCACGCTTTTAGGAATAGAAATTGGCCAGCCTTGCGTCCGTTTTTTCAGTGATTTTTCACCTTTTTTGATGGTAAAAGGTACCTATATTGGCCAAAGTTGTGCGCCGTCAGTTTTGAAATACCGCTGAAAAGCAAACCGTGGCATGCAATGCCAAAACAAATGCTGTTATGTCTGTAATGTACTTATGAATGACTCCACGAGGCAATGTGTTGTACTCAAACTGTAGTGACCTTGGTCCTTTATTCGTAACTCCGGAGTGAGGCAGCCACATGGTGGCTACCCTTTTATATAGCCCCTGCTACCAGGGCAGGAAACCCCGGTCTCCACCAGTTGCACCCTCTAGTGGTGTCAGCATAGTATATACACAGTATAAATCTTATTGATAGTACATCAGGTAAACAAGTCTCCATCTTATGCAACTATACAGTGACTGCACAGAGAGTATATCTATAGTCTGCATATATAACAAATGCGACCGCTTAAAATTGGCCCATCGGTGCACCCGTAGTTATGAAGAAAAAAACGCCTGAGAAAACCCTGCGTTGCAGCCCCAGAAATAACATTAAGTATGAAGCCTGCAAAAAAAGTAAGTTAAAGTTTTTATTTTTTAATTCTTTCCTGCGATTCGCGAGATAAGTTTTTAGTGAATGTTTTGTGATTTTTTTTTGCAATTTTGTTTTGTGTGTTTTCCCTCCTCCCAGGGCCTGACTTTTTAGCGGTAATCGGCCTCGGGCGAGGACCGCGGTTTCCACCGTGAATCCTCGTGCAACGATGATTTTTACCGTTGGGAGCATTTTGTTGCCAATTTTACCCTTTTAAAAAAAATAGCGGTATTCTCACCAACAGACCAATTTCTTGCCCTTAGTCTCCCGTCCTAATATTTCCTTCTTTGGCTTGGTGTCAATTTTTGTTTGATTACTCTTCTGTAAAACACCATAGAATATTAAAGGTGCTATATAAATGCAAGTGTTGTTGTTGAGGTAGTAGCATCCTTGCTGGTGTGATCAGTTTACTGAGCACAGACCAGGGAGTAAACTGGAAATGTTCCTGGGCTGTAAGATTCATCTACTCACTGGATAACGTCGTTGAGCCAAGTTGCTCTTCTCCGACGTATCAATGTCTTTTGGAAAGTAGTGTGCCAAAACATATTTCTGAATTGGCTGCATAACTTGGCCTTATTGGTAAATGTTTTCATATTACAGGTTGAACCTCTCTTATCCAGAACTCCCTTATCCAGAACCACCCCTCGTCCAGAACCATTCTTGGCCAACGGGTAGTGTATGCGCAGAACACCGACATAAACAAATTGAAGTTCTTCCTCGCTGCCGACTCCCGCAATTGCTGGCCTGACCCCACCGCCTCCCGCCCCCACCCCCCAACCATGATATCTCTGCCGCACTCCCAGCCCCAAGCTAGCCAATCCCGATATCCCCTTGCTCAGTATCTGTACCATCCAATTTACCGTGACCACCTCTCGTCCGGAAAAATCCCTTATCCAGAACAGGCCATTCAACCTGTACAAGAAATAATCTCTGTCATTTACAAGTAATGTGAACAGTAAAGAAACCAGAACTCACTTCTCATGTCAACTGTGGCTCAGTAGATAGCACACTCGCCTCTGAGTCAGAAAGTTGTGGGCTCACTCCAGTGACTTGAGCACAAAAATCTAGGCTGACAGTGCAGTGCTGAGAGAATGCTGCACTGTCGGAGGTGCCGCCTTTCAGAGGAGACGTTAAATTGAGGTCCCATCTGCTCTCTCGGGTAGATGTAAAAGATCCATGGCACTATTTCAAAGAAGAGCAGAGGAGTTATCCCCGGTGTCCTGGCTAATATAACAAAAACAGATTATCTGGTCATTGTCACATTGTTGTTTGTAGGTGCTTGCTGTGCGCAAATTGGCTGCCACATTTCCCACATTACAACAGTGATCACACTCCAAAAGTACTTCATTGGCTGTAAAGTGTTCTGAGATGTCCGGTGGTCATGAAAGGTGCTATATAAATGCATGTCTTATATCTAATATTTTAACTGACAATGTGAGTGAAAGGACAGGAAAACAAGCAAGTGTAAATTAATCAAAAACAGAAAATGCTGAAAACACTTAGCAGGTCAGTCAATTTCTGCAATGAGAACAGATGGGTTAATTAAAACAGAAAATGCTGGAAATACTCAGCAGGTCAGGCAGCATCTGTGGAGAGAAAAACAAAGTTAACGTTTCAGGTCGGTGACAATTCATCAGTGTTAATGTTTGAATCCTGACTCTAAATGTGGAAGAATTTGTTTCTTTGTTTAGAAAGTGAGCATACTTTATTGATAATTTATGCACCCACTTTCCTTATATAGAGTACACTAGTTCAATAAAATGGTTTTTAATAATATATCAAACTGGTATCCACTTTTCTTGTAGGAACAATGAGTGGAAGAGATCTTCGAATGTTCATCACAAATCACAGAACAGAAGATGCAGGTACAGTATAATAAATCTTTCATAATAAATCTTCCTGATAGTAACTCCCTCAGTTACTCAGCTGGTTAATACAGTAACCCATACGATCCAGGTTTGATTTATCCAATCAGTGCTGAGTTAGGTGATCTGGGCTGGTGCTCGGGCACTACCATTGGCCAAAAGTACCCCATGTTAGGGAAGGCAAAATCCTCTAGCTTTCCTAATTCTGATTGCTATCCAGTGGCTCCTTCTGGAACTGCAAATGTATATATGGATTTTGGGTAGATGCAGGATCATACTGGTCTCTATGGTCAAAAACTCATTGTTCACGCTCACAAAAGAATTTTGTGAAATTTTGTTGAAAGGATGCTCCTCCAGTGACACTCATGAAACCAGCATGAGTCACTGTCATCAGGAGGAGTGGAGTGGAGTGGGGGAAAAAAAACATTGTAAGAACAGGAATAAGGATGAAAAATGGTTTTAAAAATTTAGAGGGAGATTTAATTTGCTGCTCTGTTTTTATGTAAATATGGTCTAAGTAAAATGTGAACTATCCTGATGTTTCAGTTAGTATAGATAGAATCATAGAAATTTACAGTACGGAAGGAGGTCATTTCGGCCCATCGTGTCCACGCTGGCTGACCAAGAGCTATCCAAAGCTCTTGGCCTGTAGCCCTGTAGGTTACGGCACTTTAAATGCACATCCAAGTATTTTTTAAATGTGGTGAGGCTTTCTGCCTCTACCACCCTTTCAGATAGTGAGTTTCAGATCCCCACCACCCACTGGGTAAAGACATTTCCCCTCCTATTTCCTCTAGACCTCCCCCCAATTACTTTAAATCTATGCCCCCTGGTTACTGACCCCTCTACCAAGGGAAATAGATCCTTCCTATCCACTCTATCCAGGCCATATATAATTATATACACATCAATCAGTCGCCCCTCAGCCTCCTCTGTTCCAAAGAAAACAGATCCAGCATCTCCAATCTTTCCTCTTAGCCAAAATTTTTCAGTCCAGGCAACATTCTTGTAAATTTCCTCTGCACCCTTTCCAGTGCAATCACATATTTCCTGTAATGTGGTGACCAGAACTGCACACAGTTCTCCAGCTGCGGCCTAACCAGTGTTTTACATAGTTCAAGCACAACGTCCTTGCTCTTGTATTCCATGCCTCGACGAATAAAGGCAAGTATTCCATATGCCTGCTAACCATCTTACCAACCTGGCTTGCTACCTTCAGGGATCTGTGGACATGCACTCCAAGGTCCCTTTGTTCCTCTACATTTTCACTGTTGTACCATTTAACGTGTATTATCCTGCCTTGTTAGACTTCCCAAATGCATTACCTCACACTTATCTGGATTGAATTCCATTTGCCACTGTTCTGCCCACTTGACCAGTACATTGATATCTTCCTATAGCCCGCAGCTTTCTTCTTCATTATCAACCGCACAGCCTATTTTAGTGTCATCTGCAAACTTCTTAATCATACCCCCAACATTCATTGATATATACCACAAAAAGCAAGAGACCCAGCACTGAGCCTTGCGGAAACAGCCTTCCAGTCACACAAACGCCCATCAACCATTCCCCTTTGCTTACTGCCTCTGAGCCAATTTTGGATCCAACTTGCCACTTTGCTCTGGATCCTATGAGCTTTTACTTTTGTGGCCAGTCTGCCATGTGGGGGACCTTATCAAAAGCTTTGCTAAAATCCATATAGACTACATCATACACACTGCCCTCATCAACCCTCCTGTTTACCTCCTTGAAAAATTCAATCAAGTTCGTCAGAGACGACCTTCCCTTAACAATAATCCATGCTGACTGTCCTTGATAATCCATGTCTTTCCAAATTACGATTTATCCTGTCCCTCAGGATTTCTTCCAATAATTTTCCCACCACTGAGGTCAGGCTGACTGGCCTATAATTACTCGGTCTATCCTTTTCTCCCTTTTTAAGGAAAGGCACAACATTAGCAGTCCTCCAGTCCTCTGGCACCACACCTGCAGCCAGAAAGGACTGGAAAATGATGGTCAGAGCCTCTGCCATTTTTCCTCTTTTGCTTCTCTTTACTGTCTGGGGATTTATCCACTTTCAAAGCGGCTAAGCCCCTTAATACTTCCTCTCTCACTATGTTTATCTCATCCTAACTCCTCCTCTCTCATTGCAATATCTGCATCACCCCTCTCTTTTGTGAAAACAGATGCAAAATATTCATTAAGAATCATACCCATGTCTTTTGCTTCCACACACAGATGTCCTTTATGGTCTCTAATAGGCCCCACTCTTTCTTTAGTTATCCTCTTGCTCTTAATATTTTTTAAAACATCTTTGGGTTTTCCCTGATTTTACTTGCCAACATTCTTTCATGCTCTCTCTTTGGTTTCCTGATATATTTTTTAATTGCACCCCTGCACTTTTTATACTCCTCTAGTATTGAGTTCTCGGTATCTGTCATAAGCTTCCCTTTTTTTCTTTATCTTACCCTGTATGTCCCTTGTCATCCAGGGGGGCTCTAGATTTTTCTTTTTCTTTAAGGGAACATACTTGCTCTGTTCCCTCAGGATCTCCTCCTTGAATGCCTCCCACTGCCGTGACACTGATTTACCATCAAGTAGCTGTTTCCAGTCCACTTTGGCCAAATCCCATCCCATCTCAGCTCAGCAAAATTGGCTTAACCCCAATTTGAGAACTTTTTTTCTTGGTCCACCTTTGTTCTTTTCCATAACGACCCTAAATCTTACTGAATTTGTAATGTACCTGAGCTACACAGACCGAAGGTCTTGGGTTTGAATCTTAGTTTGCTCTGAGTTAGCTGATCTTGGGCAGAGTGGCAGTAGGGGTGCTACAGTTGGACTTAAGCAGTGGAAGAGTCAGCCAGAGTTTCTGCTCTTGATTACTGTCCAAGTGACCCCAGCTGGAAAGTGCTGGTGCCTGGATGCTTGGCTGTGATGTCATGTAGTTAAAAAGTTTATCATCATCCACTGTCTAGACTCACTCATGAAGAAAGGATACGTGGGTGTGGTACCAAAGAAACCCAACAGGAATCATTGTTTTTAGGAGAGAAGGAGCAAAGAAAAGAGGAATAAATTAGCAAGAAATCTTTGAGATGCTTAGTCTCTTAGCAGATTTCAGAGAGCTTTCTAAGACCTACTCAAATTATAAATGCATAAGTTCCTGAACTTTCTGCATTTTACTTAAGCCAGCCTGTCACAGATAAACTGTCAAATTTAGTGTTGATTTGATGAGGTTAAAATCTTAATAAATATATCGAGTGGGTAAAAAGGAAAACCAAATTAGTGGACATACTAATCATCTGCACCAACTACACTTGCAAAAACTAAAGATGTTGAACATAATTTTATACTGTGTTTTTAAAGTCTAAAGTAAACCATGACAACATTGGATTCATAATAGGTTAGCATTAATAGTGTCTGTTTCAATATCCTTTATATCAACACATTTCTCATTGCCTAAGGTAAACTATTTACTGTTTCAGCTTGAATAGTTTGCATTCTCATTGAGAATATGCACTGGAGCTTAGCACAAACCAAATAGGAAAATATAGGTAATGAAGATAAAATTGGATTCATGAAATACAGAAATAATTTAAACACCAATGTCATTTATGTACCAACTGTGGATTTGAGGTACTCTTAAATATCTTTATAAAATTAATTTCTGAAGCTATTTTATTCTTCTGTTATTAAGTTATTTGCAATATTAATTGAACTTTGTTTTCTGGTACTTACTGATATATTTAATTTTTTGATTCAGTAAGGATTACATAATTATTAAACAAAACATACAAAATTATATACTACGTGTAATGTCATTTTCAAGGCTACATTGCTAAGTATTTTTGGTCTGAATTTGAAATGTATTGTACATAGTCATTTTCAAAATAATGTTTCTATTTTGACAATAATAGGATTTTATGAATTTCAGTAAGACCTAATAAAATTCCTATGCATTTAAAATTTATCATGTAAATTAAATAGGATATCCTATTGAATATTTTAGTAAAAGCGAGGTAGAGTTGGGTATTTTATCAAAAGTTAAGCAACAAGCAATTAACATAAACCATACCAGTCAATATTAATTGGAAGAGTTAAGATGTCAAACTCAAAACTGGTGATTGTATTAGTTTTCATGTGCTCAAACACTTAGGATTCATTGATGTGCAAGGGAAAACAGAGTATGCATTTTGAAATGTATTCTGCTTTTATAATTTTCCATTAGAGAAGCTAGTAATAAGAATACAAAATGGCCTTGGAAGTCAGAAGTACAAACCAGTTGACTATCAACAACTTCAGGCTCTTGCTGAAGCCAAAAAGATGGCATGTCTTGATACCGAACTCAAGGTAAATCAATTTTCTGCAAAGCAAATAACAAAAAATCTACCCCACAACTAGTTATTAGCCAAAGGTAAACAACGATGTACCAACAAAAGTTTTGGTTGCTTATTGCTTATTTCCCGATGTGGCAAGTTCTCAATATTGTCTAGTTCATCAAGGGATTACAGGGCAGGCAATTATCTGCAGTGAGGCATATCACAGATGACCACTCCTACATATTCCACATTGACTTCCAAGGAGCAGGTGACCTTGGAAGTCCTTGCAGCTGGGGAATTTTGCAGAATACTGGGTTTAGGGATGGGGACTCAAGTAGGATGAAGAGACTACACACCAGCTACAGAAATGTTAATTTCAAACAGATATGTTTAATCCTGAGACTGGTGGTAGCATGCTGACTGATTTTTTTAAAAAAGATTTTGGTTCACATACTGTGACTGAGACAATCACAGTAATAACGTTACTTGAATATCAACCTTATACAGATGCAGCATCCCGAATCCGAAACCCTCGGGACTGAGGCCGTTCCACATTTTGCGTTTTGCCGGATTTTGGAACGTCTTTCTGACGTCATGAATCTGGAAACACCCGAGTCCAATTTCGGGTATTTCCGGATTTTGGAACGTCAGAAAGGGAGGGCACCTGCCGAGGAGCTGTTCGGGCCATCCGGGGCCCAGTGAGAGATCATCGTGGGGCTGGCCCTGACAAGGATGTTGTCAGGCGGGCCGCCGGGACGATGTTTGTGTCGGGTGGGACCTCGCTGAGGAGGTCGTCGTCGCGCTGGCCCCGCCAAGAATGTTGTTGGGCAGGGCCCTGCTGAGGAGGCTGTCGGGCGGGGCCGGCCCCGCAGAGGTGGTGTTCGGGCGGGGCCGGCCCCGCAGAGGTGGTGTTCGGGCGGGGCCCCGCAGAGGTGGTGTTCGGGCGGGGCCCCGCAGAGGTGGTGTTCGGGCTGGCCCCGCCGAGGTGGTGTTCGGGCGGGACCCCGCAGAGGTGGTGTTCGGGCGGGGCTGGCCCCGCATTGGTGGTGTTCGGGTGGGGCCCCGCAGAGGTGGTGTTCGGGCGGGGCCGGCCCCGCATTGGTGGTGTTCGGGCGGGGCCCCGCAGAGGTGGTGTTCGGGCTGGCCCCGCAGAGGTGGTGTTCGGGCGGGGCCCCGCAGAGGTGGTGTTCGGGCGGGGCCCCGCAGAGGTGGTGTTCGGGCTGGCCCCGCAGAGGTGGTGTTCGGGCGGGGCCCCGCAGAGGTGGTGTTCGGGCGGGGCCGCCCCCGCAGAGGTGGTGTTCAGGCGGGGCCCCGCAGAGGTGGTGTTCGGGCGGGGCCGGCCCCGCATTGGTGGTGTTCGGGTGGGGCCCTGCAGAGGTGGTGTTCGGCCGGGGCCCCGCAGAGGTGGTGTTCGGGCGGGGCCCCGCGGAGGTGGTGTTCGGGCGGGCCGGCCCCGCCGAGGTTGTTGTCGGGCCAGCGGGCCCCGCTAAGGATGTCGTTGTCAGGCCGGCACCGCTGAGGAGGTGTTCGCGTGGGCCGCCGAGGAGGCCCCGAGGTAAGGACGGCGAGGCAAGCGGCGGCGAAGCAAGGCCCTGAGGTCAGGCAGGGTCGTCCGGTCCAGATTCCGGAACATTTTACGGATTACGGACGACCCTGCCACGAATCGTCTGGATTCCAGAACTCAGGATTTTGGACGCTGCACCTGTACTACTGAAATGGATAGTAAAATGTTGAGAGTTTATTCTGTTCATTGTTCCATTTTCTTTCTTCCTCCCCAATCTCCTTCTGCACACAAAAAGGGTAGAAAAGACCACCAGGCCCTTTCCATCACCCTCTTACATTTCAAGTAAATCCTAAATTCTGGCAGGCAATGACATAGACAAAATGCTGTGACCAATTTTAGGAACAACTGAGAAATTCCTCCCTGACTCTAAGACAAAAGCTCCAAGTGAGCATGGTTACCCAAGGTATATCATTGTATATAATTAAACTAACCACTCCCCCCACCCCAATGTGATCCAATTTTCTTGGGAATGTAGAACATTAGGGAACCAGAGACAATTATTTTCATCCAACTGGCTGGTTTCAAAGCAACACATTTCTTCTTCCACTTTACCGCTCACTTTCAATAGTCACTTGTCACCCTCATAAAGCATAAAACATCTCTTCATCACTGCCTCCCTGGGTGGGATGTTCTACATTTATATCTTAACAGCTTATTTACCTTTTCTCATTTAAGTATGAATCCGTGTCCATTCATCGTAAAGCTTTTTTGGATCCAGTGTAATTAGTTACAAGCAGATTTTGAGTACTTCAGTAAGATCCTCTGCCAGCTTTTCCAAACATCCTAAGCACCCTTTGTCTTTCCTCAAAACTCAGGTGCCCTGTCCCATTCATCAACTTAGTTGCCCTTTTTTGTACACCCTTCAATTCCAGTATGGTGCTCAGACTGCCTCTAATATTTATGATCCTACCCAATTTGGTATTAATTCGAATCCCTTCGTTCATGAATATACATCAAAACATCATGGCCTCAAAACCGATTCCTCTGATAACCTGATGGTCATATTGTTCCACGTAAGTGCTGCTTTACATTTGCTTCCTCTGACTCAATGGGGGGAATTTTAGAACATAAGAAATAGGAGCAGGAGTAGGCCATTTGACCCCTCGAGCCTGCTCTGCCATTTAATAAGATCATGGCTGGACTCAGCTCCAGTTCCTTGCCCGCTCCCCATAATCCTTTATTCCCTTTTCGCTCAAAAATCTGTCTATCTCCACCTTAAATATATTCAATGACCCAGCCTCCACAGCTCTGGGGCAGAGAATTCCACAGATTTACAACCCTCTGAGAAGAAATTCCTCCTCATCTTAGTTTTAAATGGGCGGCCCCTTACTCAGAGACTATGCCCCCTAGTTTTAGTTTCCCTTATGAGTGGAAATATCCTCTCTGCATCCACCTTGTCGATCCCCCTCATTTTTTTATGTTTCGATAAGATCACCTTTCATTCTTCTGAACGCCAATGAGTATAGGCCCAACCTACTCAACTTATCTTCATAAGTCAACTCCCTCATCTCCAGAATCAACCAAGTGAACCTTCTCTGAACAGCCTCCAATGCAAGTACAGGCTGAACCTCTCTTATCCGGGACTCCCTTATCTGGCACCACCCCTCGTCCGGAACCATTCCTGGCCGCCGGGTGACGCATGCGCAGAACTTAGCCGGTCAAAATCCTACTTGCCAATATAATTTTTCTCCTCGATCAGTCACCTCCTCCTCATCGCCCTGCTGGAACTCCTGCAACTACAGTCCTCGGGCTGGCCGCTCCTCCCCACAGTGCTCCCTCTGGGGGGTAAGGCCGACTCTTCTGGGCCCTCCGGCTCTTCTGGGCCCGCTGGGACACCGACTCTTCGGGGCCCGCTGACTGTTCGGGGCCCGCCGGCCCTTCTCAGCCCCCTGCGCGCTGACTGACTGACAGTCATTCAAGCCAATCGACGTAAGTATACACTGACCGCAGCAACACCCCAGCCCTGCCCATCAACAGCGCTTAAAGACCCAATCCACCCAAACACGTGACCTCCCCTTATCCGGCAAAATTCCTCATTCGGAACAGGCCAGGTCCCAAGGGTGCTGGATAAGGGAGGTTCAACCTGTATAAGAACATAAGAAATACAAGCAGGAGTAGGCCACATGGCCCCTCGAGCCTGCTCCACCATTTAATTCGATCATGGCTGATCCGATCATGGACTCGGGTCCACTTCCTTGCCCGTCCCCATAACCCCTTATTCCCTTATCAGTTAAGAAACTGTCTATCTCGGTCTTAAATCCATTCAATGTCCCAGCTTCCACAGCATTCTGAGGCAGCGAATTCCACAAATTTACAACCCTCTGAGAGAAGAAATTCCTCCTTATCTCAGTTTTAAATGAGCGGCCCCTTATTCTAAGATCATGCCCTCTAGTTCTAGTATCCCCCATCAGTGGAAACATCTCTCTGAATCCACCTCGTCAAGCCCCCTCATAATCTTATACATTTCGATAAGATCACCTCTCATTCTTCTGAATTCCAATGAGTAGAGGCCCAACCTCCTCAACCTTTCCTCATAAGTCAACCCCCTCATCTCCGAAATCAACCTAGTGAACCTTTTCTGAACTGCCTCCAAAGCAAGTATATCCTTTCTTAAGTATGGAAGCCAAAACTGTACGCAGTATTCCAGGTGTGGCCTCACTAATACCCTGTATAACTGCAGTAAGACTTCCTTGCTTTTATACTCCATCCCCTTTGCAATAAAGGCCAAGATTCCATTGGCTTTCCTGATCACTTGCTGTACCTGCATACTAACCATTTGTGTTTCATGCACAAGTACCCTCAGGTCCCGCTGTACTGCAGCACTTAGCAATTATTCTCCATTTAAATAATAACTTGCTTTTTTTTTTCTGCCTAAGTGCATGACCTCACAATTTTCAACATTATACTCCATCTGCCAAATTTTTGCCCACTCACTTAGCCTGTCTATGTCCTTTTGCAGATTTTTTGTGTCCTCCTCACACATTGTTTTTCCTCCCATCTTTGTATCGTCAGCAAACTTGGCTACGTTACACTCGGTTCCTTCTTCCAAGTCATTAATATAGATTGTAAATAGTTGGGGTCCCAGCTCTGATCCTTGCGGCACCCCACTATTTACTGATTGCCAACCCGAGAATAAACCATTTATCCTGACTCTCTGTTTTCCTTCCTTAAATACGGAGACCAAAACTTGCGCAGTATTCTAGGTGTGGCATCACCAATACCCTGTACGTTTGTAGCAGGACTTCTCTGCTTTTATACATCATTTGCCAAATTTTTGCCCACTCACTTAGCCTGTCTATATCCCTTTGCAGATTTTTTGTGTCCTCCTCACAATGTGCATTTTTGTGTCATCAGCAAGCTTGGCTACATTACACTTGGTCCCTTCATCCAAGTCATTAATATAGATTGTAAATAGTTGAGGCCCCAGCATCAATCCCTGCGGCACCCCACTAGTTACTGTTTGCCAACTGGAATATGACCCATTTATCCCGACTCTCTCTTTTCTGTTAGTATGGAGAGAGGATTGGCTAACTAATATATTACCCCGAACCCAATGAGCTTTTATCTTATGCAGTAACCTTCTATGTGGCACCTTATCGAATGCCTCTGGCAATCCACTGGTACCCCCTTATCCACCACGCTCATTAAATCCTCAAAGAACTCCAGCAAATTTGACAAACACGATTTCCCTTTCATAAAACCATGCTGACTCTGCTTGATTGAATTATGCTTTTCCAAATATCCTACTGCTGCTTCCTTAATAATGGACCCCAGCATTTTCCCAACAACAGATGTTAGGCTAACCGGTCTATAGTCTCCTACTTCCTGTCTGCCTCTTTTTTTAAAAATAGTGGCGTTACATTTGCGGTTTTCCAATCTGCTGGGAGCTCCCCAGAATCCAGGGAATGTTGGTAGATTACAACAAATGCATCCACTATCTCTACAGCCACTTCTTTTAAGACCCGAGGATGCAAGCCTAGGTCCAGGGGACTTTTCCACTTTTAGTCCCATTATTTTACTGAGCACTACTACTTTAATGATAGTGATTGTATTAAATTCCTCCCTCCCTATAGCCCCTTGATTATCCACTATTGGGTTGTTTTTAGTGTCTTCTACCATGAAGACCGATACAAAATAGTTGTTCAGAGTCTCTGCCATTTCCCTGTTCCCCATTTTTAATTCCCCAGTCTCATCCTCTAGAGGACCAACATTTACTTTAGCTACTCTCTTCCTTTTTATGTACCTGTAGAAATTCTTACTATCTGTTTTTATATTTCATGCTAGTTTACTTTCATAATCCATCTTCCCTCTCTTGATTATTTTTTTTGTCGTTTTTTGCTGACTTTTAAAAGTTTCCCATTCCTCTGGCCTCCCACTAGTCTTGGCCACATTGTATGTCCTTGTTTTCAATTTGATACCATCCTTTATTTCCTTAGCCACGGATGGGTAGGTTGGTGTAGACTGGGAGGTAAAACATTTTAATTTCTTAAACCTGACCCCAACATGCCCACTTCCAGTTTTAACGCAGGTGAGTCGAAGGGGCTGGGGGCAATCAACTCGCTCTCAGAGGTGGGTAGGTCAATAAAATCTTTTAAAAAGGCTGCGGCCTCCATTTTACTTAAATTTTTATTTTTAAACCATGGAAGCCGGGCAGGTAAAAGGAGGCATGAGGGGCTGGACAAATGAGGCAAGTGCATTTAAGTCACTGCTTGTGGCCAGAAGGAGCAGGAGTGCTTCCCCAAACCCCCGAAGCTAACCTCTTTACACACCCCACGATGTCCAAATCCCCCACGATCTCTGACTGCCCCACCACCAACAACCCCCCGCCCACCCCGCGATCTCTGGGTGCTCACCCCTCCCCGCGATCTCCGGTTGCTCACCGAGTTCTTTGGCTGCTCAGCCGCCCCCCCCGCCGCGAACTCTGTTTGCTCATTCCTTCCCCCTCCCTGCATCCTCTAAGTGCCCTCATCAACCCCCCAAACCCTGCGATGTCCGAATGCTCACCGATTTCTCCAGCTGTTTATCCGTGCCAATCCCCTGTGATCTCAAGCTGTTCATCTCCCAACACCCCCATGATGCATGGCTACTCGCACCTCCCCCTCCCCACAATCTCCAACTTCTCTCTCCCCACCCCTCCCCCAAATATCAGACTGCCCCAACCCATATAGAAACATAGAAAATAGGTGCAGGAGTAGGCCATTCGGAACTTTGAGCCTGCACCACCATTCAATGAGTTCATGGCTGAACATGCAACTTCAGTACCCCCTTCCTTCTTTCTCGCCATACCCCTTGACCCCCTAGTAGTAAGGACTACATCTAACTCCTTTTTGAATATATTTAGTGAATTGGCCTCAACAACTTTCTGTGGTAGAGACTTCCACAGGTTCACCACTCTCTGGGTGAAGAAGTTTCTCCTCATCTCGGTCCTAAATGGCTTACCCCTTATCCTGAGACTGTGACCCCTGGTTCTGGACTTCCCCAACATTGGGAACATTCTTCCTGCATCTAACCTGTCTAAATCCATCAGAATTTTAAACGTTTCTATGCGATTCCCTCTCATTCTTCTGAACTCGAGTGAATACAAGCCCAGTTGATCCAGTCTTTCTTGATATGTCAGTCCCGCCATCCCGGGAATCAGTCTGGTGAACCTTCGCTGCACTCCCTCAATAGCAAGAATGTCCTTCCTCAAGTTAGTAGACCAAAACTGTACACAATACTCCAGGTGTGGCCTCACCAAGGCCCTGTACAACTGTAGTAACACCTCCCTGCCCCTGTACTCAAATCCCCTCGCTATGAAGGCCAACATGCCATTTGCTTTCTTAACCGCCTGCTGTACCTGCATGCCAACCTTCAATGACTGATGTACCATGACACCCAGGTCTCGTTGCACCTCCCCTTTTCCTAATCTGTCATCATAATAGTCTGTCTCTCTGTTTTTACCACCAAAGTGGATAACCTCACATTTATCCACATTATACTTCATCTGCCATGCATTTGCCCACTCACCTAACCTATCCAAGTCACTCTGCAGCCTCATAGCATCCTCCTCGCAGCTCACACTGCCACCTAATTTAGTGCCATCCGCAAATTTGGAGATACTACATTTAATCCCCTCGTCTAAATCATTAATGTACAATGTAAACAGCTGGGGCCCCAGCACAGTACCCCACTAGTCACTGCCTGCCATTCTGAAAAGTCCCCATTTACTCCTACTCTTTGCTTCCTGTCTGCAAACCAGTTCTCAATCCACGTCAGCACACTACCCCCAATCCCATGTGCTTTAACTTTGCACATTAATCTCTTGTGTGGGATCTTGTCGAAAGCCTTCTGAAAGTACAAATACACCACATCAACTGGTTCTCCCTTGTCCACTTTACTGGAAACATCCTCAAAAAATTCCAGAAGATTTGTCAAGCATGATTTCCCTTTCACAAATCCATGGCTGATCATTCACCTCAGTTCCCGTTTCCTGCTTTCTCTCCATACCCCTTGATCCCTTTAGCCGTAAGGGCCATATCTAACTCCCTCTTGAATATATCTAACGAACTGGCATCAACAACTGTCTGCGGTAGAGAATTCCACAGGTTCACAATTCTCTGAGTGAAGACGTTTCTCCTCATCTCGGTCCTAAGTGGCTTACCCCTTATCCTTAGACTGTGACCCCTGGCTCTGGACTTCCCCAACATTGGGAGCATTCTTCCTGCATCTAACCTGTCCAGTCCCGTCAGAATTTTATATGTTTCTATGAGATCCCCTCTCATTCTTCTGAACTCCAGTGAATACAGGCCCAGTCGATCCAATCTCTTCTCATATGTTAGTCCTGCTATCCCGAAAATCAGTCTGGTGAACCATCGCTGCACTCCCTCAATAGCAAGAACGTCCTTCCTCAGATTCGGAGACCAAAACTGAACACAATATTCCAGGTGAGGCCTCACCAATGCCCTGTACAACTGCAGTAAGACCTCCCTGCTCCAATACTGAAATCCCCTCGCTGTGAAGGCCAACATGCCATTTGCCTTCTTCACCGCCTGCTGTACCTGCATGCCAACTTTCAATGACTGATGTACCATGACACCCAGGTCTCGTTACACCTCCCCTTTTCCTAATCTGCCGCCATTCAGATAATATTCTGCCTTCATGTTTTTGCCACCCAAGTGGATAACCTCACATTTATCTACATTATACTGCATTGGCATGTATTTGCCCACTCACCTAACCTGTCCAAGTCACCCTGCAGCCTCTTAGCATCCTCCTCACAGCTCACACCACCACCTAGCTTAGTGTCATCTGCAAACTTGGAGATATTACACTCAATTCCATCATCCAAATCATTAATGTATATTGTAAGTAGCTGGGGTCCCAGCACTGAAACCTGCAGCACCCCACTGGTCACTGTCTGCCATTCTGAAAAGGACCAGTTTATCCGGACTCTCTGCTTCCTGTCTGCCAACCAGTTATCTATCCACGTCAGTACATTACCCCCAATACCATATGCTTTGATTTTGCACACCAATCTCTTATGTGGGACCTTGTCAAAAGCCTTTTGAAAGTCCAAATACACCACATCCACTGGTTCTCCCTTGTCCACTCTACTAGTTACATCCTCAAAAAATTCGAGAAGATTTGTCAAGCATGATTTCCCTTTCATAAATGCATGCTGACTTGGACCGATCTTGTCACTGCTTTACAAATGCGCTGCCAAACTCTTATACATTCTGTGCTTTCTCACTCCAATAGGAACATAGGAACAGGAGTAGGCCATTTAGCCTCTCAAGCCTGTATCGTCATTCAATGAGATCATGGCTAACTCCATTTACCTGCCTTGGCTCCATATCCCTCAATACCCTTGACGAGCAAACATCTATCAACCTCAGATTTAATGGTCTGGATTTTACGGGGCCTATGACTTGCGATCTGTCAAGTTTCAGTTTGACAGAATGCCCGCATGCGCAGGAAATGGACCTTCGTTGGCGGAGAGCTGGGCAATTTTGCCCAACTCCTGCCCAGCGAATACCCGTGAAACCCTTTTGCCTGGAAAAAGCAGGCATAGGGCCTTCTTTTACCAGCATAAGAGTGAAAATAAATATTAAAATAGAATTTTTTAAATCATTTAAACACTCAAATTATTAAAATTAGTTTAGATTATTTTTGGCCCATTTAAAAATGTTTAAATGTAGTTTTCCAAAAATTAAATTTTTGTTTTAAATGTTTAATTAAATTGTATTTTTTATTAATTTTAAACATGTGATTTATTTTTATTTAGGTTGTGTGAAAGTGTGTTTTTTAGGCAATTCCTATTATGGAGATTCCATACGTATGCCCATAGCATAATGGGAATCGCCTTTTTGATTGGTTGGGTGTGATACCAGGGACGCTTGCGAACCGCATGCGCCTCTGGGCTGTGTTGTCCTTTATGTAGGCCCAGGACTGCAAGAGTCCGAAGATACAGAGGCACCAGGTAGGTGCATACTTTTCTTGTGGATTGGAGGCATTCAATTATTAATTGAGCTAGCATCTACTGTTTTTTTTGTGGGAGAGAGTTTCACACTTCTACCATCTTTTGCATGAACAAGTGTTTCCTAATCATGCTCCAGAATGGCTTGCTTTGACTTTAAGGTTATGTCCCGTTGTCCTACAGTGATCTGTATACATGGGCCCCAAAATCTCTTTGGACTTTCACTGTTCTTAGCATTTCACAATTTAACAAATACTCGGATCTATCCTTTTTTGGTCCAAAATGGATGACCTCACACTTACCCGTGCATTGAAATCCATCTGTTATAGTTTTCCCCACTCACTTAATTGATTAGTGTCTCTGTAATTTTATGCTCCCGTCTACACTACTTGCTATACCACCAATCTTTGTGTCATCAGCAGATTTGGATATATGGCTCTCTATTGTGTTATCTAAGTCATAGACTGTTTGCTAAAATGTATCAATCATGCGGAACCTTATCGAATGATTTCTGGAAGTCCATATAAACTACATCCATAGACATTCCCCTGTCTGCTACTTTAGTTGCTTCCTCAAAAAATTCAATGAAGTTCGTTAGACATGACCTACTTTTTATAAATTCGTTATCTCGCTCTAATCAGCTCAAATTTCTCTCTGTTCAGTCACTGAATGGAGCTACTAGGCTCTTCCGAATCGATGTGAAAATTAAAGTTTCCCATTAAAACAACTGTGCTTTTGTTACAAGCCTCTCTAGTCTCTGAATAAATACATTCTGGCGCTTTATCGCTGCTATCAGGAGGCCTGTAGACAACTCTCATTACAGTTTTAAGTCCTCTCATTCCTCAATTTTAACCATAGAGTCTCCGCTGATTGCTTTCCCTTACAGTATTAGTAAGAGAGGATATAGGTAATAGTATATTTAATCAATAAGGTTATCCTTCCTCCTCTACTACATTACAACAGAGACTGCACTGCAAAAGTACTTCATTGGCTGTAAAGCGTTTGAGATGTCTGGTGGTCATAAAAGGCGCCATATAAATGCAAGTCTTTCTTATACTAGTTTCCCTATCCTTTTTACACTTTTAACAGCCAATTTGGATGACTGAGTCATCAATCGAAAACAATTAAAACAAAAGTGCCCGCTTTTTAAAGGGGCACAAACAATCAACTCCAAATTATGAATGAAACTCGATTACTGTTTGTAATCTGAACTCTGCTCTTGTAACTCTCTCTCCTATATATTATTTTAAGTTATTTCTACTTTCTAATGAATTTGCCCCATACCAACTGTGCAATATCTCTTTTTGAAGTTTTTAATATATAAAATACTTCTACTTAGCTGTTATCCTCTTTCTCCCTAATCCCATCACCCATTTTTGGATGTGAGCCCAATACTGAAAGTAATCTAAAATCTGACAAAATTGATTTGAGCAGGTCAACTTTCAATGTGAATGTTTTGGAGTTGAGCGCCAGAATGAAATGTTGGATGAATTATCTTGTCCACAGTGCCAACCTTCAGGCATAAGCATACAAAATAATGCATTTTGATGCTCTTATGGGCTTATCAAATAATCTGTTCTATTAATGTAATGCATCTTGTCTAAAGTAACTAGTTTAGAAGAACTATCTTCTGATAGCTGTGTGATAATACACAAAAGCACTAATTAAAAAATACATTCTGTCATAGTGTGGCTGGATTCTGGTTTGTCTTTTCAGTTATCCGTCTAAGCCTGCATGTCAGGAGGAGCTGCCAACCAGATGCTTCCCCAGAGGGATAGAGGGAAAAATCCAAAGGGCAAGTCAGGCCATAATGTACTTATGCACCTTCTAGTCACTGGTTCAAAATTAGTATTTGTAGAGCTATGACAGTAAATCATTTCCCTACCCTCCCAATTGGCATAGTGCAAGGGAAATCCAAAAGAATGGCCAGGCCTTTATAAAATAGGAAACAAATTTGATTCTTTGATTGTTTAAAGCAAAACTGCAAATGGTTAATTTACAGTAACTGCACCATTCAGATTTGCAAAGCTAGTCTGTTGGTGTGGGTATACTGTCACACACAATGCTGAGTAGCTATTTTCAGGGATTAATAGAACCTTCCACGCGTGGTTTACTTTTAACAATATATGTGTACAATGCAATGACCCATACCAATTTCCCATTCAATGCCAAAAAATTGTCAATGTTTTGTGTGGCCTTTAACTCCATAAGTAAGATTTATTGGCACTCGAAATAATAATTCTCAGGCATTTTGAAGTGTTAAACTATATATTGGATAAAAATATTATATATTGGATTTGTTTTGTGCTTTTATAATAGCAAGGATAAATATAGCAGATTTACAGTAATGAGAGGGAGTGCTGTATCGGGCACCATTACACTCTGCCATGGAGTGGTTGGAAACAAATTTGATGTCCCCAATCCTACTGAGTTCCAGATCTCATCGATGTTGTTGAGGTGAGGGAGGGCTGAGTAAAAGCTAAACACTATCCCAAAGAAAGGTAGGGAGGGAAGAATGGCAAGAGAGTTACCCTGTACTACTCTCATACTGTTCCTCTGTGCTCAGAGTACCATTGGTGGAAGTTTAGTAGCAGATCACCAGCCTGTCCTCTTGGCCAGCGATGATGGTGGAAGGTAGACATAACAGAGGTGAAGGGAAGAAAATGGCTTGCCTTCAGATAGATAAGATTAGAATCCCGTGCATCTTTACATTTACATTGCCAGGTCTCAGCAAATGCTATTCTTGCCCTATCTCCATTTACTACAGTAAGCTGTTGTATTTGTAACCCTCTCTGCATCTTGCAAATGGTTTTGTAAATTCTGAATTTAGAACAACTTACATTTATGTAGTACCTTTTTAATGCAGTAAAATATCCCACGTAAGGAGGTATTAGGACAGGTGAGGTAGGTTTTAAGGAAAATCTTAAAGGATATGCGAGGTGGAGAGGCGTAGAAGTTTAGGGAGGGAATTCCAGAGCTTGGGGACTGGACAGTAGGGGCGAAGGAAATGGGGATGTGCAAGAGGTCAGATTGGAGGAATGCAGAGTTCTCGGAGGGTTGCTGAACTAGAGGAGGTTACAGAGATAGGGATGAATGAAATGCAGATGATTCACTATTTTAATTTTCTCCTCTCTCCTGAAGGCTTTGAATCACGCTAGGGTATAGTTCTATGGTTACTAACAGTCCTCGGGTATCTTACTTTCGTGGCCATTCTTCATGTCTGAGTGCTTCGACATTAAAGGTTGGCAAGCCATTCCACAATGTTGGGGGATCATAGCCAAGCATAATCCTGTTCTCACCTGATGTCCACACACAGATGAAAGGATCACAAACTCATGGTCAAGGACAAAAGCCTGGCTGACATTTTTTTCTCCTCTTCCCTCGCCAATTGTAGCGTTCCTACTGTTGCCTGAGGTCAGATAACTTAGCACCGACCCGTAATTCCTGATTTGCATGATTCAGTACCACACGACTCATTCATTGACCAATGGGGGATCTTACTGTTTTAATTTTTTTATTATAAATATAGATTCAGAAAATCTTGCAAGCAGCAAAGGTTAACAAAGAACATACGTTGATTAAGCAGCATCAACAGGTATGGTGGCAGGAGCAGCCGAGACTGGTGGAAATGAGGTAAGAATTAACACCTTAAATGTTCCGTTAAGATTAATTTGTCATCATGTCTCACAAGCATATTTTAGAAATCATCTATATTTGCATTAGTAAAATGCTATGATACAATGATGTTGGGTTTTATTTTGGAATGTACTTGGATTATCCCTCATTGCCTTGAATTCTGAAGAGTCATATAGAAACAAATTTACATTAGAATCGATTCAACTGTTCAAAAATAAAATGAGTTATATCAATCACAAAGGCTCTTCCCAAAAATTCTAATCTTTGAAGTGTTGTTGATTCTTCAAATAATATGAAATAACATAACCCAATGGGCTTTTAAAGTGACACTTTCTTATTCAGCAGCGGTATAATGCCATCTATGAGTGGATTTTTTTCTCCCCATAAACGGGAAGCCCACATTATGTATAAGCTGCCCTTGCAAAGGTATGGAGCTTGAGCTTAACAATTAATGCAGATGTGGAAAATTGCACACTGGACTTCACATAGACTTTACTGGGCCGAAATTCAGGTGCACCAGAAAGCTAGCGCACCTATGATTTTTAGAGTGGCACTTACTGCTGGGAGCTCCGATGACTCGTAATGGGGCGGGCTCTTGACTTAAAGCCAGGCTGACTGGCTAAAAATCGGTCGACAGGAACTCCGCTGCTGTCAATCAGCGGTTGAGTAGTGGTGACGTCACAGCATGTGTGCGTCGTCACGCTCTCTCCCCTCCGTTAAAGGGGAGAGATTCTGTTATTTTAAATCTTCGGCCGCTGGGCCACCAGGGAGGGTTTCGCTGGGCCAGCGGCCAAGAGGAGGTGCCAGGCTGCCCGTTGGTGGCCTGGCCGAACCTGGGGGCAGTATTTTTCCAGCTGATCAGGAAGTCGGCCGGCAAAAATGTTTACATTGTGGCCGCAGCAGTGGGCCCTCCCCTTTAAGGGCCGCTGTGCCTCTGGGCCGTACTCACTCTGCAGATGATGTACCGACAGAAAAACTTGTCGGGTGCACCACACGGTGGGGGATCGATGAATGGAGCTGAATATCGGAAGGTAAGTATTTTTGTTTAATAAAATTGACGGTGCAACCCCTATTGACTCACTTTCGGCGGTCATCAGAATCGGGCGGGATCAGGTCTAGACCGAAAAATCCCCAACCTGAATTTAGGTCGGGTTGGCCAGTTGACCCCAAAGCGGCAGCCATTCGATTTTTAAGAATGGCCACCGCAAACGGGCATTAACAGGTCTCTTTGAGACCCTGAATTTCAGCCCCTACATCTTCATTCTCCCCATAATGATGAAATATGAACCACACGACCAAAATTGTACTGGCTAAAATAATTGCTGTATTGATTTACAAATTAAATAAATACCTGTAGCACAATTAAGAATAAAACTAAGCAATAACTATGGAGTCCAGTAACATTGAAATAATTAATGTTCATAAAGGGTCAGCTTACCCGTTTCCAAAATCTGTTGCCATGATTGGGTAAAAAACCTTTCTGGTTTGACCACAAATCCTGAAGCTTAAGGGGCAAAATTGCCTGCGCCCCAATTTGAGTTAAATCAAAATTTATCGCCCGCGGAACCTAAATGACCCAGAATTGGGGTCTTTGTGCACGAAGAAACATCTGGGCTGTATCGGAGGCGCAATGCACACATGCCACGTCATGCTGATGCCTCACAACGTCCCTCCCCTTCTCTTAAAGGGGAGGGCTGCTGCAAACTCTGCAGCTGCTTCCGTAGTGCCCACTGGGCCACTAGGGAGGGTTTCAGCTAGGCCAGCGGCCTGGCACCCAAGAGGGGTGCCTGTTGGTGACCCGGCCGAACCAGTGGCCGCCATTGTTGTACCGGCTGTAAAAAGTTGCCGGCCATGGCACAAGCCCCTCCTTTTTAAGGGCAGATGGGGCGCCCCAGCCACCATAGCTTTGTGACCCGCAAAGCCGTTGGTGGCATCACCCAGCGCCAACCTCACTCCCGCGTAAGGGGGTCGGTGCGGAGTGATAAGGGGTCGGCGTGCACGTCAATGACATCATCAACATGTGCGCTGCCGCCCAGGGCCAAAACTACAGGGTGCAGCGCAAAGCCGTTTTCACCACCACCATCCCGGGGTGGATTGCTTCCGCCGCCTGTCCCCGTGCGAAAATCCTCAGTGCCTCGTTAGTAACTAATGTGCCTTTCGGAAAGTGGCAGTTTCAGCCCCTTACTGTTTTCCTCCAGATGTTCTATAGCTAATAAACCTTTTCTCCACATAGCTTTCTCAAGTGGACTCGCATGATGCGCTCCAGTAGCCAGATCAGAGTTCTTTTAAACTGTTCCGTCTTTTGAAGTTAGGGCTGTCAACCAAGCTTAAATCAAATCAAACACCAAAATCTATCCCTACGGTACAATACAAAAGATCCTGTAACCTTATTGCAACTCTTTTTAATGGAGATTTCTTAAATAACAGCTAGACATCTTTCCATTATAACAACAGCTGCAAAGCACAATCCTCTCTGGAACAACATACATAACGGTGATATGATGCTGTTTGACACGCAGGCCCAGATTTTCTAATCAGTGTTAAGATAATGCTGATTCAAAAAATGTGGGCTACATTTCCAATTATCAAATCCACATGTTTAATTAAACTCAAGATCGAAATGTAATCCCTCTGGTTCCCACTGATAATTGGGAGCTTGTCAGCCATTTAAAATTGAAAATAAAACGGAACAGAACCAATCTGACTCTGGTTACATCATATTTAAACATAGGCAAACCAGAGAGAGAAAAAGCCATTCAGCCCATTAACCTGATCCATCCAGAGTCCACTTATATTATTTCAGCATGGCCTTCCCACTCATACCATCCGTAATGATCCCCTATTGTAGGAAACGCAATTTTTTTCCCCTAACAATGTTACTAACTATCTTGATAACACTCAATCCTGTTTTTGCTTGGATGTACATTTAAAAATATACAGACAAGCATAACAGGACATTTTTTGTCACAACGAATATTTTTACACTGTTTGATAAATTACACCGGGCCCAAAATTCGCCACCATTTAGCTCCATATTTTTGAGCTAATGGTGTTTTTTAGAGCTAACTTAATTTTGCAAGTTTTGCCAATGGTCATCATAGGCAGTCCCTCAAAATCAAAGAAGACTTGCTTCCACTCTAAAAGTGAGTTATTGGGTGACTGTACAGTCCAATACGGGAATTACAGCCTCTGTCACAGGTGGGACAGACAGTCGTTGAAGGAAAGGGTGGATGGGGAGTCTGGTTTTCTGCACGCTCCTTCCGCTGTCTGCGATTGGTTTCTGCATGCTCTCGGCGACAAGACTCGAGGTGCTCAGCGCCCTCCCGGATGCTCTTCCTCCACTTAGGGCAGTCTTGGGCCAGGGATTCCCAGGTGCCGGTGGGGATGTTGCAATTTATCAAGGAGGCTTTGAGGGTGTCCTTGAAACGTTTCCTCTGCCCACATGGGGTTCACTTGCCATGTAGTAGTTCCGAGTGGAGCGCTTGCTTTAGGAGTCTCGTGTCGGGCATGTAGACGATGTGGCCCGCCCAACGGAGCTGGTCGAGTGTGGTCAGAGCTTCGATGCTGGGGATGTTGGCTTGATCGAGAACACTGATGTTGGTGTGTCTATCCTCCCAGTGGATTTGCAGGATCTTGCGGAGGCAGCATGGTGGTACTCCTTCAGCGCTTTGAGGTCTCTACTGTATATGGTCCACGTCTCTGAGTCATATAGGAGGCCGGGTATCACTACTGCCCTGTGGACCATAAGCTTGGTGCCAGATTTGAGGTCCTGGTCTTCATAACACACTCTTCCTGAGGCGACCGAAGGTTGTGCTGGCACACTGGAGGCAGCATTGGACCTCCTCGTCGATGTCTGCCCTTGCTAATAGTAGGCTCCCAAGGTTTGAAAGTTGGTCCACATTGTCCAAGGCCATGCCGTGGATGTTGATGACCAGGCGGCAGTGCTGTGAGGTGGGGTCAGGTTGGTGGAGGACCTTTGTCTTACGGATGTTTAGTGTAAGGCCCATGCTTTAGTACGCCTCGGTGAAGATGTTGACGATGGCTTGGAGTTCGGCCTCTGAATGTGCGCAGACGCAAGCGTCTGTCCGCATACTGTAATTCGATGACAGAGGATGGGAAGATCTTGGATCTAGCCTGGAGGCGACGAAGGTTGAACAGGTTCCCATTGCTTCTATAGTTTCGTTCCACTCCAGGGGGGGAGCTTGTTGATAGTGAGATGGAGCATTGCAGCGAGGAAGATCGAGAAGAGCGTTGGTGCGATGATGCAGTCCTGCTTGACTCCGGTCCGGACGTGGATTGGGCCTGTGGTCGATCCATTGGTCAGGATCACGGCTTGCATGTCTTCGTGGAGCAGGCAGTAATCGCCATCCTTAACAGATAATGGCGCTTTTTTTTTTAAGGACCGTTTTCTGACATCTCGCGGGGTCAAACCCACCCATAACGCCTTTTTTGCGAGTTTCGCAAATTAGTTTTTGAAGGACAGCGCTAAGGACCACTTTTTAAAACCTTACATTACCAAGTCAGAGTCTAATTGAAATCGGCGTTAATGGGGACTTAGGATTGATTTGTTGTGTTGATCTGTATTTATTATGTTCCTATTGAATGTAGTGATGCAATATTATCTTTGAAGTACTTCATTATAAAAAAAAGTTATTTTATTTTTAGGACTTAATATTTACTGTGATAAAACACTCAGCGGGCCATTTAGCCAGGGATAGGGGCGGCTGCAGCAGGCCAGTTGGCCAGGGATAGGGGCGGCCGCTGCGGCCCATTTGCGAGCCGTCGGCAGAGTCCGGTGGCTTGGACGGTGAGTTAATGTTTCAGCATCAAAACACTCCCAGGGCAGGTACAGCACAAGTTAGCTACAGAGTAAAGCTCCCTCTACACAATTATGTAAAAGCAGCCCTCAGCCCACATTTCCTTCCTCCCATGCCTGGGAACCGGAGAGAGACAGCTCCTTCCCTCCCATTGTGCCTCACGTTACCCTGGAAACCTAAATGCTTGGGCATGTGCAGAATGGGCCTCACTTTTTCGGCGCAAAAAATTGTCTCCACCCTCAAAACCAGTGGTGTTTCTGTGCTGCGCCAAAATGAAAAATAATTTTGGTGAAATTTCGCACACTTTTTGGCGTTATTTCAGACTAAAAAAACGGACGTTAATCTGAAATAACGCCAAAAAATGGCAGCGTGGAATTATCTCAAAGGTGTAATATTTTTGCAGTTCTTGATAAACTCACATAAAACATTTTAGGAACAGGAAGAGGATTAGACACAATTGGCCTGACCCTTTTAAACCATTGATGGGTTTCATGAAGGAAAACTTTTCACTGATGGAGTCGGGCTTTAATTTCATGAAGCATCCAAGTCACATCAGAAAGTTCAAAGGCCAAATGCTACTTGGATCTGCCCTTCAGTTAGCAGTTTGTATCTTTCCTCGTGTATAGCTTTTCATTTTGTTTGTACATGCAACTCAAGAATACTTCTTCAATGCCACCTGCAAACACTAATTGCCACTCATAATCTGAGTCCTTTATCTTTCCATGTTCTGGTTCCACTCTGTTTCCTTTATCATTTCCTACCTTCCACATCTCTTCCAGCCTCAGTTAATGTAAATGAGACCTCTTCCAATGTAAGTGGGGTCTCTTTTTTGCAGGTAATTCTCTGGCTACGACTGGATAGATAAGAACGAGGCGAGTGCAGTCCCACCCAGCTGGATGACGATGGAGAGGTGTTGGAGGAGGAGGATGTGGTCAACTGTGTCAAAGGCTACAGACAGGGCGAGGAGGGATAGTTTACCTTCATCACAGACACATAGGATGTCAATTCTGACTTGGATGAGAGTCATTTTGCTACTGTGGTAGGGACAGAAACCTGATTGGAGGGGTTCAAACATGGAGTTGCTTGAAAGGTGAGCATGAATTTGGGAGGCGCCAGCACATTTAAGGGCTTTGGAGAGGAAAGGGAGGTTGGCGATGGGGCGGTAGTTTGCAAGGATGGTGAGGTCAAGGTTTGTTTTTTTGAGGAAAGAGGTGGTGATGGCAGCTTTGAAGAAGAGGGGGGCAGTACCTGAGGAGAGAGAACTGTTAACAATATCAACTAACATGAGGACCAGGGAGGGAAGTTGGGTGGTCAGCAGTTTAATGGGAATAGGGTCGAGAAAGCAGGAACTGGGTCTCATGGACAAGATGAGCTTGGAGAGGGCATGAGGGGAGATGGAAGAGAAACTAGCTAGGGCCCGAAATTGGTGGACTCCCTGGTTTCTGGGCGGTCTCCCCTCTGAGCGAGTTTGGTGGAGTCCTCCCGCCGGCTGAATTGCCAGTTTGGTCCGGTCGGTCCTCTGCTATAGTAGGGGAAAAGACCACCGCGTGGAGGCAGGTCTGAGCTTAACAGTACGTATGAAGACCTATTTAAAAAAAAAAGGTTAGTCCATTTCTTTTTTTTTGCAGGGATTTAGGTGGATGAGGTGACCTGAAGGATTTCAAGTGTTTTTTTTTGTTTTGAAATTTTTTTATTTTAGCAGTCCTGTCCCACCACCCCCCCCCCCAACCTGGGCCTGACTCAATCCTCGGCGGTACTTTGCCAAGGATTGCATTTGCAGCCAAGAATGGGAGCTGCTGCCCGCTGACGCCAGATTTGGCGCATAAGTCCCATTTTTGACGGCGGGCGGTCTTTCCCAGATTTTTTCACGAAACTTCCACCCAAAGCACCGTCAGAATCTCAGCGGTCCTTTGGACGGTCATTGGGTGGAACTTAGCTTTCACCAATTTCGGGCGCTTGAGAAAGATGCGTGTTCAGGGCTAGGGCAGGGGGGAACCTTCGGGGAGGTTTGGCCCAGTGGGTTAGGGGAAGCGATGGAAGTGGCAGAGGCAGCTGAATGAATGGTCTCAATCTTAGTGACAAATAGGTTCATGGGCACCTTGCAATTGTTCTGGGGGTGAAGGTGGCGGAGACACATGAGAGGGGTCCCCGCCTGGCTATACCTCCCACCACCTCAGACTGCCCTGGTGGCTGTGAGGCTCTCATCAGCAAATCACACCTTGGTCTGCCCCCCTACTCCTCCGTCACTTTCTCCTCCTATGAGCATCTCACCCTATTCCACCCCTCTTACCTCTCATTTAAAATTCTCGTTCTCTACCACCCACCCAAGTACCATAAAAATGTTATTATTGATATTTCTTCACTACTTTCCTCCGTCAGCACCGAATGATTTCTCCTACTTGGTGATTTCAACCTCCATCTCAATTCATCATGCTCTCTCTCCTCTGAGTTCTCGATCTCCTATCCTCCCTCCCTTAATCTCACCCTCCATGTAAACTCCCCAACCTATATTCATGGTCAGCCCCTCGACCTTGCCATCTCTCGTGGCCTCGCTACTCCCATCGTGTCAATCGCAGATAAAGCCATCTCTGACCACATCCTCGTATTGCTCTCCACCCACATCCCCCTTCCACCACCACTACCCCCACCCCCTCCCCCCAGAACCCTACTTCCATTTGTGTCTGCCCCTGAAAAGAAAAGTCATGACTCTCTTACAACTGCACTTATGAACTCCCAACTGTCCAGCCTTTGGTCCTCCATTCACATGACATTTCTGCAGCCATTGATATGCTCAATCACATTCTCACCACCACCTTTGATGCCCTAGTCCCTGTTAAAACAATTACTCTCTCTCGCCCTGGCCGTTTCCCCCTGGTACAGTCCTGATCTTCGCTCCCTTAAGTCCAAGGGCTGCAGACTTAAACTGATATGGCGGACAACTGGTTTAGCCATTCACCGCCAGATCTGGCTGGACCACATAAAGCATTATCGGGTCCTGCTCTCTCATCTGCCAAAATCGCTCACTATTCCAAAATCATTCTGGAATGTAAAAATAAACCCCGGCTTCTATTCTCCACTGCTAACCGTCTTTTTAAACCGCTCTCTGCAATCTCCACCCTCACCTCCAACAATAAGTGTGAGGAGCTCATGGACTTCTTAGTTTTCAAGATTTAGACCATCCATTTGGCTGCTTCTGCCTCTTCCCTTCCTTCCCCTAGCTCACTGGACCAAACTTCCTTAAGGATCCCCCATGCCTTAGCCCTGACCACACATCCTTCTCCAGTTTTTCTCCGATCTCCCTAATGATCTTTCCGAGCTCATCCTGTCAATGAGACCCACTTCCTGCTCCCTTGACCCTATTCCCACCAAACTGCTGACCACCCAAATTCCTTTTCTGGCTCCCATGTTAGCTGACATTGTTCACGGTTCTCTCTCCTTGGATACTATCCCCCACTCCCTCAAATCTGCCATCATCACCCCTCTCCTCAAAAAACTAACCCTCAAACCCTCCGTCCTTGCAAACTACCGCCCAATCTCCAACCTCCCTTTCCTCTCAAGTCTTTTAACATTTGTCACCTCCCAAATCCGTGCAATTCCATGTTTGAATCCTTCCAATCTGGTTTCCACATCTGCCACAGTACAGAATGACTCTCATCAAAGTCACAAATGACATCCTTTGTGACTGACAAAGGCAAACTGTCCCTCCTCGTCCTTCTTACTTGTCTGCAGCCATTGACACGGTTGACCATTCTATTCTTCTCCAGAGCCTCACCACCAGGGTAGAACTGCACTTGCCTGGTTCCATTCTTACCTATCTAATTGTAGCCAGAGAATCACCTGCAACAGTTTCTCTTCCCGCCTCCATGTCATTTCTTCTGGTGTCCCCAAAGATCTATCCTTGGCCACCCTCCTTATATTCTTCATCTACATGTTTCCCCTTGGAGACATCATCCAAAAATACAGCCTCAGTTTCCACATGTATGCTGATGACACCCAGCTCTACCTCAATACCACTTCTCTCGACCCCTCCACGGTCTCTAAATTGTCAGATTGCTTGTCCAACATCCAGTTCTGGACGAGCAGAAATTTTCTCCAATTGAATATTGGGAAGACCGAAGCCATTGTCTTTGGTCCCCGCCGCGAACTCCGTTCCCTAGCCACTGATTCCATCCCTCTCCTCAACTTCTGTCTGAGGTTGAACCAACCCTGGTGTCATATTTGACCCGGAAATGAGCTTTCGACCACATATCTGCAGCAAAACTAGAGGTGATCCAAAACTCGGCTGCCTGTGTCCTAACTCACACCAAATCCTACTCACCCATCACCCTGTGCTCGCATTAGCTACATTACCTACATTAGCTTCTGATTAAGCAACAACTTGATTTCAAAATTCTGATCCTTATTTTCAAATCTCTCCATGCCTCGCCCCTCCCTATCTCTATAATCTCCTCTAGCCCCACAATCGCTGGAGAAGTCTGCGCTACTCTAATTCTGCCCTCTTGAGCATCCTTGATTATAAGTGCTCAGCCATTGGTTGCCTAGGCCCCAAGCTCTGGAACTCCCTGCCTAAACCTCTCCGCCTCTCTTGCCTCTCTTTCCTCCGTCAAGACACTCCTTAAAACCTATCTCTTTGACCAAGCTTTTGGTCACCTGTGTTAATTTCTACTCGTGCGGCTCAGTATCAATTTTTTAAATCTCTTTGAACTCCTGTGAAGCACCTTGGGACGTTAAAGGCACTATATAAATACAAGTTGTTGTTATTTAAGAAAATGTTTGCAGCAGAAAAAAGGGTTATCTTTGCATTCCAGGATGATCCTGGAATAGTGAGCAGTTTCGGCAGATGAGAGCGGGACCCGATAGTGCTTTGTGGTCCAGCCAGATCTGACGGTGAATGGCTAAACCCTTTGTTTATACATTCAAGTCTGCGTCACTTGGACTTAAGGGAGCAGAGATGAGGGCCATGCAGGGGGAATGATCAGGCTGAGAGTAAGTAATGGTTTTAATGGGGACCATAGCATTAAAGATGGAGGGGAATGTCGTTGTGAATGGTGAGCCAAAGGCTAAACAGTTGGGTAGTCTGACGGGATCAGCAGTAGAAAGTGCAGTTGTAAGTGAATTGGGAGCAAGTAATCTAAGTCTAGGGCACAGTTGATGATTGACCAGCCAGTCTTGCTCACTAATTGAACCTAAAGGGTAAATATAGGAGTTAGAATTCTTCTCATTCAGCTCCGAATTACTGTAAACCAAGTGTTGTAACATGGAGGGTACTCCTAGCTGGACAAGCTACCACTCTATATGGTAAGCTGTGGAGTTTTAGCAGTACCATGTGCACACCTGGGGGTCCCTTGGCTTTGTCAAATTTTATTTAAGCTCTCTTGATGTATGATGTGTTTCCCCTCTTAAACCTCTCTGTCATTCGTCCCTGCGCACCTGCTGATCTCTTACTCTGTTGCTGTCCTCAGCTTGACTACCTCCTGAATCGGCCTATAGCTTCCCCCTGTTCCAACCTAATCTGTGATTACCGCTGCATGCTGTGTTGACTCTCGCAAAACAGCAATGCCACTTTACTTTCTGGAGATAGTTTTTCCCATCATCTCTTGTCTCCTCCAACAACACGGTGATCCAGTCAGACAACCCTGAAAAATATTCACTACCTTGCAAACAAGGAGCTCCACAAGTTCATCCTGAATTAATTTATTGGTATCCTTTTCTTGAGCAAAACTCATCACACTGATGGTGAACTTGCTTAGCTACATATCCCACTGTGTTCATCGCCAAACAGCTGTCATCTCCAGGTGCCACTGTACCCTGTCTCTTTATTTCTCTGGTTCTTTTTCCTTATTTTAGCACTTCTTACTTTACTGTGCTTGCCTTAAAGACACTGGGGGAGAAATTGGCCTGGTTTGCAACTCCCGTAAGTGCCTTCGGGAGGCGGTATTGGGACACTAAGGAGTTACCAACTGGGCGCAGCAAAATCACCGACGCCCGCGAACATCCCTGGCAGTTTTGCGCTGTCACTAAGACTTACCGCCTTGATCTCTTGCGCCCTGGAGATTGTGATGTGATTCAATGTGCAGTGCCCCGTTACCGCCCTTGATATAAAAATTTCGCACTGCTCCTTGCAGCATCGCCGGGAGTCAACAACGGCAGCTACAGGAGGTATTGTCGCCTTGGCTGGCTGCTTGGAGACCGCTAATTGAAGGCAGTAGTGGTCAGATAGGACAAAATGTGTTTACATCCCCATTCTGGTGCTTCCTGATATCTTTTGCTCATGCGATTGCTCAGCCCTACACTCTCTTGGAGTGCTTGAGGTTGCTATGCATGCAGTGCAGGTGCCGTGCCTCCACCAGACACAGCCTGAAGATTCCTTCAATGCAGCACTGGCTCTGGAGGGAAGGAGCCTGTGAAGACGGCAGCGCCGCCCCGCATATTGCTCAGGATACTGCTGATACTGCCCTCTCACTCCCTTTAGCACTCTAAGGCAAGTGGTAGCGCTTGATTTAGCGTTCCACTTACCTCTCGGAGCGCTAAAGCGGAAATTCCTGGCAGAATCAAATCTTTACTGCCTGGCGATACTTTTGCGCTAATGCAAAAGTTAGCACCCCAAACGGGGTGTTATGCAATTTCTAGCCCATTATTGTTTACCACATCTCCAACTCCCTGGTGATTCTTTGTTGTAATTTATTCCCTATTTTCCACACTCAGCCTTTATACCTCATCCTCTGTATTTTCAGTGTACACCTTAATTTTCTTTTCCCTCTCCTTAAAATTCTCTGCCATCTCATCCTCACTCAAACTTAACTTGCACATCAACTCCCCTATCCATACCACAGGCCACCAACTCAACCTTCCAAGTATGTGAGGTCTCACCACCTCTGAGATCGCGAACACGAACAAAGCCATATGTGAGGCCACCCTCATTTTTTCTTGCCACCTGCATGTTCCTCCCTCCCTCCAACCCCTCTACAATTGCTCTCTCCTGGGGAAAAAAAAGACTCTCCATCTTTTCTCCTCTATAACCCCCAACTCCCTATCTTCTGAACCACTACCTACCACAATATTGCCCTCTTTCATTAATTTACTCACTATTTGCTTGCTTCTGCTTCAAACACTTAAGGGACAATTTTAGCCTAACCTGCCCATCGGGAATCTGGCAGGATCAGGTGCAACTCTGGTTTTACACTCCACTTGATTTTACGCGGTCTTGGAGTCAATGGAGAGTGTAATTGGGCGGGGTGTAATGTTGCTTTGCTGCCTTGAGCCGCCTGTAATGTTGCTTTTGCTGCTCCAGAGTTGGATTGTTGCTTAAGGCTCAGAAATGTTCCTAGCTTGCTATCTATTAGTTCTTGGATCTCCTGATCATTCTCATCAAACCAGTCCTGGTGTTTTCTGGTTGAGTGACTAAGTGTCTCTTCATAGGCAGTGGTTATGGAGGCCTCGAGAGCAGACCAAGTGCTGTGGACATTCTGCGTCTCGGGGTCATCAAGGCACGCCAAGTTAGCTGTGAGGCGCTGGCTGTGTAAGGCTCTCTTAGCTGGGTCTTTAAGTGCCCCGGCATTAACTTTTTTGTGACACTGCTTCTGCTGGCCCCTCCGCTTTGGGGCTATGTTGATGTCGATGATAGATTGGATTAGGCGATGGTCGATCCAGCAGTCGTCAGCTCCTGTCATGGCGCGGGTGATGCGCACATCCTTGCGATCCCTGGCTCGGACGATGATATAGTTGAGCAGGTGCCAATGTTTGGAGCGAGGGTGTTACCACGATGCCTTAACTAGGTGTTGGTGATGAGAAGTTCATGTTCTAGACATTTTATCAGGAATAGGGTACCGCTGGAGTTGGCTTTCCCTATCCCCTCTCTGCCAATCACGCCTCCCCAGAGGGCTGTGTCTTTGCCGACCCTGGCTTTGAAGTCACCTAGGAGGATCAGTTTGTCGTCTGCGGGGATGTGGGACAGGGATTTTTCGAGGTTGAAATAAAAACTCTCTTTGGTCTTATCTGTTGCATCGAGTGTTGGGGCGTATGCACTGATGACTGTGGCGCATTGGTTCCGGGATTGGTTGAGCCGAAGAGTCATGAGGCATTCGTTAACCCCGCAGGGAGAGTCTTTGAGGCGGTCGACCAGCTCGATTTTGATGGTGAAGCCGACTCCGTGAAAGCGGCATTCTTCCTCTGGTTTCCCTTTCCAGAAAAAGGTGTAACCTTCACCTTGTTCCTTGAGCTGGCCTTCCCCTGCCTGCCGGGTCTCGCTTAGGGCGGCGATGTCGATGGTGGTGCGGCGTTCCGGCCTGTCGCTGTTGGAGTTGTCCATGAGGGTCCTGACATTCCAGGTCCCGAACTTCATGTTAACGGAGTGGAAGATGCCTGTGCGTGAGTTCTTTTAACGTGGGGTAACCGTTGCACACCGGCTACCACACGGGCTTAGCTGAGCAAGATCTTGGTCTAGTGGCAAGGGGATTCAAGACGATTGGAGACCAAGCACTGCTGTATGAGCCTAATTGCCTACAGCGAGATGTTGGCTGCAAGCTTGGCGCCGACAGTAATTGGACGACGCCTGTGTCTGCGCACATTCAGAGGCAGGACCGGGTCAAACAGGGCTGTGTCATTGCTCCAACCCTCACCTCAATCTTCCTTGCTGTCATGCTCCACCTCACAGTCAACAAGCTCCCCGCTGGAGTGGAGTTAAACTACTGAACCAATGGGAAGCTGTTTAACCTTCGTTGCCTCCAGGCCAAGTCCAAGATCACCCCAACTTCTGTCGTTGAGCTGCAGTACAATGACGTCGCCTGTATCTGCGCACATTCTGAGGCTGAACTCCAGGACATAGTCGACATATTTACTGAGGCATACGAAAGCATGGGCCTTACGCTAAACATCCGTAAGACAAAGGTCCTCCACCAGACTGTCCTCACCGCACAGCACTGCCCCCCAGTTATCAAGATCCACAGCGCGGCCCTGGACAACGTGGACCATTTCCCATACCTCGGGAGCCTCTTATCAACAAAAGCAGACATTGAAGAGGAGATTCAACACAGTCTTCGGCCACCTGAGGAAAAGAGTGTTCGAAGACCAGGCCCTCAAATCTACCACCAAGTTCATGGTCTACAGGGCTGTAGTAATACTCGCCCTCCTATATGGCTCAGAGACATGGATCATGTACAGTAGACACCTCAAGTTGCTGGCGAAATACCACCAACGATGTCTCCGCAAGATGCTCCAAATCCCCTGGGAGGACAGATGCACCAACATTAGTGTCCTCGACCAGGCCAACATCGCCAGCATTGAAGCACTGACCACACTTGATCAGCTCTGCTGGGCAGGCCACATTGTCCGCATGCCAGACATGAGACTCCCAAAGCAAGCACTCTATTCTGAACTCCTTCATGGCAAACGAACCAAAGGTGGACAGAGGAAACATTACAAGGACACCCTCAAAGCCTCCCTGATAAAGTGCAACATCCCCACTGACATCTGGGAGTCCCTGGCCAAAGACCGCCCTAAGTGGAGGAAGTGCATCCTGGAGGGTGCTGAGCGCCTCGAGTCCCATCGCCGAGTGCATGCAGAAAACAAGCGCAGGCAGCGGAAAAAACGTGCGGCAAACGTGTCCCACCCTCACTTACCCTCAACAACTGTCTATCCCACCTGTGACAGGGACTGTGGCTCTCGTATTGGATTGTTCAGCCGCCTAAGGACTCATTCTAAGAGTGGAAGCAAGTCTTCCTCGTTTCCGAAGGACTGCCTATGATGATGAAAATCAAAGTTCCACCCGATCCCATGTATTTTCCAGTGGGTGTGTTATGAAAGAATGAGCCCCATCATATCCCCATTAGATCCCTCGTGTCTCTGGCCATTCCATTTCCCTAGTACAGTTACCCATCCATTTGTCCTGAAACCTGAGTGCACATAGCACTTTAGGCATTATCATCTCTTATTCTCCTTAGACATCCTAAACGTGACCTCTCTTTCCTTTAATAAAAATTGTGAGAAACCTATGAATTTCCACACATCCGGATATTCACTGGACTGCCTCAGATTTTTCCGATAACATCCCTTCCCACAGTCCTGAAGTCCCCCTCCCATCCCATCCACCATATTCAGCGCTGACCATAAAATACTCCAGCTTCTCATCTATCTTCCCATGAGTCCCAATCAGACTTATTTCCTTTATAATACCCACTACCTGCTTCTTTGATCAACTCAAAACTCAGCTCTTGATAATTCAATTACTTCTTAGCTCAATGCTCATCAACATTAATTGCTCCCTTCAATATTCATTGTTTCTTTTCCCCTCAAATACTGTACACACTCCTCTCGAAAAGTTTGATGTTGATCCCTCTGTTCTCTCCAATTATCATCCCATCTCTAACTACCCCTTCCTCTCAGGAGATCCTCAGATGCATCATAACCATTCAGCTCTGTGCCCTTCTATCCCATCGCTCTCCATCTCAATCCCTTCATTCTAGTCTCTGTCTGGCCACAGCAATGAAACCTCATTAGTCGCAGTCCCCAACAATATCCTTTGTCTTTGACCCCAGTATGTTGTTCCTCCATGTCTTCCTCGACCTCACTGTGGCTTTTGATACAGTTGACTATTCTATCCTCCTCCAACAGCACTTCTCCTGCATGATACTATTCTGCCATCCTTTTACTTCCATCTATTGAAATATAGCCAGTTCAGCCACCTAAGGACTCATTTTAAGAGCGGAAGCAAGTCTTCCTTGATTCCGAGCGATTGCCTATGATGATGATGAGTGCTTATTCTGCAATAACTTCTCTTTCTCTGCTTGCACCGTCACCTCTGCTATGCTTCAAGGCTCTGTCTTTGGCCCACTAACATTTCTCATCTATATGCTGCCTCTTAGCAACGTTATAATAAATATGGGATCAGTATCCATATGTATTCTGACAGCATTCAGCTTTGCCTCTCCAAATCCAACCTTCACTCCATGACACTTGCTGTGTTGCCTGACTAGCTAACTAACAGTGTCATGGTAGATCAAGAACTTTCTTCGGCTTAACATTAGCAAGAATAAATGCACCTTGATCAGTAATTCGCAGAAATGTTGTCCCATGGTTCCCAGCACAATCACCATTCCTGGCTGTTCATTTAGAATGTACCTCATGGTGCACAACCCTAAGATGAACTTCAAACCCTGCATCCTATCCATCACTAAGACTGCCCATTTGTCATAATTTCAGCTTGGCTCACCTGATAGAATTGTCACCTTTAAGTCAGCAGGTTGAGGATTCAAACCCATGATGAGCACATAGGCTAGGCTGCTACTTCAGTGCAGTACGAAAGGAGTGAACATAAAAGGTCCCATTCAAGAAAACTCTTGAGTTCTATCAATGTCCTAGTCAATATCTTTCCCTCAATTGGCACCACCAAATACAGCTTATGTAGAGATTCATTCATTTATTGTTAGTGGTACCGTGCTATGTGCAAATTGGCTACTACATTACCTATAAAACAGTGACTGCACTTCAAAAGATAATGATTGGCTTTAAAACACTTAAAGATAGGCTAATAATGTGATGAGGCTATATAGTTGCACGTTTTTTCTTTACTTTTATTTCCACCTCTAAAATATTGCCTACCTCTGTCCCTCCCTCACCCCTATTGCCGTTGAAGCTGTTACAAATTCAGGCTTAACATTTACTCAGTGAGCTTCACTCAACATACACTTCAAATTTTCCAGAACTTTGCTTGCCAAGTCCTATCCCATATCAATTCCTGTGTACTTGCCACCTTTGTTAGCACTGACATCTATTGACTCCTTGTTCCCCAGTGAAGTGATTTCAAAATCTTCACCTCTTTTACAAATCTATCCATGGTTCCTCTTGCATCCCAGCTTGTACCCTTCACTTTTTTCACTTTGGTCTTCCATATCTTTCACCCCATCTTTATTCCACTATCTCTGGTAGAGCGCTTAGGCATCTGAAATTATTGTCTAACCCCTCTGCTGTGCTAAATCTCTTCTCATTTTCAAAACCTACATTTTTGATTATACCTCTGGCCACCTTGTTCGTTCTCCCCAAATTTCTTTAAGCGGTCTGCTTCCCCATTTTTGTTAATAGCTTGGGGACTTCTCTACATTTTGTTATTCTTCTTTTAGACTTGTTATTTGTTACTGTGCAGTGTTATAAAATAGCAAACAATTTATGGAAGGAGAAACCCTATTTTGTTCATTCTCAACCCTTTGCAAACATAACATCATCATCATCATCATCATAGGCAGTTCCTCAAACCGAGGATGACTTGCTTCCATGTCAAAAAGTTCACAGGCGTTTCAATGATGGACCTAAAATTCCAGGTCCGAACTAAATCTTGAAGGGTGGAAGATGCCTGTGCTTGGATTTTTTTTAACGTGTGGTGACCGTTGCACACCAGCCATATAACAATGGTTCATTGATCAACATGCAAATTACAGCTCTCATTCAGGAGCAGAAGTGAGAGAAAAAAAATCTCAAAAAATATTTTTCAAAATCATTGCAAATATAGTGAAAAAAGGTTGCTATGATTGTCCTCAACCCTCCTCGGTGAAGGAGCGGAACATTCTCCATTCCTGCTCCTGCTTGCTATTCAGCAACCTTTGCTGGTACTGCATTCACTGCAAATGAGTTCAGTATCATAGTGATATGCATAGTAAAATTAATCAGTAATATTACAAGTAATACAACTTAATGCACCAAAACTATACTTTTTAGTAATTTTTCTTTTAATAGGCAAAAGGTAGAATCACAGCTTCAGAAATTACTTGAAGATGGAGGCACTGAAAATGTATTCTATTTTGAAATGAAAGAATATGGTACGTATAATCCACATGCTGCTGACATTGTTTGCAGGAATATCTGTTCTAGGAAAATGGTGGATGCTCTTACAAAAACATGGTCTTGAAATTCCATGGAACTTCTACTGGTCTCCCATCGTAAGTGCAGCAAGACACTGATGCAGCTCCTAGGAAAATGGCATAAACAACAGACTACCAGTAGAATCAGAGCCCATACTCTTTTGTGTTTCTAGTTCATTTTTTTGAAGTCTTAAAAGAAGTTGCTTACTCCCCTGATGGCTTAGCAAGTTTATGTAGTGAATAACTGAGCCAAACTGATCAGAATGGTCCCAGGGCTGACCTCTGATTCATGCATACTCAGCTAATGTTAGCCAAGATGATGATAAAGATACTTGATCAGTACCTCTCCGTTCTTGGCCAGCAGTGGGGTAAGGCCTTGGGTGCTTGGGCCATAGGTGGTCTTGACTGCGCTGAAGAATCCACGCATGTTGTGGTTATCGGCTAGTTGCTGGATCTCCTGCGCTTTCTCCGCCCACCATCTGTTCTTTAGGTCGCGAGTTTTTTGTTGGACCTCGGCCTTCAGACGTCTGTAGAGCTGCTTTCTTGCTCTCAAGTTGTGTTGCTGTTTCCAGTCCAAGAATGCCTTGCGCCTGCGGCTTATTAGCTCCTGGATCTCTTGGTTGTTCTCGTCAAACCAGTCTTAGGGCTAGAACCTCCACTTGGGCGATATTTCCGGCGTGGGCGGTAAAAAAGGGTTTTCAGATCGCCAGCTTCTCGCCCATTCTCAAAGCACCTAGTCTCCATTTTGAAAATGGGCGTTACCGCGAGCGATCTGAAATGGGCGTTGGCGTAAAAGTTTTTTGACCATCTGCCATAAAGTGTCGCCGTCCTTAGCAACGGCATGGCAATGCTCGATTCCCGTGATTCAGGAGGTCAAGGGTCATCATGACATGTGCAGAAGAGAAGACAGAGAGAGAGGGAGCTCAGAGGCACTGAAAGCGTGAGTGGCTGTTGTGGGAGGCATGAAGGAGATTCACCAATAGCAAAAAGCCTTCTAAGCACCAAGAACATAGTTGGCACCGAGCTTTTGTCCAACAAATAAGATATAACATGGAAGGGATGGAGGAGGCCCCAGAGCTGGTAGCCAGGGCTCCCAGTGGTCCCGGAGCACGGCACTGCACCCCAAGGTGCCGCACCCCCATTGCCAACCATACATGAGAGCCAGCAGCAACATCTTGCTTCTGGCTCGGAGTACGTTCCCGCCTTGGGACCGTCCTCTCCCATATCCATCCAAGCAGCGTTTCGACCGTTACCTGACCCCCCGCACCCCCCCTACCCCAATGAAGCATCACCTGAGGAGCTCCTCGGCCAGGCGGCTTGGAGTCAGGAGGGGAAGGGGTAGAGGTGGGGAGGAGAAGCGGGGGTGGCAGGGGTGGGGGAGAGGAGAAGCGGCGGGGGGTCGCGGGCGGGAAGGGTTGATTTGTACAAAAATACTGATGGTTTCAGACTATTGTTCGGATTAAATGTTTTTTATTCAACAAAACCTTAGCATCAAAGGGTAGAATTACACTTAACTTCAATCAACTTAACTGTCACCAAGGTGATGCCCACCATTGATGTATCACCTGCACACCCAGCAGCGTGTCAGCCTTGTAAATAACACCAACGTTCTTTCAGGCAAAGCGATCATTGGTGAGCTCCTGACAGGTCAGCTAACATGCCACCACGGGCCCTTTCATGCGGTCTACGGGGGAGGGCGGGGGCATGGCTTCAGTGTCAGCCTGATTGTCTGGGCCGATGTCAGCGTCCGTCTCCTCTTCCTCTCTCTGGTGAGGTGAACTGTCAGACTCATCAGGCAATTCTTGTCCCCTCCTGATAGCCAAGTTGTGCAGCATGGAGCACACCACCACGAATTGAGCTACCTGCTCAGGGTGGTATTGGAGCTCGCCTCCTGAGTGATCCAGGCAGCTAAAGCGCTGCTTGAGCACTACAATGGTTTTCTCCATGATATTGCAAGTTGCTCTATGGCTCTCATTGTATCGCCTCTCAGCTTCGGTGCAGTTGTCATGCAGGGTGGCGAGGCCATATCCTTTGTCACCAAGCATCCAGCATTGACCTTGTAGCTGATTGTTAAACAAGCCACAAGGTCAATGCTGGATGCTCTCACGCAGGATGTGAGCATCATGGATGCTGCCTAGAAATGTAGCATTCACTGCCATAATAATTTGCTGGTGGTCGACAACCAGTTACACATTCAGGGTGTGGAATCCCTTGCGGTTCCTGAAAACCTCAGCATTCTGAAAAGGTGCCCGCATCGCAATGTACGTACAGTCTATTGCTCCCTGCACCTTGGGGAAGTTTGCAATTCTGGAGAATCCTAGAGCCCTCTCACTCTGTGCCTCCCTGGTCATAGGGCAGCTGATCAAGTCCCTCCTGCATGCGTACAGGGCGTCAGTGACCTGTCTAATGCAACGATGTGTGACATGCTGAGAAAGTCCGCAAATGTCTCCAGCTGTGGCCTGAAAAGAACCCGAGGCAGAGAACGACAATGCCGCGGTGACTTTGACCTCGCCGGACAGTGCAGTACTGATGGTGCTGGCAGGCTGCAGATCTGCCCTTATCAGCTGACATACCTCAGTGATAACCTCTTTGTGGAAGCACAGTCTCCGAAGGCAGGTGGTTTCGGGCAAGTCAAGGTAAGAATGCTTCTCCTTGTACTTGCGGGGGGTGTAACGTCTGGTCCTCCTCATCAGCCTGTCACGTCTTACATTGGGCACATAATGCAGTGGAGTGTACCTTCAGCGATCTTGAGTCTGCTGCATGTAATTGGTCATCAAGAGAGGGTGAGAAAGGACAGGCTGCATTGCAGTAGCTCTCTGTTTTCCAACACTGGTCACAAATAAGGAATGTCGCGACGAAGACACCTATTCAATTCCAATCGGTCACAGTATAGTCAAGATGTTTGCAGAGATGTTCACATCAACTCCAACGATCTGCAGAGTACATCCGAACTCTGCCGAGGTTGAAGCACAGCAGCCTTTTAAATGACGCGACATGTGATCTAGAACATGGTGTCCATAACGCTGTGATTAGTTCCACTTTTTCTGGGCGGTTTTTGGGCGAGCGATATTGTGGGCGATATGTGTGCAAGGTGGTGAAATTGACGCTGGGCAATCTCATGGACGCTAGTTTCGATAAATATCCTCTTTGCGACAAAAAAAGTGGGCGGGCGGTATTACTGAATCTCGCCGTTAAATCAGTGCAGAAATTAATGCTGGGCGATATTATGGGCGTTGATTTCGCCCATTCTGCTGATTCCGCCCAAAAAAGCTGGGCGGACGGTAATATTTTTTCCCAGCGTTAAGCACATGGGGAAAGTAAAGCTCTGTGATAAGTTTCCTAAAAATGCCCGTCAGTTTCCATTTTGTACCAAAATGGGCGATATATGAGCGCTATATGTCATTTCAGCAGTAAAATGGGCATGAAGTGGGCGTTAAGCATGCAAAAAAAGCGGAGGTTCTAGCCCTTGGTGTTTCCTGGCCAAGTGACCGAGCATCTCTTCACAGGTGCTAATTATAGAGGCCTTGAGGGCAGAAGAGGTGCTGTGGACATTCTGCATCTCTGGGCCATTGGGAGTCGCCAAGTTGACAGTGAGGCGCTGGCTGAATTGGACATTCTTAGCCGGGTCTTGGAGTGCTCCTGCGGCATTGTTTCTGTTGCCGTCACTGTTTTAGGGCTGTGTTGATGGATATGACAGAGTGGATTAGACGGTGGTCCATCCAGCAATTGTCAACTTATCAGGGGAGGGGTTAAACTAATATGGCAGGGGGATGGGAACCTATGCAGGGAGATAGAGGGAAGTAGAATGGGAGCAGAAGCAAAAGATAGAAAGAAGAAAAGTAAAAGTGGAGGGCAGAGAAACCCAAGGCAAAAATCAAAAAGGGCCACATTGCAGCAAAATTCTAAAAGGGCAAAGTATGTTAAAAAGAAAAGCCTGAAGACTGTGTGCCTTAATGCAAGGAGTAGCCTTAATAAGGTGGATGAATGAACTGCACAGGCAGCAATTAATGAATATGATATAATTGGCATCACAGAGACATGGCTCCAGGGTGACCAAGACTGGGAACTCAACATCCAGGGGTATTCAACATTCAGGAAGGATAGACAGAAAGGAAAAGACAGTGGGGTAGCGTTGCTGGTTAAAGAGGAAATTAACGCAATAGTAAGGAAGGACATTAGCTTGGATGATGTGGAATCTGTATGGGTGGAACTGCGGAATACCAAAGGGCAGAAAACACTAGTGGGAGTTGTGTACAGACCACCAAACTGTAGTAGTGAGGTTGGGGACAGCATCAAACAAGAAATTAGGGATGTGTGCAATAAAGATACAGCAGTTATTATGGGCGACTTTAATCTACATATAGATTGGGCTAACCAAACTGGTAGCAATACGGTGGAGGAGGATTTCCAGGAGTGTATTAAGGATGGTTTTCTGGACCAATATGTCGAGCAACCAACTAGAGAGCAAGCCATCCTAGACTGGGTGATGTATAATGAGAAAGGACTAATTAGCAATCTTGTAGTGCGAGGCCCCTTGGGAAAGAGTGACCATAATATGGTAGAATTATTTATTAAGATGGAGAGTGACACAGTTAATTCAGAGACTAGGATCCTGAACTTAAGGAAAGGTAACTTCGATGGTATGAGACGTGATTTTGGCTAAAATAGACAGGCAAATGATACTTAAAGGGTTGTCGGTGGATAGGCAATGACAAACATTTAAAGATCACATAGATGAACTTCAACAATTGTACATCCCTGTCTGGAGTAAAAAGAAAATGGGGAAGGCGACTCAACCGTCGCTAACAAGGGAAATTAGGGATAGTGTTAAATCCAAGGAAGAGGCATGTAAATTGGCCAGAAAAAGCAGCAAACCTGAGGACTGGTAGAAATTTAGAACTCAGCAGAGGAGAACAAAGGGTTTAATTAGGAAGTAGAAAATAGAGTATGAGAGGAAGCTTGCCGGGAACATAAAAACTGACTGCAAAAGCTTCTATAGATATGTGAAGAGAAAAGGATTAATGAAGATGAACGTAGGTCCCTTGCAGTCAGATTCAGGTGAATTTATAATGGGGAACAAAGAAATGGCAGACCAATTGAACAAATACTTTGGTTCTGTCTTCACGAAGGAAGACACATATAACCTTCCGGAAGTACTAGGAAACCGAGGGTCTAGTGAGAAGGAGGAACTGAAGGATATCCTTATTAGGCTGGAAATTGTGTTATGGAAATTGATGGGATTGAAGGCCAATAAATCCCCAGGGCCTGATAATCTGTATCACAGAGTACTTAGGGAAGTGGCCCTAGACATAGTGGGTGCATTGGTGATCATTTTCCAACAGTCTATCGACTCTAGATCAGTTCCTATGGACTGGAGGGTAGCTAATGTAACACCACTTTTTAAAAAAGGAGGGAGAGAGAAAACGGTAATTATAGACCAGTTAGCCTAATATCGTAGTGGGAAAATTGTTGGAATCAATTATTAAAAATGAAATAACAGCGCATTTGGAAAGCAGTGACAGGATCGGTCCAAGTCAGCATGGATTTATGAAAGGGAAATCATGCTTGACAAATCTGGAATTTTTTGAGGATGTAACTGGTAGAGTGGACAAGGGAGAACCAGTGGATGTGGTGTATTTGGACTTTCAAAAGGCTTTTGACAAGGTTCCACACAAGAGATTGGTGTGCAGAATTAAAGCACATGGTATTGGGGGTAATGTACTGACGTGGATAGAGAACTGGTTGGCAGACAGGAAGCAGACAGTCGGGATAAACAGGTCCTTTTCAGAATGGCAGGCAGTGACTAGTGGGGTGCCGCAGGGCTCAGTGCTGGGACCCCAGCTATTTACAGTATACATTAATGATTTGGATAAAGGAATTGGGTGTAATATCTCCAAGTTTGCAGATGACACTAAACTGGGTGGAGGTGTGAGCCGTGAGGAGGATGCTAAGAGGCTACAGGGTGACTTGGACAGGTTAGGTGAATGAGCAAATGCCTGGCAGATGCAGTATAATGTGGATAAATGTGAGGTTATCCACTTTTGGAGAAAAAACACGAAGGCAGAATATTATCTGAATAGCGACAGATTAGGAAAAGGGGAGGTGCAGCGAGACCTGGGTGTCATGGTACATCAGTCATTGAAAGTTGGCATGCAGGTACAGCAGGCGGTGAAGAAGGCAAATGGTATGTTGGCCTTCATAGCTTGGGGATTTGAGTATAGGAGCAGGGAGGTCTTATTGCAGTTGTACAGAGCCTTGGTGAGGCCTCTCAAGGAATATTGTGTTCAGTTTTGGTCTCCTAATCTGAGGAAGGACGTTCTTGCTATTGAGGGAGTGCAGCGAAGGTCACCAGATTGCTTCCCGGGATGGCAGGACTGACATATGACGAGAGACTGGATCGACTGGGCCTGCATTCACTGGAGTTTAGAAGGATGAGAGGGGATCACATCGAAACATATAAAATTCTGACGGGACTGGACAGGTTAGATGCAGGAAAAATGTTCCCGATGTTGGGAAAGTCCAGAACCAGGGGACACAGCCTAAGGATAAGGGGTAAACAATTTAGGACTGAGATGAGGAAAAACTTCTTCACTCAGAGAGTTGTTCACCTGTGGAATTCCCTACCGCAGAGAGTTGTTGATGCCAGTTCATTGGATATATTCAAGAAGGAGTTAGATATGGCCCTTACGGCTAAAGGGATCAAGGGGTATGGAGAGAAAGAAGGAATGGGGTACTGAGGTGGATGATCAGCCATGATCTTATTGAATAGTGGTGCAGGCTCGAAGGGTCGAATGGCCTACTCCTGCACCTATTTTCTATGTTTCAATGTTTCATGGCGCGGGTGATGCGCACGTCCTTGGTTCAGTCGCTCGGACCATGATGTAGTCTAGCAGATGCCAGTGCTTGGAGTGAGGGGGCTGCCATGAAGCCTTATACTTATCTTTCTGACAAAAGAGGCTGATGGTTATAACAAGGCCATGTTCTAAGCATTTTGTCAGGAGGAGGGTACCATTGGAGTTGTTTTTCCCTACCCACTCTCTGCCAATCACACCTCCCTAAAGGTCTGTGTCCTTTCCAAATCTGGCATTAAAGTCATTAAAGTCACGCAGGAGGATCAACTTGTTGTCTGTTGGTACTCAGGATAGGTATTATTCACGGCTGGAGTAGAACTCCTCTTTGGTCTCGCCTGTAGCTTTCAGTGTTGGGGCATTCACGCTGAAGACCGTAGCGCACTGGTTCTGGGCTAGGGTTATCCGAAGAGTCATGCAGCGTTCATTTATCCCGCAGGGGGAATCTCTGAGACGACCAACTCGTTCATTTTTTATGGCGAAGCCAACCCCATGGAGGTGGCGATCTTCTTCTGGTTTACCTTTCCAGAAGAAGGTGTAACCACCACATTGTTCCTTGAGCTGGCCTTCCCCTGCCCTCCAGGTCTCGCTTAGGGCGGCAATGTCGATGTTGAAACATCTTGGTTCCCGGGCAACGATAGCAATACGCCGTTCCGGTATGTCGCTGTTGGGTTGTCCATGAGAGTCCTGATGTTCCAGATCCCAAACTTCATTTTGAAGGGTGGAAGATGCCTGTGCGTGAATTATTTTAACATGTGGTGGCCGTTGCACACCAGCTACTTCATGGACTTGACAGAGCAAGGTCTTAGTCCAGTGGCAAGTGGGTCCATGATGATTGAAGACCAGGCTCCTACTGTCTCCTTTTTCCTGCCAGCAGGACCTCTCTCCCTAGGTTTCATAGGATGCAGTGGCGGCCTCACAAACTTGCTGTTAGCCCGTGCTGCACCGCTCCTGGGCCCAATCCCGCTGCTGATCCATGCTGCGCTGCTCCTGGGCCACGACCCCGCCACTCCTGTGCCACGACCCGGCTGCTGGTCTATGCTACGTCGCTCCTGTGCCACGACCCTGCTACTGGTCTATGCTGCTCTGCTCCTGGGCCGCTACCCCGCTGCTGGGCCATGCTGCACCGCTCTGGGCCACGACTCTGCTGCTGGTCTATGCTGTGCTGGTGGAGGGTAGCCAATGTAACCCCACTTTTTAAAAAAGGAGGGAGAGAGAAAACTGGGAATTATAGACTGGTCAGCCTGACCTCAGTCGTGGGTAAAATGATGGAATCAATTATTAAGGATGTCATAGCAGCGCATTTGGAAAGAGGTGACATGATAGGTCCAAGTCAGCATGGATTTGTGAAAGGGAAATCATGCTTGACAAATCTTCTGGAATTTTTTGAGGATGTTTCCGGTAGAGTGGACAAGGGGGAACCAGTTGATGTGGTGTATTTGGACTTTCAGAAGGCTTTCGACAAGGTCCCACACAAGAGATTAACGTGCAAAGTTAAAGCACATGGGATTGGGGGTAGTGTGCTGACGTGGATTGAGAACTGGTTGGCAGACAGGAAGCAAAGAGTAGGAGTAAATGGGGACTTTTCAGAATGGCAGGCAGTGACTAGTGGGGTACCGCAAGGTTCTGTGCTGGGGCCCCAGCTGTTTATATTGTACATTAATGATTTAGACGAGGGGATTAAATGTAGTCTCTCCAAATTTGCGGATGACACTAAGTTGGGTGGCAGTGTGAGCTGCGAGGAGGATGCTATGAGACTGCGGAGTGATTTGGATAGATTAGGTGGGTGGGCAAATGCATGGAAGATGAAGTATAATGTGGATAAATGTGAGGTTATCCACTTTGGTGGTAAAAACAGAGAGACAGACTATTATCTGAATGGTGACAGATTAGGAAAAGGGGAGGTGCAACGAGACCTGGGTGTCATGGTACATCAGTCATTGAAGGTTGGCATGCAGGTACAGCAGGTGGTTAAGAAAGCAAATGACATGTTGGCTTTCATAGCGAGGGGATTTGAGTACAGGGGCAGGGAGGTGTTACTACAGTTGAACAGGGCATTGGTGAGGCCACACCTGGAGTATTATGTACAGTTTTGGTCTCCTAACCTGAGGAAGGACATTCTTGCTATTGAGGGAGTGCAGCGAAGGTTCACCAGACTGATTCCCAGGATGGCGGGACGGAAATATCAAAAAGACTGGATCAACTGGGCTTGTATTCACTGGAGTTCAGAAGAATGAGAGGGAATCTCATAGAAAAGTTTAAAATTCTGATCGGTTTAGACAGGTTAGATGCAGGAAGAATGTTCCCAATGTTGGGGAAGTCCAGAACCAGGGGACACAGTCTAAGAATAAGGGGTAAGCCATTTAGGACCGAGATGAGGAGAAACTTTTTCACCCAGAGAGTGGTGAACCGGTGGAATTCTCTACCACAGAAAGTTGTTGAGGCCAATTCACTAAATATATTCAAAAAGGAGTTAGATGTAGTCCTTACTACTAGGGGGATCAAGGGGTATGGCGAGAAAGAAGGAATGGGGTACTGAAGTTGCATGTTCAGCCATGAACTCATTGAATGGCGGTGCAGGCTCGAAGGGCCGAATGACCTACTCCTGCACCTATTTTCTATGTTTCTATGCTCCTGGGCCACGATCCTGCCGCTCCTGAGCCACGGCCCGGCTGCTGGTCCACGCTGCGCCGTTCCTGGGCCACGACCTCTGTTCCTCGTTGATCTCTGACCTCCGGGCCCTCCGCTGCTCTCTGATCTCTGGGCCTCCACTGCTCTCCGACCTCCGGGCCTCACGCTGCTCTCCAACCTCCGGCCCAAGCACCCAAGGCCCTACCCCACTGCTGGCCAAGAACGGCGAGGTACTTATCAAGGACAGAGAGGCGGTTAGTGCTCACTGGAAGGAGCACTTCGAAGATCTCCTCAACCGAGACTCTGTCTTTGACGTGCCTGTCCTCTACACCATCCCGCAGCATGCTACCCACCACCATCTCGGCACAAATCCAGCCTGGCATGAGATAGAAAAGTCCATCTGACAACTGAAAAACAACCAGGCCTCGGGAGTAGATGGAATCCCCGCCGAAGCACTAAAACATGGTGGAGAAGCACTTTTGGTGCGAATACACAATCCCATTTCTCTCATCTGGAAGGAGGAAAGCATGCCTGGGGACCTCAGAGACGCGGTAATCGTGACCATCTTCAAAAAAGGCGACAAATCCAATTGCGATAACTGCAGAGGAATTTGCCTGCTGTCTGCCACAGAGAAAGTCATCGCAAGAATCCTCCTCAATCGCATTCTCCCTGTGCTGAAGAACTCCCAGAGTCACTATAAGGGGCACAATGGACATGATCTTCACTGCGCGACAAATCCAAGAGAAATGCTGGGAACAGCACCAACCGCTGTACATGGCTGCATTTGACCTCAGAGAGGCCTTCGGCACTGTCAATCGTGAGGGATTATGGAGCATCCTCCTCAAATTCGGCTGCCCCCTAAAGTTTGTCACTATCCTTCGCCTGCTTCACGATGACATGCAAACCGTGATCTTGACCAATGGATCCACCACAGATCCAATTCACGCTTGGACCGGGGTCATGCAAGGCTTTGTCTTTCCACCAACACTGTTCTCAATCTTCCTTGCTGCAATGCTCCATCTCGTCCTCAGTAAGCTCCTCGCTAGAGTGGAGTTAATTTACAGAACAAACGGGAATCTGTTCAACCTCCGCCGGCTCCAGGCCACATCCAAGGTCGGCCCATCCTCTGTCATTGAATTACAGTACGCAAACAACGCCTGCATCTGCGTACACTCGGAGGCTGAACTCCAAGCCATCGGCAACACCTTCACCGAAGTATACGAGAGCATGGATCTTACACCACGCATCCGTAAGTCAAAAATTCTCTACCAACCTGCCTCCACCACACAGTACTGCTCCCCGGTTATCACAATCCACGACGAGGCCTTGGACAACGTGGACCATTTTCCATACCTTGGGAGCCGACTGTCAATAAGGGCAGACGTCGATGATGAAGTCCAACACTGCCTTAAGTGTGCCAGTGCAGCCTTTGATCGCCTGAAGAAGAATGTTTGAAGATCAGACCTCAAACCCGGCACTAAGCTCACGGTCTACAGAGCAGTAGTGACACCCGCCCTCCTATATGCCTCAGAGACATGGACTATGTACAGCAGGCACCTCAAAGCACTGGAGAAGTACCACCAGCACTGCCTCCGCAAGATTCTGCAAATACATTGGCAGGATAGGCACACCAACGTTGACGTTCTCACTCAGGCCAACATCACCAGCATCGAAGTACTAACCACGCTCTATCAACTCCGTTGGGCAAGCCACGTCGTCCGCATGCCTGATACGAGATTCCCAAAACAAGCACGCTACTTGGAGCTCCGACATGGCAAGCGAGCCCCAGGTGGGCAGAGGAAACGCTTTCAAGCCTCTTGGGAAAAAGTGCAACATCCCTACCGACACCTGGGAATCCCTCACCCAAGATCGCACAAGGTGGAGAAAAAGCATCCGGGAAGGCGCCAAACAACTCTAGTTTCTACGCCGAGAACAAGCTGAAGCCAAGCGTAAACAGCAGAAGAAGCGCGCGGCAACCCAAGCACCGCACCCGCCCGTTCCTTCAACCACTGTCTGCCCCACCTGCGACAGAGACTGTAGGTCCCGTATAGGACTCATCAGTCACATGAGAACTCATTTTTTGTGTGGAAGCAAGTCATCCTCGACTCCGAGGGACTGCCTAAGAAGAAGAAGAAGAAGAAGAAGAAGAAGAAGAAGAAGAAAGATTCTATAATTGTCTAATCACCCCTGGGATAAGAATTTGTGGTTTGTGGGCTTACACCAGAAAAATAACCAGAAAAGCTTTTGGATTGTTGTACAAACAGAGTCACTATTGTCCTTCAGGGAAGGGAACCTGCCTCCCCACCTGGTCTAGCCTTTGTGTGATTCCAGTCCCACAATATATGATTGACTTGGGATAATATCTCAGTTTGGGCAATAAATACTGCCTTTACCCACATCTAAGAGAAAATAACAACATTTTTTGTGTGCAAATGTAAGGTGAAGACGAGATCAGGCTTGTTTGCAGTCAAATAGCGAGTCAACACTGTCAAACCTCAGTTATTAAAAATAATCTCTTGGGCGAGGTACTAGAAGACAGCTAGTACCCTTGGGACTATACTCTTAACAAGGAGACAAGTAAGTAGCAGAGAGGGGAAAAAAAGCAGCTGCTTTCTAATATAATTTTCTCTTCACCTCCTTTCTGCAATTGTTGCTCTTATATCTTAAAAATGGGAACTGTAAAGTAAGATAAACTTCCAGGGCATTAATATCGCTGTTAAAATTCTGAAGTCCGTGCTCTTGCCACTAAAGAGTGTTCTGCGCTAAGAGAATGGCAAAAGATCCAAAGTGTATTGTTTAGAAGGCATAGGTTTTACATGCAGCAGGCTGAGAGGTTGAAGCACTCGGGTTCTCCCCAATCAGTACAGCAAAATAATTTTGCTATTACTGACCTGATATTTTGCAATAATTGGGAAGGTACCCGCAAAACAGGTGCCTAAACATCAAATAGGCTGGGTGGAGGGCGCCCACTCATTAAGTGCAAGTGTGTCGCCTGCCATCAACTGCTCCATAGGTGTCCAGGACGCATACCAGAACAATTTAAAACAATGAATAAAATATTCAAATTAGGGTCCCACACTTGTTGGAGGACTCTTTTTATTTTCTGATACTGGTTTACCTCAGCACTGGACACGTGAAAAACCTGTCCAGTAACTTGTGGCACTGCCAAGCATGAAGGACCATTCAGCAGCAGTATTTTAAAAGATTCACCCACTACTTACAGGTTAGTTGCTGGTCAGCATCTGTGCATTATTTGGCCTATTTTCTGACTGTGAAAACTTAATTCTGACTAGAAGATTTTGCAACTGCTGGACTGCTTTTGGCTGCCTTCCAAACAATTGCACATCCGTCATGGCTGGTCAGGTAAGGCTGTCTTTAGGTCTGGAGGAGGAGGGGGAGCAGCAAGGAAGACAGGAGCAGCTCGCAGAGGGAGGAGGAGGCCACTGCATAGGAAGCTGTCATTGAGCTATGTCACCTGCTGCAGCCACAACAGCACTGCCTGTAGCTGTAGAGGTCACCATGTCCCTTAACCTTCATGCCACTGGGTCCTTTCAGATGACAATCAATGACATTTCTCAGTTTTATATCAGGGAAGTCATCGAGGCAGAATACCTAAATCTCTTTCCCCGTGGTCAGAGCAAAGCAGGATGAGAGAGCACTCGGCTTTGCATGCATTGCAGCTTCATCAGGGTGCAAGGTGCCATCGACTGCCCTCACATTGCCTTGCACACTCCCCATCCCTGACATCTTTGTCACAAGAAAAGTATGTCACTGAGCAGCTGCAGGACATTTTGAGGGGAGAGGTGACCAGCCAGAAGTCGTGGTCCATATTGGTATCAATGACATAGGTAGAAAAAGGGATGAGGTCCAGCAGGCAGATTTTAGGGAGCTAGGAAAGAGATTAAAAAGTAGTACCTCAAAGGTAGTAATCTCCGGATTACTTCCGGTGCCACGAGCTAGTGAGTATAGAAATAGGAGGATAGAGCAGATGAATGCATGGCTGGAGAGATGGTGCAGGAGGAAAGACTTTAGATTCCTGGGACATTGGGATCAGTTCTGGGGGAGATGGGACCTGTGCAGGCCAGACAGGGTGCGCCTCAATAGAGCCGGGATTAATATCCTCACAGTGGGGGTTGCCAATGCAGTTGGGGAGGGTTTAAACTAATTTGACAGGGGATGGGCACCAGCATGTAACATCAGTAAGGAGAAACAATGTGCACAAAGGATTGGGAGAGAGAGATAGCACTAGAATAAGAAATAGTACAGTATTTGGTCTGGTCAGACTAAGAGAGAATACAAGAAGGTCTAAGATAGGTTTACAGTGCATGTATGTAAATGCACAAAGTGTGGTAAAAGAGGTTGGTGAGCTGCAGGTACAAATAGCCACATGGGAATATGATGTTGTGGCGATAACGAAGAAAAGGGCAGGATTGAATACTAAATAATCCTGGATATAAGGTGTTCAGGAAAGATAGGGAAGGAAAAAAAGGAGATGGGGTGGCAGTATTGATTAAGGAGAATATTACAGTGCTGGAGAGAGAGGATATCCTGGAGGGGTCAAGGACAGAATCTATTTGGTTTGAGTTGAGAAACAATAGAGGTGCTATTACACTACTGGTTGTATTCTATAGGAAACCAACTAGTGGGAAGGATACAGAGGAGCAAATTTGCAGAGAAATTATATAGAGGTGCAAGAACTATAGAGTAGTGATAATGGGGGACTTCAATTATTCTAATGTAGACTGGGATAGTAATAGCGTAAAGGGCAGAGAGGGGAAAGAATTTCTGAAGTGTGTTCAAGAGAACTTTCTTGATCAGTATGTTTCCGACCCAACGAGGAAGGAGGCATAGCTGGATCTAGTTCTGGGGAATGAGTTGGGTCAAGTGGAGCAAGTGTCAGGCGGGAAACATTTAAGGAACAGAGATCATAGTATCACAAGGTTTAGATTAGCTATGGAAAATAACAAAGAACAATCTAGAGTTAAAATACTTAATTGGAGGAGGATCAATTTCAGTGGGATGAAAGTGGAGCTAGCCCGGGTGATTTCGAATCAAAGATTGGCAGGCAAAACTTTAATCGAACAGTGGGCTGCCTTTAAAGAGATGATTCGTGCACAGTCAAGGTACATTCCCATGAGAGGGAAAGATAGGGCAACTAAAACCAGATCTCCCTAGATGACGAAAGGGATAGAGAATAAGATGAAGTTGAAAAAGGAGCCGTATGGCAGATGTCAGGTTGAGAATACGTGGGAACCAGACTGAACATCGAAAGTCCAGAGGGGAAATGTAAAATGAAATGAGGGGCAAAGAGAGAGTATGGGAATAGAATGGCAGTTAACATAAAAGGGAATCCAAAAGTCGTCTTTAGCCATATAAACAATAAACGGGTAGTAAGAGGAGGGATGGGAACCAATTAGGGATCAAAAAGGAGTCCCATGCATGTAGGCAGACGGTATGACTCTGGTTCTAAAAGAGTACTTTGCATCTATCTTTACCAAGGAAGAAGATGCTGCCAAAGTCATAGTAGTTGAGATACTGGATCGGATAAAAATTGATAAAGAGGAGGTACTAGAAAGGCTGGCTGTACTTAAAGGAATGCATTCTATGATGCTAAAGGAAGTTAAAGAGGAAATCGCGGAGTTACTGGCCATAATCTTCCAATCCTCCTTCGATAAGGGGATGGTGGCAGAGAACTGGAGAATTACAAATGTTACACCCTTGTTCAAAAAAGAGTGTAAGGATAAACCCAGCAACTACAGACCAGTCAGTTTAACCTCGGTAGTGGGGAAGCTTTTAGAAATGGTCATTCGGGACAAAATTAACAGTCATTTGGACAAGTTGGATTAATTAAGGAAAGCCAGCACAAATTTGTCAAAGGCAAATCGTGTTTAACTAACTTGATTTGAGTTTTTTGATGAGGTAACAGAGAGGGTTGATGAGGACAATGCGATTGATATGGTATTCATGGACTTCCAAAAGGCATTTGATAAAGTGCCAAATAATAGGCTTGCCAGCAAAGTTAAAGCCCATGGAATAAAATGGACAATGACCGCGAACTCCTGCCTCATGGCTGTTACCGCCCCCAAATGGAGCGCTACGCAATTTCACCCTCATAGAGTATAAAAGTTAAGGAAGTTATAAAGAACTTTTATAGAACTTTGGTTTGGCCTCATTTTGGAGTATTGTGTCCAATTCTGGACACCGCACTTTAGGAAGGATGTGAAGGCCTCTGAGGGAGTGCAGGAAAGATTTACAAGATTGGTTCCAGGGATGAGGGACTTCAGTTAAGTAGGTAGACTAGAGTAACTTGGATTGTTCTCCTTTAGAGCAGAGAAGATTAAGAGGAGATTTGATAGAGGTCTTCAAAATCATGAGGGCTCTAGACAGAGTAGATAGAGAGAAACTGTTACTATTGGTGAAAGGGTCAAGAACCAGAGCACACAGATTTAGGCTGAACCAAAGGCGACTTGAAGAAAATCTTTTTTACGCAGCGAGTGGTTGGGATCTGGAATGCACTGCTCTGAAAGGGTGCTGGAGGCAGATTCAGTTGTGACTTTCAAAAGAGAATTGAACAGGGCTATGGGGAAAGGGCAGACGAGTGGGACTAGCTGAAGTACTCTTGCAGAGAGCTGGCATGGGCTTGAGAGACCGAATGGCGGCCTCCTGTGCTGTAACCATTCTATGATTCCGCTTGCTCAGCGTCCAGCTGGTTTGCGACCACAGGCAGTTCATCATGCAGGTCTGTGTCGGGTTTCCTGGCAGCATTCATGCACCTGTCCTCTGTGCTGCCTATATTCCAATTAGACTACTAGGACAAGGACTAACCCCTTCAGATATGGCTCATGATTCCTGTCAGGAACCAGGACACAGAGCAGGCCTACAATGATACCCATGCTGCCTCCAGGAACATCATTGAGTAGACAGTTAGACTCCTTAAATAACCTTTAAACTTGCCTACACTGCTCAACAATTTCAGACCATAACCTCTGCCCATATTTTGTTCCCTTTCCTCCTTTATTTTAAACCCACCACCTTTTTGTGCTCTTTTCCATGGCAGCTGATGATGATTCTGCCATTCACATCTGGACTCATCTTTTGTGTTAGCTTGTGCCATTCCCACCTTCTTTTTGCCCATCATCCCTTTTGTCTCTTAAATCTCTTTTGTCTTCCACCCTATCGCAGACCTTCCCTTTTGTTCTTTCCTCCCCTCCCCCTTTCAGTGCCCCTGCACTTCCTTAAGTATCCGTTACATCTCAAACTTTTCCAGGTCTGACGAAGTGTCACAGACCTGAAATGTTAACTCTGTTTGTCTCCACAGATGCTGCTTGACCTGCTGAGATTACCAGCATTTTCTGTTTTTATTTCAGATTCCAGCAGTATTTTGCTTTTATAATTAAGAATCAGTCTTGTGAAAACCCTTAGTGCTTGTTTACCTATTCTGGTGCTCCCACAAGGTATATCCCCAGTGGCTACAGCTTGAGAGGTGAAAGGCTGCTGAGCTGTTATTGAGAATATTTCACATGGTTATGGTGGGCGACCTCGAGCAGCTTTAAAAAGGGAGAAATGGATAAACCAAGTAATTACAGGCCAGTCAGTCTAACCTCAGTAGAAATTATTGGAAAAAAACTCAGGATAAATCTTAATTTAGAAAGACGGATTAATCAAGGACAGTCAGCATGGATTTGTTAAGGGAAGGTCGTGTCTGACTAAATTAATTGCATTTTTGAGGAGGTAACAAGGAGGGTCGATGAGGATTTGATGACGTGTATATGGATTTTAGCAAGGCTTTTGATAAGGTCCCACATGGCAGACTGCTCATGAAAGTAAAAACCCATGGGATCCAAGGCAAAGTGGCAAATTGGATCCAAAATTGGCTCAGAGGCACGAAGCAAAAGGTAATGGTCGATGGGTGTTTTTGTGAGTGGAAGGCTGTTTCCAGTGGGATTCCGCAGGGCTCAGTAATAGGTCCCTTGCTTTTGTGGTATGTATCAATGATTTAGACTTGAATATAGGGGATATGATTAAGAAGTTTGCAGATGATACAAAACTTGGCCGTGTTGTTGATAATGAAGAAGAAAGCTAGACTGCAGGAAGATATCAGTGGACTGGTCAGGTAGGCAGACAGTCGCAAATGGAATTCAATCCAGAGAAGTATGATTTGGGGAGGACAAACAAGAGAATACACAAGATTTGGAACAGAGGAAGCTGAGGGGAGACCTAATTGAGGTGTATAAAATTATGAGGGGCCCAGATCGAGTGGATATGAAGGACCTATTTCTTTTAGCAGAGAGGTCAATAACCAGGGGCATAGATTTAAAGTATTTGGTAGGATGATTAGAGGGGATTTGAGGAGAAATCTTTTGACCCAGACGTTGGTGGGGATCTGGAACTCACTGCCTGAAAGGGTGGTAGAGGCAGAAACCCTCATAGCATTTAATGATCTCAGCAAACTTGGCTACATTACACTCGGTCCCTTCATCCAAGTCATTAATATAGATTGTAAATAGTTGAGGCCCCACCACCGATCCCTGCGGCACCCCACTAGTTACTATTTGCCAACCGGAAAATGACATTTAGCCTGACTCTGTTTTCTGTTAGTTAGCCAATCCTCTATCCATGCTAGTATATTACCCCCAAGCCTGTGAACTTTTATCTTGTGCAGTAACCTTTTATGTGGCACCTTATCGAAAACCTTCTGGAAATCCAAATACATCACATCCACTGGTTCCCCCTTATCCACCCTGCTCGTTACATCCTCAAAGAACTCCAGCAAATTTGTCAAACATGATTTCCCTTTCATAAAGCTGACTCTGCTTGATTGAATTATGCTTATCTAAATGTCCTGCTACTGTTTCCTGAATGTTGGACTCCAGCATTTTCCCAATGACAATCGGCTAACAGTTGGGGCACTACATCTTCAGGAGAGAAGTGGAGAGGATTTTTTTTAAGAGCAAATATATTTATTATATATTAAAAGCCTTGAATCTGCATACACTTCCTATTGTGTAACACTTACTTCCTATAATACACTTTTGCTGTCACTCTCTTGTTTTGACACTTTCACTGTCAGACTTCTCCCGTGACACATTGATGATTGGCTCAAAGTAAAACAACGGCAAATCACAACTGAAGAGGTAGAGAACATACACAACAAAAATGAGGAGACTGCTACTTAAAAACTATCTTGAAGTTATGAAAAGAACCAATCCTAATAATCAATCAGGAGAACCTACCAATAAAAGAAAGGAGAAGGTAAACTTTGTTAATTGGTTCAAAGTGAAATGGCAGAAAATCAGATCGGAAGAAGTAGAGAACTCATGAATTAAAAGCAAAACAAGCAGCTGGACAACTGTTGAGAAACTACCAAAAAATGATGAAATAGATAATCCTATATGACAAGTCAGGATAACTTGACAAAAAAAGAGAATGTGAACCAATTGAATCAGTCACAACACTTTTTGAATAAAAATATTCCACTTTTTTTTCTCAGCAACCAAAATTTCTATGTCCAAATTGTTTTAAAGCAGCAAATATGCTAACAGATTCCTGTATTTTTAACCTCAGTAATAGAGGGCATTAGAATTCAGTTAATTGAGGGCCTGGTCACGGAAGAGAATGAAAAGCACTTGGAGGGAAGCCACATGGCACAAGCAGGATAAACACAAATCCTGAGGCCAAGTGTCAGGGCTGTCCACTTTCAAAAGAATTGGGGATCAGAAAGTAGCAGGGATTGGGCTGCTTTTGGAAATCTGAGTGCAATGGTGGATTGAGGGGTCTTCAGCAGCAGCAGATGTTAATGGAATTGATGACATGTTGGCACCCAGGGGAACCCAGGTTGTGAGTCACAGTAAGTGTGGAGAGTTAATTTAAGAACTCGTACAATTGAATAGACTGCCAATGTTCACTGTCAAGGCCCACTTGAATATAGTGGTGATGGGTGAGTGGGACATGGAGCGGAATAGGATTCAGGCAGCTAAAGATTGTCTGGCATCTGTTGTTTTGTTCTCCAGCAAGAGATCAATATTTTCAGGAGTGAAAAGGGGAGTGCAGTGAAGGAAACTGGTCTCAAAGAATTTGTGGGAGAAGTACAAATAAAAAATAATTTCAGTGGTGCCTGAGGACAACGTTAAACCAATGTCTGTCATACACGACAATATAAATGTTCTGCAGAGAAAGCTGAATGAGGAAAGGTATTTGCACTGTGAACAAAAAAAAATTAGACAAAGTTCAAATTTGAAAGAATTTTGTTTTGTAGGGTGATTTTAACCCACCCCACCAGTTGGGAATGAGGCGGTAGCACAGTTAAAACTGCCTCCGAAAACTTACCACCCCATTCCTGCTTGATTCCCACTCATCACCACCTTAACTAAGCCCGGTTTTTAGGTGGCCAAGGGGCCAGCCTTACTCAGGCAGGAGCCTCATTAATACATGCAAATTGTGGTTCTATGATGTAATTAGGAAACCAATGGCATTTTAGCCACTGACTGAGCAGGGTGCCCACCGTGGTCCACGAAGGAAGTCTGGCCCTCTGCTGCCCTCGGCTCCCACTCCCAACCTTGAGACCTGCCAAAACTCCTTTACCTCCCTGCTGCGAGTTACTTGAATGCTGCCAGACTTGCCATACCCCTACTCAGTTAAAATCACCCCCTTCCCATAGTTTATCTTGTATCCTCGGTGTACATGATACTGGGCACAGACTGAAAACTGCAGATCAGTCCATTGTATTTTCTAAATGTACATATAGGGGCCGAAATTGCCCTGCGCCCAGTTTTACCTACCCCCGGTGTGCACTTGGACTTTCTCAGGCTGTCTCAGGCACTCCACCTCATTGGAGAGGCGTTCCTGGGACCTTGGCGCAGCCGACACTGAGTTCTGTGCTGCGCTGGAGAAGTCAGCGCTGTTAAAGGGGAGGGCCGCTGCGCACTCTGCAGGCATTTTGGTGGCTGTCACTGGGCCACCAGGGACCCAAAAGGGAGTGCCAGGCTGCATGATGGCGGCCTGGTCGAGGAGCGGGCCGCCAGTGTTGGGCGAACCGAAGAGTCGAGCGACAAAATAAAATGGGGTGCACACGGCCTCCCATTTAAGGGGCGCTCAGGGCGGATGTCAGCACCCCGTAAAGCAGGCACTGACCGGCTTGCGCCAGCATCGCAGCCCACAGGGCAATTTCACCCACGGGCCGCAAATTGGTCTGCGAGGGGCTCGAAGGGGTTGACGCACATTTTGGTGTTTTAGTAGTCTTAACACAGCTGAATAGTTCCTTTTACATGCATTTTGTTGATACTTTCAAATGAAGGTGGCTCCTTGAGGAGCTTAAAACACCAAATAATGTTATGTATTTAACCTTTCCATCATAAACTGCAATGGCATGAATTGGACCTTTTTAAAAAGTCATTATACGGTAGACACATTGGGAATTTCTGTCTGACTTAAGGTGTATTGTTACGAGGAGACCAAGAAGCTTTTCGAATAGCCACAGTGGATCCCATCTTGCAATTGAAGAAAGACTTGAAACAAAGACTAATTGAAATGCAGCATTGTCCATCGCAGCAACTCTACCAGGGGGATGGATTTAATTCCAGCCAGATACTAGAGCAGGTATGCAACTATTGAATTTGATTTTCTTTGCACTTTAAGCTTCTTGTTGTTTGAAGTCTATTGACAAATCATGAGCCATTTTAAAACTAACTTTGCTTTACATTCAACTTACTGCAGGTAAACACTTGTGTCCACTAATGTCTAACTTTTATATCTGTCTAGTTTGACACAGAAAAAAAGTAACATATTCTCAAACAAGAATAATATTGCAGAAAAATCTTTTTGGGGCATTTACTTAAACTCTCCTTAATTTTGGTTACCACCACATGAAATCCGACATTAATACACTAGTGATAGTAGTAGTTGTCGGTCCCTCGCACACAAGGATGACGGTGCCAACAATGAAGAGAGCATACCTACATGGTAAATGGGTACATTGATGACGATGTAGGGTGGTATGTGCTCGACATTGGCCCGTGTTTTCCGGGGCCTATGACCGCGTATACGGCCGTAAGTGTCCCACAAGTTCTGAATTTTCGCGTGCAGTGCGCATGCGTGAAAACCTGGAACATGCGATCTGTCAAGTTTCAGCTTGATAGATCGACCGCATCCCTGGGAAATGAACATTTGCTGGCGGAGAGTTGGGCTATTTGCCTGGCGAATGCCCGTGAAACTCTTACGCAGGTAAAAGCAGGTGTAAGACCGTTTACCAGCATAAGAGTTTAAATAAATATTAAAATAATGTATTTTTTAAATTATTTAAACATACAAAAACTTTTAAAATTAGTTTAGTTCATTTTTAGCCCCTTTAAAACATCTAAATTTATTTTTCAAAAAATTAAATTTTTGTTTTAAATGTTTAATTAAATTGTATTTTAATGAATTTTGAACATGTAATGATTTATTTTTATTAACTGGTGTGTAATTGTGTTTTTTAGGGGATTCCTATTCATGCTTTTGGGGATTCCATACGTAAATGGAATGCCCATAAGCATATTTTTTGATTGGTTGGGCTAGCCCATATGATCCCACGGGCGCTTGCAAATCGCGTGCACTTCTGGGATATGTGGGCCTTTATGCAGGCATATACATGGAGGCCCAGGAGCGCAAGTGTCCAAACCGCCGTGACCATCAGGTAGGCGCGGAGTTTACTTGCCGTTTGGAGTCATTCGCCTGCGGGAAGCCTACAATCGCAAGTTCAAACCCAATGTCTACCACAAGCTACACGTAACCACCTTCCTCGAAGATTCTCTTGTTGATCCCTCTGATATTACCAATTCTTCCACCTCTCACATCTTCCCTCCACGTTGCAACTCAAAACCCTTCACTCCTCCTGTCACTTCAGCACACCATTGTTGTTTGTCGGTGGTGAAGGATTCTCAAGAATTGATGATCATGTTGCACTGTTTTAAATTAAGCTTCAGTGTGTCTTGGTAGTGCATTGTTGTTCGCCCTGCATTCTTCTGCCATCCGCCAGTTTTCCATAAAACTGCTTCGGTAACCGTATGCCATTCATTCTGATTATGGGCTCAATTTTGCCCAAACCCATTTTTTGGCGTATTGCCAGGGTTATGCCCGTTTTCTAGGCCAGAAATGCAGCAAAAATATTTGTCCAAAGTTCTCCCGCTGTATTTTTCAAATTTGGCACCGTGCAGCCTGCCCAGTCGCCTCGGGGTGGAGCCTGCTGTCTGTGCCGAAAAAACGATGCTGCAGCTTCTATGCATGTGCAAAAAAAAAGGACGTTTTTAACGTGATCCCAATGGGTGCACTTGCACAGTACAGCTCCAGATCTGCATTCGGCCATTTTTAAAAAGCCAGTTGTGTGTTTGAGAACGTTGAGTGCTGTGTGAGAGCATTGGAAAAATCGGAGCTGCAATAGAAGATGCAACGCGGTGCAAGGACCAAGAATTTCTTACAGGATGAAGTGGAGGCACTAGTTACTTTGATTGAGGCCAGATGGCAGGAGCTGGACACCAGTAGAGGTAACATAAAAGTTCCACCCAAAGAAATGAAGAAACGCTGGAACCAAGTTGCAGAAGATTATTGTGCAATGTTGACCACCACAAGATCTGGAGGCCAGTGTAAAAAGAAGTGGCAGGATCTTGGTCAAGTAGTTAGTGTAAGTAATATTCTCATTTATTCAATGGAATTGCAATTGTAAATGAGACCAGCTGTATATGATCCACCCAGCAGAAAGACACCCTCTCTAAAAAGTTGCATTTTCATCTTTGCAGAGGAAGGTGGCACATAACAAAAGAGAAATAACTCGAACAGGAAGAGGCCCGGCAAATCTGCAGCCACTAACATCCTTGGAAGAGAGGGTCGCTGCTTTGATGGGTGTTGCCTGGATAAAAGCAACCACCACTGCACAAGCTGGACCCACACTCAAGGGAGAGGGTAAGTCCTGCAAATTCCACAGTCTGGCTTTGCTAAATGTTAAGTACTGCGCGGGCTAGCCATGCTTTGGTTCATGGGGATGTCTCCGTCAGCTACGCTTCAGTTGATGCAGTGTGCTATCATTCATCGTGGTCCTTCAAATGAGCCTGCTGCCTGCGCTGTGTGAGCCTACTCATGCCACCCACCCTGTCCCCTCCTCTGCTGCTAACCATTTGTCTGTGTTCTGTTATATTTTGCAGAACTTGAGTCCAACCCTGACGATGCAGAAGAAGATTCAGACGACGACGAGCCTGAAGAGAACATCTTCCAATCCCACCCTCCAGACCAAGAGCATGGGGGTGAGAGGGAGGGGATGGAGATGAATGAAGCCCCCACTGTTTTACTGACTTTGGAGGAGGTGCAAGTGCCGCCCATTGAGTTGCCAGCTCCTTCCGTGACTAGTGGTTTGAGTGTTGGTGGGACATTGCATGGTTTCCTACCGTCCGAGGCTGCGGGTCCCAGTGGTGTGGTGCAGCGAGGCACACCCATGGCCCCACCTTCCAAGGCTGCGGGTCCCAGTTGTGGGGTGCGAGCCATACCCGTGGGGAGGAGGGGAAGGAGAGCTCAACCGCGCTCTCCTGAGGTGCAAGATCTAACAGATGTGCTTCAGATGATGGCAATGAGTGGGGAGAGCATTGATCTTACGCGATCACTCCTGGTCACCATCAGTGGGATAGGTCATGAGGTAGCGGGACTGTCGGGAGAAGTAACAGCAATCTCACAAGAAATGGGAATGATGTCCGGGACCATGAGTGAAGGAATATCTCAGTCAGCTGAAACCAGATTAGTGACCATGAAGGAGGGAATGTCACAGGTAGCTGATGTGCTGTCAGTGAGCATCAGGGAGGGAATGTCAGAGATGGTGCAAACACTATCAGTGAACATGAGGGAGGGAATGTTGCAGGTAGCTGACACACTTTTGCTCAACATGAGGGAGGGAATGTTGCAGATCGTTGAGACACTGTCAGGCCGCATGAGAATGGCATGTTGGAGTTAGCTGCTGCAATAAGGAAACACGCCCAGACCCCACGCCCATTGATAGAATCAACTGCCGCTCCCACTCCAATCCCCACACCAGCCTCTGAAGAGCCCCAAGATGGGTCTTCCACATTGCCGCCTGGGCCTTCCACATTGCCACCTGCCCTGCCCCCCAACAGATGCGCACTACCCGAGATCTTAGAAAGAATAAGCTTGGTACCAAACCCAGAAACACTGCGCCACTGCCTGCGGGCAAGTGTGGTGGAGTCACCAAGAACAAGCACGGCGGGCGGTCTTAGAATAAGATAATAAGATGGAGGAGAGATGGGTGCAACCTTTCTTTGTTGCTGCTGTTGTTATTGTAACTGTTGTAACTGTTCTCAAATTAAAAGTTTTTTGTAAGCTATGTAAATTTACAAGTTTAAAAGTTAGTAAGTGATCTTAAAGTTTTTAAGTGATCTTAGTTTTAAGTGATCTTTAACTGAAAACTTTAAAGTTTGATACAAGAATAATTTTATTAAAGTTAAGTTAAACATACAGTTTGCTAAACTTTTGAATAAAATATATTTTACATTAAAACTGAATCATTTCCATTATTCGATTATTAACACAACTTTTGAAGTAAACAGGAATCATTTCCATCATTTGTTCGATTATTAACACAACATTTGAAGTAAACAAGAATCATTTCCATCATTTGTTCCATTAACACAACACAACATTACGGAACAGGTCCAAACAGTAAACATGGTCTATGTGGAATAGTTGTTGCTGAGCCTTCAGGCAGTAAACGTTCATGGATGAGTTGCTGGCGCAAGGCTCGAGCAATCGTTAAAGGGGCACGATGGCCCGCTCTCCTCCGCCGTCATGCTCGGGTTCAGGTATTTGCATGGCTTCCTCGTCCTCATCCTCCTGCTCATCATCTGCATCTTCCTCATCATTATCATCAGCCATTGTCACCACAGGTGTGTCTCCCCCTGATGGCTAAGTTATGCAGCATGCAGCACACAACAGTGAACTGACCGACAATCTCAGGGGAGCATATCAAGTAGCCTCTGGAATGGTCCAGGCATTGGAAACGCTGTTTCAAGATGCCAATGGTCCTTTCTATGATGCTGCATGTTGCAATGTGCGACATATATTTCCGTCCGTCCGGGTTACACATAGGGGAGTCATGAACCAGGTGGCGAGGCCATACCCTTTGTCTCCCAGTAGCCAGCTTTGCCCTTCTGGCTGCTGCTGAAACATGGCTGATATAACGCTCTTGCGTCGGATGTACGCATCATGGGTGCTCCCAAGGTATCTTGCATCGACTGACATGATGCAGTGCATGTCATCACACATGAGCTGCACATTCATGGAGTGGAAGCCTTTTCTGTTCCTGTACATCTTGGAATCCTCCAAAGGTGCTCGCAAGGCGATGTGGGTACAATCAATGCAACCCTGCACCTTTGGGAAGCCAGCAATCCTGGTGAAGCCCACAGCCCTGTCATGAATTGCCTGGGCGGTCATGGGAACTTTATGTAGTCATTCCTTCAGACATATAATGCAGCTGACACCTGCAGACATGTGCTGCATGTTGAGGAATGGCGCACACATCCCCAGTTGTAGCTTAGAAGGATCCGGATGCATAGAATGAAAGTGCAGCTTCAACTCACAAAGCTGTCCTCCTGACGCTTCTAGGTTGCAGGTCTGCTTTCACCAACTCACAGATCTCAGTTACAACTTCTTTGTGGAAACGCAGGCTTGTGACACAGTCTGCATCACTCAGGTGCAGGTACAAATGCCTGTCTCGATATACCCAAGGTGGGTAAGGTCTCCTGCCCAGCACCCTATGGGCTCTGATGTTCCTGATGCGATGGTGTCAAATCATTTGTCTCCTCCGTAGCACCATGATGCAGAAGGCTTGTACAAGGTATGGCATTGTCAGTATTGCCCCCATACTTATATTTTACCTTTGCAAGAAGCTCAAAACGGCAGGCAGGCAGGACAGGTTCTTTGTTGTCTCTCCCCAAGGTCTGTATGGGCCACATCCAGGTTCCGGCAATCATGTGACTCCCCCTGGGGCTCATTGCAGTCTTGTGATTTATTCTCCCCTGGGCTCATTTGCTGCCTAGTGCAGTCTTCCGATTGCTAGCTTCCCCCCCCCCCACCCCCTCCTTCCCCGAGCTTGTTTTGCAGTCATGCCCTGAGCCCCTGTGTCCGAGCGCAGAGCCAATTCTGCCGGCCGACACTGCGACCTTCCAGTCCTGTTTGAACACGTTCGGTGGCGGCATGCGAGTAAAAAAAACAATGAAAACTTCAGAATTCCATGAAACTTCCATGTATTCCATTGAAAGGTTAAAAAAATTTCATCTTTATTACGGATATTTTAAGTGTCTTGACTTCCTCCAAAAATGTTGATGAGAAACAATGGCGTCTTTCAGCGCCGATTTCTCAATGTGCGCTGCTTTCTGTTAACTCACCAGAAGGTTTTTCGGGAGTGGCCAGATACGCTGACCAAGCAGAAAATGTTTTTGGCCAAACTGAAAAATCATCAACACTGGCGCAGACACGAGGGCAGATTCTTGGGTGAAACTTTGATTTAATACCTATGCCAAAAATAACGGCGCGTGCCAAAAAAAATGGCGCAAATGACCCGGGAAAATTAAGCCCAATATTTCCAGTTCAACAGAGCTGAACATTGATTATTGTAGCCTCATTGCTGAAGTTTTCCGCATGTTCCAGTACTTCCTTGTCAGTGATCTTGTACTGCCACCCAAGAAAGAAAGTCCTTGCATTCATCTATTGCCTTTCACAACCTCAGGACATCCCAAAGCACTTTATAGCTAATGATTTACTTTTAAAGTGTAGTCACCGATGTAATGTAGGAAAGGCAACAGCCAATTTGCACACAGCATGCACCAACAAATAGCAATGAGATAATGACCAGATAATTTTTGTTTAGTGACACTTGGTTGAGGGATAAGTATTTGCCAGTACACCGGGGATGAAGGGAAGGTGGAAACATAAGAACATAAGAATTAGGAACAGGAGTAGGCCACCTCGTCCCTCGAGCCTGCTCCGCCATTCAAAAAGATCATGGCTGATCTGGCCGTGGATTCAGCTCCACTTACCCGCCCGCTCCCCATAACCCTTAATTCCCTTATCTATCTATCTGTGATTTGAATACATTCAATGAGCTAGCCTCAGCTGCTTCCTTGGGCAGAGAATTCCACAGATTCACAACCCTCTGGGAGAAGAAATTCCTTCTCAACTCGGTTTTAAATTGGCTCCCCCGTATTTTGAGGCTGTGCCCCCTAGTTCTAGTCTCCCCGACCAGTGGAAACAACCTCTCTGCCTCTATCTTGTCTATCCCTTTCATTATTTTAAATGTTTCTATAAGATCACCCCTCATCCTTCTGAACTCCAACGAGTAAAGACCCAGTCTACTCAATCTATCATCATAAGGTAACTCCCTCATCACCAGAATCAGCCTAGTGAATCATTTCTGTACCCCGTTCCAAGGCTAGTATATCCTTCCTTAAGTAAGGTGACCAAAACTGCACGCAGTGCTCCAGGTGCAGCCTCACCAATACCCTGTACAGTTGCAGCAGGACCTCCCTACTTTTGTACTCCATCCCTCTCGCAATGAAGGCCAACATTCCATTCGCCTTCCTGATTACCTGCTGCACCTGCAAACTAACTTTTTGGGATTCATGCACAAGGACCCCCAGGTCCCTCTGCACCGCAGCATGTTGTAATTTCTCCCCATTCAAATAATATTCCCTTTTACTGTTTTTTTTCCCAAGGTGGATGACCTCACATTTTCCGACATTGTATTCCATCTGCCAAACCTTAGCCCATTCGCTTAACCTATCTAAATCTCTTTGCAGCCTTTCTGTGTCCTCTACACAACCCGCTTTCCCACTAATCTTCGTGTCATCTGCATATCTGCTCTTCTCCAAATAGTGCAATGAGATATTTTACCTGAGAGGGTAGACAACATCTCACCTGAAAGACAGCACCTTTAACAGTGTAGCATTCCCTCAGTATTGCAATGAAGTGTCAGCCTAGATTATGTGCTCATCTCTGGAGTGGGACTTAATCCATAACTTTCAAACTCAGGCGAGAGTGCTACCACTGAGCTAAGATACACAAAGTAAGATGCAAAGGTGTCTTTAGTGAAACCTTTCCAGGAGATTGGTAAGGACGGTTACCTTCTAAAGCTTCAGTTTAGTGGCAGCCTTGATACTCTGCTAATTCCACACACTTAGACAGTCTACCAAAGACTATTCTTGCTCTATGTATGCGAGCCACCACGTCTTTATTGATCCTTGCGTCATCAGATAGTGTACTGCCAAGATAGGTGAACTTCTGAACTGCATTCAGTTCAGTTTTGCCAGTAATGATCGATGGTCTTACCCTATGACTTCCCAAGAGCTGTTTGATACATTACTTCAATCCTCTTCAAATTAATAGTAAGCCTGTAGCTACTTGTGGAACTTGACAATCTATCCATCATCAGCTGAATGTCCTCTTCAGAATCTGCCACAAGTATGCAGTCATCAACATAGAAAGGTTTTTCTATAATTTGTTTGGAGATTTTAGTCAATGCTTGCAGTCTTGATCGATCCAACAATTTCCCTGTTATGCAGTTTCGTACCCCAACTCCGACCTGAAGTTCCCTTGTTCCGTGATACAGCATAACCACTTAAAAAAGTGTGAACAGAGCAGGGCCCAATACAGATTCTTGCTTCACACCATTCAAAACAGGAAACGGTATGGACAGAGTACCATCAATACACACTCTGCCATACATCCCATCATGGAGCTGTTTTAGAACCAACAAGCATAGTATCAGAAGCTTTGGTCAAGTCAACAAATTTCTTATATAGGTCTTGATTTTGCTCCATGCACTTCTCCTGAATTTGGTGAGAAATTAAGATCATGTCTTTGGGCTGAAGCCGCATGAGAGCACGTGGAATTGGAAGTAACCTTGTGATTGGTAATTGGTACAGAGGTTGTCCACAGAGAGTAGGGATAAAGGGTTTCTTCTCTGATTAACAGACGTGACAGGTAGTGTTCCCCAAGTTTCTGTACTGGGGCCTCAACTTTCCACTATTTATTTCAATGATGGATGAAGGAATAAAGAATTGTGTATCCAAGCTTGCAGATGACACTAAGTTAAGAGGCACCATATGTTGTGTGGATGGGAGGCGAAACTTACAAAGGGTCGAACACAGTCTAAGTGAGTGGGCAAAACTACGGCAGATGGAGTTCAATGTGGGGAAGTATGAGGTCATCTACTTTGGATCTGGGAAAGACAAATCGGAATATTTTCTATTTACAATCTATATTAATGACTTGGATGAATGGACCATGTGTAATGTAGCCAAGTTTGCTGATGATACAAAGATGGGTGAGAAAGCAAATTGTGAGGAGGATACAAAAATCTGCAAAGGGATATAGACAGGTTAAGTGAGTGGGAAAAAAATTGGCAGATGGAGTATAATGTGGGAAAATATGAGGTTATCCACTTTGGCAGAAAAAATAGAAAAGCAAATTATAATTTAAATGGAGAAAAATTGCAAAGTGCTGAAGTACAGAGGGACCTGGGGTCCTTGTGCATGAAACACAAAAAGTTAATATGCAGGTACAGCAAGCAATCAGGGAGGCAAATGGAATGTTGGCTTTTATTGCAAGGGGGATAGAGTATAAAAGCAGAGAAGTCCTGCTATAACTGTACAGGGTATTGGTGAGGCCACACCTGGAGTACTGCGTACAGTTTTGGTCTCCGTATTTAAGGAAGGATATACTTGCATTGGAGGCTGTTCAGAGAAGGTTCACTAGGTTGTTTCCGGAGATGAGAGGGTTGACTTATGAAGATAGGTTGAGTAGGTTGGGCCTATACTCATTGGAGTTCAGAAGAATGAGTGGTGATCTTATCGAAACATATAAGATAATGAGGGGGCTCCAGAAGGTGGATGCAGAGAGGGGCAAAGCGATTTAAGTGTCCATGCACACAAATCACTAAAAGCTAGTGCTTTTAGTGATTTGTGTGCTTGGACACTTAATTTTAAAGTAATCTTTGATTTAAAGTAATCAAAAAGGTTAATAGAATGTTGGCCTTTATCTCAAGGGGATTGGAATTCAGAAATGAGCACGTGTTGTCTCAGTTGTACAGAACCTTGATCAGAACCGATCTGGAGTGCTGCAATTTTGGGCACTAAACCTCAAGGAAGATATATTGGCCTTGGATGGGGTACAATACAGATTCACCAGAATTATACCAGACGTAAAGGGTTAAATTATAAGGACAGGTTGCATAAACTTGGGGGGAGAAATTCAGCTGCTAAGCGCTTCGGGGGATCGCTAACGGGGTGCTAAGGGGTTAGCGACCAGGCGTATGAATGCAGTGATGCTCGCGAACTTCTGTGCCGGTTTAGCGCTGATACTAGCTCTTACTGCCTGGACTTCTAGCGCCTCGTAGACCATGATGCCATAAAATGCGCAGCACCTCGTTACCGCTACGGATAGAAAATTTTGCCCCCTGCTGTATCGCCGGGCGTCAACACAGCAGAAAGAGGAAACGTTGTCAACTCAGCTGGCCGCTAAGGGAGCACAAATTAAAGGGAATGGTTTTTAGGTAGGCCAGTCTTTATTATTTGCACCTGCCTGGTGCCTGCTCAAAGTTTTCGATGTTTCATTGCTGCAAGATGTCGAAGCCCTCCACTTTGTGAGAGTATTTGGGGTTGTCATGGCAGTCGCGCAGGTCACCTTGCAACGCAGAGCTGCCAGCAATTAGGTTGTGCACTATCATTGGCCTTTCCCTTTAAGCAAGGGAAGCTGCCTCTGATACCATTAGCAATGTGCTGCAAAGTTTTCAGCACTCTGCCACGACTGCTCCATTCTCGGACTTTAGCACTCAAAGACAAGTGGTTAGCACTTGATTTAGCGCTCCACTTCCCTCTTGGAGCGCTAAAGCTACATTTTCTGGCAGGAGAGAATCATTAGTGCCTGGCGCCACTTTTTCTACTTTTCAAAATTTTCTTCTTCTTAGGCAGTCCTCCGGAGTCAAGGATGACTTGCTTCCACACTAAGACAAGTTCTAAGGTGATTGATGAGACCAATGCGGGAACTACAGTCTCTCACAGGTGGGGCAGATGGTGGATGGAGTGCTTGATTTGTCGTATTCTCCTTCCGCTTTTTCTACTTGGCTTCCGCGTGCTCCCGACGAAGAGACTCAAAGTGTTCGGCTCCTTCTCGGATGCTTCTCTTCCACTTTGAGTGGTCTTGGGCCAGGGATTCTCAAGAGTCAGTGGGTTGTTACCTTATCGAGGGTTTTGAAGTGTTTTCTCTGCCCTCCTGGGGCTCGCTTGCCGTGACGTAGTTCGGAGTAGAGTGCTTGTTTCGGGAGTCTAGTATTGGGCATGCGGACAATGTGGTCCATTCCATCGGAGCTGATTGAGCGTGGTCAGTGCTTCAATGCTGGGGATGTTGGCCTGAGAGAGAACGCTGACGTTGATGCACCTATCCTGCCAATTCATTTGCAGGATTTTGTGGAGGCAGCGTTGATGGTACTTCTCCAGTGCTTTGAGGTGCCTACTGTACATAGTCCATGTCTCTGAAGCATATAGGAGGGCAGGTATCACTACTGCTCTGTAGACCATGAGTTTGATGCCAGGTTTGAGATCCTGGTCTTCGAACACTCTTTTCCTCAGGCGACCAAAGGCTGCACTGGCACACTGAAGGCGCTGTTGGACTTCGCCATCGATGTCTGTCCTTGCTGATAGTAGGCTCCCAAGGTATGAGAAGTGGTCCACATTGTCCAAGGTCTCATCATGGATCTTGATAATCGGGGAGCAGTACTATGTGGCAGGGGACAGATTGATAGAGAACCTTTCTCTTAGGGACAAAAGTTAGCGCCTTTGGCGCTACGGAATTTCTAGCCCTTGGTTTGTATTCCCTTGAGTTTATGAATGGTCTAATCGAAGTATTTAAAATTATGTGAAGGGATTTGTTAGGATAGATACTGAGGAACTATTTCCTCATGTGGTGGAATCCAGAACAAGATGGCATAATCTTAAAATTAGAGCTAAGCCATTAAAGGAGTGAAATGTAGAAGCACTTTTTCATACAAAGGGTTGTGGAAATTTGGAACTCGCTAAAAAAGCTGTGAGGCTAGGTCAATTGAAATTTTCAAAACTGAGCTCGATAGATTTTTGTCTGGTAAGGATATGAAGAGACATGGTACAAAGGCTGGTAAATGGAGTTGAGGTACAGATCAGCCATGATTTTGTTGAACGGCAGAACAAGCTCAAGGAGTTGAATGGTCTATTCCTATTCTTATGTTTTTATGCATTGCGATTTCGGAAGCCTCTTTTGCACTATATTCAGGAGTAGGCGATCAAGAATAATCTGATTCAGAATCTTGCCAGCTACGATAGAAGTGAAATGCCTCAATAGTTACCTCAGTCTAACTTCTCCTTTGTTCTTATATATCTCGATGATGATTGCATCCTTTAGGTCCTGTGAGACCTTCTCTCTTCAGATTAGGCTAATCAACTTAGTTACAACAAACCTCATCATAATAAACTTTAATTTTGATCTCTGCTAAAGCCCCATTAAAGCTTATCAGGAAACTATATTGTATCAAAATTTGCTGGCAGAATAACGGTGAGGCTAATGGTGTTCGCTGTTATATATGCGCAAATGGTACAGCAACTTCAGGTGACGGACAGATGCACGGTTAAACCTGGATCTCCAAAGGTTGCTTTGCAGGTTGTGCCGCTGAGTCATTCGTCTGCCTCACCATTGAATTGCATGAAGTTGCTCTATTTGCATAGTAGATATGAATTAGACTTGCCATGGAAAGTTAAGGCCTGTCATTTTAAGTGCAAGTACCATATTTACAATGTGATTACTGTTAATTACACACATGTTCTATACATAATCTCACTTACTCACACAATGGTTTTACACAACACTACTGCGAAACACTTGTTTCGTAGTGAAGGCTGTTAACCCTTGCCACCTTTTGCCGACGGTTAATGGAGCCTTGCTTTGCCAGTCAGATGTTGCAGCCCAGGGCAGTGTTGCCTTAGTTAAGTATCAGCTCTACCGCACAGAGAGGCTCCGCTTACACGCTTCTGTTCAAATGGAGAGCTTTTCCAAACCTACTTCACCATCTGAACTCAAGGGGGCGGACTAAGGTATACGGGAATTACAAGACCCAAATAGACCAAGATCCGTCTCGTTCACCTTCTACCATCCTGGTTGTCGCATGATTCAACGATAATGTAGTTGTTTACTCATAGAAATATAGAAAATAGGGGCAGGAGTAGGCCATTTGGCCCTTCGAGCCTGCACCGCCATTCAATAAGATCATGGCTGATCATTCCCTCAGTACCCCTTTCCTGCTTTCTCTCCATACCCCTTGATCCCCTGACCCGTAAGGGCCATATCTAACTCCCTCTTGAATATATCCAATGAACTGGCATCAACAACTCTCTGCGGCAGGGAATTCCATCGATTAACAACTCTCTGAGTGAAGAAGTTTCTCCTCATCTCAGTCCTAAATGGCCTACCCCTTATCCTAAGACTATGTCCCTTGGTTCTGGACTTCCCCAACATCGGGAACATTCTTCCTGCATCTAACCTGTCCAGTCCCGTCAGAATCTTATACGTTTCGATGAGATCCCCTCTCATCCTTCTAAACTCCAGTGAATAAAGGCCTAGTTGATCCAGTCTCTCCTCATATGACAGTCCAGCCATCCCTGGAATCAGTCTGGTGAACCTTCGCTGCACTCCCTCAATAGCAAGAACGTCCTTCCTCAAATTAGGAGACCAAAACTGAACACAATATTCCAGGTGAGGCCTCACTAAGGCCCTGTACAACTGCAATAAGACCTCCCTGCTCCTGTACTCAAATCCCCTAGCTATGAAGGCCAACATACCATTTGCCTTCTTCACCGCCTGCTGTACCTGCATGCCCACTTTCAGTGACTGATGAACCATGACACCCAGGTCTCGTTGCACCTCCCCTTTTCCAAATCTGCTGCCATTCAGATAATATTCTGCCTTCGTGTTTTTGCCTCCAAAATGGATAACCTCACATTTATCGACATTATACTGCATCTGCCATGCATTTGCGCACTCATCTAACCTGTCTAAGTCACCCTGCAGCCTCTTAGCATCCTCCTCACAGCTCACACCGCCACCCAGTTTAGTGTCATCCGCAAACTTGGAGATATTACACTTAATTCCTTCATCTAAATCGTTAATGTATATTGTAAAGAGCTGGGGTCCCAGCACTGAGCCCTGCGGCACTCCACTAGTCACTGCCTGCCATTCTGAAAAGGACCCATTTTTCCCGACTCTCTGCTTCCTGTCTGCCAACCGGTTCTCTATCCACGTCAGTACATTACCCCCAATACCATGCACTTTGATTTTGCACATCAATCTCTTGTGAGGGACCTTGTCAAAAGCCTTTTGAAAGTCCAAATACACCACATCCACTGGTTCTCCCTTGTCCACTCTGCTAGTTACATCCTCAAAAAATTCCAGAAGATTCATCAAGCATGATTTCCCTTTCATAAATCCATGCTGACGGGTCTGATTCTGTCACTGCTTTCCAAATGCGCTGCTATTTCATCCTTAATGATTGATTCGAACATTTTCCCCACTACTGATGTCAGGCTAACCGGTCTATAATTACCCGTTTTCTCTCTCCTTCCTTTTTTAAAAAGTGGTGTTAAATTAGCTACCCTCCAGTCCATAGGAACTGATCCAGAGTCGATAGACTATTGGAAAATGATTACCAATGCATCTACTATTTCTAAGGCCACTTCCTTAAGCAATCAATCATAGCAATCAATCTATCGCTCAGTTACATAGAATGTACAGCACAGAAACAGGCCATTTGGCCCAACTGCTCCGTGCCAGTGTTTATGCTCCACACGAGCTTCCTCCCACCCCTCTTCATCTCACCCCATCAGCATATCCTTCTATTCCTTTCTCCCCCATGTGTTTATCCATCTTCCCCATTAAATGCATCTATACTATTTGCCTCAACTACTCTAGGTGGTAGCGAATTCCACATTCTCACCACTCTCTGAATAAAGCAGTTTCTCCTGAATTCCCGATAAGATTCTTTAGTGAATATCTTATATTGATGGCCCCTAGTTTTGGACTTGCTCCCCCCCCCCCCCCCCCCCCGCCCCCTACAATTTTACGTTTTTTTACCCCTTGTTCTGGACTCCCCCCATCAGAGGAAATAGTTCCTCTCTATCTACCTCAATCAGCACAACAAAAAAAGCATTATCTGGTCATTATCACATCGCTGTTTGTGGGAGCTTGCTGTGCATAAATTAGCTGCCGTGTTTCCCACATTACAACAGCGACCACACTCCAAAAGTACTTTATTGACTGCAAAGCGCTTTGAGACGTCTGATTGTCATGAAAGGCGCTGTATAAATGCAAGTCTTTCTTTCTTTTTAATTACTGCCAATCAGCCTCTCTGGCATTCACAATTAACTATTACAAGTGTGGAGTCTCATTCCTTCAGGCTTGATATTGGCGATTTAAAAAATGTCATATTTAAGATTTTTTTTAAATTTCACTTTTCCTTTCTGTCTCTTTTCTCTCTCTCTTAATCCAACCTTTCTTTCCCTCTCTTTATTTCTCTTTCTGCACCTGATTTGACACTGAATTCATCCACTCTAATTTATACTTTATTCTCAGTCCTTGTAAATTATCGAATCCTTCAATCTGACTGGTTAAAGAGACTGCTTGCCCTGTTCACTAAGGTCCCAGATGCCCTGTTTCCCTCGCTGTGCCGTTATCAGCTCACATGTTCAGCAACTTACTACGCAATTTTTTTTTAAACCTAAGCATGCAAGAGCAAGTCTAACTAACAGCAAATTATGGCCCATAATGTTTGCCCTAGGATCTTCGTAATGATGAAGAAAATATAACTATCAGCCAAAGCTTTACAAAGTTTCCTATACAATATTACTGTTTACATTGTCCTGAGGGGAATGTAATTTAGCTATAAGTTTTTAACACTTGCTATTCTTACACTATTTACACAAGCAACTTGTGAAGCCAATGTATTTCATAATATTTTTGTGAATTCAGGTGGAACATGTAAGAAACCAACAGAAGGTCATAACAGACAGGCTTGAGCAAGAGAGACACATCTTGGAAGAACAGATCAAGAATATTATATTTGAGGTAAAGGATCAAAAATAAATAAAGAATAGGAGGGTATATTTTCTGGTCTGCTCGGTACTGAAACATTGGAACTGGTGCATTGTGTGCTTTTGGGCTTATGCAAATTGTGAAAAGCCACCCCTTGCAGATCTTCTGGGTTCAGCCATCATTTAAAATTCAGAATTAACTCCTTTCATTATCAGAAAAGTAATAGAGAGCCTGCAGTGGAGTGGTGTTTCTATGTTGCAAGTCAGTTGCAGTTATTTTTGCAGTGGATAACGCAGCTCTGCAACTGGCTCCATGCAAATCCAGAGCGCATGGAGGCAAGTCTCCTCAGTTATTGCCAGTAGATATACCAGGACCTGCAGATATGGTGGTGGTGTAATCTTAAATTGTTTCACTGTTTAGTTTGTAAGGCACCAAATGGCTGAAACAGTTGAAGAATCAGGGAGAAACAAAATGGAAACATGCCCAAATATTGGTAAAATTGGTTACATAAGAACATAAGAAATAGGTGCAGGAGTAAGCCATATGGCCCCTCGAGCCTGCTGCGCCATTCAGTAAGATCATGGCTGAACTTCTACATCAACTCCACTTTCCTGTCCTATCCCCATATCCCTTGATTCCCTTAGTGCCCAAAAATCTAACGATCTCAGTCTTTAATGTACTCATCCACAGCTGTCTGGGGTAGAGAATTCCAAAGATTCACAACTGTTTGACTGAGGAAGGTTTATGTCATGGTCATGTGGATACCTGCATGGAACTGCAGGTCTATAAAGAACCGCCTTAAGGCGGGAGGATCGAGCAGGAGGAGTCAGAACAAAGGATCAGACAGCTTGAACACATGGTCAACTTCACTCCAAAGGATTGGGGTAACAGTGATCTTTTGTATTTTCTGCCTGGTTATTGTGTGTAACTAGTTGTACTTGACCATTAAGATTGCTGACTGCTACCGTATTGGTTGTCTTGTTGAATCAGTCTACAGTGACATAATAGTGCTTGCAGATGTTTTGCTCAGGGAACAATCTCCTTAGCACGCTTTCTTTCATCTTCTACTACTTAAGCCATGAAATACTATATTTGGGGTACTTTAAAACTCACATCCATCACTCATTTCAATTTGATATGACAACTGCCACAGGACTCTACAGCTTCCACTTAGAGACGTAGGCCTAGAAATTTGGGTTGTTTGCACCACCCGTTAATGCGCCGCTAACAACTCCCGATAAATTCTGCGGGAGTTTAACTGCAGCGGTAACCTGTAGCGCCCCATTCCGCTGCGCCGGTGATGATGATGTCATTACCGTGCGCAGTCCCTCCGTTATTGCCTCAGACCCTAAATTGGGTGTCGCCGCCTGAAGCTGCGCCTGGCGATGCCAGCGATAGCTTCAGGGGTTGTGAACCGGGCGGCAGGCTGCTCGCTGTGTGATAATTAAAGGGGAGGTATCGGCATTGAAAAAAACAATTCTGCCAATTTTTCCAAGTGCCCCGTTGACGCTTTGAACGCGTGGTCCGCGCCGCAATCGGTCAGCCTGGCACTCTGCTTGAGTGCCAGACAGTTCGCACGGCATCCCCACTCTCTGGTTGTCCAGTTGGCCCATTTTTATACTGCAGTGTTTGCAGCTTGGGCCTTTCCCTTTAATATATATATTTAATATATAGCATAGCGCTGTGCCTCGCTCCCTACACGCCCGCCCCGCTAGCGCCCCAGAAAGGAAGTGGAACACGTTATTTTGCGCTCCACTTCCTCATGGGGGCGGTAACCTGAAGTTAGCGAGCAGGGCGGGACTTCCGCACCTGGTGTAAAATGTCCCACCTCCCGGATATTACCGCCCAGAAAAGGGACACAATGGAATTTTTCCCCCTTAGGATTATCAGGACATTGTGATGAGTTCTGGGGTCACAGTTGAGGTAGATTTCACCTGAATTGGACTGATACCAAGATACTGGTAGAAAAATTAATAAGGAAGTAGGGATGCGTTTAAACTAGTGAAATGGGAGGAAGGGACAAAGCAGTCTGAAATAAGCTCGGGAGATCAAGACAGACGTTCCTTAAACAAGGATAAAAGGGAGAGAGGGTAAAGCGAAAGATCGTGATAGAAAATGTAAAGCGTAAAGGAAGTTCAAATGGGTTAGGGTTGAAATATTTATATGCGAGTGTGAAAGCATGAGAAATAATGCCGAATTGTGCGTCGACTTCTCGGGGTCAGTTTTCCTCTACTCCATGCCTATTTCCTAGACATCAAGCTGAGATGAAGGGGTTGTCATATGAAGAAAGGTTGAGCAGGTTGGGCCTATACTCAATGGAGTTTAGAAGACTGAGAGGTGATCTTATTGATACGTATAAGATTCTGAGGGGGCTTGACAGGGTAGATGCAGAGAGGATGTTTCCCCTCATGGGGGAATCTAGAACTAGGGGGCATAGTTTCAGAATTAGTGGTCGCCCATTTAAAATGGAAATGAGGAGGAATTTCTTCTCTCAAAAGATAGCGAATCTTTGGAATTCTCTACCCCAGACAGCTGTGGAGGCTGAGTCATTGACTATATTTAAAGTAGAGATAGACTGATTTTGAACAATAAGGAAGTCAAGGATTATGGGGAGCGGGCGGGGAAATGGAGTTGAGGCCAAGATCAGATCAACCATGATCTTATTGAATGACGGAGCAGGCTTGAGGGACCAAATGGCCAACTCCTGTTCCTATTTCTTATATTCTTATGTAAGCAAAGGAAAAAGGGGCGGTGACTTGTTACACTAGCCCTGTGCTTCACATGTATGGCCAAGGAGGAGGAGTGCTTCTGCGTGGAACATAACATAAGGACCGGGGGGGAGACACCAACATATCTTGCACCTCATTTTCCTGTGTCTCTACTGGCAAAGGCCCACACGCATCAGTGGCAATTGCAAGAGGACCTTTGAGGTTGTGCCCAGCCTCCTCAGTTTGAAAAATTTGAGAAGAGACTCCTCCAATCTCTAAATAAGTAAGTGGAGGATCATCAGGCCATTTTTTTTTACAACTATCTGATTTTGCAGACAATATTTAGCTCTTTATTTATGCCTTGAACATTCCAAACCTGCTCTGATACCAAATTTTAAACAAAGAAACAAACACAACTCAAAATCTAGTATCAAAATGACATTGATAAAATTCAAATATAAAAAAATTAGAGAAGGAAGCTTCTGCCTCTAAGAGCTTCTTTACACAAATGGAGCTTATAGACTTATGTTCACTAAAGTTGAACAAGCAGAGTGCATATCAGAATTCAATCCTAAACAGGAAATATCGCAAATCCATATTTGCATATTTTTCAATTTCATTTTAATATGTAAATGTAATTTTGTGCAAGTGCACTTTCGGCCATCTTGAAAGACTGGCCAGAAATCTCCACTCACTAATTAAGTGGAGACCCACAATATGGATCCCCTGCCAATTTTGCTGCCCTCATTCGCAAGTTTCGTGCTCATAGAATAATTAACTTCATTGATACTATTTCAAATATTATTGGAAATGGAGATAATTATGAAGAAAATTCCATAGAGGACTATCACTATTCATGCTTTTCTATCTTTTCTTATATAATCAGGAAGAAATCCCCCCTAATCTTGATGAAATTCCAGAGGATGTACATTATTTGAAATGCCCGTATCCTGACTTAAAGGCCTCTGTTCTGCAGGAGTTCCAGAATCTCAATGCAAAATACAAATCTCAGCTGGAGGAGATCAATCATCAATATAAGTTCACAGACAGGTAAAATAACGATTATGCAAAGAATGAATTATGAAGTCAATCTACCTATTATCTTCCTGCTATATAGATGGACGCGTTCTTGATACTGCAGTGGATGTGCTTGCACATAAGAAATAAGAGCAGGAGTAGGCCATTTGGCCCCTTGAGCCTGCTCCGCCATTCAAAAAGATCATGGCTGATCTGATCCTGGCATCAACTCCACTACCCCACCCGCTCCCCATAACCCTTGACTCCCTTATCATTCAAAAATCTGCCTATCTCCATCTTAAATATATTCAAAGACCCAGCCTTCTACCCTGTCAAGCCCTCTCAGAATCTTATATATTTCAATAAGAAATGGGCAGCAATTTTCATCTGCCTACCACCCTATTCATTCTGAAAGTCTCCCGCCCATTGATCCCAAATTTTCTACTTTAAGATGATTATAGACAAGAACTTAGCAAATATGTCTTCAGCACAATAAAAAATGTCATATCTTGACCTCATGCCATATTTTTCAACAGATATAGACACCTCTTTAGATGGTTTAGTTAATTGAAGTTTTCTTACAAAAAGCAATAACATGTAAATAATTCAGATTCTTCATTGTGATTCAATGGCCTGGAATTTGCAGTCAGCGGCATAATTGTGGATTACACTGCTGGCATCTGAACAGAATGCGTACATAACTGCTGGGAACCCTCCTTCGAAAGGTTACTGTCAGACACTGCGGAGTTGAGCGTACTGGTCCACGGATCCCAGGGGTGCACCGCATATGTATGTGTACCTGGGATCACGTGGGCCAGTGCACCAATCAGGAAACACCATAAACACAATGACTACAAGATGGCTCTGCAGCAACTTGTCATCATGTGACTTGTCATATGACCCTTGTATTATTTTTTACATCAGAAGTTGCATTACCATAGTAGTCCACTAGGATAAGCAGTAGTCCACTCGGGGAAGCTCTATATTAAACTTCTCCCTCCTTAATTAAGAAGTAATCATAACAAAATAATCATAATACATAATTTGCATGGTTATATGCAGCAAAAGTTATGGACTTATTTTGCCATATTTTCAAATCAAACATAACCACTGTTTTTCTGTTTCGAAGAGGATACCTTCGCACTTGAACAGAACTTTTCAAACATGGTGTCGAATTTAGACTCATTCTAGGCTGAGCCTGAGGAGACTTTTTCTCCAAGGGCAACCCTTGATCCACATTTGGACTCTCTACAACTTCAGAATGTTTGCCTGCCCAACTTGGACTCAGACTTAAATTCTGACTTTCTCTTGGACTTGTTTCTAGTACATCTGTTGTAGGATTTGCTACTGGTACTCTACTCATAACAAGACTATCTGACTCAGCAGAAGTAATCAAATCATTCCAACCTTCAACTCCTTCCACATCTGTCGGTAAAATATGATCAATGTGAACAAACCTAACCTTTCCATGATCAAACATCTTGACCAAATATGTGCGAGGACCACATATCTTCACTATTTTTCCTGGTAAACTTATGGTAATGGTTCTTGACTCTATCCTTCTGATTCAATTTCACCCTTCACTCTTACTCTACCCCTATCATGATTCTCTTTCTGTCTTAATTGTTTCTCTTCTACGGAATGTGTCAAGTTTGGCTTTAACAATGACAACCTGGGTACTGGCTGTTGTTTGAGAAACAACTCGCTGGTGTTCTACCAGTGATTGTATGAGAGTATTATGCAGTGGCACGGGAGGATAAAGGGCGGCACAGCGACTGGGAGCAGCGGCAGTCCGAGGAGACAGCATCGCGAGAACGGTGCGGCGCGGGAGGATAAAGGGTGGCACAGCGACTGGGAGCAGCGGCAGTCCGGGGAGACAGCTGGTGCAGAGGCAGAAAGTAAACAAAGAAATAAAACGAAATCGAAGTGTGACGTTACAGCCAAGCGGGTAAGTGATTGGCTGGTAGATTGGTGAGTATTTAATCTTTTTCTTTTTCTTTTTCTTTCCTTATCAGTAGGTAACCTTTGGCATTGTTGACAAATTAAGTTAATTTAAGGGTTAAATCATGGCAGGAGAGCCCGGACCTGTGTCATGCTCCTCCTGTGCTATGTGGGAAGTGTCTCTGACTACTATGTGGGCAGGAAGTGTATCCAGCTGCAGCTCCTGACAGACCGCATTGCGGCACTGGAGCTGCGCATGGATTCACTCTGGAGCATCCGCGATGCTGAGGATCTCGTGAATACCATGTTTAGTTAGTTGGTCAAACGGTAGGTAAAGGTTACTCAGGCAGATAGGGAATGGGTGACCATCAGGCAGAGCAGTGGAAGGAAGGTAGTGCAGGGGTCTCCTGCGGTCATCTCCCTCCAAAACAGATATACCATTTTGGGTACTGTTGGGAGAGATGACTCATCAGGGGAAGGCAGCAGCAGCCAAGTTCATGGCACCATGGGTGGCTCTGCTGCACAGGAGGGCAGGAAAAAGAGTGGGAGAGCTATAGTGGTAGGGGATTCTTTTGTAAGGGGAATAGATAGGCATTTCTGCGGCCACAGTCGAGACTCCAGGATGGTATGTTCCCTCCTTGGTGCAAGGGTCAAGGATGTCTCGGTGCGGCTGCAGGGGTATTTTGGAGGGGGAGCGTGAACAGCCAGTTGTCGTGCACATAGGTACCAACGATATAGGTAAAAAACGGAATGAAGTCCTACAAGCGGAATTCATGGAGCTTGGAGTTAAATTAAAAAGTAGGACCTCAAAGGTAGTAACCTCAGGATTGCTACCAGTGCCACGTACTAGTCAGAGTACAAATAGCAGGATAGTTATGATGAATACATGGCTTGAGGAATGATGCAAGAAGGAGTGATTCAAATTCCTGGGACATTGGAACCGGTTCTGGGGGAGGTGGGACCAGTACAAACCGGACAGCCTGCACCTGGGCAGAACGGAACCAATGTCCTAAGGGGAGTGTTTGCTAGTGCTGTTGGGGAGGGTTTAAACTAATATGGCAGGGGGATGGGAATCTATGCAGGGAGACAGATGGAAGTTAAAATGGGGGCAGAGGCAAAAGGTAGAAAGGAGATAAGGAAAGGTGGAGGACAGAGAAATCAAAGGCAAAAATCAAAAAGGGCCACATTACAACATAATTCTAAAAGGACAAAGAGTGTTAAACAAACAAGCCTGAAGGCTCTGTGTCTCAATGCGAGGAGCATTCGTAATAAGGTGGATGAATTAACTGTGCAGGTAGCTGTTAATGGATATGATGTAATTGGGATTACGGAGACATGGCTCCAGGGTGACCAAGGCTGGGAACTCAACATCCAGGGGTATTCAATATTCAGGAAGGATAGACAGAAAGGAAAAGGAGGTGGGGTAGCGTTGCTGGTTAAAGAGGAGATTAACGCAATAGTAAGGAAGGACATTAGCTTGGATGATGTGAAATCTGTATGGGTAGAGCTGCGGAACACCAAAGGGCAGAAAACGCTAGTGGGAGTTGTGTACAGATCACCAAACAGTGATAGTGAGGTTAGAGATGGCATCAAACAGGAAATTAGGGATGCGTGCAATAAAGGTACAGCAGTTATCATGGGTGACTTTAATCTACATATAGCTTGGGCTAACCAAACTGGTAGCAATACGGTGGAGGAGGATTTCGTGGAGTATATAAGGAATGGTTTTCTAGACCAATATGTCGAGGAATCAACTAGAGAGCAGGCCATCCTAGACTGGGTGTTGTGTAATGAGAGAGGATTAATTAGCAATCTTGTAGTGCGAGGCCTCTTGGGGAAGAATTACCATAATATGGTAGAATTCTTCATTAAGATGGAGAGTGACACAGTTAATTCAGAGACTAGGGTCCTGAATTTAAAGAAAGATAACTTCGATGGTATGAGACGTGAATTGGCTAGGATAGACTGGCGAATGATACTTAAAGGGTTGATGGTGGATAGGCAATGGCAGACATTTAAAAATCACATGGATGAACTTCAACAATTGTACATCCCTGTCTGGCGTAAAAATAAAATGGGGAAGGTGGCTGAACCTTGGCTAACAAGGGAAATTAGGGATAGTGTTAAATCCAAGGAAAAAGCATATAAAGTGGCCAGAAAAAGCAGCAAATCTGATGACTGGGAGAAATTTAGAATTCAGCAGAGGAGGACAAAGGGTTTAATTAGGAGGGGGAAAATAGAATATGAGAGTAAGCTTGCAGGGAACATAAAAACTGGCTGCAAAAGCTCCTATAGATATGTGAAAAGAAAACGATTAGTGAAGACAAATGTAGGTCCCTTGCAGTCAGATTCAGGTGAATTTATAATGGGGAACAAAGAAATGGCAGACCAATTGAACAAATACTTTGGTTCTGTCTTCACTAAGGAAATATTAGGGGAGAAGGAGGAACTGAAGGAAATCCTTATTAGTCAGGAAATTGTGTTAGGGAAATTGATGGGATTGAAGGCCGATAAATCCCCAGGGTCTGATAGTCTGCATCCCAGAGTACTTAAGGAAGTGGCCCTAGAAATAGTGGATGCATTGGTGGTCATTTTCCAACATTCTATAGACTCTGGATCAGTTCCTATGGATTGGAAGGTAGCTAATGTAACCCCACTGTTTAAAAAAGGAGGGAGAGAGAAAACAGGGAATTATAGACCGGTCAACCTGACATTGGTAGTAGGGCATCAGTTATTAAAGACGCAATAGCAGCGCATTTGGAAAGCAGTGACAGGATCTGTCCAAGTCAGCATGGATTTATGAAAGGGAAATCATGCTTGACAAATCTTCTGGAATTTTTTGAGGATGTAACTAGTAGAGTGGACAAGGGAGAACCAATGGATGGGGTGTATTTGGACTTTCAAAAGGCTTTTGACAAGGTCCCACACAAGAGATTGGTGGGCAAAATTAAAGCACATGGTATTGGGGCTAATGTATTGATGTGGATAGAGAACTGGTTGGCAGACAGGAAGCAAAGAGTAGGAAAAACGGGTCCTTTTCAGAATGGCAGGCAGTGACTTGTGGTGTGCCACAAGGTTCGGTGCTGGGCCCCCAGCTATTTGCAATATACATTAATGATTTGGACGAAGGAATTGAATGTAATACCTCCAAGTTTTCAGATGACATTAAGCTGGGTGGCAGTGTGAGCTATGAGGAGGATGCTAAGAGGCTGCAGGGTGACTTGGACAGATTAGGTGAGTGGGCAAATGCATGGCAGCTGCAATATAATGTAGGTAAATGTGAGGTTATCCACTTTGGTGGCAAAAACAGGGAGGCAGAATATTATCTGAATGGCGGCAGATTAGGAAAAGGGGAGGTGCAACGAGACCTGGGTGTCATGGTACATCAGTCATTGAAAGTTGGCATGCAGGTACAGCAGGCGGTGAAGAAGGCAAATGGGTTGTTGACCTTCATAGCAAGAGGATTTAAGTATTGGAGCAGGGAGGTCTTATTGCAATTGTACAGGGCCTTGGTGAGGCCACACCTTGAATATTGTGTACAGTTTTGTTCTCCTAATCTGAGGAAGGACGTTCTTGCTATTGAGGGAGTGCAGTGAAGGTTCACCAGACTGATTCCCGGGATGGCAGGACTGACATATGAGGAAAGACTGGATCGACTAGGCTTATATTCACTGGAATTTAGAAAAATGAGAGGGGATCTCATAGAAACATATAAAATTCTGACGGGATTGGACAGGTTAGATGTAGGAAGAATGTTCCCGATGTTGGGGAAGTCCAAAACCAGGGGTCATAGTCTAAGGATAAGGTGTAAGCCATATAGGACCAAGATGAGGAGAAACTCCTTCACTCAGAGAGCTGTGAACCTGTGGAATTCTCTACCACAGAAAGCCGTTGAGGCCAGTTTGTTAGATATATTCAAAGGGAGTTAGATGTGGCCCTTACGGCTCAAGGGATCAACGGGTATAAAGAGAAAGCAGGAATGGGGTACTGAAGTTACATGATCAGCCATGATCATATTGAATAGTGGTGCATACTTGAAGGGCCGAATGGCTTATTCCTGCACCTATTTTCTATGATTCTATGTTTAATTAGAAAATTTGCCAGTTTGTGATCCAATGACATCTGCCATTTCTTTGGATTTGGATTCAACATGATGAGAGCACGTTTTACAATTTGTACTGTGCGCTCTGCTGCACAATTTGAAGCAGGGTGGTATGGTGGAACTTTGGTATGTTTCACACCATTTCTACACATGAACTGTGCAAATTCTTCTGAACAAAATTGCGGCCCATTATCAGACACAATTTCTTCTCGGAGGCCATATGAAGAAAACAATCTTCTCAAATTGTCTAGTGTTTTACTTGTTATTTTCCGCATTGAAAACATCTCTACCCACTTCGAATGGCTATCAATCACAATGAACAATTGTTATCCTTCTAGCTCAGCAAAATCTATATGTAACCTTTGCCACACCCTGGGAGGGCATTTCCATGGCTGTAATGGTACTGATGATGGTTTCTTACTTACCGATTGACATGTTGTGCACTGACTAACTGATGTACTCTATATTTTTATCTAAACCTGGCCACCATAAGTAACTACGTGCAAAACTCTTGGTCTAGCATATTCCCAAGATCTCTTAACAATTTGGACCTGAACTTATTTGGAATAACTATTCTTGCACCGCATTGATACAATCTTTATCCACTGATAATTCATTCCTACGAACGAAGTATGGATGAATATCTTCCTCTGATACCTGGTTTGGCCAGATATTTGTTATGTAATCATACACCTTTGACATAACTGGGTCACGTTTGGTAGCTCTAACAATCGCTTCAGCGGTGACTGGCAATTCATCAACGTATGAAAAATAGAACACTTCTTCACTATTGAGTGTAACTTGTGATACGGATGGCAACCTGGACATAGCATCAGCATTACTATCTGACTTAGGTACAACAATAATGATTGTAGCACAATTACTTAGATCTATCAAAGAGATGATGTTCTCAGATTCTAGTCTTTTGAGTTCTTGCTTAACTTTATCCTTGAATGCGTATGGTACAGGACGTGGCTTGCAGTAAACTGGTCTAGCGTCCTTCTGTACCCTGACACTCGCCTTGAAACCTTGGATCAGACTGTCTGTTTCACCGAACACTTTGGATACTGCTTGATGACATCATCTTTCCTTGCAAATTTTGTATCCACATGAAAAATCCCATTCCAATTCAGCTTCAGTGATCCCAATCAATTTCTACCTATCAGGCTTGTCTCCTGCCACTACTATGAGCGGCAAGCTCTGAAACTCATCCTTGTATTTCACCGGTATGATGACACGTCCTACAACAGGAATTTTCTCTCCTGAGTAGCCTCGCAGCTCTATTTTCGATTTCTCCAGAGGAAAGTCACTCAACTTGTCGAGCTATAGCGATTTCGGTACTGCGCCCATGGATGTACCAGTGTCGATTTCTATGGGTCTCCTGGTTCCTGCAACATCTACTTGGATGATAGTACTTCGCGAATTGTTTTTAGGTATCCTTGTGCTCCTGATGACGTGTATCTCCAGAACCTCCTCGTCCTGTTGCTTCTCTTCCATGCTATGTAGTCTCTGATGATTTCTACTTCCAGCATTGAACATCGGTTTACTCTTCAGTAGGCATGCCATCGCAAGATGCCCAGTTTTCTTGCAGAAGAAACACTCTTCCTTCATATATGGACAACTTTGAGCAATGTGTTGTCCCAGACACCGATAGCATGACTTCAATGTGCTGTTACCTTGGCCAGTTGCTGAGGTGTTGGAGCACAACTGCCTTTTACTTTTAACCTGCAGGCGATTCACCTCAGTTGTGTGACGACTGCAAAGGGTGCAAAATTCTCGGGTGTATTGGTCAGCCATATCCAGTAACATAGCTATCGGACATGCTAAATCAAAAGTCAAGTTAGGGCTTGTCAACAACTTCCTTCTGATTGCTTCATTTTTCATCCCACAAACAAATCGGTCATGTGTTGCTCAGTTAAGAAAATTTCCGAAATGACAGTGAATGGATAGCTTTTTTAAAGCTACAATGTACTCACTGATATTCTCGTCAGTTAATTGATTTTGTTTTCCAAAATGATAACTTTCAGCAATTTCCAAGGGCTCAGGACTGTAGTGCTGAACTCCGTCAATGGTGTGTCCTTCGGCTTGATGGGAACATACACATTTTTCAGGGTTTCATATACCTTTGGGCTGCTTCAGTCAAAAAAGTAGCCCATTTTCTGTCTAACACCACCCCGTTACAGTTTCCATCATCGGGGGCTTTGATGATACTATTTGCAGTGAAAAACATTTCTAGCCACTCTACATACACTCCAAAAGTCTCTCGGTTGTGATGGAACTCACCCAAGTGCCCTAATATTCCCATAGGTGCAGCCATCTGGACTCTTCAGTTCAGCCAAGTGTACTTGAAATTTACCTTGGATTTTTAGCTGTGCTGCAAAACAAAGAACCTCTCAAAGTCTCTCTGTTGGTTGGCTGGAATATCCACCAACAAAAATCTCAGCTAATGAATCCAGAAACCCTATCCTACATCACCAATGTGATATATTCTTTACGACATTACAAACACACTGACTACAAGATGGCTGTACAGGAACTTGTCATCATGTGATGACCCTTTTATTATCTATACATCAAAAGTTGCATTACCAGAGTAGTCCACTAGGTGGAGCAGTAGTCCACTAGGGGAGCTCTATATCACAATTCACCCCATTATTCTATGACACTTCTATAATTAATGTACCGACGATTTGAGTGTAATGAAAGATGGATACATATTTGGATCAATTTAAGACTGAGGCTTTGATCTCCTTGATGGGTTTCTACCCTCTTATAAGTATTGGGGTAACAGGTATCAACATTGCAGTGTTTAATCACAGCCACATCCAGTCGGACCGTATCAGAAAAGCTTTCCAAAATTACAAACTGTTTAACAACGTACAGAAGTTAGCAGAAATACATTTGTCGGTTTACTGTCGCCAAAACTAGTTGCCTGTGAAAAGCTGGCAGGATGTTGACCAGAACATTGAAAGTATCTTTTCTTCACAAGAAAGCAGGAAACTTCTGGACCCACTTAAAACTAAAACTATCAGGGGGCAAAATTGCGTATTGCCTCGTTTGGGGGCGGGAACCTTTGAGATGCGGGACTTCCTGTGCCCGATGCGGAAGTCCCGCCCCATGACCTAAATTCGGGTTACTGCCCCAGAGAGGAAGTGGAGCGCAAAGTCGGGTGCTCCATTTTCTCTCGGGGGTGGGTACGGGGACGCTAACCGGGTGAAAGTCGGAGCACTACGCAGTCCCTCCGTGGCACGGACCCCGCAGAGAAACGAATGGAGGCCAGACCAGTAAGTCAGGCGAAAATTAAAAATGGCGACACGCATCTCCCCTTTAACTTTCACACCGCGAGCGGAATGTGGCCCAGTTTGCGACCCACAAGGCTGGCGCTGACATTGCCCACGGCAGTCTCATGGGGCGGTGCCCAATTTGCACCATGGTACGAAAACAGGCCGCCCCAGGGCGAAACCAAGTCGCTGGGCACAGCGATGCCGTCATTGCCAGAGGCACAGTGGCCTGGAGGCAATTGAAATCTGGAGAATTTCAATGTCGGAGCGGATGATCTGTCAGGTCGAGCTTGACCAATCGCAAGTTCAGGATTTAGCTCATGCGCAATCCCGAACTTGCTGTCCATTTCAAAGACAGTATAACAATGTACTCTGAGAGTATGCTGTCATTCCGACTGCAAATTCTGCTCCATTATAAATAAAACAAAAGCACCTGCCATATTGCAAGTATTGATGTTGCAATCAGAATATATTTGACTAAAAAGCAACAGCCAAACTAGAAGATGAAAAAAGGATGTCACACTAAAATGCTTACTAAAAATAAATGCTTGTTGTAATGTGGTACCACACGCGACAGCTGCAGGAAAAATGCAGGGAGCAGCGCCAGCCCTTATACATGGCCTTTTTCGACCTTACAAATAGGCCTTTGACATTGTCAACCGCGAGGGTCTATGGAGCATCCTCCTCCGTTTCAGATGCCCCCAAAGATTTGTCAACATCCTTTGCCTGCTCCACGACGACATGCAGGCCGTGATTCTTACCAACGGATCCATTACAGACCCAATCCATGTCCGGACTGAGGTCAAACAGGACTGCGTCATCGCTCCAACCCTCTTAATCTTCCTCGCTGCCATGCTCCACCTCACAGTCAACAAGCTCCCCACTGGAGTGGAACTAAACTACCGAACCAGTGGGAAGCTGTCTAACCTTTGCCGCCTCCAAGCCAGGTCCAAGATCATCCCAACCTCTGTCGTTGAGCTGCAGTACCCGGACGACACCTGTGTTTGCGCACATTCTGAAGCTGAACTCCAGGATATAGTCGACGTATTTACCGAGGCATATGAAAGCATGGACCTTACGCTAAACATCTGTAAGGCAAAGGTCCTCCACTAGCCTGTCCTCGCCGCACAGCACTGTCCCCCAGTCATCAAGATCCATGGCACGGCCCTCGACAACGTGGACTATTTTCCATACCTCGGGAGCCTCTTATCAACAAAAGCAGACATTGATGAGGAGATTCAACACCGCCTCCAGTGCCAGTGCAGTCTTCGGCCGCCTGAGGAAAAGAGTGTCCGAAGACCAGGCCCTCAAATCTACCACGAAGCTCATGGCCTACAGGGCTGTAGTATAACACCCGCCTTCCTGTATGGCTCAGAGGCGTGGAACATGTGCAGCAGACACCTCAAGTCGCTGGAGATATATCACCAACGATGTCTCCATGAGATCCTACAAATCCCCTGGGAGGACAGGCGCACCAACATCAGCGTCCTTGTCCAGGCTAACATTCCCATCCCCAGCATTGAAGCACTGACCACACTCGATTAGCTCCGCTGGGCAGGCCACATACTTCGCATGCCATACACGAGACTCCCAAAGAAAGTGCTTTATGCGGAGCTCCTTCATGGCAAACAAGCCAAAGGTGGGCAGCAGTAACATTACAAGGACACCTTCAAAGCCTCCCTGATAAAGTGCAACATCCCCATTGACACATGGGAGTCCCTGGCCAAAGACCGCCCTAAGTGTAGAAAGTGCATCCTGGAGGGCGCTGAGCACTTCGAGTCTCAACGCCAAGAGTGTGCAGAAATCAAGCGCAGGCAGCGGAAAGAGCGTGCGGCAAATCAGTCCCACCCACCCCTTCCCTCAACGACTGTCTGTCCCACCTGTGACAGAGTCTGTGGCTCTCGTATTGGACTGCTCAGCCACCAAAGAACTCACTTCAGGAGTGGAAGCAAGTCTTCCTCGATTCCTATGATGATGACCACAGCTTAGTTCCATAAAAATATAGTTTAAAAATTGCTTGCTACTGTTAAGTGTTTTTTTAAAAAACCTCAGGACTGATTTTGCTTTCAATTGCACTTGCTCGCTTCCCAACTGCAAGGAGAGGAAAAGGATGTGGAGACCTGAGACACCTGGGCTCTGCCACTTTTATGTTGCTCTTGCCCCAGGGAGTTGGTGTAGGACAGAATGACTGTGTCTGTATTGCAAGAGACACAGGCTTAGAGCAGTCAAGTAAATAAGGTAGGCGGAGGCATTTCTGGCCTTCCCAACTCATTTTCCTCCTGAATTGCTGGTGGGGTATCCATTTTAAAGGAGTGCTCATAACAGATGAGCCTTAGGTATTACTCCCAGACCTTCTCTGATCTGAGGAGTGCGCAGTAGCAGGGCCCCCCAAAAAAGTAAGTCACTTTTTATTTTGGGACATCGAGTAAGAAACCGGGCTGGAAACCTTTTGATGGCAGTTTTTGGCCAGCAGCCAGAAAACCCTGATACTGATGGCATTACTGCAGCAGGGTCGGCATTTCTACACTCTTTCCCAGGCATAAGTTCCTACAATGGGGTGGACCTGCACCTGGGATGCATTGTGCCTAGGTTAATACCCTGAATATGCAAATACAAATGGGTTCAGGTCAAGTCAGGTACGGTGTGCATACGGACATATGAAAAACGGCAGATAGGAAAATACCTATTGGTCCATCCAGCCTGTCCCACACAGATATTTTGCACACTCTAAAAATGATTTTCTACCTTCAGAAATCTACATTCAAAGATCTCCAGACACTTTTCTGTCAGGAACTCTTCACTTCCGCCAGTATTAACAGTATCTGGCAGTTGTTGTGTCTCATACAACCAGATGTAATGCACTCTGAGTGCAATTACGAGGTAAAGCCAGGAAACTCGCATCTATATCATTTCTGGCTGACCAGTGGCTGTATGCAACTGATGCCTGTGGAAAGTTGGCAGGTGCATCGTAGGAAGACTCGAAAAGCATGAGGGAACTCATGAGAAGCCCGTTAGAGGTGGACAAGCACCAGAATTGGCTTCCATGAGAATTTTCTCACTGGAAAAATATCCTTAATTGTTCCAGCGCTCATAATGCATCAAAAACGTAATTATTACTGCACTATAAGAAAGGAAACCCCATTAAGCTTTCCTTTCTTATATTGCAGTAATAATTAAGTATTTTTTTGTGTTTAGCTATGCACTGATTGGTATTTCTCCTTTTTTCAGGAATTGCGGATGGAGTGAAGAGGAACATTGGATTTTTCAAGTTATTGTAGATCTGTACTCTTATGAGACACAGAATCGAAACATGCTCTATCTGGATATGCTGATGAGGCTGCTGCCACACAAATCCAAGCGAGAACTGGTCAGTCCCTTATTTTGAATGTAGAGGAAGGTGTGTGTGAGATCTCAAAATGTTATTTAGAGATAATTTTCTCTTTGTTAGGATAAGCAATATATAATTGAGTTCCCTGAAAAGTTCAGCGAATTTATACAGAAAACTGGTCAAATTTTCAACAAATACCTAACTGGGAAGGCAGTTGAATCTGAAGAGGCAGGCAAAGACCTATAAAGCCAGTTACATAAAAGTTGTGAGTGGGCTATCCAGTGGCAGATGAAATTCAATATGGTTAAGTGTAAGGAATTGTAAGCAGTAAAAAATACTGTAACATACATTCTCTATGAATGTAGAGCAAATAGAGCAAATAGACTGCTGAACTGTATAGCCAAAACAGTAGATTTGTGCTAAAATTGTGCAGTGCTCTGGTCGGAGTATACCTTGAGGATTGTGGCCAGTTTTAGTCACCAAGATGCAAAGGAGACATTCAAAGCCTGGGAGATAGTCCAAAGGTTGATGCCAAGAGTCAGAGGACCGAAGTATGAAGGAAAACTTGACCCATTCAACCATAAAGTGTGGCAACTAATTTCCTGTGACTGTCCCCCACTTTAAAGCATGAACTTGAACCCTAGAGTTGTGTTTCTGATTGTCCATGGTTGCTCTTTCATTGACATGATGTAGCTGCAGTGCATGATACAGGTTGTGGATACCATTGGCTAATTCAAGAATTAGCTCATAAGCTTTTTGATGCCATTTTGTCCTTCAAGGATCCCACTGCTCTCCTCCAGGTACTCAACCATTGCCACTTTCTAGATGGAGGTAACCAGGTTACTTAACATAGCGTTGAGCAGTCACTGGTAGTCATGTCTAGTGTCATTACGGTAGCAAGTTGTGACACCTGACCTGACATACATATAGAGGTATATAAGATGGTATACAAAAAATAAACTGGATACTGCTCTGTGAGCGCAGTATAAAGACGCACAGGTTCAAATTACCAAAACTAAAATTTGGGACTAATATCAGGAGGCACCTTCCATACACAGATTGATCAACATGTGGAAGTAGTGACGATTAAAAACCCAGGACTCCTTTAAAAATAGTAGATGCTGTGATGGGTTCTTTCAGAGTAGATGGGACAGGCTGATTGTTTTTTTGTTATTTGTTTGTTCACTGATGTGGGCATTGCTGGCGAGGCCGGCATTTATTGCCCATCCCTAATTTCCCTTGAGAAGGTGGCAGTGAGCTGCCTTCTTGAACCTCTGCAGTCCTTGTGGTGAAGGTACTCCCATAGGACTAGATTTTCCCCAAGCAGTTTTTTTCGGCGCACTTACCGTAAATGCAGTGACTTTGTGCGCTGGAACGGCGGCGAAAAAATGTGCTCCCATTCTGACCACTCTGCTCTGTGTCCAGGGTCCTGTCGTAGCGTTTCTTGTGGGGTGGGGATGCGGAGCTACAGTCCTGCGCAGCAAACACTGCCGGCACCTCTGCACATGCGCGATAGAGTGTGCGCGCATATGCAGTAGCTCATCGTAGCCCGACACTGTGTGGGAGGGGCCAAAGCACGCTGTCCCTATCCCAGGCCGAGTGGCCTGTCGCACACTCTGATATCGAGGGATCGCATTGGAGTAATGGAGTCTGGAGGTGATGAAGGGACATGTGAGTTTTAGTGGCAGATGGGCTGTGGCCCTTTTGACAAGGGCGGGAGAGCAGGACTAGCTGAAGTGCTCTTGCAGAGAGCCGGCACGGACTCGATGGAGCATTGACTTGATGCAGAGCCAAGGAGAATTCACAGGACACCGGAGAGGAGAGCAGAGCATTGACAGCCAAAAGTGCCCAGTGTGTGAGATCATCTTCCCGCTCAACCTGGAGGACTTTGATTTCGAGCAGCACGTTGTGAAGCACTTTGTAGCCTTTCCTCTCCCTCCCCCCTCCCGATGCCGCCGAGACCATCCTTTCCTCTTCCTCCCTCCCTCCTGACCCGGCCCATGCCTTCCCTGACCGATTTCAACTAAAGGTAGGATTTAATCCAATTTTTTAATTGTTGTTCAATTGTTTACCCTATTTTTATGTAGTTATTTGAACTTTTATATTGAATGTTTGCTGCTTGTTGCTTGGTGCAGGTCTTACCTGCGCCGATTTGTTAACTGCCCGCCACGTTTTTCAGAGCTGGCCACATATGCCGACCTAAGTGGATTTGAAGTAACTTTTAGCTGGCCAAAATGGCATAAGTGGCCAAAGGTGGAGTAAGTGTCTGGGAACGCCCCCTTTTGAAAAAAAAACTGAAGTAAAAAAAATCTAACCCAAGGTGACTTACTCTGAAGCAAATTTTGTTGGGCAAAATGGCATTTTTTAACTTATGCCAGAAAAAATAACTTACTCCAAAAAGATTGGAGCAAGTCATGGGGAAAATCGGGCCCACAGTGCTGACTTTGTCGTCGCGGTTTGGTATAACTGACTGGTTTGCTAGGCCATTTCAGAGGGCAGTTAAGAGTTAACCACATTGCTGCGGGTCTGGACTCACATATAGGCCAGAGCGGGTAAGGACGGCAGATTTCCTTCCCTAAAGGACATTAATGAACGAAATGGGTTTTTCTGACAATCAGGTAGTTTCATGGTCACCATTCCTTATACTAGCTTTTTAAAAAAATTTCATTTTTTTTAATGGTGGGATTTGAACTCACATCTACTGGATTATTAGAGCAAGCCTCAGGATTACTAGTCCAATAACATAACCACTATGTTACCATACCCCCAACTTCACCAACAATATCTATTTTGTGTTATTGTGAATATCTGAGCTGTATAGCCCAAGAAGGTTGTCTGAGCAGATGCAGGAATGTGGGTGCCACAACTGGTCTCAGTTTCCCAGCTTATGAAGGACAAAAATGCCCAGCATGCTTGCTCCTAAGTGTTATTCAATGAGTTTTTAAAATCTCATAATACTCCTGTGAAACGCCTTGGAACATTTCACCATGTTAAAGGTGCTATATAAATACAAGTTGTTGTTGTTGAGTATAGGAACATAGGAAATGCTAGACGAAAAAAAAACAAGGTCCATCTAGTTCGCCTTCTAGTCGCATGATGCAATGATATTGGATAATGATAATGAACTTGTTGACTAACCATAGTAATCAACCTCTATCAGTTCGCCTTCTAGTCGCATGATACAATGATATTGGATAATGATAATGGACTTGTTGACTAACTGTAGTAATCAACCTCTATCAGTTAGTTTACAACAGACCCAGACATGACATGAGGAAAACTTCAGTGGTAGAGAGCCTTGGGAGCCATCGGCCCAAAGTCACTTGTTCCTCCCAAGTGCGCTACACTTACCACATGTCATATCTCAAATTACTCATACCCTATATCCCAAAATGTTATTTTCTGAAAGTAATCTATCTAATTTGCATTTGAATGATAAATATCAACTGCCTCCACCTTCTCCATAGATTGACCACTTACTCACTGAAATATTGTTTCCGCAGATTAGTTTTGAATTCAAGCACAGGCCGTGTCCTCTGGTTCTACTATTCTGAATGAGGTAGAATCGCTTGTTATGGTCTAAATTATCTAGACCATTTAAAATTCTAAAACCTGTGACCATATTACCTCTCAACCTTCATTTTTCCAGTCAGAACATACCCAATTTACATAATTGCTCCTCATAATCCAATCCCGCTATCCGCTCAATCATTTTTTTGGTCTCTTCTGTATTCTTTCAATAATTTCCCTATTACTGCTGAAAGTGCAGCTATGTGTAATCAGGTGAGGGCAGGATCAAGTGTTGCTGTGATTCATTCTTTCCCCCAGGATTGAATAGTTCAATCATAAGATTCACACATTAATAATAGCCATTTGGTTTAGCTACTGGAGGTTGACTGGAACTGCCCATGGAACTGTACCTTAGCAACAAATCAGTCTTTAGGAGAAGAGGTGGAGAGATTAAGTGGAAAAAAAATGTTGATTTAAAAAAATTCTTAACTAATGGCAATAACAGATCACATATCAACCAAAACATATATCCGGGGAGATGTTTTAACATCAAATGACACTTACGTTAAACATGCCCAAAATATTGTCAAAGTCAAAGACAGAGTGGTTGGACTGAGAATGGGGAATGGGGGTGGGGGAAGGGTGGGGGGCGGAGAGTCGGGGGGGGAGATGATGGGGCCGAAAATGGCCACTTCCTTAAGCTCCATCTAAGAGGTGGTAATGGAGCGGATAAGCCTTACCGACCGGGGGCAGATGGATGAGCCGACCCGTTCTATATTGCCCCTGGGCCGGGAGTGGCAGGATTGGGTTATCACGCCGCCTGTGCTGCCGCCCGCTGGGCACGCTCCAACCCCACACCGCCCGGCGGCGACCCCTTTTCCGACCCCCATGGGAAATTGCCCCGTGGGAAATTGCCGCCCTTAAAGGGGAGGGCGTGCTGCCAGCGCTTCTCTTTTATTTTAATTGTCGGCCAACTCCGAAGTTGGTCTGACAATGGTAGCCATGGGTTTGGCCGGGCTGCCAACAGGCAACCAGCACCCCTTCTTGGGTACCGGGCCATTGGCCTGGCCGAAACCCTCCCTGGTGGCCCAGTGGGCCTAACTAAACTTATTACACAGCTCGCAGCATCCCTCCCCTTTAACTGAAGGGGAGGGACATCGTGACTCGGGCAGTGCGAGGAATAGGCCATTCAAGACAGAGCTGAGGAGGAATTTCTTCACTCAGAGGGTTGTGAATCTTTGGAATTCTCTGCCCCAGAGGGCTGTGAATGCTGAGTCTCTGAATATATTCAAGGCTGAGATAGATAGATTTTAGAGCCTAGGGGCATCAAGGGATATGGAGATCAGATGGGAAAGTGGAGTTGAGGTCGATGATCAGCCATGATCTTATTGAATGGCGGAGCAGGCTAGAGGGGCCGTAGGGCCTACTGCTGCCCCTATTTCTTATGTTCTTATGTCCGCGTCGTGCTGACGTTGGGGTGGTTGTCCCGATCCAAGGGCAATTCCGTCCCTCAACACCGCCCCGACTGGAAATACAAAACAAAGAGGTGAATATCGGCACAAGATCCGCCCCAATCTTTAAGATCAGTTGGTAAGTGCGCTTACTCTTAGTCGGGGGAAATTCCGGCCCCGCGTAAATTGGTTAGTCACAGGGCATTCAGGATCACATGGAAATGTTCAGAAAAACGGTTCCCAATCTGCGTAGATGAGACTGCACCATGAAAGAAAGAAGGAACTTAGATTTATATAACGTCTTTCACAACTTCAGGACATCTCAAAGTGCTTTACTGCCAGTAAAGTACTTTTGAAGTGTGGTCACTGTCATAATGTAGGGAAATGCAACAACCAATTTTCACACAACAAGGTCCCACAAACAACAAATAAATTACCAGATTATCTGTTTTAAATCCTGATTGAGGGATAAATGTTGGCTAAGACATCAGGAGAACTCCCCTGTTCTACTTTCAATAGTGCTCCTGGATTTTTTTACGTCCAGCTGAGAAGGCAGAAAGGGCTTGGCTTTAACCTCCCTTCCGAAAGTGGGCACCTCCAGCAGTGCAGCACTCGCTCAGTACTGTACTAAAGTGCCAGTCTATATTATGCGTTCAAGTCTCAGGAGTGGGCATTGAACCCACGACTTTCTGACTTAGAGGCTAGAGTGCTCACATAAGAACATAAGAACATAAGAAATAGGAACAGGAGTAGGCCATTTGGCCCCTCGAGCCTGCTCCGCCATTCAATAAGATCATGGCTGATCTGATCATGGGCTCAGCTCCACTTCCTTGCCCGCTCCCCATAACGCTTGACTCCCTTATTGCTCAAAAATCTGTCTATCTCTGTCTTAAATATGTTCAATGACTCAGCCTCCACAGCTCTCTAGGGCAGAGAATTCCACAGATTTACAACCCTCTGAGAGAAGAAATTCCTCCTCATCTCAGTTTTAAATGGGCATCCCCTTATTCTAAAACTATGCGCTCTAGTTCTAGATTCTCCCATTGAGCCAAGGCTGACACCATTTTTAACGATTGGCGAAGGATGTCCAATAGTGCTAGTGGCAGGCCCGAACCAATTCAAGAACTGGGCCTGATTAACATATATGCGGCAAGCTACACACCCCAAACTAGCACCCCAATGCTCCCGGCAGGCACAATATTGGGCGAGATGGAAGCCAGCCCAGCAGGGAAAAAGATAGGTCCGGAGGGGACGGGGTGAGGTGCAAAGACAGGATGAGGGCACAGTACGGCAGTAGCCCACAGTATTCTTGTGGAGCCCAGAGGAACACTGCTGCTCTTCCTGGCCCCTCAAAAATATTTTTTATATTTATCTTTTCTACTTCTTCTACTGTACTGCCAGGTTTTACTGAGCAGAAAGTCAATGGCACATGCTCCGCCCAGCAGGTCATTAAAATGTCATTTTGGTCCTAATTACATCATAGGACCTCAAGTTGTATAGTTTATTGAGGTACCCACCTGACACAGGTGGGCATCTCAGCTGTCCAGTGGAAGACCCCAGGAAAAATGACAGCAGAGGGCGATAAGTCCACCACCTGTATTTTAACTCTGCCACCACTCTGTTTCCACCGGGCGGAGGGTGTTTAAATATCCCTCCCGCCATGAGAAACAAATGCAGCAGTGTTTGGGGTCCTGGACAAAGCTGTGCAGAACGGTGAATGGACTTGTTGCAATTGTATGGGAAAGTGCTGGGAAAGGGCAGTGTAAAGTTGTAGTGGTGACCACAAGTCAGGCATGCACCTATCTGAATGACGCCATCAGCTTTCATTGGGAAAAAGAGCCTCCATTAACAAACACTTTGATGGCCAACGTGAAGTATGCAAGTGGTCAGCAGGATGCCACTCTTGGGCACTCTGATCTGTCAGCAATCCCACTGTTTAGGTCCTCATCTTCTTCTGAAGGATTCCCACTGGGTAACCCATTGATGTCAACAATGGTGGGGACAAAAAACTGATTGAGAACAACTGGCAAAGAAACTTATGACAACCTAAGTGCCAGCAGGAACAAAAAATGAACAAAAACAACCCATAAATTTCCCCAAAACACTTGTCCTTTCAATAAATTTTCACCTCAGTTGTCTATCCCAAACATCCCTGGTTCCAGAATATGGGTTAGACTTAGTGTCCTGGACACAGGGAAATCTCATGGGGGACATCCCCTATCCCCACCCACTTTTGAATACACTAATGAAGTTCCCACCTGCTTTGGCTGGAAACTTCCATTATTCATTGCAGACTCGACTGGGAAATCTGAAGAATGGGCGTAAATCAGCTTGAATGTGTTCAGGCAGTGTCTGTCTAGTGAACCTGAGTTAATAGCACAAAAGTGTCTACAATTTGATATTGATTAACACGAGTAGTATGGGAAAAGAAAATTCCATGCTGGTGTAATCATTCATTGGAGCAGTGTGAAGAGTGCTTTACATCTGTCTTGAGTGGGAGTAGCTGACAATGGGTAAAAAAGGTGATTAAGTATTCCATCCTTCAACTTGATGAGCAAAAGAATGTCCAATGTAATTTAATATCTTATGTATGTATTCCTTTCAAGATTTATTGTAGCACAGAGTTGAACAACACTAATAGGTAAGAATATTTTTCCCAAAAGCTGGCTTTTTGTTGAGAAAGTAATGAAATCTTTGTTCCAGATTGATCATTGGAGATTATGGGACGGATTTCAATTTAATAGGGAACGCTGGAGGGTTCTGATTCAGAGCTGGACCCGAGACAAGAAAGACTTACTAATGAAGGCAGTGATGACATTTGCTGAAGCCTGTATTGCTCATGAGGCTGACGTGATACTGGCAAATGACAGACAGAAGCAGCAGGAAATCTGTGCTGAATTAAACCACAAGGTGAGCAGAAACATTGATTTATGCAGACATCACAATCTGGCTACAGACCAAACTGGAATTTTTCTGTACATTTATTTTACATACTTAAGATAATTTGATTCTCCTTACCTCCTGTCTGCCTGCCTCTCCATTCATCATTAATTTCACAGTGGCTGGGCTAGTGCTGTTTAATGGTATGTGAATATTTACAGATTTTTATCTTCAGTGCAAAACAGATACACCGCTTTGAGTACTGTTGAGGGGGATGACTCATCAGGGGAGGGCAGCAGCAGCCAAGTTCATGGCACCGTGGCTGGCTCTGTTGCACAGGAGGGCAGGAAAAAGAGTGGAAGAGCGATAGTGATAGGGGATTCAATTGTAAGGGGAATAGATAGGCGTTTCTGCGGCCGCAACCGAGACTCCAGGATGGTATGTTGCCTCCCTGGTGCAAGGGTCAAGGATGTCTCGGAGCGGGTGGAGGACATTCTAAAAAGGGAGGGAGAACAGCCAGTTGTCGTGGTGCACGTTGGTACCAATGACATAGGTAAAAAAAGGGATGAGTTCCTACGAAATGAATTTAAGGAGCTAGGAGCTAAATTAAAAAGTAGGACCTCAAAAGTAGTAATCTCGGGATTGCTACCAGTGCCACGTGCTAGTCAGAGTAGGAATCGCAGGATAGCTCAGATGAATACGTGGCTTGAGCAATGGTGCAGCAGGGAGGGATTCAAATTCCTGGGGCATTGGAACCGGTTCTGGGGGAGGTGGGACCAGTACAATCCGGACGGTCTGCACCTGGGCAGAATCGGAACCAATGTCCTCGGGGGAGTGTTTGCTAGTGCTGTTGGGGAGGAGTTAAACTAATATGGCAGGGGGATGGGAACCAATGCAGGGAGATAGAGGGAAACAAAAAGGAGGCAAAAACAAAAGACAGAAAGGAGATGAGGAAAAGTGGAGGGCAGAGAAACCCAAGGCAAACAACAAAAAGGGCCATTGTACAGCAAAATTCTAAAAGGACAGAGGGTGTTAAAAAAACAAGCCTAAAAGCTTTGTGTCTTAATGCAAGGAGTATCCGCAATAAGGTGGATGAATTAACTGTGCAAATAGATGTTAACAAATATGATGTGATTGGGATTACGGAGACGTGGCTCCAGGATGAGCAGGGCTGGGAACTCAACATCCAGGGGTATTCGACATTCAGGAGGGATAGAGTGAGGGGGAAAGGAGGTGGGGTAGCATTGCTGGTTAGGGAGGAGATTAAGGCAATAGTTAGGAAGGACATTGGCTTGGATGATGTGGAATCTATATGGGTAGAGCTGCAGAACACCAAAGGGCAAAAAACGTTAGTGGGAGTTGTGTACAGACCTCCAAACAGTAGTAGTGATGTTGGGGAGGGCATCAAACAGGAAATTAGGGGTGCGTGCAATAAAGGTGCAGCAGTTATAATGGGTGACTTTAATATGCACATAGATTGGGCTAACCAAACTGGAAGCAATACGGTGGAGGAGGATTTTCTGGAGTGCATAAGGGATGGTTTTTTAGACCAATATGTCGAGGAACCAACTAGGGGGGAGGCCATCTTAGACTGGGTGTTATGTAATGAGAAAGGATTAATTAGCAATCTCGTTGTGCGAGGCCCCTTGGGGAAGAGTGACCATAATATGGTGGAATTCTGCATTAGGATGGAGAATGAAACAGTTAATTCAGAGACCATGGTCCAGAACTTAAAGAAGGCTAACTTTGAAGGTATGAGGCGTGAATTGGCTGAGATGGATTGGCGAATGATACTTAAGGGGTTGACTGTGGATGGGCAATGGCAGACATTTAGAGACCGCATGGATGAACTACAACAATTGTACATTCCTGTCTGGCATAGAAATAAAAAAGGGAAGGTGGCTCAACCGTGGCTATCAAGGGAAATCAGGGATAGTATTAAAGCCAAGGAAGTGGCATACAAATTGGCCAGAAATAGCAGCGAACCTGGGGACTGGGAGAAATTTAGAACTCAGCAGAGGAGGACAAAGGGTTTGATTAGGGCAGGGAAAATGGAGTATGAGAAGAAGCTTGCAGGGAACATTAAGACGGATTGCAAAAGTTTCTATAGATATGTAAAGAGAAAAAGGTTAGTAAAGACAAATGTAGGTCCCCTGCAGTCAGAATCAGGGGAAGTCATAACGGGGAACAAAGAAATGGCGGACCAATTGAACAAGTACTTTGGTTCGGTATTCACGAAGGAGGACACGAACAACCTTCCGGTTATAAAAGGGGTCGGGGGGTCTAGTAAGGAGGAGGAACTGAGGGAAATCCTTATTAGCCGGGAAATTGTGTTGGGGAAATTGATGGGATTGAAGGCCGATAAATCCCCAGGGCCTGATGGACTGCATCCCAGAGTACTTAAGGAGGTGGCCTTGGAAATAGTGGATGCGTTGACAGTCATTTTCCAACATTCCATTGACTCTGGATCAGTTCCTATGGAGTGGAGGGTAGCCAATGTAACCCCACTTTTTAAAAAAGGAGGGAGAGAGAAAACAGGGAATTATAGACCGGTCAGCCTGACATCGGTAGTGGGTAAAATGATGGAATCAATTATTAAGGATGTCATAGCAGTGCATTTGGAAAGAGGTGACATGATAGGTCCAAGTCAGCATGGATTTGTGAAAGGGAAATCATGCTTGACAAATCTTCTGGAATTTTTTGAGGATGTTTCCAGTAGAGTGGATAAGGGAGAACCAGTTGATGTGGTATATTTGGACTTTCAGAAGGCGTTCGACAAGGTCCCACACAAGAGATTGATGTGCAAAGTTAGAGCACATGGGATTGGGGGTAGTGTACTGACATGGATTGAGAACTGGTTGTCAGACAGGAAGCAAAGAGTAGGAGTAAATGGGTACTTTTCAGAATGGCAGGCAGTGACTAGTGGGGTACCGCAAGGTTCTGTGCTGGGGCCCCAGGTGTTTACACTATACATTAATGATTTAGATGAGGGGATTAAATGTAGTATCTCCAAATTTGCGGATGACACTAAGTTGGGTGGCAGTGTGAGCTGCGAGGAGGATGCTGTGAGGCTGCAGAGCGACTTGGATAGGTTAGGTGAGTGGGCAAATGCATGGCAGATGAAGTATAATGTGGATAAATGTGAGGTTATCCACTTTGGTGGTAAAAACAGAGAGACAGACTATTATCTGAATGGTGACAGATTAGGAAAAGGGGAGGTGCAAAGAGACCTGGGTGTCATGGTACATCAGTCATTGAAGGTTGGCATGCAGGTGCAGCAGGCGGTTAAGAAAGCAAATGGCATGTTGGCCTTCATAGCAAGGGGATTTGAGTACAGGGGCAGGGAGGTGTTGCTACAGTTGTACAGGGCATTGGTGAGGCCACACCTGGAGTATTGTGTACAGTTTTGGTCTCCTAACCTGAGGAAGGACATTCTTGCTATTGAGGGAGTGCAGCGAAGGTTCACCAGACTGATTCCCGGGATGGCGGGACTGACCTATCAAGAAAGACTGGATCAACTGGGCTTGTATTCACTGGAGTTCAGAAGAATGAGAGGGGACCTCATAGAAACATATAAAATTCTGACGGGGTTAGACAGGTTAGATGCAGGAAGAATGTTCCCAATGTTGGGGAAGTCCAGAACCAGGGGTCACAGTCTAAGGATAAGGGGTAAGCCATTTAGGACCGAGATGCGGAGGAACTTCTTCACCCAGAGAGTGGTGAACCTGTGGAATTCTCTACCACAGAAAGTTGTTGAGGCCAATTCACTAAATATATTCAAAAAGGAGTTAGATGAGGTCCTTACTGCTAGGGGGATCAAGGGGTATGGCGAGAAAGCAGGAATGGGGTACTGAAGTTGAATATTCAGCCATGAACTCATTGAATGGCGGTGCAGGCTAGAAGGGCCGAATGGCCTACTCCTGCACCTATTTTCTATGTTTCTATGTTTCTATGTGCCAAGATGACTTTCTGACAAGGTAAAGTTGTCTAAAGGTATTTTATGTTTTCAATTTTTGCTAAAGTTGAGTCCTTACTCCTTGCAAGCTGATATGGTAATAAATATTGTTCTTTGACCAGAGCTACATTTGGATTTCTACATATTGCTTGTAATTCATTAGCAGTATTACTTAAAGAAACAAACTGACCATCATTTTTCAAAGAAATAGTAAGAATAAACAACAGAAATTTTACTTCAGGATTGCAATTTAGAAGCAGATGAACCAAATTTCATTTAAAGCAAGCTTTTTTTTAAACCAGTAAGTTAAATGCTTGAGAAAAACCTGTTTAGATGCCAACCAGAATAGAAGGACAAATTAATGCCTTGAAACGATGTGAGGATGTGGTGTCAACATAGTCTGTAATCTGTTTTATAGGGTACGATTTCAGAATTTTTAAACAATTCTTTAGAAAGCTATGTGCTTCACAGTGTTTCAAATGCATGTAATGAATTCTTGAGTCTGTGACTGGGATTTTCTGCCACTTCCACTAGGTTGGAGCACCTTGGTGCATCTACCCCTCTCCCCGGTAACAATTTTAGTTATTGTACACAGTACTAAATTGAAATGAAACATTGAGACAAAATGCAGGAATTAAATTGGAGAGATATAGAAGAGATAGGGCCAGAAATTTGTGGTGTTAATTTTAGAAATCTTGAAAAATTAACAGCAGGCAGTAATGTTTCTGAGCTTCCCCTAAATTGGCTGTGAGCGCTTCGGGAAAGACTGGAATGCTAAATCAAGTGCAATTGATCTCAGTAGGGTGCTACAGGGGCGCTACCAGCAGCGCGATAATGAATTTCAGGTGCAGTGCAATCAGGAATGATCCTTCACACTGGCTCCTTCCAGCTCTAAAGGGGAGGTTGCATCATTGTGCAGATCCACATTATCACCATTGCTGGCTGTGAAGGCAACCTGCAACCAACTCAATCCCGTGATCGTAATGGATGATCCCACTCCCATGGAGAGAACTCGTCGTTTCACGGACCAGGCATTGAAAGCATTGGTCACAGGCGTGCAACAAAGGAAGACTGTGCTGTTCCTGGACACTGGAAGGAGGTGATTGCCCCAGGTCTTCAGAGCAATGTAGAGGGAAGTGGCCCAGGAGGTCTCGGCCAGTAGTATGGTCATCCGGAGCCTTACACAGTGCCGGAAGAAATTCAATGACCTCACTCAGATGATCAAGGTGAGTACATGCTTCAAGAGGTCATACATACCAGCATCTGAACCTCAGTCTGTACGCACTCCAGAAACAACCACACTTCCACCACTCACTCACCAAGCATCTCCAACTATTCAAACTCACATTCACATCTCATGCCTTGCCTACAATTACAGCTATTCAACTATGGGAACGCACATCTACTAAACACATAGCTGCACTCTCACTCACACCCATTTGTTTCTCTTGCAGGCCAAGGTGGCCCCCAATAGGAGGGAGTAGGAGAGAACAGGCGGGGGTGATGCGCAGCTCTAGCAGCTTACAGACCTTGAGGAGCTGATGGTGGGCACTGTGGCCGTCGGCGACGTCAACCCCGTTGGGCACAACAACAGTATCCTCATCCCCTCTCCTGCTCTCATCCCATTCCCTCTTACACCACAAGCCTTTCTCACTTTCCAGCTTATGGATAATGTCTGCATTCCTTGCTCCACTTCTGTCCCCCTGCCCTCACCTTAATGTGAGTATTGTGCCTTTCAGATAATCAGCAACCAGATAACCAGCTTGTACTTGAGTCTCTTGCTGAGAGTGATGAAGGAGAAGAGAAAGAGGAACAAAGCACCACATCACGGCATCTCTCACCTGCAGGCACTACCTCAGATATTGGCACTATGTGATCTTTAGAGGCAAGTTTAGTAGAGGGGTTTGCACTCGATGATGCACCGGGCATGAGCGGGCTGCAGCAAGGTCAGAGAGAAAGGGTCACATGGGCGCCAACTTCCCAGAGGGCGAGTTTGCGCGTGGGTCCTGCTGCACATGACTCAGATGAGGACCTCGATGGGGAGGCGTTCACAAGAAGGGTGATGGCCATGCACTCAGAGATGATAGGTGCAATGGCAAGGGTGCCTGGGAGTCCCTAGGCAATGGTAAGGAGCATGGAGGAGTCGGCCTCCAACATTGCACTGCGCCCATCATGGTGCCCATCACTTCCACTATGCAGAGGATGGTGGACTCCCAGAAAGACAGAGCAGATCCAGACCTCATGCTATGTGCCATGGCTGATGTGGCAGCTTCCATTGCAGCACAGGCGGAAGCCACGCAAAGTCTTAGTGCTGTAATGTAGACAATAGTTGCTGCCATCGAGTCTCAGACTGCTCTCATGCAAGCTCTGACTGCTGTCATCGTCACTGGGTCCACCACAGTCCACCGGGGATCTCATGGTGTCGCAGCAGGCCATCAATCTGTGGTCCAGCTGCCCCAGGGGAGTGGTAGTGGAGCAGGAACCTGCTGTCCTCTCTCACGAGGACAGCATTCCTGATCCCACTACTGCCACTCCGCCATTGCACTTGTCGCTGCATGTCATCCAGCCAGCCCAGACTGCCGCCGCCCATCCTGAGGTGGTGCATGTTATGTATGCAACACCTTGTAACCAGCATTCTACAGTCACCATAGAACCCATCTGTTGGAATCCCAAGGGATCCCAGCATCCCTTGGGAGCACTGCATATAAGCAGGCCTCCCATGCTGTGCTGGCACTCTGCAGTCAGAAGAAGGAGACTAAGGTCACACTTACTCAAGTCTACAGTACTCTGTCACATTGCTTTATTTGAGACATAACAACTGGCGACGAATAATAGATAACGAACCATCACGCAAAAATGTAGAGAACTCTTGCTCCGGTGAAACCAACAACCAAATCATATGAAGAACTGTGTACGCTGGTCCGAGAACACCTAAATCCGAAGGAGAGCATTCTGATGGCAAGGTGTTGATGTTATACATGTCAACGGTCTGAAGGCCAGGAGGTGGTGAGCTATGTCGCCGAACTAAGGCGCCTTGCAGGACATTGCGAATTCGGTGGATTCCTGGAGCAAATGCTAAGAGACTTTTTTGTGTTTGGCATTGGCCATGAGGTTATCCTTTGCAAACTATTGACTGTTGGAATACCAAACCTGAGCAATTCCATAACAATAGCACAGGCATTTATGTCCACCAGCGATAACACCAACCAAATTTTGAAGCATAAAGATGTATTGGCAAGTACTATACACAAAGTAACGCATATGGCAGAACATACAAGCCTGCAGCTGCACTCAGAGTCTGCCATCAAGTGTGAATGCGAGGCAATTAATACCTTGTTGGCGCTGCGGAGGTGATCATCGAGCCCATCAATGCCGCTCAAACACTATGCATGCAAGTGGAACAATGGGACACCTCCAGTGAATGTGCAGACGAGCTGCAAACCCTGCAAACCACCATGTCACCACGTTGCAGAGGAAGACCGATCCATGGCGGATCAAACTGAACTAGAGACACGAACTGAGGAGGCAGAAGTATACAGGGTACACACCTTCACCACGAAATATCCACTGATCATGTTAAAAGTTGAACTGAACGGAATTCCAGTGTCCATGGAATTGGACACGGGTGCGAGTCAGTCTATCATGAGCAAAAAGGCCTTTGAGAGGCTGTGGTGCAACAAGGCACAAAGGCCCAAGCTGAGCCCTATTCATACCAAGCTGAGAACTTACATTAAAGAACTGTTCCCTGTAATTGGCAATGCAGCAGTAAAAGTCTCCTATGATGGAGCGGTGCATGAACTCCCACTATGGATTGTACCAGGAGATGGCCCCACATTGTTCGGCAGAAGCTGGCTGGGAAAAATCCGCTGGAACTGGGATGACACCCGAGCGCTTTCGTCCGTCGACGACGCCTCATATGCCCAGGTTTTGAGCAAGTTCCCGTCGTTGTTTGAGCCAGGCATCGGAAATTTTCTGGGGCGAAGGTGCAGATCCACTTGGTTCCCGGTACACGACCCATCTACCACAAGGCACGTGCGGTGCCATATATGATGCGAGAGAAAGTGCAGATCGAGCTGAACAGGCTGCAGTGAGAGGGCATCATCATGCCGGTTGAGTTCAACGAGTGGGCCAGTCCGATTGTTCCGGTTCTCAAGGGCGATGGCACAGTCAAAATTTGTAGGGACTATAAAGTAACGATTAACCGTTTTTCGCTGCAGGACCAGTACCCGCTACCCAAGGCAGAAGACCTATTTACGACGCTGGCAGGAGGGAAGATGTTCACCAAGTTGGACCTGACCTCGGCCTACATGACGCAGGAGCTGGCGGAATCTTTGAAAGGCCTCACCTGCATCAACATGCACAAAGGTCTGTTCATGCAGGATTCGATCGGCCGCGGCTATTTTTCAAAGGAACATGGAGAGCCTGCTAATGTCGGTTCCGCGCACTGTGGTTTTCCAGGACGACATATTGACCACAGGTTGGGACACCATCAAACACTTGCAGAACCTGGAAGAGGTTCTAAGTCAGCTAGATCGTGTGGGACTCAGGTTGAAACGCTCGAAGTGTGTTTTCATGGCGCCAGATGTTGAGTTCTTAGAGAGAAGAATCGCGGCAGACGGCATCAGACCCACCGACGCCAAGATGGAGGCCATCAAGAACGCGCTGAGACCACAGAACGTGACGGAGCTGCGGTCGTTCCTGGGACTCCTCAATTATTTTGGTAATTTCCTACCCGGGTTAAGCACCTTGCTAGAACCTCTACATGTGGTGCTACGCAAGGGAGATGACTGGGTATGGGGGAAATCACAAGAGACTGCTTTTGAGAAAGCCAGAAATCTGTTATGATCCAACAAACTGCTTGTTCTGTATGACCCATGTAAACGTTTAGTGCTAGCTTGTGATGCGTACGGGGTCAGGTGTATGTTACAACAAGCAAACGAATTGGAAACATTGTAACCGTTCGCTTATGCAACCAGGAGTTTGTCCAAGGCCAAAAGGGCCGACAGCACGATTGAAAAAGAAGCTCTGGCATGTGTTTACTGGGTGAAAAAAATGCACCAGTATCTGTTTGGGCTTAAGTTCGAGTTAGAAACTGACCATAAGCCACTCAAATCGCTATTCTCAGAGAGCAAAGGTATTAATACCAATGCCTCTGCTCGCATCCAAAGATGGGCGCTCACGCTGTCTGCATATAGCTATAATTCGCCATAGGCCAGGCACAGAGAAACGCACTGATGCTCTCAGTCGGCTACCATTGCTCACCACCGGGGTGGAAATGACACAGCCTGCAGACTTTCTCTTGGTGATGGATGCGTTTGAAAACGAAAAGTCACCCGTTACAACCCAGCAGATCAGGACCTGGACCAGCCAGGATCCTTTACTGTCCCTTATAAAAAAACTGTGTCCTCCATGGGAGCTGGTCCAGCATCCCAGCAGAGATGCATGAAGAGATCAAGCCGTTCCAGCGGTGCAAAGACGAAATGTCCATACAGACGGACTGTCTTTTGTGTGGTAATTGCGTGGTTTTGCCTAAGAAAGGTAGGGAAACGTTCGTATGCGACCTACGCAGTACCCACCCAGGCATAGTAATGATGAAAGCTATAGCCAGATCCCACGTGTGGTGGCCCGGCATCAACTCAGATTTGGAGTCTTGCGTACGCCAATGCAACACTTGCTCTCGATTGAGCAATGCACCCAGGGAGGCACTGATAAATTTGTGGTCATGGCCCTCCAAACCGTGGTCTAGGATCCACGTTGACTTCGCTGGCCCGTTTCTAGGCAAAATGTTTTTGGTTGTTGTGGATGATTATTCAAAGTGGATTGAATGTGTAATAATGTCTATAAGCGTGTCCACTGCCACCATCAAAAGCCTATGAGCTATGTTTGCCACGCACGGCCTGCCTGATGTCCTTGTCAGCAACAATGGGCCGTGCTTCACCAGCGCTGAATTCAAAGAATTCATGACCCGCAATGTGATCAAGCATGTCACATCTGTCCCGTTCAAGCCCGCAACTAACTGCCAGGCAGGACGGGCAGTCCAAACCATCAAGCAAAGCATGAGACACGTGTCGGAAAGCTACCGCACAAGACCCCATTCGCTCACCGGGATTCCCCTTGCCAAACTGCTCATGAAAAGGGCACTCAAAACAAGGCTCTCCCTTGTCCACCCTGATCTCCATGATCATGTCGAGGGCAGGCGGCATCAACAAAGCATGTACTATGACTGCGCAAATTTGTCACGCGATATTGAAGTCAATGACCCTATATTTGTACTCAACAATGGACATGGTCCCAAATGGTTTGCTGGCACTGTCGTAGCCAAAGAAGGGAGTAGGGTGTTTGAGGTCAAACTTGCAAATCGACTAACTTGCAGAAAGCATTTGGACCAAACCAAACTGCGATTCACAGACAGCCATGAGCAATCTGAAGAGGACACCACCAACTTCGACCCTCCGATACACACACAAGTGGCAACAGACATCACGGTTGACCACGAAGCTGAACTCATCATCCCCTAGCAGCCCAGCAAGGCCAGCTGCGCGGCAGCCCAGCGAAGGCCCAACCAACTCACCTGCACCTGTGTTTGTAGCAAGACGATCGACTAGGGAGCGGAAAGCCCCAGATCGTCTCACCCTGTAAATAAATGTACTATAGACTATGGGGGGGAGTGATGTTATGTATGCAACACCTTGTAACCAGCATTCTACCACCCCCAGAGGGCACATCTGTTGGAGTCCCAAAGGATCCCAGCATCCCTTGGGAGCATGCATATAAGCAGGTCTCCCATGCTGTGCTGGCACTCTGGAGTCAGAATAAAGAGACTAAGGTCACACTTACTCAAGTCTACAGTATTCTGTCACATTGTTTTATTTAAGACATAACAGTGCAGTGTACAGCCGGGCCTTCCAGGCCCAGAGCTGGTCGAGGGCATCCCGCAAGGCCATCTGTAGTCTCTGGCACCGACACTTAGCAACCTTCCACCAGCCCTCCTGCAGCCACTGGGGAGACACTACGTAGGAGCAGTAGATTAGGAAAAGGCACTGTACGGGTTTGCACAAGGGTGATAAGGTAATATTGCTTTTGTGTATATTTGGTTACTGAATTTGGATACATTTATTTTTAGAATGTCACAGATTTGGTGCTCTGTCTCATTTCAGCTTTGGGGTGTGGTATGGAATGAGAAATTGATGGAATGATTGGGATGTGCTGAGCAACTGGGAAATGGCCTCAAATTCATTGGAACCGAAGTCTGATGAGGCGGTCATGGACTGCCCTTCCACAAGGCTGATTGAGTGGCTGCCTCCTCCATCGCTGCTGTTCGTGCTCCTGTTCCTCCTCATCCTCCTTGTCTCCTTCTTCCTCCTCCTGGTGGCAATGGCTGCACCCTCATGATGGCCAAGTTGTGCAGCATGCAGCAGACGACGACGAAAAGGGACACCCACTCAACCGAGTACTCGAGGGCTCCTCCCGAGCGGTCAAGGCAACGGAACTGTTGCTTGAGCCCTCTGATGATCTGCTCAATGATGTTCATTATATGAGTGCTGGGCACGAGTGTTGAGGTTGCGCAGGGGAGTCATGAGCCATGTGGAGAGTGGATAGCCTATGTCTCCCAGCAGCCAGCCGTGAGCTTGATGTGGTGATTGGAACAGAGCTGGCACACTGGTCTGACGCAGGATGAAGGCATCGTGGCTGCTGCCTGGATAGTGGGCATTGATGGTGAGGATTCAATGTGTATGGTCGCACACCAACTGCACATTAAATGAGCCTTTGCGGTTACAGAATACCTCAGGATTGTTATCTGGTGCCCGCAAAGCGACGTTGGTGCAGTCAATGGCACCCTGCACTATGGGGAAGCTCGCTCTCCTGATGAAGCCACGTGCATGCTCGTGCTGCTTCTCTCTGGTGATGGGGGAGGAAATATAGTCCCTTCTCCTTCTGTAGAGAGCATCTGTGACCTCCCGGATGCAGCAATGCACGGCAAACTGTAATATGTTAGATATGTCTTCAGTTGCACACTGGTAGGATCCGCTGGCATAGAAATTGAGGGCGACGATGACCTTGACTGACACAGAGAGCTGTGCTCACCCTGGTCTGGGGCTGGGGGTCTGATTGCAGGAGATGGCAGAGCTCTGTGACCACGTCCTTGGTGAAGGGGTGCCTTCTAAGACACTGTTCCTCAGTTAAATTGATATAGGAGTACCGTTGCCGGAATACCGTGGGAAGCTAAGGCCTCCTGTTGAGAGCCCTGTTGGCCCTCCTCCCTCTGGCCACATTTTGAAATCTTTGTCTCTACCTCCGCTGCCTCCGACGTTGAAGCTGGAGGGCGAGGTTCAGTGCCAGTACAGCTCCCATTAACGTATGGAAATGTTGCACTTTTAAATCTCACCTAAATGAAAGGGAATAATTTTTTTGAGGCAATAGACTACTGAAAGTGAAAAACGCTGAAATCACGCAGAACGCCTGTTTGGCTATGTCAAATTGACAAGGCAGCATTCTTTGCCGACGACAAATAAACCGGATGTTAGTACATTTAAATACCGCTCCTCTAGTGGCCATCCAACTGCATACCGCCTCCTCTTCTTGCCATTGGTAACAGCAGATGCTCAGGCAGGGGCGAGAGGGAAATTCTGATCCGGGGCGGTAATGGGGCATTGCGCACCAAATGTCGTCACGATCATCGGGGCACGAGGGACCGAGGCAGTGACTCTTACTGCCAGCGCACAACCCACAGGGAAGTTCGCAGGCGAATTCAATTCACTGCCATCTGCACCCCGCTATCGCTCCTCCCAGAGGTGTTAATGGGAGGCGCAAAGGAGCCAATTTTTCCCCCGAGATACCTGCACTACTGCACTACATTCGATTGGTTGGACCAGGAACAGCATCAGTGAAATCTGTAGAGGCGACACTGACTATTCAGTCTTCATGGCTGCATGGGATTAAAATTGGTAAAAAAAAATCTGAAGTACAGCAGTCTAACATAAGAATTAGGAACAGGAGTAGGCCATCTAGCCCCTCGAGCCTGCTCCGCCATTCAATAAGATCATGGCTGATCTTACATTAGTCTACATTAGCCTAAAATGTTGATACTAATTGCTTATTATTTCCCCTTTTGAAAAAGCTGACATATGCTTGGACACAGTTGGATAGTATCTGTACATCTGTACAAGCTGGTATCTTGCCCAAGTTGCCATTCTTTGTGTGCACCTAGATATTAATTGTTGGCAGACTATTCAATTACAGGGCAGCACAATAAGCCTTGTTCAGTCCTCAACTCAAATGCACTCGTGCACTTTCCAGCAAGGGTTACAGGATGATAATTAGCGTGGCAATTTGGTTTTGACTTAGAATTTAACTTTTAATCAATGTAAAATAAAGTACCTTCTGTGAGTAACCTACTACTTTAAGCTGTGTCATAAACTTTGCTATAATTAATCTGGTTATATAGCTAGCTTTCTATCGTACATTAAAGTCTTGGATATAGTGCCCACTTCCTGTACACATTAACATTACCTCCTACAACATCAAAAATCTGTTTATCTCCGCCTTAAATATATTCAATGACCCAGCCTCCACAGCTCTCTGGGGCAGAGAATTCCATAGAATTACAACCCTCTGAGAGAAGAAATTTTTCCTCAATTCAGTTTTAAATGGGCGGCCCCTTATTCTGAGACTACGGGCTAGATTTTCCACTTTTTTTGCATGCTTAACGCCCACTTAATGCCCATTTTACCGCTGAAATGACGTATAACGCCCATATATCGCCCATTTAGCCACAAAATGGAAACTTATCGTCGAGCATTACTTCCCCCATGTGCTAAACGGCGGGAAAAAAATAATACCACCCGCTCACTTTTTTGGGGCGGAATCATCAGAATGGGTGAAATCAATGCCCAGAATATCGCCCAGCGTTACTTTCCGCATGGAATTAACGCCGAGATTCAATAATACCGCCAACCCACTTTTTTTTGTCGTAAAGACCACATTTGGCTTAACTAACGCCCAGGAGATCGGCCACCGTCACTTTCACCACCTTGCACACATATCGCCCACAATATCGCTCGCCCAAAAAAATGCCCATAACAAGTGGAACTGTTCTGAACTAACGCCAGCAGTGTGGTTGCCATTTTTAAAATCACAGGTCGCTTCATTCAAAAGGCTGCTTCAACTTCGGGGGAGTTTGCATTGACTCTGGAGTCTTCTCAGGTGAAGTTGCCATCTCAGCAGACATATTTTCATACTCTGGACTATTGGGGGTTTATTCTAGGTGTATTTTAGTGAGGAAATTATTGCTTCTGATCAATCGCTATTATAGTTTCATTGCAATGGGGCCAGCCATTTCTCAGCCTGTATCGATTAACACGCAGATGCTGCAGAGTGCAGATGGCTCAATGTGTGATGCACATCATTATGTCCCCAATTTAAGACGTGCAAGAATGAGGAGGAGGGCCAGACCATACACACCCTGCATGTACAAGGAAAATAAGTTTTACCTCGACGTCTCCGACCACACCTGTCTTCGGAGACTGCGCTTCCACAAGGTGGTGATCAATGTGAGCTCATCAGGCCACATATGCAGCCTGCCATCAGGCATCAGTGTTGGTCAAGGTCACCGTGGCACTGTCTTTCTATGCGTCCGGTTCCTTTCGGGCCTCCGTCGTCGAAATTTGCCCTCTGTCTCACCATGCAACCCATCACTGCATTAGACAGGTCATGGAGGCCCTGTACGCGAGAAGGATTGACTTTATCAGCTTCCCAATGACCACGGAGGCTCAGACTGACAGGGCTGGAGCATTCTACCGCATTGCTAAGTTTCCCAGGGTGCAGGGAGCAATACAGTGCACTCACATCACCATGCGGCCACCTTCTCAGAACCCAGAGCGTTTTCGTAACACAAAAGGATTTCACTCCTTGAAGGTCCAACGAGTTGTCGACCACAACCAGATCATACTGGCAGTGAATGGCGAATGTCCGGGCACCTTCGATGAGGCTCACATCCTGCGTGAGAATGCTGTCTCTGACATCTTTAAGAGTCAGTCACAAGGACAATGCTGGATGCTTGGTGATAACCAATATCGCCTAGCCACCTGGCTGATGACTCCCCTGCGTGACACCCACACCGAGGCCAAGAAGCGATACAACCGGAGCCACAGAGACGCACGCAGTGTGGTCCAGAAAATAATTACTGTGCTTAAGCAGCGCTTTAGATGTCTGGACCACTCAGGAGGCGAGCTACAATACAACCCTGAGCAAATAGGTAAATTCTTGGTCATGTGCTCGATGCTGCACAACCTGGCTATCAGGAGGGGCCAAGAATTGCCAGAAGGGACTGATGCTCCACCTCAGGAGAGAGAGGAAGAGGACAACGAGGGGCTGGACGCTGACCTAGGGCCAGACAATCAGGCTGGCTATGCAACCATGCCCACGATCCCCTCCAGACCACAGGAAAGGGACTGTGGTGGCTACATAGCTGCAAGACTCTTACGTGAGGAGCTGATATCTGAACAATTTGCCTGAAAGAACTTTGATGTGAGTGACAGCACTGACACACTGCTGTGTGTGTGCAGCTCGACATCAATGGTGCCCATCACCTTGGTGCCAGTTGAAGTTTACGTTGATTGAAGTTAAGTTGTATTTAACCTTTTCATGTTAAGGAATCACCAGTGTGTAACGGTCCAGCAATCTGAGACAATACGCAACAAGGTTATGTTCAATTAAAAAAAATGATACCAACATTGGTCTGAAATTATCAGTATCACAGGCAATAACACCCATTCCCCGCCCACACCCCACTTTCTCACCATTGATATCAATCAAATGTTCAACATGTCCAGCATCACAGAATACAAAGGCAAAGCAGGAGGGTGGTCGCCAGCCCCCATATATTACAATAAATTACATACACCCAGATGGAGATATAACACAGCCATCACCTGCGGACATGCACCTCACTTTCCTTTCCCCGCTCCCCTTCTTCTCCCCACTTCTACCCCTTCCCCTCCTCGCTCCTCGGCGCCTGGCCGAGGAGCTCCTCAGGCGGTGCCTCATTGGGGGGGGATGAAGGCAGATGCGGTGGTTGCATGGGTACGGGAGCAGGGGGTGCCGAGGGGGCAACATTCTCTGATGCAGAAGCAGGATCTTGGCCCTTGCTCTCATCTGTTGTTCGCAGTGGTAGTGTGAAACCTAGGGGTGGAGTGCCGCGCTTGGGGACCACTGGGAGGCCTGCGCCAGCAGTGTTCCTGGCTATCGCATCCAGGGCCTCCGCCATCCGTGAAATGTACTCAGTCATGGTGGCCAGCTGTTGGGATATACTCCCCAATGCTTCGATGAGCTGATCACCAATGTCTACAGTCCTCCTGGACAACTGTACCATCTCTCCGCTCTCATGTGGTGCTCGTGGAACAGACCTGCCGTGTCCACGAGGCCTCCGCAGGGTCGGCGCTTTACTGGAGACAAATGGGGTGCCTTGTGGTGAGGTGCTTGGGGCCGGTACCTTCAGAGTGGAGGCGGCAATGACCGGAGGACCACTAGATGGCCTTGGGGTGGAATGGCTTCTGGAGCGTGGCGATGCAGGTTCCTCGAAGTCCGCGTTCTCATCCGTGGAGAACAGACTCAGCGGATTGACGGGCGAGAATTGGAGCTCCTCAGCACCAGATGTAGGATTGTCCGGAGAATCCGGCGCAGCGCCCTCACCTTATGGCCTCTGTGGTCTTGCCTGGGGCCGTGCTGCTGGCTGAGCTGCAAAACACAAATGAGGTTATTAGAGGAGAAGAGGGTGCTAGGGTGACAAGGTGAGTCCAGCACTACACACAGCATATGCACGACAAAAGCACCATCGCTATCAAAATCATCACAGACATCACATTTCATGACCATCAACACATTAGCATTGCAATGATTTTCATTAGGCCAGCATTATTTCTATGACAATTTTAGAAATTATCTATCATATATGATTGGTCGGATATGAGTGGGTGTGGCATCTATTGACTTTACATTACACAATGGTGTAAGCTTTACTCACGTGGCATCACTTCAGGGTCTGCAAATGCTTCCGTGGCTGTCTGGGTGTGCTTCCCCATGGGTGCGAGTACCCGCTCCTCCGTCTCATTGATGTTGCTGGGGAGTGGTGGCCCTCCCACCCGATCGCCTCGGCATGGACCTCATCGTCAATAGCTTCTTCTGTAAAAGGTGTCAGGACGACATGGCATGAGATCATTGCATGATATCATTGCTAGGTAACAACACATAACTGACAGATGTAATCATGATTATTATGAAAATTATCATTATTTACCTAAAGACGTGGACCGTGACCACAGGCTTTGAGTAAAACATTTCCGGTAAAAGTGAAAGACCTCACATCTGCTGATAGTCACTCATGACTGTTACAAATCAAATTATAGAAATACATAAGTACATGTACATCAATGTAATACTTACTCTTGCGGATCCCACAAGGTCATGCCATCGTTTGCAGCATTGGTTGCCCTCACGAACCTCGTTGGTCATCGACGAGACCACCTCTGTTACCTTGGTCCATATCTTCTGGTGGGCCTTTGGGGTGGGCTTCCCACACACTCCCTGTGTCAAATCACCCCAGCGTGACTCGACCTCCTGCAGGAGGAAGGCATTTGCCTCATCCGAGAATCTCCTGGCTCTTTTGCGCCCTCCAATGTGTTCCTCTCCCACCTTACTGCTCTCTCCAGCATCAGTCTTCACAGCGTGCTGTGATGCCTCCTCCTCTCTCCATTATAGGCCAAATTCGGGCAAATATGTGGCTGTTAACAGCCACTTTTTGTTTGCCTACTTGCTGTGAAGCTCTAAAGTCTCCCTCCTTCCTCCCAAAGCAGCCACACCACACCCAGCCACGCCTTCAGTCCCTCTGAGCTCCCTCTCTCTCTGTCTCCTCTTCTGCGCATGTCATGATGACCCTTGACTTCCTGAATTGCTGGAATCAACCGTTGCTATGCCCTTGCTAAGGACGTTGACACTTTACGGCAGAAGGTCAGCGAGATTTAACGCTACCGCCCATTTCATATCGCTCGCGGTAACGCCCATTTTCAAAAATAGAGACTGGGTGCTTTGAGAATGGGCGAGAAGCCTGCGATCTGAAAACTCTTTTTTACTGCCCACGCCGAAAATAACGCCCATTTTTGGGCGATAAGCACAAAAGTAGAAAATCTAGCCCTTCGTCCCCTAGTTTTAGTTTCCCCTATGAGTGGAAATATCCTCTTTGCATCCACCTTGTCTAGCCCCCTCATTATCTTATATGTTTCAATAAGATCACCTCTCATTCTTCTGAACTCCAATGAGTATAGGCCCAACTTACCCAATCTATCTTCATAAGTCAACCCCCTCAGCTCCGGAATCAACCTAGTGAATCTTCTCTGAACAGCCTCCGATGCAAGTATATCCTTCCTTAAATACGGAGACCAAAACTGTATGCAGTAATCCAGGTGTGGCCTCACCAATACCCTGTACAGTTGTAGCAGGACTTCTCTGCTTTTATAGTCTATCCCCCTTGCAATAAAGGCCAACATTCCATTTGTCTTCCTGAATACTTGCTGTACCTGCATACTCATTTTTTGTGTTTCATGCACAAAGACCCCCAGGTCCCTCTGTACTGCAGCACTTTGCAATTTTTCTCAATTTAAATTATAATTTGCTTTTCTATTTTTTCTGCCAAAGTGGATAACCTCACATTGTCCCATATTATACTCCATCTGCCAAATTTTTGCCCACTCACTTAGCCTGTCTATATCCCTTTCCAGATTTTTTGCAGCCTCCCCACAATTTGCTTTCCCACCCATTTTTGTATCATCAGCAAGTTGTATTATCAACATTGTTCTTTATATGTCAATATCTCAACATTTGTGTTATGCAAGTCAGTTATGTTTTACAGGCCCGCCATTTCGTTTTACAAATCTGATTTTGCCAACTCTCCTTTCTCTGATTTTTGAGTTTAACCTGCTCCTCAGCACAGGCAAGTCTACCAGCTCAACCCACTTGCAATGGTACTGCAACACTATACTTTGGGAGAGTTTATAACAGAAATAAATAAATAAGGATGGAATGTATAACTTTAAAATCGGGACTGCATTCTGTCTACACCTGGTCCAATTATCATCGATAAAAAAAGGAAGGTTGGGATGGGAATAGGGCCATTAAAGGATAGACAGGATAATACCACAGTTAACAATAGAGAGGTGGCAGAAATATTAAATATTTACTTTGCTTCAGTATTTATCAGGGAGATAGAACAGATGAACATGACATTGGATATTGAGGTAAGTAATGAAATAAGTACATTTAAAATAAAAAGAAGGGATATATTAAATAAACTAATCAAACTCAAAGAGATTAAAACCCCTGGTCCGGATGGATTGTATCCACGCATTTTAAAAGAATCTAGTGAAGAGATAGTAGAGGTCTTACCACACATATTTAATAATTCGTTAGAAAAAAGTGTAGTGCCAGAGGACAGGCGGATAGCTAATGTAATACCTATATTTAAGAAGGGGGATAGAACATGTCCAAGGAATTAAAGACCAGTCAGCTTAACATCAGTGGTAGGAAAAATAATGCAATTCCTACTAAAGGAGAAAATAGAAGAACATCTAAAAACAAAAAATATAATAACAAATAGTCAGCATAGATTTCAAAAGGGAACGTCTCGCTTGTCCAACCTCATTGAATTTTTTGAAGAGGTGACAGAGAGAGTAGACAATGGTAAAGCAGTCGATGTAATTTATCTAGATTTTCAAAAGGCCTTCGATAAGGTACCCCATAATAGACTGATGAACAAGGTCGGAGAATGTGGAGTCAGGGGACAAGTAACAGAATGGATAGCTAGGTGGCTTCAAGATAGAAAGCAGAGAGTAGGGGTAAAGGGTAGCTATTCACAATGGCAGAAGGTGGGTCGTGGTGTTCCACAAGGATCAGTGCTGGGACCACTGTTGTTCACAATTTATATTAATGATTTAGACTTTGGAATCAAAAACACAATTTCTAAATTTGCGGCTGACACCAAATTGGGGGCGAGAGTCAATACTGAGGAGGACTGTAACAAATTACAGGAGGACATTAATAAACTTGCAGAATGGGCATATAATTGGCAAATGAAGTTCAACACAGTTAAATTTGAGATATTACATTTTGGTAGGAAGAATAGGGAGGGGGTGAATCTGGGTGGGGTAGAGGAACAACGGGATCTCGGAGTACAAATACACAAATTGCTAAAAGTTGCAATGCAGGTTAGCAAGGCCATAAAAAAAGCAAACCAAGCACTAGGGTTTATTTCAGAGGTATAGAATTGAAAAGTAGGGAAGTTATGCTAAACTTGTATCGATCCTTGGTTAGACCACACTTAGAGTACTGCGTACAGTTCTGGTCACCGTATTATAAAAGGATATAGAGGCACTGGAGAGGATGCAGAGAAGATTTACAAGGATGATACCAGAAATGCGGGGGTATACATATCAGGAAAGGATAAACAGGCTGGATCACCTTTCTCTTGAAAAAAGAAGGCTGATGGGTGACCTAATAGAGGTCTTCAAAATTATAAAAAGTTTTGATAGCATGGATACAGAGAGAATGTTTCCACATGGGGAAGAGCATAAATAGAGGCCATCAATATAAGATAGTCACCAAGAAATCCAATAGGGAATCCAAAATAACTTCTTTACCCAAACAGTGGTGAGAATGTGGAACTCACTACCACAATGAATGTTTAAAGCGAATAGTATAGATGCATTTAAGGGGAGGCTAGGTAAGTATATGAGGGAGAAGGTAATAGAAGGTTATGCAGATAGATTAAGATGAGGAAAGATGGTAGGAGGCTCGAGTGGATCATAAATGCCGACATGGACTGGTTGGGCCGAATGGCCTGTTTCTGTGCCGTATATCCTATGTATTCCTGTGTAATTATCATCTATCTTCTAACCTGGCTTTATCTGAAGGCTACACTTAATCTAAACTCCCTGGGGCCAAAATTCAGCCTCTCGATAAGGCCTGTTACCGCTGGAAAGCAGCGGCCGCATGGTGGTGTTGAATGGCCGCCCATTTTTTGTCAAATGACCGCTGCATTTGAAATTCTTCTCGGTGGTGCAGTTGCCATTAAAGGGGAGGGTGCACTGCCGCGGCCACCCTCTTATTTTTTTTTTGACAATTATGCCACTGGGTTCGGCCAGGCCGCCAACAGGCAGCCTAGCACCCCCTCTTGGGTGCCAGGCTGCTGGCTTGGCTGAAACCCTCCATGGTGGCCCAGTGGACCTAACTAAAATAATCGCAGAGCTCGCAGCGGCTCTCCCCTTTAAGTGAAGGGGAGAGATGTGGTGACACGCCAGCATGATGACATCATCAGCATAGGCTCAAAAAAAGACAAAGAGCTAAATTTCGCGTAAGGGGCCACTGCATCCACCACGGCGGTGAAAACACAGGAAAAACGGTAGGTGTGACCTGTTTCCGGCAGGGTTGAATTTCGGCCCCCCTGTGTACAATCATTAGCGTTTGACTGGTAATATATTAAATTTTTATGTCTGCACATGTGTTAACTTTTTCATTATAAATTCCTATATCCACAGTTACAATGGAAACTGCCCGTATAAATTTGTCATGCTGTAATTGCACCCTCGTGGTTGTAGTATCATTGTAGTGCCTCAGTTTTGCATCTTTCAGCTCCTTAACCTGGACTGCAGAGAAAGTCCTATGTTGCAGCCCACTCTATTTCTATGGCTCCCAAAGTGCCTTGGGCTTTGTCAAAGTATTATTATGAATAAATAAAAATGAAAACAGAATGTATGACTTTAAAATTGGGATTAAAGTACATTGGTACATCCTAGTCCAATTATCCCCTGTTAGAGTACTTAAGGAAGTGGCCCGAGAAATAGTGATCATTTTCCAACAGTCTATCGACTCTGGATCAGTTCCTATGGACTGGAGGGTAGCTAATGTAACACCACTTTTTAAAAAGGTAGGGAGAGAGAAAGCAGGTAATTATACACCGGTTAGCCTGACATCAGTGGTGGGGAAAATGTTGGAATCAATTATTAAGGATGAAATAGCAGCGCATTTGGAAAGCAGTGACAGGATCGGTCCAAGTCAGCATGGATTTATGAAGGGGAAATCGTGCTTGACAAATCTTCTGGAATTTTTTGAGGCTGTAACTAGTAGAATGGACAAGGGAGAACCAGTGGATGTGGTGTATTTGGACTTTCAAAAGACTTTTGACAAGGTCCCGCACAAGAAATTGGTGGGCAAAATTAAAGCACATGGTATTGGGGCTAATATACTGACGTGGATAGAGATCTGGTTGGCAGACAGGAAGCAGAGAGTCGGAATAAACGGGTCCTTTTCAGAATGGCAGGCAGTGACTAATGGTGTGCCGCATGGCTCAGTGCTGGAACCCCAGCTCTTTACAATATACATCAATGATTTGGATGAAGGAATTGAGTGTAATATCTCCAAGTTTGCAGATGACACTAAACTGGGTGGCGGTGTGAGCTATGAGGGGGACGCTAAGAGGCTGCAGGGTGACTTGGACAGGTTAGGTGAGTGGGCAAATGCATGGCAGATGCAGTATAATGTGGATAAATGTGAGGTTATCCACTTTGGGGGCAAAAACGCGAAGACAGAATATTATCTGAATGGTGGCGGATTAGGAAAAGGGGAGGTGCAACGAGACCTGGGTGTCATGGTTCATCAGTCATTGAAAGTTGGCATATAGGTACAGCAGGCGGTAAAGAAGGCAAATGGTATGTTGGCCTTCATAGCTAGGGGATTTGATTATAGGAGCAGGGAGGTCTTACTGCAGTTGTACAGGGCCTTGGTGAGGTCTCACCTGGAATATTGTGTTCAGTTTTACATAAGAACATAAGAATTAGGAACAGGAGTAGGCCATTTAGCCCCTCAAACCTGCTCCGCCATTCAACAAGATCATGGCTGATCTGGCCGTGGACTCAGCTCCACTTACCCGCCCGCTCCCCATAACCCTTAATTCCCTTATTGGTTAAAAATCTACCTATCTGTGATTTGAATACATTCAATGAGCTAGCCTCGACTGCTTCCTTGGGCAGAGAATTCCGCAGATTCACAACCCTCTGGGAGAAGAAATTCCTTCTCAACTCAGTTTTAAATTGGCTCCCCCGTATTTTGAGGCTGTGCCCCCTAGTTCTAGTCTCCCCGACCAGTGGAAACAACCTCTCTGCCTCTATCTTGTCAATAGTTTCATTATTTTAAATGTTTCTATAAGATCATCCCTCATCCTTCTGAACTCCAACGAGTTTGTGTATTCCATCTGCCAAACCTTAGCCCATTCGCTTAACCTATCTAAATCTCTTTGCAGCCTCTCTGTGTCCTCTACACAACCCGCTTTCCCACTAATCTTTGTGTCATCTGCAAATTTTGTTACACTACACTCTGTCCCCTCTTCCAGGTCATCTATGTATATTGTAAACAGTTGTTGTCCCTGTGGCACACCACTAACCACCGCTTTCCAGCCCGAAAAGGACCCATTTGTCCCGACTCTCTGCTTTCTGTTCGCCAGTCAATTCTCGATCCATGCTAATACACTTCCTCTGACTCTGCGTACCTTTATCTTCTGCAGTAACCTTTTGTGTGGCACCTTATCGAATGCCTTTTGGAAATCTAAATACACCACATCCATTGGTACACCTCTATCCACCGTGCTCGTTATATCCTCAAAGAATTCCAGTAAATTAGTTAAACATGATTTCCCCTTCATGAATCCATGTTGCGTCTGCTTGCTTGCACTATTCCTGTCTAGATGTCCTGCTATTTCTTCCTTAATGATAGCTTCACGCATTTTCCCCACTACAGATGTTAAACTAACCGGCCTGTAGTTACCTGCCTTTTGTCTGCCCCCTTTTTTAAACAGAGGCATTACATTAACTGCTTTCCAATCCGATGGTACCTCCCCAGAGTCCAGAGAATTTTGGTAAATTATAATGAATGCATCTGCTATAACTTCCGCCATCTCTTTTAATACCCTGGGATGCATTTCATCGGGACCAGGGGACTTGTCTACCTTGAGTCCCATTAGCCTGTCCAGCACTACCCCCCTAGTGATAGTGATTATCTCAAGGTCCTCCTTTCCCACATTCCCGTGACCAGCAATTTTTGGCATGGTTTTTGTGTCTTCCACTGTGAAGACCGAAGCAAAATAATTGTTTAAGGTCTCAGCCATTTCCACATTTCCCATTATTAAATCCCCCTTCTCATCTTCTAAGGGACCAACATTTACTTCAGTCACTCTTTTCCGTTTTATATATCGGTAAAAGCTTTTACTATCTGTTTTTATGTTTTGTGCAAGTTTACTTTCGTAATCTATCTTTCTTTTCTTTATTGCTTTCCAAGTCATTCTTTGCTGTCGTTTAAAATTTTCCCAATCTTCTAGTTTTCCACTAACCTTGGCCACCTTATACGCATTGGTTTTTAATTTGATACTCTCCTTTATTTCCTTGGTTATCCACGGCTGGTTATCCCTTCTCTTACCGTCCTTTTTCACTGGAATATATTTTTATTGAGCACTATGAAAGAGCTCCTTAAAAGTCCTCCACTGTTCCTCAATTGTGCCACCGTTTAGTCTGTGTTCCCAGTCTACTTTAGCCAACTCTGCCCTCATCCTACTGTAATCCCCTTTGTTTAAGCATAGAAAGCTCGTTTGAGACACTACTTCCTCACCCTCAATCTGTATTACAAATTCAACCATACTGTGATCGCTCATTCCGAGAGGATCTTTTACGAGGAGATCGTTTATTATTCCTGTTTCATTACACAGGACCAGATCTAAGATAGCTTGCTCCCTTGAAGGTTCTGTAACATAATGTTCTAAGAAACAATCCCGTGTGCATTCTATGAATTTCTCCTCCAGGCTACCCCGTGCGATTTGATTTGACCAATCGATATGTAGATTAAAATCCCCCATGATTACTGCCGTTCCTTTTTCACATGCCTCCATTATTCCCTTGATTATTGTCCGCCCCATCGTGAAGTTATTATTTGGGGATCTATAAACTACGCCCACCAGTGACTTTTTCCCCTTACTATCTCTAATCTCCACCCACAATGATTCAACATTTTGTTCATTAGAGCCAATATCGCCTCTCACAACTGCCCTGATATCATCCTTTATTAATAGAGCTACCCCACCTCCTTTCCCTTCTTGTCTATCTTTCCGAATTGTCAGATACCCCTGTATGTTTAATTCCCAGTCTTGGCCACCCTGCAACCGCGTTTTTTTAATGGCCACCAAATCATACTCATTTGTAATGATTTGTGCCGTCAACTCATTTACTTTATTTCGAATACTGCGTGCGTTTAGGTAGAGTGTTTTAATACTAGTTTTTAAACCATGATTTTTAGTTTTGACCCCTCCTGCAGGCCCTTTATATTCATATATATTGTTCCTTCCTCTCACCTTGTGGTTTACACTTACCCCAGTGCTACTCTGCTCTGTTGCCTTCTGCCTTTTGCATTCTTTCTTCGGGTCCTGTTCATCTGAGCTCTCACCCACTCTTAACTAGCTCAGAGCCCTCTCCTGGGTTCCGAATACTCCTCGCATTGAGGCACCGAGCTTTCAGGTTTTCCTTTTTATTACACTTTGAGCCTTTCGAATTTTGCTGCACAGTGGCCCTTTTTGTATTTTGCCTTGGGTTTTTCTGCCCTCTACTTTTACTCATCTCCTTTCTGTCTTTTGCTTCTGTCTCCATTTTGTTTCCCTCTGTCTCCCTGCATTGGTTCCCATCCCCCTGCCATATTAGTTTAACTCCTCCCCAACAGCACGAGCAAACATTCCCCCTAGGACATTGGTTCTGGTCCTGCCTAGGTGCAGACCGTCCGGTTTGTACCGGTTCCACCTTCCCCAGAACCGGTTCCAATGCCCCAGGAATTTGAATCCCTCCCTGCTGCACCACTGCTCAAGCCACGTATTCATCTGAGCTATCCTGCGATTCCTACTCTGACTAGCACGTGGCACTGGTAGCAATCCAGAGATTACTACTTTTGAGGTCCTACTTTTTAATTTAGCTCCTAGCTCCTTAAATTCGTCTTGTAGGACCTCATCCCTTTTTTAACCTATATCGTTGGTACCAATGTGCACCACGACAACTGGCTGTTCACCCTCCCTTCCTAATCTGAGGAAGGATGTTCTTGCTATTGTGGGAGTGCAGCGAAGGTTCACCAGACTGATTCCCGGGATGGCTGGACTGACATATGAGGAGAGACTGGATCAACTGGGCCTTTATACATTGGAGTTTAGAAGGATGAGAGGGAATCTCCTAGAAACATACAAGATTCTGACGGGACGGGACAGGTTAGATGCGGATAGATTGTTCCCGATGTGGGGAAGTCCAGAACCAGGGGACACAGTCTTAGCATAAGAGGTAGACCATTTAGGTCTGAGATGAGGAGAAACTTCTTCAGTCAGAGAGTTGGTAACCTGTGGAATTCCCTGCCGCAGAGAGTTGTTGATGCCAGTTCATTGGATATATTCAAAAGGGAGTTAGATATGGCCCTTACGGCTAAAGGGATCAAGGGGTATGGAGAGAAAGCAGGAAAGGGGTACTGAGGGAATGATCAGCCATGATCTTATTGAATGGTGGTGCAGACTCGAAGGGCCGAATGTCTACTCCTGCACCTATTTTCTATGTTTCTATGTTTCTCACCCCCAGTCACTTGAAAACTACTTAATGTTCACACCTTGTCTGCAACCCCATGGAAGATCGACTAGTATTATATTAAAGTCTTGCATGTGGTGTATGTGACAAATACAAAGTAGTTCTGTCCAATGTTCCCTCTAATTTATTTTTTCCCTGCATGGGCCCTTTAACTTTGCTGTGCATGCGCGGTATCTCTTCCAGAGGCAACGCTGGTGTGTGGCCTGCATAGGACCTCGCGATTAGTGGAAAGGGCAAATTGGGAGTAGACAAAGGCTTTAAACGAGTAAGATGGGGGGAGGGATCTACAAGAAATGAAATCAGCCTAAATATAAACAAAACAGGAAAGGAGAGCATAGGAAAGAATAAAGTAAAGGAGGACATTGATGGCCAGAGAATAAATAGAGTAATAGAACAGGAGAGTAAAAAGATGGTTAAAAATAAAGTGAAAGGAACTGCTTTAAAAATGAGTTTAACTGTCCAGCAATGCACATAGTGTCCATAATAAAACAGGAGAACTGGAGGCAATCAGACTTTGCGAGGAACCAGACATAGTAGGGATTACTAAGACATGGCTACAGGAAAATCAGGACTGGGAACTAAACATAATATATTTAGAAAAGATAGAGAAGGAAAAAGGGGAGGTGGAGTTGCTGTACTTATTAGGGATAACATAATGGCAGTAGAAAAAAGTGACATCGAAACATAGAAACATAGAAAATAGATGCAGGAGCAGGCCATTCAGCCCTTCTAGCCTGCACCGCCATTCAATGAGTTCATGACTGAACATGAAACTTCAGTACCCCCTTCCTGCTTTCACGCCATACCCCTTGATCCCCCGAGTAGTAAGGACTTCATCTAACTCCCTTTTGAATATATTTAGTGAATTGGCCTCAACTACTTTCTGTGGTAGAGAATTCCACAGGTTCACCACTCTCTGGGTGAAGAAGTTTCTCCTCATCTCGGTCCTAAATGGCTTACCCCTTATCCTTAGACTGTGACCCCTGGTTCTGGACTTCCCCAACATTGGGAACATTCTTCCTGCATCCAACCTGTCCAAACCCGTCAGAATTTTAAACGTTTCTATGAGGTCCCCTCTCACTCTTCTGAACTCCAGTGAATACAAGCCCAGTTGATCCAGTCTTTCTTGATAGGTCAGTCCCACCATCCCGGGAATCAGTCTGGTGAATCTTCGCTGCACTCCCTCAATAGCAAGAATGTCCTTCCTCAAGTTAGGAGACCAAAACTGTACACAATACTCCAGGTGTGGCCTCACCAAGGCCCTGTACAACTGTAGCAACACCTCCCTGCCCCTGTACTCAAATCCCCTCGTTATGAAGGCCAACATGCCATTTGCTTTCTTAACCGCCTGCTGTACCTGCATGCCAACCTTCAATGACTGATGTACCATGACACCCAGGTCTCGTTGCACCTCCCCTTTTCCTAATCTGTCACCATTCAGATAATAGTCTGTCTCTCTGTTATTACCACCAAAGTGGATAACCTCACATTTATCCACATTATACGTCATCTGCCACGCATTTGCCCACTCACCTAACCTATCCAAGTCACTCTGCAGCCTCATAGCATCCTCCTCGCAGCTCACACTGCCACCCAACTTAGGACATCAGCTATCAGCAAGACAGAACCAGAATTTATGTGGATAGAGACAAAAGACAATAAAGGATCAATCAGACTAATAGGGGTAGTCTACAGACCACCTAATAGTGGAAGGTGGAGGAAGAAATATGCAGAAAAATTAGGAAAAATGAGTAAAAATATAGAATAATCATGGGAGATTTCTAATATCCAAATATTAATTGGACAGAAGAGGTAGGTAAAGGGGATAAGGGAATGGTGTTCCTACAATGTGTACAAAACTCCTTTGTCACCCAATATGCAAAAAACCTGACAAAGGAGGATTCACTATTGGATCTAGTAATGGGGAATGAACCAGAGCAGATAAGAGAAGTAAAAGTAGCGGAACATTTAGGCAATAGTGACCATAATATAATATGCTTTAAGATAATAATTGAGAAGAATGTAAGTATGATGAAGACTCGGGTAATAGATTGGAGAAAAGCTGATTTTGAGGGACTGAGAAGAGAACTTGGGGAAATAAAATGGGCAACAATATTGGTAAACAATGATGTAGAACAGCAATGGGAAACATTTAAAATGATGTTCAACAGAGTCCACGAATAATATATTCCGCTGAAAAAAAGAACAAATTAAGCACTAATGGGACACCATGGATGAATAAAGCCATAAGGGAAATATTGAAGGTAAGGAAAGAGGCATACATTAAGTACGTGGACAGCAGGGGGAGAGCATGATAAGGGAGAATACGAAGAGATTAGGAGAGAAGTCAAAATAAGTATTAGGAAGGCAAAGAGGAACTATGAAATTAAATTATTATGGAACATAAAACAAAATAGTAAAACATTTTATAGGTACATAAATTTTAAAAAGGGAGGTCGGGATGGGAATAGGAATAAGGGATGGACAAGATAATACCACAGGCAACGATAGAGAGGTGGCAGAAATATTAAATAATTACTTTGCTTCAGTATTTACCAGGGAGATAGAATAGGTGGATATGACATTGGATCATGAGAGTAGTAATGAAATAAATACATTTAAAATAAAAAGAGATATATTAAATAAACTAATCAAACTCAAAGAGGAAAAAAACCCTGGTCCAGATGAATTACATCCGTACATTTTAAAAGAATCTAGGTAAGAGATAGCAGAGGCATTACTACATATATTTAACAATTCATTAAAAAAAGATGCAATGCTAGATGACTGGTAGATAGCTAACGTAATACCTATATTTAAGAAGGGAGATAGAACCTGTCCAGGGAACTATAGACCAGTCAGCTTAACATTGGTGGTTGGGAAAAAAATGGAATCCCTACTAAAGGAGAAAATAGAAGAACATCTAGAAGCCAAAAATATAATAATGAATCGTCAGCATGGATTTCAAAAAGGAAAGTCTTGCTTGACCAACCTCATTGAATTTTTTAAAGAGGTAACAGAGAGAGTAGAGAAGGGTAATGCAGTACATGTAATTTATCTAGATTTTCAAAAGGCCTTCGATACCACAGAATAGAGTAATGAACAAGGTCAGAGAATGCGGTCAGGGGACAAGTAACATATTGGATAGCCAGCTGGCTTCACGACAGAAAACAGAGAGTAGGAGTAAAGGGTAGCTATTCACAGTGGCAGAAGGTGAGTAGTGGTGTTCCACAAAGATCAGTGCTGGGACCACTGTTGTTCACAATTTATATTAACGATTTAGACTTTGGAATCAAAAACACAATTTCTAAATTTGCGGCTGATACCAAATTGGGGGGATAGTCAATACAGATGACTGCAACAAATTACAGGAGGACATTAATAAACTTGTAGAATGGGCACATAATTGGCAAGTGAATTTCAACACAAATAAATGTGAGGTATTACACTTTGGTAGGAAGAATAGGGAGGTCACTTATTACTTGGAGGGAGTGAGTCTGGGTCGGGTAGAGGAGTAAAGGGATCTCAGAATACAAATACACAAATCACTAAAAGAAGCGACACAGGTTAACAAGTCCATAAAAAAGCAAACCAAGCACTAGGGTTTTATTTCTTAAGGAATAGAGTTGAAAAGTAGTGAAGTTATACTAAACTTGTAACAAATCTTGGTTAGACCATATTTGGGACCAAAATTCAGCCTCCTGATAAGGCCTACTAATGCCGGAAAGTGACGGCCACGCGACAGTGTCGAATGGCCACTGATTTGTAGTCGAATAGCTGCCGCTCACGGAATTTTGCCTGGTGGTTTCTCCAACGGTCCCCACTTCTGTCCCGCTGCTGCCGAACCCTCCTAAGTGTGTCATCAAAGCACGCATCGCTGATCTCCTGCCCGTAAACAAAATTCACCTTAGAAAATCTTCCAGCCGTTGCTTGGTGCCCCCAACAGTTTTTTCTGTTGGTGCACTGTGGAGCATAAACGCCAGCATGGACTGCTCGGGCAGAATGTCTTAAGAACTTAAGAACATAAGAAATAGGAGCAGGAATAGGCCATTTGGCCCCTCGAGCTTGCTCCACTATTCAATAAGATCATGGCTGATCTGTTCAGTTCCACTTTCCTACCCGCTCCCCATAACCCTTTACTCCCTTATCGCTCAAAAATCTCTGTACTGCAACACTTTGCAATTTTTCTCCATTTAAATTATAATTTGCTTTTGTTATTTCTGCCAAGTGGATAACCTCACATTTTCCCACATTATACTCCATCTGCCAAATGTTTGCCCACTCACTTAGCCTGTCTATATCCCTTTGCAGATTTTTTGTGTCCTCCTCACAATTTGCTTTTCCATCCATCTTCGTATCATCTGCAAACTTGGCTACATTACAGTCGGTCCCTTCATCCAAGTCATTACTATAGATTGTAAATAATTGAGGACCCAGCAATGATCCCTGCAGCACCCCACTAGTCACTGTTTGCCAACTGGAAAATGACCCATTTATCCCGACTCTCTGTTTTCTGTTAGTTAGCCAATCCTCTATCCATGCTAATATATTACCCCCAACCCTGTGAACTTTTAACTTGTGCAGTAACCTCTTATGTGGCATCTTATCGAATGTCTTCTGTGATACGCTCATAATAAAGGATGAAACTGAATACTGTGTGACCTTAGCTCCTTTAATAAGACTGCAGAGTGTAGGTACCTCATGGGTGGCCTGCTTATATACAGCGCTCCCAAGTGATGCTGGGATCCCTTGGGACTCCAACAGGTAGGCCCTCTGGTGGTGGTGTGACACAGGTTGCAAAGGGTTAAATACATAATATCACTCCCTCGTAAAGTTAATAGTACATTTATTTACTGGGTGAGACGATATGGGGCTTTTCGCTCCCTTGTCGATCGTCTCGGTACAAATGCGAGTATGGGTGGTTAGTTAGTTCTTCACTGAGCTGCTGGGCAGCTGGCCTTGCCGGGTTGCTAGGGATGGTGAGTTCGGTTTCGTGGTCAACCATGATGTCGGTTGCCACTTGTGTGTGTGTTGGAGGGTCAAATTTGGTGGTGTCTTCTTCGGGTTGTTCGTAGCTGTTGGTGAACCGCAATTTGATTTGGTCCAAATGTTTTCTGCACGTTAGTCCATTGGCCAATTTGACCTGAAACACCCTACTCCCCTCTTTGGCTATGACTGTGCCAGCGAGCCATTTGGGACCATGTCCATAATTGAGTACAAACACAGGGCCATTGATCTCAATATCGCGTGACAAATTTGCGCGGTCATGGTACATGTTTTGTTGATGCCGCCTGCCCTCCATGTGATCATGGAGATCAGGGTGGACAAGAGAGAGCCTTGTTTTGAGCGCCCTTTTCATGAGCAGCTCGGCTGGGGAACTCTGGTGAGTGAGTGGGGTCTGGTGCCGTAGCTGAGCAGCACTCGGGACAGTCGGGTCTGCAGGGAGCCTTCCGACACGTGTTTCAAGCTTTGCTTGATGGTCTGAACTGACTGTTCTGCCTGGCCGTTGGATGCAGGCTTGAACATGGCATATGTGACGTGCTTGATCCCATTGCAGGTCATGAATTCCTTGAATTCAGCACTGGTGAAACATGGCCCATTGTCGCTGATTCGGACATCGAGCAGGCCATGCGTGCCAAACATGGCTCATAAGCTTTCGATGATGGCAGTGAACGTGCTTACAGACACTATTGCACATTCAATCCATTTTGAATAAGCATCCATGACAACCAAGAACATTTTGCCTAGAAATGGGCCCACATAGTCCACGTGGATCCTCGACCACGGTTTGGAGGACCACGACCACAAACTTAGTGGTGCCTCTCTGGGGGATGCATTGCTCAACTGAGAGCAAGTGTTGCACTGGCGCTTGCATGACTCTAAATCTGATTCGATGCTGGGCCAGCACACATGGGATCTGGCTATGGCTTTCATCATTACAGTGCCTGGGTGGGTGCTGTGTAGCTCACAAATGAACGTCTCTCTGCCTTTCTTGGGTGATTACTCCACAACAGACAGTCCGTCTGCAAGGACATTTCGTCTTTGCGCCTGTGGAACGGCTTAATCGCCTCCTGCATCTCCGCTGGAACGCTGGACCAGCTCCCATGGAGGACACAGTTTTTAACCAAGGACAGTAAAGGATCCTGGCTGGTCCAGGTCCTGATCTGGCGAGCCGTAACGGGTGACTTTTCATTCTCGAATGCATCCATTACCATGAGCAAGTCCGCTGGCTGTGCCATTTCCACCCCGGTGGTGGGCAATGGTAGCCGACTGAGAGCATCAGCGCAGTTCTCTGTGCCCAGTCTGTGGCGGATTACATAGTCGTATGTCGACAGCGTAAGCGCCCACCTTTAGATGCGGGCAGAGGCACTGGTGTTAATCCCTTTACTCTCAGAGAACAGCGATATGAGCAGCTTGTGGTCAGTTTCAAGCTCAAATTTGAGGCCAAACAAGTACTTGTGCATTTTTTTTTACCCCGTAAATGCACGCCAGAGCCTCTTTTTCAATCATGCTGTAGGCCCTTTCGGCTTTGGACAAACTCCTGGATGCATAAGCGACCGGTTGCAAAATCCCCGATTCATTAGCCTGTTGTAACACACACCCGACCCTGTATGACAAGCTAGCACTAATCGTTTACAAGGGTTATACAGGACAAGCAGTTTGTTTGAACACAACAGATTTCTGGCTTTCTCAAAGGCAGCCTCTTTGTGATTGCCCCATACCCAGTCGTCTGCCTTGCTCAGTAGCACATGTAAGGGTTCTAGCAGCCTGCTTAACCCGGGTAGGAAATTACCTAAATAGTTAAGGAGTCCTAGGAACGACCGCACATTCTGTGGTCTTGGCGTGTTCTTGATGGCCTCCGTCTTGGCGCCGGTGGGTCTGATGCCGTCTGCTGCGATTCTTCTTCCCAAGAACTCGACCTCCGGCGCCAGGAAAACACACTTCTTGCGTTTCAACCTGAGTCCCACGCGATCCAACCGACTAAGAACCTCTTCCCGATTCTTCAAGTGCTCAATGGTGTCCCGACCTGTAATCAGTATGTCGTCCTGGAAGACCACGGTGCGAGGAACCAACTTTAGCAAGCTATCCATGTTCCGTTGGAAGATTGCCACGGCCGACCGAATCCCAAAAGGGCATCTGTTATAGATAAACAGACCTTTGTGCGTGTTGATGCAGGTGAAGCCTTTCGAAGACTCCGCCAGCTCCTGCATCATGTATGCCGAGGTCAGGTCCAACTTGGTGAACGTCTTTCCTCCAACCAGGGTTGCAAATAGGTCATCTGCCTTGGGTAGCAGGTACTGGTCCTGCAGCGAAAAATGGTTAATCGTTACTTTATATCCCCACAAATTTTGACCATGCCATCACCTTTAAGTACCGGGACAATCGGACTGGCTGACTCGTTGAATTACACCGGCGCGGTGATGCCTTCTCGCTGTAACCTGTCCAGCTCAATTTCCACTTTCTCACGCATCATATATGGTACCGCCTGTGCCTTGTGGTGGATGGGTCGCATACCGAGAATCAAATGGATCTGCACTTTTGCCCCCGAGAAGCTTCCAATGCCTGGCTCGAACAATGATGGAAATCTGCTCAGAACCTGGGCACATGAGGCCACATCGACGGAAAAAAGCGCTCGGATGTTGTCCCAGTTCCAGCGGATTTTTCCCAGCCAGCTTCTGCCAAACTGTGAGGGGCCATCCCCTGGCACGATCCACTGCGGGAGTTCGTGCATTACTCCATCATAGGAGACTTTTACTTCTGCACTGTCAATTACAGGGATCAGTTCCTTGGTGTAAGTTCTTAGTTTGGTGTGAATGGGGCTGAGCTTGGGCCTGTGTGCCTTGTTGCACCACAGCCTGTCAAAGGCCTTTTTGCTCATTATGGACTGACTCTCACCTGTGTCCAGTTCCATGGATACTGGAATTACGTTCAGTTCAACTTTCAACATTATTGGTGGACATTTTGTGTTGAATGTGTGTACCCTGTACACTTCTGCCTCCTCGGTACGCGTCTCCAATTCAGCCTGATACACATTGGATCGATCTTCCTCTGCAATGTGGTGGTTTGCAGGGTTTGCACATTCGCTGGAGGTGTCCCATTGTTCTGCAGCTGTTGCACGCATAGTGCTTGAAGCAGCATTGATGGGCCCGATGATCACCTCCACAACACCAACAGGTTGTTAACTGCCTCGCATTAATGATTGATGGCGGACTCTGGGTCATCTGAGGTCGTGCAGCAGCAGCCGGCGTGTATGTTCTGCCATGTATATTCCTGCTCGAAACGACGTTACTTTGTGCACAGTATTGGCCGAAACCTCTGTACTCTGCAAAATTTGTTTGGTGTTGTCGCTGGTGGACATAAATGCCTGGGCTATCTTTATGGCTTTGCTTAGATTCGGAGTTTCAACACTCAACAGTTTGCAAAGGATTACCTCATGGCCAATGTCCAGTACAAAAAAGTCTTTCATCATTTGTTCTAGGAATCCCTCAAATTCGTAATGCCTTGCGAGGCGTCTTAGTTCGGCGACATAGCTCGCCACTTCCTGGCCCTCCGACCGTTAACATGTGTAGAACCGATACCTCGCCATCAAAACGCTTTCCTTAGGATTTAGGTGCTCCCGGACCAGCGTACACAATCTGCATAGGATTTGGTTGTTGGTTTTATCGAAGCTAGAAGATTCTTCATGAGGCCATAGGTTGTTGCCCCACAGATAGTAAGGAGGATCGCCCTTCGTTTGGCAGCGTTCTCGTCCCCTTCCAGCTCGTTGACCATGAAGTATTGGTCGAGTCTCTCCATGAAGGCCTCCCAACCATCCCCTTCTGAGAACTTCTCCAGGATACCAACTGTTCTTTGCATTTTCACGCGGTTGTTCGTTACCTCGTCGCCAATTGATACGCTCATAATAAAGGATGAAACTGAGTTCTGTGAACAATGAGTAAGTGTGACCTTAGCTCCTTTAATAAGACTCCAGAGTGCAGGTACCTTGCGGGTGGCCTGCTTATGTACAGTGCTCCCAAGGGATGCTGGGATCCCTTGGGACACCAACAGGTAGGCCCTTTGGTGGTAGTGTGATACAGGTTGCAAAGGATTAAATACATAATATTCTGAAAATTCAAATATATCACATCTACTGGTTCTCTCTTATCCACCCTGCTCATTACATTCTCAAAGAACTCCAGCAAATTTGTCAAACAAGATTTCCCTTTCATAAAACCATGCTGACTCTGCTTGATTGAATCATGTTTTTACAAATGTCCCCCTACTGCTTACTTAATAATGGATCCCAGCATTTTCCCAATGACAGATGTTAGGCTAACTGGTCAATAGTTTCCTGCTTTTTGTCTGCCTCCTTTTTTAAATAGGGGAGTTACATTTGCAGTTTTCCAATCTGCTGGGGCTGCCCCAGAATCCAGGGAATTTTGGTAGATTACAACCAATGCTTCCACTATCTCTAAGCCATCAGCTCCATGGGACTTGTCTGCCTTTAGTCCCATTTTACCTAGTGCTACTTCATTAGTGATAGTGATTGTATTAAGTTCCTCCTTTCATATAGCCCCTTGATTATCTGTTTCTGTGCTGTATATCCTTTGTAATCCTATGTAACTTCTACAACCTTATACTTAGGTGCTGTGTGATTGAGCTATGTTCTCTCATCTTCCCTTGGGACTACTGTTAATTCCTGGATTCTTTTATCTCAATCTGGTTCAGCAAAATTACTGAAACGAATACCGTTTGTGCTTCAAACAAAGCAAGCTTTTATTTAAAAAGCAAATCCCGATCGGGGACTTTATCAGACAGAAGGATTGCAAGTCTGTTCGAACGCACTCACTTCCTACGGACAAAGTGACGTTACAATGTAAAGGGACGATGGTTATACATTTTCGGCAAAAGATAACAAGATAGGGCCAGAGTGACATCCCAGCTCAGCCCATCTCTTTTGATCCCTCCTTCCCTTTGTCCACTCATAAGCCGACCCAAGCATGGTCCGATTTTAAACAAAGACCTTCTGTCAATGTTTCAGGTTAATAACATGATTTAATAAGACCTTGAGGTTTTTCTGCAAGCTGTGGGTTTTGTTTCAATATGTGTTAGTGTTGTAACATTTCGCAGTCTCGAGTCTGAGATGTCATGGCTATTCTTCCATGAATTGTTTGTTACCTTATACTGTCCCTATACAATTCCCACGTTCTCAACTTCAATGTCTCTATACATTTTTAAACATTCACATTCCCCCCTTTTATCATTCCATGATAACACTTAGGATCATTCTAGGAGTATCGCATTCATCCGTTCACACTCTATTTCCTGAATCATATTGTTGTTAGTGTCGAGTAGTTCTTTAGTTCGTTGGATCATAACTCGGGAGCCCTTGACCACAAGAAGGTTTGCTAACCTTGCCATCATTACTTTACAACAAAGGTTAAGGCAACCAACAATTAGATACGATCTCCAAGATCCATCTGATAGCCAATCAAACCAGCTAGATCCTTCTGCTGGTGTGGATAACTTCTTCACCTTCCTTCTTATGTGATCAGCGAGATTGGTTATGTTTTCTGAACTATCAGGAATGTAAGTGCAACATTCAGATCCTATCAGGGCACACGTTCCCCCTTTCTCAGCTAACAGGTAATTGAGGGCCATTCGGTTTTGTAATGCTACGGTCCTTATTGCTACCATTTCAGCTGTGATGCCCTCCAGAGCTTCAGCAGTATTGTATTGGCCCCCCTCCTCTCGTGATAGTTTGGCTCTGATTCCATCTGACAGTCTCAGTTAGGGTTAGTGGAACTCCCCCTTTGGAATGTATAGGGAATGTATAGGGAATGTGAACACACCCAACATCTAGAAAAGTTCCCATTTTGCGCATAAACATAAGACATGTAGCTCTCGTCTCTGTCTCCCCTCCCATGCGCCGAAACTGTCATATATCAACACTATTATACAGACTGTGGCATACAGACAGTTTCATCTTATAGCTCAGGATTCAGATAAATAGTCCAATTATTTTGCTGATTAAAAGAGTTCAGTTTTCCCGTCTCTCTTCTCAGGTCACCGTCGGTGTAGCTGGCTGTCTATCACTACGGGTAAAAGTTCAAACTGGTCCACGTTCCAATTAGGATGCCAACGGCCTTGTTCAGCTATGGAGAAGAGAAAGTCTGGAACAGAAACAGGAGTTAGAATAACCAGTAAAATAGGTTCATTAGAGGGTGGTGAGCTTGCAGTGGTGCAGGTGAACCCAGGCACTTTTCCCCTCAACCTTGGCTGCAGTGGGGGTAGTGAGTAACACCTGAAAAGGCATCTCCCATTGTGGCTCTAATCCCTTCCGAATCCATACTTCCCTGGTGCCACGAGGGACAATTCGGGTAAAACTGGGAGGTCGAGGTGAGCATCTTGAACCTGGTTGTGAGCTAGTCGCAGAGCCTGAGTCAGAGAAAGAACATAGGTGGTCATCAGTCGAGCTGAGATACCATATCTAGGAACAATTTCCCTCATTAACACCTTAACAACAGTTTGAGCCTTATTGTCCAGGGTAGGGTAGGCTTCAATCCATCTGCTAAACACATCTACTATTACTAACACATATTTGTAACACTGAACTTTTTGCAACTCAATGTAGTCCAACTGAAATGTCTCAAAGGGACCTTCAGGTAGGGGCGTTTTACCCCAATCACAGGGGACTCCCTTCCCTGGATTATGTTGCTGGCAAACCATGCAACGACTACTGATGTTCTGGGTGAGCGCCTGGAGTCTAGGGTGCCACCAAGTAGCCAAAAGTGTGTCACTCGTGGTCCTTGCTCCACAATGAGTAGCAAAATGCATACATTCAATAATCCATAGAGCCAACTCGTCAGACATGCAAGTCTGTTCCGCGGGAGTGGTCCAGAGTTTAGAAACATTGTCATAAGTACATGCATAATATTTCCACAACAGTTTATCTTTTTCAGAGCGTCCTCCTGTGCTTTTATAACATCTTGGATGGTTGGCATTGGTTTTTCCGAGGCTAACTTATCCTTCGCAGGATTTTTAGTCTGACTCATAATTTTGGGCACTACCATCTGTTGGTCACGAGAGGCCTGTTTGGCCTCTTGGTCAGCACAACGATTCCCTATATCAACCAGAGAATTTCCGGTAGTGTGGGCAGTACATTTGACAATGGCAATGCGTTTGGGGAACATGAGGGCTTGCAACAAATCAGATACTAGCTGTTTATGGGATATCTCATTCCCCTGTGAGGTTAGGAATCCCCTATTTTTCCATAATTGTCCGAAATCATGGGCCACCCCAAAGGCATACCTAGAGTCGGTATAGGCAGTTTCAAAAGCGGCAGATTTCAAGACCTGACTCTCCTGGTTTACTATGGCGTATCCTGAGATTCGTGTACCTTCTGGATTAATTCCGTCAACATACATAATACAGTCTGGATCTTCAATTGGTACATCAACAAAATCTTCCCTGACTGATGTGGCCTCTTAAATTAAAGATAAACAATCATGACTGGGTTCTTCCTCATCTTGGGGTGGCTCAGTAAGAAAACAGGCCGGATTAATTGCAGTACAGTGCCGAAAGGTCAGCTTAGGATTGTTTAGTAAGTAGATCTCATATCTGCTTTGCCTGGCCATGGTAAGGTGTTGAATCTGCAGTTGGCCCAGGATGGCAGCTACGGAGTGAGATGTGTTAAGATAACGGTAGCACAGTCTTTCAGAATTGTACAATACAGTTGAAAGGGCCGGTCATAGAGGGGCCGGCCCAAAGCCGGAGCTTGCAGCAGGGCTGTCTTTAGTTCCTTAAAGGCTTGGACGTCTACGGTTTCTATTTCAAAGCTGCCTTCCTTATTTGTATACGGGGTAAGGTGCTTAGTCATCAGGGCAACATTAGATATCCAGGATCTGCAGTAATTGATCATCCCCAAACACTGTCGCATTTGTTTAGCCGTGCTAGGGACTGGAAATTGGCAAATTGGTTCGACTCGGCTAGCCTCCAAAGCTCGGTGGATACTCGGTATTGCCTGTGATAACCCACTTGGGAGGGGTCCTCTGCCCACACATGAGGATCCACATAGTCAGGTATGTCAGAGCCAGTATGATGCTGCAGAGTCGTTAAGACCTTCTCGGGGTCCCCGTGGAATTGGACTGTTCGGCCATGTTTTACAATTTGCACATCCCGGCTGGTAGGGTCAGCCTCGTCTATAGCCTGGCGCACCATAACTCCCAAATCTTTAGCGTGGTGGGGAGGTAATACTTCACGAGTAATATGTGGTGCCACCGTTGGGGGCTGTCCATTTCCACAAAATGTGCCTTCCCTTCCGGTCCAGTCACTCTAGCTTTAATAGAATTTCCTTCACTTCCCCTTCGTGATCCTGATAAAAGTTCTGCAGGTCCTGATTCTTTCCACTGGGATCGTATGTTAGAGTCACGTGATAGGGTGCCTGCAGCAGGTCCAGAGACCACCACTGAGGGGTTCTAGTGGTATAATACTGCCGCTTAAGGGTTCCCTGTTTTACAATAATCCCATCATCTCCACACTCCAAATGCAACTGGAATTTGCAGAGGAGGTCTCTAGCCATCAAGTTACAGTCCAGATTGGTTGTGATAACAAATCGATGTTCCACCGATTCTTCCTGGTAACCCATTTTAACCGGTTCTGACACCGGGAATGTCGAGATTTGTCCCAGGAATCCTGAAAGTTCCTGTGTTTCAGTAGAGGCAGGGAGTTTAAACTTTGATTGTACAGAAGACATGAAGGCTCCCGTATCTATCAAAAAGGGTTGCCACTCATTCAGAATTTTTAACAATATCATTGGTTCGTCGTCCGGGGAGGATCCCTGCACAATCAAGCTGCGCAGTCAATCGGGGGACAATTGACCAAAGGGGTTGTTCTGGGAGAAGTTAGTGTAAGATCCTCCTCTCCCCCCTTGCCCCCCTCCTCTTCCTCCTCTTCCTTTTCCATACTGACGGTAGGGGCAATTTTTATTCCAATGTCCTTCCTGCCCACAATTAAAGCAGTCAATTCCTCTTACCTAGTCCCGGCCTCTTCCCATACCATGCCGGGGACAATAGGGAGGTTTATTAGCAGGGCTCGGGCCGTTTGGTTGTTTAGTATAACCGTATCCTTGCTTATCCATCCAATCCTGTATGCAACATTGCGGTCCTATTGGTCCTTCCTCCCGAGATGGCTCTTCCTTTCTAGTCACGTATTCAGTCTTGACCCGGGTTGGGGGCGCACCTCCCCCCTCCCCTTTCTTTTCCTGCCAATAATACCTAACCGCCCTTTCCATCTGGGCTTTACTGTTATCTGCCCAATTCATATTATTTGTCCGGATAACGTGAGCAATCGAATAGGGCAGGCACTGAAGTAGGATAGCGCAGAATTGAGGAGAATCCTCTCCTGCCCTGAAGGCATTATCTCCTGATTGACTCCCGTATATTTCAATCGGCAGTTTCTTCACGCTTGGGTTTAGTTTCTAATACTGTGGCCATACTGATGGGCTTCTGAAGGGTCGTGGTGAGAGAATTGAAAATAGCGTTTAGGCGATCCTGGATATCGTTAGGGTGAGCAACCAACAATGCATCATGAGTAGCACGTCCTAGGTGAGTTAGAAATCGGGTGTGTTCAGTTGGGCTCAAGGTTTGCTTTACCAAGGCCCACAGGTCCCTTGATTCTGCATTATAAACTGAAATAGTTGTTCGAAGATAATCTATAAATTTGATAGGTTCTTTTTTCCGATCTGGTATGCTGGCCATAAGGGCCATAATTTCGTTCGGTTTCCAGGGCACATAGACATCTATAGTGGGGTGGTCTGCAGCTTGTTGTGCATCAGGGTTTGGCATTGGTCTGACAGGGAATTGGTGTCGGGACTTTGGGATCTTGGAAATCATTTCTAGGTCGGAGGGTGTTTCGGAGCTGTCTGACTGCTTGACAGTTCTGCGTCTCGATCGGCGGGGGTGTTTGCTATGTCTTTCACAACTTGGACTGGTAGATTGACTAGAAGATTTACGGGACTGTCTGTGATATCGAGATATAGTTCTGCCCTTTCGAGTGTGAGATCTGGTCCTTTCGGCTATATTGCTTGTGAACTGGGGATCCGAATCGCTATCAGAGGATGAGGAGTCAGTTTGGGTTTGTTGCTTTGGTGGTATGGGGTTATTTTTAACTCCTCTCGCCGGAGTGTAAGGTGGAGGGTGTTTGGAAGAGGACTGGAGCAAGGGGCCAGGGGGTGCGGGAGGCGCCGTTGGGCGCTGAGTCAGTGACCACTCATCAATTTCATCGTCAGCCTCGGTTATCACAAAGCCAGCCATTTGACTACGTAGTCGGTCAATACCTTTCTCAGAGGTCCCAGAGGATCTCTTAGTAAGTTTCTCGTGCGCACATTCTTTTTTTTTAAGACGTCTACAGTTTTAACATGTGTTCCCTCTGTCAATGAGAGTCCCAATTTAATAGCATTTATTTGCCAACTTGACAGAAGTGATGCATCTTTTAATTTTTGACAATCCCTGTGCTTTTTTTGCTACCTCTACGCTTCTAGTGCCACCTAGATGCCACTGGTCATCTCCTAATAATTTGTTCAGGGCTCCTGATAATTTTCTAAAGTCTTCAGCTCTTTCAGGGAATTCCTCACATAACTTTTGTAGCGGACTATCCGCATCCGTTGTTTTATCCAACTGATTACCCATTTTCACGCTGCCCCTCGTATTACCGTGTCGTTACGCGTTCATGCCGTCGTGCAATTTGAACAAACTTAAAATAAACACAGACTTTACTGAAACTAACACTGACTGAACAAACTCAAAATAAACAGACTTTACTAAATCTAACACTGATCCGCGTCGCCCCACGGTTCACGTCGCCGCACGATTTAAAACACTTAAAATAAACGCAGACTCCCGCGTCGCCCCACGGTTCGCGTCGCCGCGCGATTTAAAACACTTAAAATAAACAAAGACTTTACTGACACCAGCACTGACTTTGATATCACCCCGCGGTTCGCGTTGCCCCGCGTTTGTGTCGTCCCACGTTCACTCGGCCGCGCGCTCGCGCCGCCGCACGTCCCGCGCCGCCACGCGTTCCACGCTGCTGCGCGTCTGTGTCAGCCCTCCTTTACTCGGCCACACGCTCGCGCCGCCGCACGTTTCGCGTCGCTACGCGTTCCACGCTGCTGCGCGTCTGCGTCAGCCCTCCTTTACTCGGCCGCACGCTCACACCGCCGCACGTCTCGCGTCACTACGCGTCTTACGCTGCTGCTCGTCTGCGTCAGCCCTCCTTTACTCGGCCGCACGCTCGCGCCGCCGCACGTCTCGCGTCGCTGCGCGTTCGCGCCGCTGCGCGTCCGCGTCAGCCCTACCTTTCGAGTTGCTGCGTGATTTAAATTCAATCAGTGCCTAGACGGCCCAAGTGATATACGAGGTCGACGTCACACCTGACTTGAACACCTATCCTCTATTTAATTCTCCATAAGCCTTACTTAATTCCCTGTGAGCCTAATTTTCTAAATTTGATTTCTTATGAGCCTTATTTAATTTCTTTTAGTCTCCAACTTTCCCTATCCTTTCGCGTCACTGCGCAGTTTAAATCCAATCAGTCAATGAAAGCCCTAATTTAATGGAGTTTTTCTGCCAACTGGACAGGAGTGATTTTTTTTTTTTTTAGACTGCAATGGAATTTTTCTCATAATTTAAAATCTCAGAACATTTTTTTTTTCAGCACCTATTTAGTACGTTACTTTTTTTTGTCTTTTCCATAACTAGAGAGAAGTCTGGCACGTAGGCTGTGGACTGCTTTTCGTTATCTCAATTGTTCCAGCCTCAAGGTCGTGTAATTTAATATAATATATATTTTTTTAAATCCTTTTGAATCCATCTCAGTTGTTTTGCTGTGCCTTCTCTGAATGTTTTCTTTCGACAAGTAAGTGAGCATGTTAAATCCTTTTTTTTTTAAACCACCGGGACCATGTATTTTTTTCTTTTTTTTTAAACTCAACAAACCTATCCTTTGTGCATTTCCTGGCTCCGTAACTTATCATCCTAATATACGTAATTCAATAAGGTTCACACTCTTAAACTTCCCACATACAGGACAACACTACCAAGGGTTAACAAAACTTTCATTCTGTTTGAAAAAGTAGGTGGAGCTAAAACAAACCACAACTCCCCGGCTTTTTTTTTACAGTAAAAATCACAGAAGCATTTCTCATTTAAACAGACGTTCACAAGAGTCTCTTTTCTTTCCTATTAATTTTTGGATCCATGATTGATCATCTATCCCTATCTAGCTCTAACTATAACCTATCTTTCCAAGTCGCTGCTTGGTTTGCGTCACTGCGCAATTTCCCTATCTCTATCCCTATTCTAAGTTTGAAAGGTATTCACCAGATTGTCCTGGATCTCGTTCAGACACTACCTGAGAACCAGCGAGTGGCTAAACTTTCCTCAGACTTTTGAAACCAGGGGAAACTGGAGCAGTATTGAAATCATACTCACTCCAGTGGCCACTTTCCCCTCGTCTCATCCAAGGCTAGTCTGGCTCTTAATTCGCAAGTTTTCGGCAGTCGTCCGTTGAGATCCCACTTCTGACACCAAATATTAATTCCTGGATTCTTTTACCTCAATCTGGTTCAGCAAAATTACTGAAACGAATACCGTTTGTGCTTTAAACAAAGCAAGCTTTTATTTAAAAAGCAAATCCCGATCGGGGACTTTATCAGACAGAAGGATTGCAAGTCTGTTCGAACGCACTCACTTCCTACGGACAAAGTGACGTTACAATGTAAAGGGACGATGGTTATACATTTTCGGCAAAAGATAACAAGATAGGGCCAGAGTGACATCCCAGCTCAGCCCATCTCTTTTGATCCCTCCTTCCCTTTGTCCACTCATAAGCCGACCCAAGCATGGTCCGATTTTAAACAAAGACCTTCTGTCAATGTTTCAGGTTAATAACATGATTTAATAAGACCTTGAGGTTTTTCTGCAAGCTGTGGGTTTTGTTTCAATATGTGTTAGTGTTGTAACATTTCGCAGTCTTGAGTCTGAGATGTCATGGCTATTCTTCCATGAATTGTTTGTTACCTTATACTGTCCCTATACAATTCCCACGTTCTCAACTTCAATGTCTCTATACATTTTTAAACATTCACATTACGACATTAACTCCTGGGATGCCAGGTGGTGAACCTCTTCCTGTATAGGTGTTACCTGTTCCTCTTGCATATTCTGCTCATGGATAAATGCACCTTATTGTATCTGGACGAGCTGGCTTAAATCTCACCTCACTCGATCACAGGAAATTTGTACATGCAAGCACTTATGTATACCTGTAACTGGCTGGTCTAGCCCTAAAATGCTGACTTCTGTAATCCCCCACTTCTCTCTCTCACTCTCAAATTCATTACCTGCCTTTAACAGAGACACCCTTCTACAAACACTATATAAAGACGACTAAAGAATAAGGGGGTGAAATTCCCTTCATTACCGCCACCAGTTTGCACCGCTATCCTCATGAAAAATGGCGACTGCCACTCTTAATGCCCTTCACTGGCGCGGGACTCAGCGGCCACCATCTTGGTGAAGGCTTTAGCACTGTCGATAACAGCGTTGGCCCTGGGGATGCAAAAGGGATTTAACTTCATGCTCTGCAAACTTTGGCCTTAGCGCTGAGTTCAGTGCTGGGTTGTAAGCTCGCTCTGAAAAGTGAGCGTTCAGCAAACTGACGGAGAGGCTGTCAGTACTTAAAGGGACACACATCTTTCAGGTAAGTTTGCAATTAAGCTTTTGGACTTTTTAATTTTATTGACGTAGTGGCTTGGTGCAATACATGTTAAAAGTTCTTTAACTGTGCAGGGAGTGCTGCTGGACGCTGCAAGGCCTTGGATGATAAAGGAAGGTTTCTGAGAAGACAGCAAATGCTGGAAATACTCAGCAGGTCAGGCAGCATCCGTGGAGAGATAACCGGTTCACATCTCAGGTTGAGATGCTGCCTGGCCTGCAGATATTTTCTGCATTTTATGCTTTTATTTCAGATTTACAGCATCCGCTCGCAGAATGAAGAAGACGCTGAAGAGGATGACGCAGCAGAGGAGGAAGCAGAAAGGAGGAAGCAGAAGGAAGGATGTAACCCAGACAGACCCATTCTGGCCGGGATATCCAGGATAGAATCATCCGCCTGCGGTACCAGTGACCACAACCCGAGTTCCTTTAAAACATTTGTCCCACACCTTGCCCTCCCTCTGTTACTGACCATCACAGTCTCCTTTTGGCTACAATGCTGAAATAAAAGCCACCACAAAGCAAAATTTCCAATCCAATTTTATGCATCTATCTATCCAATGTGACATCAAGAAATCAAATCATCGCCCTTATTAATTCCATTAATGACGGTCTTGTGTGTGCCTTTGCCTATTCTACTTATGTCACGCAGTGCTATACCAGTGGCTGCAGCAGGGTTGGTGGAGGGCTACTGACTTTTAATGGGGGACACTGCAAATAGCCTTGCTGGTCGACCTTGAGGAGCTGGTGCTGGGAGTATCATTACAAGTGTTGGTGTTTCTTCTTCACTCTCCTCTCTTTCTCTCCTTGGTCAACCACTAGGTGGGCAGGCTGCATTTCTTGGGGAAGACACAAGGATGGAGTTATGATGAAGGGAGGGCAGGAATGCATGCAAAAATGAGGTTACCAGTATCTTGTTTCCTTTCAGCCCTGCCTCTGGCTAAGGGCTCAGCCATGCTCCTGCCAAGCATGGCCAGCCTCGTCTTCTCCAAGGGGTGCAGTGAAGCTAGGAATGGGAGGTATGCCTTATGTTTGGTACAGATTGTTGGTAGGTGAATGATTGGGCGGGGAGGATTCGTGCATTGAGAAATGTGTGAGGCTAGTGGTGCAGTTGGTAGAAGACAGCTTTTGAGGATGCATTCACTGATCTTGACCACTGGTCTGATGTCATGAAGTTTCTTTGGGCATTGGAGCCAGACCATCGGGGCTACACTGCTGGCAGTGATGGCCTTGGTGATGTGGTCTCACATTGTTCTTTCTGAAGGGCCTCCTGGCCCCTGTGGCTGGAGAACTTCTCTTGCAGTGCTGACCCCCTGCACATAGCTGGAGTGCTACATGCGAGACCCTGGGTGCCCCTTCCCTGGCTTGCTGAGCCATTTGTGTCAGTGCTGAAGCACTTTTCCTGTTTTTTAGGTGCAGAAGGGAATTCAACTTTAAGAACTGAAGACTCCCATCTGGGAATTCTTTTCAAAGTTCATTTTTTTTCAGTAGCCAGTTGCGCTATAAGGGCTATAAACTGCGTATTTGTACATAATTTTTATTTTTTCATTTCAGAAGGCAATTCCCCTTTAAGAAACTGAACTGCTTTCTGAAATGACAGCCTTGCTTTAAGAGAAGGCTGTTCTTGTTACAATGACACTGCGGCCATGATACATCGTGACCTCCTGCCGGGGCGAATACCAACAGAACGGCATTGCATAGTAAGTGTAGTGCTGGACTAATGTTAATTAGCCACCAGCGCCAATTTACCGGTCCTGCCAGCGCCTCCATCTTCAATGGCCATTAACTCTGGCAGGTTTTTAACCAATGTTGAATTTCTAGGCCGAAGAACTTAAAAACACAATAAAAAGCAAGTGAAGATACAGGGCCCAAACTTGGTCAAAGCCAAGGCCCGCCCAAGTTCCGCCCAAAGGACCGCCGAGAGACCTGGCGGTACTTTGCCAGGGAGATTACTCTAAAAGATATGCCAGTACCGCCCGGCGGCAAAAAAACGACTTACACCATGAATCTGATTGGGAGCTCCCAAGCTCGGCAGCAAATGCGATCCTCGCCAAAGTGTCGCCGAGGAGTGACTTGGGCCCAGGGAGCGGGGGAACAGTTAAAAATAAAAAATAAATGAAAAAACAATGGAAAACCTTCATGGGACCCCATCTACATAAAGCGCTGGGAAAAAAAATAAAAGAAGTTCACTAAGCTTTTTTTGCAGGTCTTCTTACTTACCCTCAGGATTAGACCTGCCATCACACAGCGGTCCTTCCCCCTGCTGCGGCCGACTCCCGCCCGGAGGAATCTGCCAGCTTGGCGGGCGGGAGGTCACTTGTGCGCTAGCGGCCATCAGCGGGCAGTTTCCAGTGGTACTCCCCTCCTGCCGGCAACAGACCAAGAGGAATCTGTCACCGAGGGGAGACTACCGAGAAAATTCGCCGGCAGTCAGCAGCGGCCATCAGCAGTGGGCAGTAAGGCCACCAAGTTCGGGCCCACAGTGTCAAAAGGAGTTAGATGTAGTCCTTACTACTAAGGGGATCAAGGGGTATGGTGAGAAAGCAGGAATGGGGTACTGAAGTTGCATGTTCAGCCATGAACTCATTGAATGGCAGTGCAGGCTAGAAGGGCCGAATGGCCTGCTCCTGCACCTATTTTCTATGTTAAGTTACCCTCTTGTATATCCTTAATTTTCAATTAAACCTTCTTATTCAATTGACCAATCTTAGTGACACATGTTTCAGAAAAGTTCACCTTTTTTAGTGTCAATGACCTTAAACAGCCATGTTACTGCTACTGATGATTTCAGGTTACTGGAATTGAAGAATCTAAACATATCAGGTGGCAAATTCACTCCCTTAATTTCTCAGTCTCCTCATAATAAGGAGTTTTGTACTTTTTTTCAGTTAAGAAGTTGTACGCTTATCAGACTGTGGGCCTGTGGCTTGATGACCTATTATTCTCTGGTTTCTGTGAGAATGCCTTGTTCTTATGAGAATCCACAATTTTTAGTCATTTATTTTCACAGTTCAATCTGGCTACTGACTACATTTTGAGGACATATTTAAGGCAATTTTCAGGGCATTGTGCCTAGAGTAGGTAGATTTTAGATCATAGATCATAGGAGACAAGAAGGAGGAAGCTGTATATGTTTAAGAACATAAGAGGTAGGAGCAGGAGTGGGTCATTTGGCCCCTCGAGCCTGCTCCACCATTCAATAAGGTCATGGCTGAACTGATCTTGGCCTCAACTCCACTTCCCTGCCCGCTCCCCATAACCCTTATCATTCAAAAATCTGTCTATCTCCACCTTAAATATATTCAATGACCCAACCTCCACCGCTCTCTGGGGTAGAGAATTCCAAAGATTCACGACCCGCTGAGAGAAGAAATTCCTCCTCATTTCCATTTTAAATGGGTGACCCCTTATTCTGATACTATGCCCCCTAGTTCTAGATTCCCCCACGAGGGGAAACTTCCTCTCTGCATCTATCCAGTTAAGCCCCCTCAGAATCTTATACGTTTCAATAGGATCACCTCTCATTCTTCTAAACTCCAATGAGTATAAGCCCAGCCTGCTCAACCTCTCTTCATAAGGAATCTCAGGAATCAATCTCGTGAACCTTCTCTGAACTGCCTCCAATGCAAGTATATCCTTCTTGAAATAAGGAGACCAAAACTGTACTCCAGGTGTGGTCTTATCAATACCCTGTACAGCTGTAGCAGGACATCCCTCTTACACTCTGTCCCCCTTGCAATAAAGGCTAACATTCCATTTGCCTTCCTAATTACTTGCTGTACCTGCATGCTCACTTTTTATCTTTCAAGTACAAGGACCCCAGATCCCTCTGTACCTCAACTGTATCATTTGTTATAAACCAATTAACATTTAAATTCCTGACTATTGCTTTACCCGTCAAAGAGGTAGATGTTAAAATATCTACTATAAGAATGTAATATAAATATATATGCTGTATTATATATTTGCTTGTTCATTCTTTATTTAATAAATTTGCTTCGTAGTTTAATGTGATGTGATTGTGATGTCGTAATACTTATGGAGGAGTGGGGATAGATCTTTTAGATTTGTAAAAATAATTCTAGTAGCTTAAAAATAATTGACAGACCAGGTTTTTTGCTTTCTTCTCCCAAGTGTGTTGTCTAGCATTTTACCTTGATAGTAAAGATAATGAAGACATTCTTGAAGGCACAGTTAGTTGGGACTCATCTATGAGAGTGATCTAAGTTATAAGATCCAAAACAAAATCTAGACTCAAGAAGATAACGGTAGTGTAGTAGTTATGTTACTGGATCAGTAAGCCAGAGGCACTGGCACCTTTCATTCTGCTACATCAGCTGCATTTCCCAGTCTGTGCATAACCGCATAAAGTAGGGCTGAGCAGTACATCATCTTCCCCATTGACCGGCAATCAACCAGACAGAGCTCTGGGATTTGCAGCAGTCGTTTGCCTTGTGGGAGAAATCTATGGGTGTAATGTTTGCTTTGGGTGCTGACGGAAAACTGGTCGTTATAGATCGACTGACATATTCACTGCCTGATCTTCTTTTCCATTAACTTCAATGGAAAGCAAAATCCATTGGATTGAATGTACAACGGGCGATCGATCTGCAACTGCCAGTTTTCCGCCTGTGCTCAAATTAAATATTAGCCTTCTGTCTTTCTGTTCAGATTTCTCACACACACACCATAAAAAACAGGAGTTTACAGATGTTATTGATAGGAATACAGATAGCTAATTATCTCATTAGAATTTGGAAAAATGATTTGCTGCTTTTTGGAATAAATGATGATGTGCCCCCATTCCTGCCTGGTTGGGATCAGCTAAGAGCACAGACCAGGGATTGAAACCCAGGACACTCCTGGTCTGTGTGGTTCAGTACCACACTACAGAGTGCATTTACCCACTGAATCATCAGGAGACATATGAAGGTACACTCATTTTGGAAATCACAAAACCTGTAATCATATGATTTTGAAACACAGAGAATTGAAATTTCTGAAATCATACATGAACTGGGAATTTACCTGTGATATGGTGATTTCAGATTTACCAGGCTCTGGATTTAACAAAATGAAAATGTTTTTAATTATTGAGATTCATAGATTTATTTAGCTGTTTAATTTTGTTGCATAGGCCGCGATTATTCCTGCTGAGTCAGGGCGACTTCGGGTGCGCACTGGAACCCCGTCTTCATCTGGCTCTAAGTAATTTTACATTGATGGGGCTTGTTCAGCCCGCCCTGCAAGGTTCCTAGCCAATTAAAAGGAAGCGGGTCTGATAATGTCATTTGATGACACGTCATCAGCCGGTTTCCTTAAAGGGACCATGCCCACATTTATTTTTGACTGTTATGCTATCAGTGTTCTGCAGCATTGAGGTGCTGCAAACACTGACAAGCACTACAAAAAGGCACACAGCAGCACTCAGGCTCACCCATCTCTCCCTCCAGATGTTTATGGAGGGAGTCACAGCATGCAGGGCGCTCCTCTTCCCTTCCAATGGGCAGAAGAGATAACCCCTAGAGACCAATGTAGCCTGGTTGCACATTGCACGGGAGGGCACAAGCAGGGATGTCATCAGGAAGACCTGGCTGCAGTGGCGCAAACCTTTCAATGATCTCAGTAGATCACGAAATGGTACTGCAAAGCCACACTCAACCTCATCCTGCTGTGTAACTCATCACATCCCCATCTCTCTGCCTTCCCGATCCTATTCCTACATATCCTTACTCACACCAACTTACCTTGCACCTCCACCCATCTCTCTCTCTATCTACATTATCACATCCCCATCTCACAAGCGACCCTTCACACTCACACTCATCTTTGTCCAATCATACCAACTAACAACACACAAGGATAGGCACTTGGGTCTTTTAGCCAATGTTCATGTAGAGTTTCTGCTAATGTGTTGTCAAATGTTGAAATCTTTATTTTCAACATCTTGCATTCTTGGACAGATTTGTGTGCATCTTTGGAAGTGGCTTAGTGAGGTGTAGCGAATGGTGAGGCATAAGGGTACCCCCCTACAATGGTGATGCGTGTGAAAGGAATGGCTTGGGCATTGCAGGGATGCTTTATGGTGCTGGTGTGGGGTGGTGCCAACCTGGCGCATCATGTGGCAGCCAAGGTGTACAGCATCCAATGAGGTAAATGTGGCCATGGTGAGGCCATCCCTGGCGACCCGGGCAGCAATGTGGTCGGGTGCTCAATCCTTTGCAGCATCAGGTGATTGTAGAGAAGGTTGGTATTGTTGTTGGTGCTGCTGGTGTGCCTGGTGATGATGGTATGCCTGGTGAAGTTGGTGTTGGGACTGTTCATGATGGGATTCTGAGGGACAAGGTGAAATTTTTTCAAGGGCTATGTTGATGGAATAGATGGCAGCTGAAGTTGTGATGACAGAAGTGATTTGTCAGTGGCGAGAGAGGTTGCTCCAAGGAGATGACACTGGATATAGAGTTCACTGCAAACATTTCAAATCTCCATAAAACTGAAAAGTGTATTCCAAATCCTGAAGGCTCCAGCTTCTAAGATTGGAAATTGAACAGCTGTGAAATGTTAGCTTTCATACCACTTTTGCAGATGTCAACTATACACAGCAATTGAGAGTCATTGAGAACCCGACACACTTACCTGACATGATCCCCGAGCGCCAGGAACATCGTAAAAACCTTGGAAAAATCGTTAGAACCTGACAAAATGATGCTTAAATAACTTCTTAAGTATCTCAATTGCCTGGCCCACTGCTAGGTCTGCAAAACGCAGGCAGAACCAGCACATGGAAAATTAACAAGGAAGCGGGTTCAGAGCAGGATACCACCCCACTGTCATTCTTTTAGATTTTGACAGCGGACCCATCTCCAAACCCACCCTCTGAGCGCTGGCAAGATTCCGGCCATAAAGTGCATAGTCTGAATGTCCATTAGTGTTGGTTTTGCTTTATAATGTCATTAACAGAACTGTACTTCTCTCTAGGTTCAGCAAATGCGTGCACGTCAAGAGGAAATGGCTAGATTGGAATCTGTTATTGCTACCCAGAAAAGAGAAAGGGAAATAGAGCAACAGAGAAAAGAAAGAGAAAAGGAAATGTGCCGAAGAGCCATGGATAAAGAAAAAGTAAGGAGATCTGTATATTGCAAATAGTTGACTTTGGCAGTCCACCCCTTCCTCACATTCTTGTAATTAATTGCAGTAAAATTTAAAAAGAAGCTGATTTAAATGTGATTTTTCACATAGCTCTTGGTGTAGCATCTCCAAAGTGACTCAAATAATAACAGCATTTATTAGCCACTGAGGACGAACATCTAACACAATTATGCTACCAGAGTTGCAGTGACTGAAGCATGACTTTCAATTAATACCGTATTGGCAGCTTGTTGAACATAATGACATCACATAATCTGCTAGCCCAGGCTGTTAAATTTATAATGGGATGAGTAATTTAATGTTAGGAACTTTTATTGAAACTTTATTTTATAGGCATATCAATTGCAACAATGCGATTGATTGATTTCAACTACTTGCTTCAAAATTGCTATTGTACATTGGACAGAATGTTGCTATTGCAGGAACGAAAAAAAACAAGACTTGCATTTATATAGTGCCTTTCACGAACACCAGACATCCCAAAGCGCTTTACAGCCAATGAAGGACTTTTTGCTATGTTGTCACTTTTGTAATCTGGAAATGTGGGAACCAATTTGCGCACAGCAAGCTCCCATAAACAGCAGTGGTCAGAAAATCTGTTTTTTAGTGATGGTGATTGAGAGCTAAATATTGACCAGGACACTGGGGATAACTCCCCTGCTCTTCTTCGAAATAGTGCCATGGTATCTTTTACATCCACTTGAGAGAGCAGATGATTAATGTCTCATCTGAAAGACAGCATCGCCGACAGTGCAGCATTCCCTTAGTACTGCACTGAAGTCTGAGCCTAGATTTTTGTGCTCAAGTCTCTGGAGTGCTATTCTGGAGTGGGACTTGAACCTGCAACTTTCAGGATGTTTAACGGTTGTTGTTAGTTAGACTTGCCATTGCACAATTAGGATTTTACATTTTTTGCATGGCAGGCTGCATAAAGGGCGAGCTGATAACATCACATCAAGGGAAACAGAGCATCTGGGATCTGAGTGAACAGGACAAGCAATTGTATATCTCCTTAACCAATCAGATGAAAGGACTGTGAAATTAACAGCGCAAGGACAGAGTGTAAATTAGTGGATGAATTCAATGCCAAATCAGGTGCAGAAAGAAAAATAAAGAGAGGGAAAGGAAGTTTGGATTAAGAGAGAGTGATAAAAGAAACAGAAGGACAAAGTAAAACCATTAAAACCTGAAAGAATGGGTCTCCATACTTATAATAGTTAATTTTTAGTGCCAGAGAGGTTGTTTGGCAGTAATTAATATTTATCATGTCGTTAAAAGGATACTTAGACTGGAATGGACAAGATTTAACTTTCTGTGGTGAGTTTAGTTTGTATTTACCACGCAATTACAGTAACTTCATACCATTCAATGCATTTCAGGGGTGAAAAAGTTTATTTTTTATTTATTCTAACAAAACCCTTCAAGATTTTGAACGCCTCTATCAAAGCTCCTCTTAACCCCAATTTCTCTAGTCTCTCCATGTAACTGAAGTCGTTCATCCCTGCTACCATTCTAGTCAATTTCTGCTGCATCCTCTCAGAGGCCTTGGCATCCTTCCTGAAGTGTGGTGCCCAGAATTGGTCATAATACTCCAGCTGGGGCCTAAGGTTTAGCCTAACGTCTTTGCTTTTGTACTCTATCCCTCTGTTTATAAGGCCAAGGATCCCATATGCCTTTTCAACAGCCTTCTCAACTTGTCCTGCCACCTTCAAAGACTTGTGTACGTTCGCCCACAGATCTTTTTGTTCAAAATTGTACCATTTAGCTCCTTTTGCCTCCCCTCATTCTTCCTAACAAAATGTACCATTTCACACTTCTCTGCATTAAATTTCAACTGCCATTTTTCTGCCCATTTCACCAGTCTATGTCCTTTACTATCCTCCTCACTGTTTACTATATTTCCAAGTTTAGTGTCATGTGCAAACTTTGAAATTATGTCCTGTATACCCACGTGCGGGGCATTAATATAATCAAAATATAATCAAAAATAATAATCAAAAAGAGCAGTGGTCCCAATACCGACCCGTGGGAGACACCACTGTACACTCTCTCCAGTTTGAAAAGGAACAGTTAACCATTACTCTTTGCTTTCTGTCCTTTGGCCAGTTTCATATCCATGCAGCCACTGCCCCTTTAATCTCATGGGCTTCAATTTTGCTAACAAGTCTATTATGTGGTAATTTAGCAAATGTCTTTTGAAAGTTCATATACACATCAACGGCACTACCCTTATCCACCTTCTCCATTACTTCATTAAACTACTTGTAAAATTTCCTGTCATTGTGGCTCTGGGCTTTTCCTGTGAATGTTGAACATCTGTCGTGTCAGGAGGTCACGCTGAAAATGTACTTTGACTAAAATGAAATGAATGCCAATAGCACTAAAGTCATATGCATTTATAAAGGAAAGTAAATTCTGAATATAAGTTGACTACCCTAACTCAGGTTAGCTAAGATTTGTGACAGTTATTGGCTTATGATAGCCGCATCATTGATGTCAAGTGATGTTAACAAATTTGAGTATGGGACTCAAATTTCTTAAATTGGTAAATTGGTGGTCAGAGCTTTGTTAAATACACTATATGAACCAAGTCATTCATTAACCAAGCTGATTCATTCAAATATAGACATGGAAGTGAACCGACCTAATAACAAACCAGGGGACAGATAGGTAAAATTAACATATTGGGCTCAATTTTCCCGTTTTTTTGCCGTGCGCCGCTTTTTTTGGCGTAAGTTAAAATATCCAAGTTTCCCCAAAGTTTCTGCGCCAGCGTAACTCAGTTAGTTACGATTTTTTAAGGTTAGCATTTTTTTGCGTAACCTGATGTCTGCGGCACTTTTTCACATTTAAGCAAGTTTGGCCAACTTACATTTTTCTGAGGATGGCGTATGTGACCACCCCCAAAAAACCTTGTGGGCACTTAAGAAAAACCAGCGCACATTAAAAAATCGGCGCAGAAAGATGGCATTGTTTTTAGCCGAAGATTTGGAGGGAGTCAAGAAGGCAAAGAATATGCATCATGAAGCTTAATTTTTTCAAAGTCAAAAGGGAGAAAATGGAAGTCTAATGCAATTCTTTAATTTTAGATTATTTTCAAAGTACCACACCACCACCGAATGTCTCCTCACCGGGCTAGAGGGTCAGAGCGTCGGCTGGCAGAATTCCTCCCTCACCCAGACACAGGGGCTCGGGGTGAGATGGAAGCCGAACTGAAGGGATGAGAATCCTTAGGCTATACAGCAACTTCAAAAGAAGCCCAGGGGGATGGGGCTGGTGGACATCGAGCCCCTGTGTCCGGGCAAGGGAGCGATTCTGCCGGTCGACCCTCGAACCCGGTGAGGAGACGTTCGGTCGGTGGTGGGGTGGTACTTTGAAAAAAATCTAAAATTAAAGAATTGCATTAGACTTTGTTTCTTTATTGAATGCCTAGCTTCCCATTCTAAGCAAGCCTATTGTGCATGCGCAGACCAGGGTGTGGCCCATACTAGGGCGTCGATTCTGGGGCGAGAGAGAGGAAAGAAGGTGTGAGTGCTTTCTTTTCTCCTGCTGTTCTGAACTTCTTGCAAAGCTACAATTAAATTATGGGGGCAATATTGACAATGCCATACCTCGTGCAAGGCTTTTGCATGATGGTGCTGTGGAAGAGAAGATTGATTAGACATCATCACCTGAGGAACCTCAGAGCACATAGGATGATGGGCAGGAGGTCTTACCCACATCGGGTGTATTGAGACAGGCATTCGTACCTGCACCTGAGTGATGCAGACTGTGTGAGAAGGCTGCGTTTCCACAAAGAAGCTGTAACAGAGATTTGTGAGTTGATCAAAGCAGACCTGCACCCTAGAAGCGTCAGGAGGACTGCTTTGTCAGTTGAAGTAAAGATTATAGCTGCACTTTCATTTTATGCATTTGGATCATTCCAGGCCACAACTGGGGATTTGTGCGCCATTTCTCAACATGCAACACATATTTGCATTCGGCAGGTGACTGCTGCACTATATGCCCAGAGGAATGACTAGATAAAGTTCCCCATGACCGCCCAGGCAATGCCTGACAGGGCTGTGGGCTTCTCCAGGATTGCTGGCTTCCCAAAAGCACAGGGCTGCATTGATTGTACCCACATCATCTTGCGAGCACCTTTGAAGGATTCCGAGATGTACAGGAACAGAAAAGGCTTCCACTCTGTGAATGTGCAGCTCGTCTGTGACGACATGCATCGCATCAAGGCAGTTGATGCGAGATACCCTGGGAGCACCCATGATGCGTTCATCCAACGCGAGAACGCTACATGTGCCATGTTTCAGCAGCAGCCAGAAGGGCAGAGTTGGCTGCTGGGAGACAAAGGGTACAGCCTCACCACCTGGCTCATCACGCCCCTACACGTAACCCGGACGGAAGCTGAGCGGGAATACAACATGTCACACATTGCAACATGCAGCATAATAGAGATGACCATTGGCATCTTGAAGCAGCATTTCCAATGCCTGGACCATTCCAGAGGCTACTTGCACTACTCCCCTGAGATTGTCAGTCAGTTCACTGTTGTCTGCTGCATGCTGCACAACTTAGCCATCATGAGGCAGCCGTAGCTGGTAGTAGAAGACCTACCTGAGGTGAGAGTGGCTGATGATGAGGAGGAAGATGCAGATGACGAAGAGGAGGAGGAGGAGGAGGAGGAGGAGGAAGCCATGCAACTACCTGAACCCGGAGCACGACGGCGGAGGAGGGTGTGCCGTTGTTCCCCTTTAACGATTGCTCGAGCCTTGCACCAGCAGCTCATCCGTGAACGCTTTGCTGCCTGAAGGCTCAGCGGCAACTATTCCAAATGGATCATGTTTCCTGTTTGGACCTGTTGCGTAATGTTGTGTTGTGTTAATGGAATAAATAATGGAAATTATTCTTCTTTAGTTCAAAAAGTTATATTAATAATGGAACAAATAATGGAAATTATTCAGTTATAATTTAAAATATATTTTATTCAAAAGTTTAACACTTGTTTGTACTTATATTAACTTTAATAAAAATATTCTTGTATCAAACTTTAAAGTTTTCAGTTAAGATCACTTACAAACTTTAAGATTACTTACAAACTTTAAGATCACTTAAAAACTTTAAGATTGCTTACAAACTTTTAAACTTGTAAATTTCCATAATTTACAAAAAACTTTAAATTTGAGAACCGTTACAACAGTAACAACAATAATAATAACAACAGCAGCAAAGAAAGACTGCACCCATCTCTCTTCCACCTTATTCTAAGACTGCCTGCTGCATTTGTTCTTGGTGACTCCACCCCTGCCTGCAGGCAGTGGCATAGCGTTTGTTGGGTTGGTACCAAGCTTATTCTTTAGAGCATCTCAGGTAATCGGTCTTTTGGATGGGGTGCGTGGGCAGGCGGTAATGTGGAAGGCCCGGCTAGGACCTCTTCAGAGGTTGGTCTGGGGATTGGAGTGGAAGTGGCAGTTGATTCTGTCAATGGCCGCGGGGTCTGGGCGTGTTCCCTTATTGCAGCAGCGACCTCCGACATTTCCTTCCTCATGTGCCCTGACAATGTCTCAACTACATGCAACATTCCATCCCTCATGTTCACCGACAGTGTATCAGCTACCTGCGTCATTCCCTCCCTCATGGTCAACGACAGTGTATCAGCTACCTGCGACATTTCCTCCTTCATGGTCAACGACAGTGTATCAGCTACCTACGACATTCCCTCCCTCATGTTCACTGACAGTGTATCAGCTACCTGCGACATTTCCTCCCACATGTTCACCGACAGTGTATCAGCGACCTGCGACATTCCCTCCCTCATGTTCACCGACAGTGTATCAGCTACCTGCGACATTTCCTCCCTCATGGTCAACGACAGTGTATCAGCTACCTACGACATTCCCTCCCTCATGTTCACCGACAGTGTATCAGCTACCTGCGACATTTCCTCCCTCATGGTCAACGACAGTGTATCAGCTACCTACGACATTCCCTCCCTCATGTTCACCGACAGTGTATCAGCTACCTGCGACATTTCCTCCCACGTGTGCCCGGACAGTGTTACCATTTCTCATGAGAGTGTTGTTACTTCTCCCGACAGTCCTGATAGGTCATCATTCCACCCCACTGATGGTATCCAGGAGTGATCGCGTAAGTCAGTGCTCTCCCCACTCATTGCCATGATCTGAACCACACCTGTTACATCCTGCATCTCAGGAGAGCGCTGCCAAGCTCTCTTTCTCTTCCTCACCCTGGGTGTGGCTCATTGCACCCCACTGGGACCCGCAGCCTCCGACTGTGCGAAACCATGGAATGTCCCAACACTCGTACCACTCAGGAAAGGGGCTGGCACCTCAATGGGCGGCACCTGTACCTCCTCCAGAGTGAGTACAATAGTGGGGGCTTCATCCTCTCCCTCCCCCACACCCTCACCTCCATGCTTTTGTTCTGGAAGGTGGGATTGGAAGATGTTCTCCTCTTCAGGTTCGTCCACGTCTGAAACTTCTTCTGCATCATCAGGGTTGGCCTCAAGTTCTGAAAAATATAACAGAACAGACAAATGGTTAGCAGCAGAGGAGGAGGCAGGGTGGCATGAGTAGGCTCACACAGTGCAGGCAGCAGGCTGATTTGAAGGACTACGATGACTGATAGCCCATTTCATCAACCGAAGCGCAGCTGACGGAGACAGCCCCATGAACCGAAGCATGGCTTGCCCGTGCAGTTCTTAACTTTTAGCAAAGCCAGAATGTGGAATTTGCAGGACTTACCCTTTCCCTCGAGTGTGGACCCAGCTTGTGCAGTGATTGCTTTTCTCCAGGCAGGACCCATCAAAGCAACGACCCTGTCTTCCAAGGATGTCAGTGGGTGCAGATTTGCCGGGCCCCCTCCTGTTCGAGTTCTCTCTCTTTTGTTGTGTGCCATCTTCCTCTACAAAGATGAAAATATAACTTTTTAGAGAGGTGTCTTTCTGTTGGGTGGGACATACAGATGGTCACATTTAAAATTGCAATTCCAGTGAATAAATGAAAATATTACTTACACTAACTACTTGACCAAGGTCTTGCTGCTTCTTTTTGCACTGGCCTCCAGACCTCGGGGTAGTCACCATTGCACAGTAATCTTCTGCAAGTTGGTTCCAGCGTTTCTTCATTTCTTTTGGTGAAACTTTATTGTGACCTCTGCTGGTGTCCAGCTCGTGCCATCTGGCCTCAATTACAGTAACTAGTGCCTCCACTTCCTCTTGTGGGGAATTCTTGGTCCTTGAGCCGCGTTGCACATCGCAGATCTGATTTTTTCCACTGAGAATTAAAGTTCTCACACAGCACTGAAAGTTCTCACACAGTTCTCACACACAACTGGCTCTTTAAAAATGGCTGAATGCAGACCGTGAGCTGTACTGGGCATGCGCACCCATAGCAGTCACGTAAAAACCGTTATTTTTTTTCCACGCATGCACAGAAGGGGGGGCATCCTTTTTCCGGTGCAAGCATTAGGCTCCACCCCCGAAACTAAAGGACAGCTGTGCGGCGGCAACTTTAAAAATTAGAATGGGGAAATTTTCAAGTTTTTTTTTGGACTAGTTGGGGCTAAAAAAAACAGATGTAACTCTTGAAATATGTCAAAAAAGCGTTATAGGGGAAATTTGAGCCCTATATCCCCTCAAGTGTTCGCTGCCTTTTTCAAGTGCTTAATGCCCCTCCTAGTCTCATGCTCACTGGCCTCAGGTTGCTTCCCAAATGCTCCTGAGTATTCACTTGCACCAGCACCCTCTCCAATTGATCTACAGCTCCAACATACCAATTTCTCTTTCCCAATATCCCCTGCCCTATGAGTGCTAATTGGTCTCCGTGCTCCCATGCTTCAAAAACCTTCTCCTCTTTCCAAGTGCCCCTCCTGAATATTTCTGTGCCCCAATCTCAAACCTTTGCCCCACTGAATTCTCCCCAGCTCCCCAAGTAACAATTTTGCATTTGTGAGCCTAGACACCGGGTGTTGGCAAGCTATTCAGCAGTGGTAGATGGGAGACAATACAGCCAAGCCCAGTCTGCTCTTCGCCCATCATCTATCAATGTTCACTTTACAGCAGAGGTTACTAGCATTCAGGAATGATAAACGTGGTTATTTTTTTCTGTTTGGTAGCCCATGGGTCGAAAGGCCATTGCAGCTCAGCTAATACCTGCAATGTTCCTGGTCCCTATAGTTGTGTATGTCATCTCATGCTGAACAACCAAGGAGCAAACCAAAAACATCTTTCATAACCTCATGAGCATTTGTTTTAAAAAAAGGAATTTTATGCCATCATTTTTCATTTTTCTGTAAATGGAAGTTACTTTACTTCACGAAAAATTAGAGATTCATCTCTTTCTCTTTAGGTAAAGCAATGCTATGCAGAAAAGCAATGTAGGAGGGAAGAGTTAGAACAAAGATACCAACAACGACTTGAGGAACTGAAAAATGAAATGGCAAAGCAAGCTAAAAAGGACCGGGAGCGGTAAGAATGAATTGCCAGTTCTACAGTTAAATGTTTCCTGCTATTATCTAGTGCCTTTGCTTTTCAAGATTACTGATTTTTCCTCTGTCATAAACAACATACCAAAATTCAAATATATCTATAGCATTGCACAGCAGTACATGAGCCATGTTTATCAGTGATTGATTGGCTTTTTCTCCCTTTAGTGATACTATACTGCAAACGATGGAGTGAAAGTGTTTATTTTTCACCAATTTTCAATGCAGCATGGTAATGTTTTTCAAGCAGGCAAAGATTATTGGTCTATTTAATCTCCCTATGCCCTTTCTTTCCTGTCCTATCTCTACATAATTAAATAATCACCTCCCCTCAGATAATCAGCAACTTGTCTAGTTCTTTTATGAAATCGCTTAAAGTTTCATGTTCCACCACCTGCCCTGGCAAATTGCTGTTTTTTCTTGTCCTTCTATCTTGAAGGTATTGAATCTTGGAATGCACTTCCACAGGCTTCAGAACCCTCTTTGGAAATGAAATAGAAAGTAAAATGGGGGTGGGGGGGGGGGGGGGGGGAAGTAGGCAGCCAATCTGATTGAGGCAGTGTCCCACCAATCGGGTTAGGTTAAAATTACCCCCCAAATCTAGAACTTTCTTGGTATGTATGACTCAGCTATTCATTGGAAAACCCACTGAGCCATCAGAGAAGCCATAGGAAATCAGTTTTAATGAGGCATGGGGGTGGCTGGTATGAAAAAAATATAAATGTTACACTGTTAAAGTGGCTGGTGTTCTTTTGAGGTTGGACAGAGTAAAGTTGTTATGTATTTAACCCCTTACAACCTGTATTACAGTACCACCGGAGGGCCTACCCGTTGGAGTCCCAAGGGATCCCAGCATCCCTTGGGAGCACGGTATGTAAGCAGGCCACCCACGAGGTACCTGCACTCTGGAGTCTCATTAAAAGAACCAAGGTCGCACTTGCTCATTGTACACAGTACTCAGTTTCATCCTTCATTTTGAGCCTATCAATTGGCGGCGAGATAACGAACAACCGCGCGAAAATGCAAAGAACGGTTGGTATCCTGGAGAAGTTCTCAGAAGGGGACAATTGGGAGGCCTTCGTGGAGAGACTCGACCAATACTTTCTGGCCAACGAGAATGCTGCCAAACGAAGGGCGATCCTCCTAACTATCTGTGGGGTAACAACCTATGGCCTCATGAAGAATCTCCTAGCTCCTAGAGAAATCCTATGAAGAATTGTGTACGCCGGTCCGGGAGCACCTAAAACCTAAGGAAAGTGCTTTGATGGTGAGATATCGGTTCTACATGTGTCAACGATCAGAGGGCCAGGAAGTGACGAGCTATGTCGCCGAACTAAGGCGCCTCACAGGACATTGTGAATTTAAGGGATTCCTAGAACAAATGCTTAGGGACTTTTTGTACTGGGCATTGGCCATGAGACAATCCTTCGCAAACTGTTGATTCTGAATCTAAGTAAAGCCAAAACGATAGCCCAGGCATTTATGTCCACCAGTGACAACACCAAACAGATTTTGCAGAGTAAAGCAGTTTCGGCCAGTACTGTGAACAAAGTAACGTCGTTTTCGAGCAGAAATATACATGGCAGAACGTACACGCCAGCTGCTGCTGTCCAACCTCAGATGACCCAGACTCCGCCATCAATCATTAATGCGAGGCAGTTAACACCTTGTTGGTGCTGTGGAGGTGATCATTGGCCCAATCAATGCCGCTTCAAGCACTATGCGTGCAACAGTTGCAGAACAATGGGACACCTCCAGCGAATGTGCAGGCGAGCTGCAAACCCTGCAAATCACCACGTTGCAGAGGAAGATCGATCCACTGTGGATCAGACTGAATCGGAGACTCGAACCAAGGAGGCAGAAGTGTATGGGGTACACACATTCTCTACGAAATGTCCACCAATAATGTTGAAAGTTGAACTGAACGGAATTCCAGTATCGATGGAACTGGACATGGGTGCGAGTCAGTCCATAATGAGTAAAAAGGCCTTCGACAGGCTGTGGTGCAACAAGGTAGACAGGCCCAAGCTCAGCCCCATTCACACCAAACTAAAGACTTGCACCAAGGAACTAATCACTGTAATTGGCAGTGCAGACGTCCAAGTCTCCTATAATGGAGCAGTACACGAACTCCCACTGTGGATTGTGCCAGGGGATGGCCCCACATTGTTTGGCAGAAACTAGCTGGGAAAAATCCTCTGGAACAGGGACGACATCCGAGCGCTTTCGTCCATCGACGACGCCTCATAAGCCCAGGTTCTGAGCAGATTTCCATCGTTGTTCGAGCCAGGCATTGGAAGCTTTTCGGGGGCAAAAGTGCAGATCCATTTAGTTCCCGGTACGCGACCCATCCACCACAAGGCACGGGCGGTACCATATATGATGTGTGAAAAAGTGGAAATTGAGCTGGACAGGTTGCAGCGAGAAGGCATCATCGCGCTGGTGGAATTCAACGAATGGGCGAGTCCGATTGTCCCGGTACTTAAAGAGGACGGCATGGTCAGAATTTGTGGGGACTATAAAGTAACGATTAACCGTTTTTCGCTACAGGACCAGTACCTGCTACCCAAGGCAGATGACCTATTTGTGACCCTGGCTGGAGGAAAGACGTTCACCAAGCTGGACCTGACCTCGGCCTACATGACGCAGGAGCTGGAGGAGTCTTCGAAAGGCCTCACCTGCATCAACACGCACAAAGGTCTGTTCATCTATAACAGATGCCCGTTCAGGGTTCGGTCAGCCGCGGCAATCTTCCAATGGAACATGGAGAGCCTGCTAAAGTCAGCTCCTCGCACCGTGGTCTTCCAGGACGACATACTGATTACAGGTCGGGACACCATCGAACACTTGCAGAACCTGGAAGAGGTTCTTAGTCGGTTGGATTCCGTGGGGCTCAGGTTGAAACGCGTGAAGTGTGTTTTCCTGGCGCAGGAGGTCGAGTTCTTGGGAAGAAGAATCGCAGCAGACGGCATCAGACCCACCGACGCCAAGACTGAGGCCATCAAGAGCGCGCCGAGATCACAGAACGTGATGGAGCTGCGTTCGTTCCTGGGACTCCTTAACTATTTCGGTAATTTCCTACCTGGGTTAAGCACCCTGCTAGAACCCCTACATGCGCTACTGCGCAAGGGAAATGACTGGGTATAGGGGAATTCATGAGAGGCTGCTTTTAAGAAAGCCAGAAATCTATTGTGTTCAGACAAAGTGCTTGTCCTGTATAACCTTTGTAAACGATTAGTGCTGGCTTGCGATGCGGGGTCGGGTGTGTGTTACAACAGACTAATGAATCGGGGATTTTGCAACCGGTCGCTGAAACGTCGAGGAGTTTGTCCAAGGCCGAAAGGGCCTACAGCATGATTGAAAAAGAGGCTCTGGCGTTTGTTTACGAGGTAAAAAAAATGCTACATTACTTATTTGGCCTCAAGTTTGAGCTTGAAACTGACCATAAGCCGCTTATATCGCTGTTCTCTGAGAGCAAAGGGTTTAACACCAATGCCTCTGTCCGCATCCAAAGATGGCCGCTTATGCTGTCGGCATACAACTATGTAATCCGCCACAGACCGGGCACAGAGAACTGCGCAGATGCTCTCAGTCGGCTGCCATTGCCCACCATTGGGGTGGAAATGGCATAGCCAGCGGACTTGCTCATGGTAATGGATGCATTCAAGAACGAAAAGTCACCCGTCACAGCCCGCCAGATCAGGACCTGGACCAGCTAGGGTTCTTTACTGTCCTTGGTAAAAAACTGTGTCCTCCATGGGAACTGGTCCAGCGTCCCAGGAGAGATGCAGGAGGCGATTAAGCCGTTCCACAGGCGCAAAGACGAAATGTCCCTGCAGGTGGACTGTCTGTTGTGGGACAATCGCGTGGTCTTGCCCAAGAAAGGCAGAGATTCGTTCATTTGTGAACTGCACAGCACCCACCCAGGCATTGTAATGATGAAAGCCATAGCCAGATCCCATGTATGGTGACCCGGCATCGACTCAGATTTAAAGTCATGCGTATGCCAGTGCAACACTTGCTCTCAGCTGAGCAATGAACCCAGAGAGGTACTGCTAAGTTTGTGGTCGTGGCTCTCCAAACCGTGGTCGAGGGTCCACGTGGACTATGCGGGCCCATTTCTAGGTAAAATATTTTTGGTTGTCATGGACGTTTATTCAAAATGGATTGAATGTGCGATAATGTCTGTAAGCACGTCCACGGCCACTATTGAAAGTCTACGAGCCATATTTGTCACGCGCGGCCTGCTCTATGTGCTGATCAGCGACAATGGGCCATGTTTCACCAGTGCTGAATTCAAGGAATTCATGACCCGCAATGGGATCAAGCACGTCACATCTGCCCCGTTCAAGCCCGCATCCAACGGCCAGGCAGAATGGGCAGTTCAGATCATCAAGCAAAGCTTGAACATGTGTCGGAAGGCTCCCTGCAGATCTGACTGTCCCGAATGCTGCTCAGCTACTGCACCAGACCCCACTCACTCACTGGACTTCCCCCAGCCGAGCTGCTCATGAAAAGGGCGCTCAAAACAAGGCACTCTCTTGTCCACCCTGATCTCCATGATCATGTGGAGGGCAGGCGATATCAACAAAGTATGTACCATGACCGCGCAAATTTGTCACGCGATATTGAGATCAATGATCCTGTGTTTGTACTCAATTATGGAATAGTACAAAGGGGAATAGGGTGTTTCAGGTCAACTTGGCCAATGGACTAACATACAGAAAACATCTGGACCAAATCAAATTGCGGTTCACCAACAGCTATGAACAAACCGAAGAAGGCACCACCAACTTTGACCCTCCAACACACACACAAGTGGCAACTCACATCATGGTTGACCACGAAGCTGAACACAACATCCCCAGCAGCCCGGCAAGGCCAGCTGCCCAACAGCCCAGTGAAGAACTTACCAACTCACCCACACCCGCATTTGTACCGAGACAATCGACAAGGGAGTGAAAAGCCCCAGATCGTCTCACCTTGTAAATAAGTGTACTATTGACTTCACAGGGAAGTGATGTTATGTATTTAACCCCTTGCAACATATATTACACTACCACCAGAGGGCCTACCTATTGGAGCCCCAAGGGATCCCAGCATCCCTTGGGAGCACGGTATATAAGCAGGCCATTCACGAGGTACCTGCACTATATAAACTTATAACTTCAAATCTCAAACCTGCACTCCTATCGAGCAGGACTTCACTCCAAGAGCACACGTCATTGACTTGTCCCCATAAAGTATGAAATAATATAGTGAGGTGAACCCATAATATAACTCCAACGTAACTGAAACGTTTGCTCGTGCTGTTGGGGAGGTTTAAATTAGCTTGGCAGGGGGATGGGAACCTGAAAATAGATTCAGTAAGGAGGGAAGTAAAGCTGGAATTAGAAAGCAAAAATAAAGAAAGTGAGTTTGAAGGAGAGAGGCAACAAGCAGAAAAAAAGGGTAAAAAAAACAAATTTAAAGGCACTTTGTCTAAATGCATGTAGCAATTGCAACAAAATAGATGAGTTGACGGCACAAATTGAGACAAATGGGTATGATCTGATAGCCATTACAGAGATGTGGTTGCAAGGTGACCAGGACTGGAATTAAATATTCAGGGGTATTTGACAATCTCGAAGGACAGACAGAAAGGAAAAGGAGGTGGGGCAGCTCTATTGATAAAGGATGGAATCACTGCAATAGTGAGAAACGATATTGGCTCAAATGATCAGGATGTTGAAACAGTTTCGGTGGAGATAAGGAATAATAAGGGGAAAAGTCACTGATAGGCGTAGTCTATAGGCCCCCTAACAGTAGCAACTCTGTTGGTCAGAGCATAAACCAGGAAATAGTGGGGGCTTGTAAAAAAGGAACAGCAATAATCATGGGTGATTTTAACTTCCGTATTGATTGGACAAATCAAATTGGTCAAGGTAGCCTTGAGGAAACGTTCATAGAGTGCATAAGGGACGGGTTCCTTATGCAGTATGTAACGGAACCAACCAGGAGGCAGGCTATCTTAGATCTGGTCCTGTGTAATGAGACAGGATTAATAAACAATCTCCGAGAAAAGGGTCCCTTTGGAATAAGTGATCATAGCATGATTGAATTTCAAATTCAGATGGAGGTGAGAAAGTTGCATCTCTCACCAGCGTACTAAGTTTAAATAAAGGTATGAGGGCAGAGTTGGCTAAAGTGGAATGGGAAAATAGATTAAAGTGTATGACAGTTGATGAACAGTGGTGTACATTTAAGGAGATATTTTGCAACTCTCAAGAAAAATATATTCCAGTGAGGAGGAAAGGGTGTAAAAGAAAAGATAGCCATCCATGGCTAACTAAAGAAATAAAGGACGGTATCCAATTAAAAACAAGGGCATACAATGTGAGCAAAACTAGTGGGAGGACAGATGATTGGGAAGCATTTAAAAGCCAACAAAGAATGAATAAAAAAATGATTAAGAAAGGGAAGATAGACTATGAAAGTAAACTAGCACAAAATATAAAAACAGATAGCAAGAGTTTCTATTAGGTATATAAAAAGGAAAAGAGTGGCTAGAGTAAATGTTAGTCCCTTAGAGGACAAGACCGGGAATTAGTAATGGGGAACATGGAGATGGCTGAAACGCTGAACAAATATTTTGTATCAGTCTTTACGGTGGAGGACACTAACAATATTCCAACAGTGGAGAGTCAAGGGGCTTTGGGGGGAGGAATTTAATCCAATCACAATCACTAAGGAGATGGTACTCAGTAAAATAATGGGACTAAAGGCAGATAAATCCCCTGGACCTGATGGCTTGCATCCTAGGGTCTTAAGGGAAGTAGCGGCAGTGATAGTGGATGCACTGGTTGTAATTTACCAAAATTCCCTGGATTCTGGGGAGGTCCCAGCAGATATGAAAACTGCAAATGTAACGCCCCTATTTAAAAAAGGAGGCAGACAAAAAGCAGGAAACTATAGACCAGTTAGCCTAACATCTGTGATTGGAGAAAATGTTGGAGTCCATTATTAAAGAAGCAGTAGCAGGACATTTGGAAAAGCAAAATTCGGGCAGGCAGAGTCAGCATGGATTTATGAAGGGGAAGTCATGTTTGACAAATTTACTGGAGTTCTTTGAGGATGTAACGAACAGGGTGGATAAAGGGCAACCAGTGGATGTGGTGTATTTGGACTTCCAGAAGGCATTTGACAAAGTGCTACATAAAAGGTTACTGCACAAGATAAACGTTCACGGTATTGGGGGTAATATATTAGTATGGATAGAGGATTGGCTAATGAACAGAAAACAGAGAGTCGGGATAAATGGTTCATTCTTGGGTTGGCAATCAGTAACCGCAGGGATCAGTGCTGGGACCCCTACTATTTACAATCTATATTAACGACTTCGAAGAAGGGACCGAGTGTAACGTAGCCAAGTTTGCTGACGATACAAAGGTGGGAGGAAAAGCAATGTGTGAGGTGGACACAAAAAAATCTGCAAAAGGATATAGACAGGCTAAGTGAGTGGACAAAAATTTGGCAGATGGAATATAATGTTGGAAAGTGTGAGGTCATGCACTTTGGCAGAAAAAAAACAAAGAGCAAGTTATTATTTAAATAGAGAAAGATTGCAAAGTGCTGCAGTACAGTGGGACCTGGGGGTCCAGGTGCATGAAACACAAAAGGATAGTATGCAGGTACAGCAAGTGATCAGGAAGGCCAATGGAATCTTGGCCTTTATTGAAAAGGGGATGGAATATAAAAGCAGGGAAGTCTTGCTACAGTTGTACAGGGTAGTGGTGAGGCCACACCTGAAATACTGCGTGCAGTTTTGGTTTCCATATTTAAGAAAGGATATACTTGCTTTGGAGGCAGTTCAAAGAAGGTTCACTAGGTTGATTCCAGAGATGAGGGGGTTAACTTATGAGGAAAGTTTGAGTAGGTTGTGCCTCTACTCATTGAAATTCAGAAGAATGAGAGGTGATCTTATCGAAATGTATAAGATTATGAGGGGGCTTGACAGGGTGGATGCAGAGAGGATGTTTCCACTGATAGGGGAGACTAGAACTAGAGGGCATAATCTTAGAATAATGGGCCGCCCATTTAAAAATGAGATGAGGAGAAATTTCTTCTCACAGAGGGTTGTGGATCTGTGGAATTCGCTGCCTCAGAGAGCTGTGGAAGCTGGGCCATTGAATAAATTTAAGACAGAAATAGACAGTTTCTTAAATGATAATGGAATAAGGTGTTATGGAGAGTGGGCAGGGTAATGGACCTGAATCCATGATTGGATCAGCCATGATCATGCTGAATGGCGGACCAGGCTCGAGGGCTGAATGGCCTACTACTGTTCCTATTTCTTATGTTCTTATGAAACCTGTATGACAAAGGAACATAAAATTAAATTAGATGATAGAAAAATTCCTGGAGACTTGCTCCAAAGTCGGAGTTGTGCCAGGGCAGGACTTCCAGCTATCAGTCTGCCATGTCTCAAATTGTATATGGCCAGTATCAGTGCTATCGGGGCAGGAATGTTGGAGTGGAACCTTGCCGCAACATTAAGGAGGCTGGCTATACCAGTTGGAAACACTGAGAACTGGGATAAATTTTCAAAAATGTCACTTACCCAACTTCAATCAAATGATCTGCGATCAATTACCACTCAAAAAACAGCATTTGAAACACTTGTGGTCCACACTTCCACCAGAATCTGGTCTTGGCACATTAGTACACCTGGGTAGAATAATAGAATGATACAGTACAGAAGGCTATTTAGCCCATCGTATCTGTGCCAGATCTTTGGTAGAGCTATCCATTTAGTCCCATTCCCCTGCTCTTTCTCCATAGCCTTGTAAATTTATACCCTCCAGGTATTTATCCAATTCCCTTTTTGAAAGTTACTATCGAATTTGCTTTTACCACCCTTTCAGGCAGTGATTTTCAGATCACAACTTTTTTTTTTCATGTCACTTCTGGTTCTTTTGCCTATCACCTTAAATCTATGTTCTTTGGTCCTTCTGCCACTGGAAAGAGTTTCTCCTTATTTACTCCATCAAAACTGTTTATGATTTTGAACATTTCTATCAAATCTCCTCTTAACCAACTCTGCTCTAAGGAGAACAGCCCCAGCTTCTCCAGTCTCTCCACATAACTGAAGTCCTCTGTCCCTGTTCCCAATCTCGCAAATCTCTTCTGCACCCTCTATAAGGCCTTGACATCCTTCCTAAAGTGTGGTGCCCAGAATTGAACACAATACTCTAGCTGAGATGTAACTAGTATTTTATAATTCATTAGCATAACTTCCCTACTTTTATAATCTATGCCTCTATTAATAAAGTTAAAGATCGCAAATCCTTGTTTAGCAGCCTTCTCAACTTGTCTTGCCACCTTCAAAGAATTGTGTACATATACCCCAGCTCTTTCTGTTCTTGCACCCCCTTTAAAATTGTACCATTTAGTTATATTGGGCCCAAGTTTCCACATGATTCGCGCCTGATTTTTAGGAGCAACTGGTGGAGAACGGACTATTTTAGAAATCGCAATTCTCCACATTTTTTTTTCTGCAGTTCTAGTCAGGTAGAACAGTTCTAGTTTAGAACAGAATTTTTTCTTCAAAAGGGGGCGTGTCCGGCCACTGACGCCTGATTTGAAAGTTTCCACAGTGAAAATGTACTCCAAACTAAAGTAGAATGGCGCCAGTGAAGATTTTTGTAGAACTGAAAAAACCTGTTCTATACATTAAAAAAATCAGGCGCAGGTTACAAATTAGACGCCCAGAACGAGGTGGGGAGGAAGGGAACTCATTAAATTCTACAATAAATCCTTATTTATACTTCTACAAATATTATACAAACAAATCCAAACTGAATAAACATTCATAAGCCAAGAAAAGATTAAATAAACCATCTTCCTACCTGTGTGAAAGTGCTTCAGCCAGGGAGAATTCTGCAGCTGTTCGTGCCGCTGAGCGAGAGAGGGAGAGAGAGAGAGAGGGAGGGAGAGAGAGAAGGGGAGAGGGAGAGGGAGAGAGAGGGAGAGAGAGAGAGGGAGGGAGGGGAGGTGGGGGGGGTCGGGGAACAGAAGCGGGTGTCGGGTCGGGGGGGAGCGGGTGTCGTGTCGGGTCGGGGCTGGGGGGGGGGGGAAGCGGGTCTCGGGTCGGGTCAGGGGGGTTGGTCGGGTCGGGGGGGGGGGAGCGGGCCTCGGGTTGGGGCGGGGGGGTGGGGGGGAGAGCGGGCCTCGGGTCGGGGCGGGGGAGAGCGGGTCTCGGGTGTCGGGTTGGGGCGGGGGGGGAGAGCGGGGGTCGGGTCGGGGCGGGGGAGAGCGGGTCTCGGGTGTCGGGTTGGGGCGGGGGGGGGGAGCGGGTGTCGGGTCGGGTCTGGTTGGCGGGGGGGGGGGGGGGGGGCGAGTGTCGGGTCTGGTCGGGCGGGGCGCAGGAGCTGGCCGTGGGAGGAGCCCCAGTGAGGCCATTGGGCCAGGGCTAGGGGCTGCGTGCTTCGGGCCCCTCCCACACAGTTCGGCGCCTGGAGCTACTGCACTTGCGTGCCGACTGTAGCGCGCATGTGGAGAGGTCCCGACACTGTTTTCAGCGCAGGGACCTGGCTCCGCCCCCTACAGCTCATGCCGGCTGCGCCGAGTGCCACAGGACCTGTAAGTCGGAGGAGAATACCGAGGATTTTTTTAGGCGCAGTTTTAGGCGCGAAAAACGGGCGCCCAGCTCGGAGGGGCGCCCGTTTTTTTTCTTGTGGAAACTTGGGCCCATTGTCTTTCCTCATTCTCCAAACAAAATGTATCACTTCACACTTCTCTGTATTAAACTTCATCTGCCATGTGTCTGCCCATTTCACCAGTCTGTCTATGTCCTCCGAAAGTCTGTTACTATCCTAGAACATAAGAACATAAGAAATAGGAACTGGAGGAGGCCATTTGGCCCCTTGAGCCTGCTCTGCCATTCAATAAGATCATAGCTGATTTGATCCTGGCCTCAACTCCACTTCCCTGCCCGCTTCCCATAACCCTTGACTCCCTTATCTTTCAAAAATCTGTCTATCTCCACCTTAAATACATTCAATGACCCAGCCTCCACAGCTCTCTGAGGCAGAGAATTTCAAAGATTCACAATCCTCTGAGAGAAGAAATTCCTCCTCATTTCCGTAAAATTCCTCCTCATTGTTTGCTACATTTTCGAGTTTCGTGTCATCTGCAAACTTTGAAATTATAACCTGTATACCCAAGCCCAGGTCATTAATATATATCAAAAAGAGCAGTGGTCCTCATACCAACCCCTGGGGAACACCACTGTATACTTCCCTCCAGTCTGAAAAACAACCATTCACTGCTATTTTCTGCTTTCTGTCCCTTGGCCAATTTCATAACAATGATGCCAGTGTCCCTTTAATCCCATGGGCTCTAATTTGGTCTAGTATATGGTACTTTATCAAACGCCTTTTGAAAGTCCATATGCACAACACCAACCGCACTACCCTCAGCAACCTTCTCCGTCATTTTATCAAAGAACTCAGTCAAGTTAATCAAACATGATTAGCCTTTAACAAATCTGTGCTGAATTTCATTTATTAACCCATACTTTTCCAAGTGTTAATTCATTTTGTCCCGGATTATTCCCTCTGTAAGTTTCCCCACCACCAACATTCGGCTGACTGGCCTGTAATTGCTGGTTTATCTTGCTCCCCTTTTTTGAATAGGGGTGTAACATTTGCAATCCTCCAGTCCTTTGGCACCAATCCCATATCTAAGGAGGATTGGAAAATTATGCCCAGAGCCTCAGCAATTTCCACCTTTACTTCCCTCAGTAACCTAGGATTCATCCTATCCAGATCGGGTGACATTTCTACTTTGAGTACTGCCAACATTTCAAGAACCTCTATTTTATCTATTTTTATCCTTTCCTTTATCACTACTACCTCCTCCTAACTAACAGAAAACAGAGAGTTGGGATAAATGGCTCATTTTCAGGTTGGCAAACTAGTGGGGTGCCATAGGGATCAGTGCTGGGGCCTCAACTATTTACAATCTATATTAATGACTTGGATGAAGGGACTGAGTGTAATGTAGGCAAATTTGCTAATGATACAAAGAAAGCAAGTTGTGAGGAAGACGCAAATAATCTGCAATTAGATATAGATGGGCTAAGTGAGTGGGCAAAAATTTGGCAGATGGAGTATAATGTGGGAAAATGTGAGGTTATCCATTTTGGAAGCAAATTATTATTTAAATAGAGAGAAATTACAAAATGCTGCAGTACAACAGGATCTGGGTGACCTTGTACACAAAACACGAAAAGTTAGCAGGCAAGTACTGCAAGTAATTAGGAAGGCAAATTGAATGTTGGCCTTTGCAAGGGGGATGGAGTATAAAAGTAGGGAAGTCCTGCTACAACTGGACAGGGCATTGGTGAGACCACACCTGGAGTATTGTGTACAGTTTTGGTCTCCCTATTTAAGGAGGGATATACTTGTCTTGGAGGCAGTTCAGAGAAGGTTCACTAGGTTGATTCCTGAGATGAAGGGATTGTCTTATGAAGAAAGGTTGAGCAGGTTGGATTTATTGAAACATATAGAGGCCGAAATTCAGGGTCCCGGGAAGGACCGTTACAGCGGGTTTTCGGCGGCCATTCGGCAAAATATGGGAGTTTTTCCAGCGGAGTGGACTTCCACCACAAGCCCTCGACTTCCGCCGTGGTATGGGGCTTGCAGACGTAGTGACGTCATCAGGGTGTGCGTTGCTGCTACGCAGCCATGCCACCCAAATTCAGCTTTAAAAAGTGAGTTTTTTGTTGGACAGTGCTCCCGTCAGCCTTTTGGGTCGGTACACCACTGGAGGAGGAGAACGGAGGATTTCCACGATCGGGTATTTTTGGTGACAACTTTTTCTGTTCCTTTGTATGCATTTGGTTAGCCTGCAGATTCGTGTTCATCACTTTTGGGAGAGTTTTGAGGACTTTTAGCTCTCACTGATTAGTGGAGGTCTGCTCCACAGAGGCCTGCTTATCAGGATGCAGCCTTCACACAGAATGAGCTCACTGTTGGCAGGGGAACGCCTTGTCCACCTGTCAGACACAGAATGGCACGCAGCACAAGGCGGTGTCGTCAGCAACGTGTAGAGAGGCAGCGGGCAAGGGAGGCAGCAGCCATGGCTGCCCAACATCCAGTAGGGCCTGCAGATGAGTGCAGACTTCCACGTAGAGAGTGTGGCCAGGAGGGAAATGGCGTGAGGAGGAGGGTCAGGTATGCTGACACCCCACACCACAAACTGGGCAAGGAGCCTTGCCAGCAACAGCCTGCAGAAGCTCCTGAACATGAGAAGCAACAGGGAGAAGACAATCAGCCAGCTGCCATGGTAGGTGGCCAGCACAGACCTGGGGGAAGGAGGTCCTACCGTCAAAGGGTCTACCGACGTCAGTTATCCTTCCTGGAGCTCAGTGATGAGCAATGCTTGCAAAGGCTCAGATTTAGAAAGGACGTACTGAGGGAGCTCTGCAATATCCTGCGCCAAGATCTGGAATCGCACACAAAACTGAGGACCGCTCTGATCGTTGAGATCAAGGTCACCATAGCTCTGAATTTTTATGGGGTCTTTCCAGTTTGCGACTGCAGATATCGGCAACATCTCAGAATTCTCTGCACATCGCACAATCCGGTAGGTAACCGATGCTCTATATAGGAGAAGAGTGGACTATATCTCCTTTCTGATGACCAGCGAGAAGCAGGTGGAGCAGCTGGCAGGAATTGTCCAGATTGCAGGGTTCGCCAGGGTGCAGAGTGCCATCGACTGCACACACGTTGGCCTGAGGGTGCCACAACACCATCCCGAACTCTTCATCAATAGGAAGGGATTCTGTTATGTATGTAAACCTGTAATTACCATGTCTAACCACCAGAGAGCTTATTCCCTGGAGTCCCAAGGGATTTCACAATCCCTTGGGAGCACCTGTATATAAGAAGGCCTCACAGGCTGGAGAGGCACTTTGAGATCTGTAATAAAGGATTACAGTCACACCTTACTTTGATCTTGCAGTATCTAGTCTGACTCTTTATTCAAGAACCCCACTGCAACAATGCAGAGAACCGTGGGCATCCTGGAGACATTTTTGGAGGGAGAAGATTGGGAAACCTTCGTGGAGTGACTTGACCAATACTTCGTGGCCAACGAGCTGGAAGGAGAAGCGAATGCTGCCAAACGAAGGGCGATCCTCCTCACCGTTTGCGGGGCACCACCGTATGGCCTCATGAAAAATCTGCTCGCTCTAGCGAAACCCACAGACAAGTCGTACAATGAGATGTACACACTGGTCCGGGAGCATCTAAACCCGAAGGAAAGGGTTCTGATGGCGAGGTATCGGTTCTACACGTGCAAGAGGTCTGAAGGCCAGGAAGTGGCGAGCTACGTCGCCGAGCTAAGGCGCCTTGCAGGACATTGCGAATTTGAAGGACACTTGGAGCACATGCTCAGGGACTTCTTTGTACTTGGCATTGGCCATGAAGTAATACTTCGCAAACTTTTGACTGTAGAGACCCCAACCTTGAATAAAGCCAAAGCGATAGCCCAGGCGTTTATCACCACCAGTGACAATACCAAACAAATTTCTCAGCACACGAGTGCTGCTGCAAGTACTGTGAACAAAGTAACGTTGTTTTCAAATCGAAATGTACAGGGCAGGACTTACGTGCCTGCAGCTGCACGTCCGCATATGACTCAGAGTCCACCATCAAGGGTGCTGAATACAAGGCCATTAACACCTTGTTGGCGCTGCGGGGGTGATCATCGTTTCCATTCATGCCGCTTCAAAGGATACATTTGCAAGGGCTGTGGAACAATGGGACACCTCCAATGCATGTGCAGGCGAGCTGCAAACCCTGCTAATCCTGCAAACCACCATGTTGCAGAGGAGGACAGATCCACAGTGGATCACGATGAACCAGAGCCTCAGACCGAGGAGGCAGAGGTATATGGGGTGCACACATTTACCACAAAGTGTCCCCCGATAATGCTGAAGGTTGAACTAAATGGACTCCCAGTGTCCATGGAGCTGGACACGGGTGTTAGCCAGTCCATAATGAGCAAAAAGACTTTCGATAAATTGTGGTGCAGCAAGGCCTCAAGGCCAATCCTGACTCCCATTCGTACTAAACTGAGAACGTACACAAAGGAACTGATTCCCGTAATCGGCAGTGCTACCGTAAAGGTCTCTTACGATGGAGCGGTGCACGAGTTACCACTCTGGGTGGTACCGGGCGATGGCCCCACACTGTTCGGTAGGAACTGGTAGGGAAAGATACGCTGGAACTGGGTCGACGTCCGAGCGCTTTCGTCCGTCGAAGACACCTCATGTGCCCAGGTCCTAAACACGTTCCCCTCGCTGTTTGAACCAGGCATCAGGAAGTTCCAAGGAGCAAAGGTACAGATCCATTTGGTTCCGGGGGCGCGACCCATCCATCTCAAGGCGAGAGCGGTACCTTACATGATGAGAGAGAGGGTGGAGAGGCTGCAACGAGGGGGCATAATTTTCCCGATCGAATTCAATGAGTGGGCCAGTCCGATTGTTCCAGTCCTCAAGGGAGATGGCACCGTCAGAATCTATGGTGATTACAAAGTAACTATCAATTGTTTCTCCCTGCAGGATCAATACCTGCTACCAAAGGCAGATGACCTATTTGCAATGCTGGCAGGAGGAAAGCCATTCACTAAGCTGGACTTGACCTCGGCCTACATGACTCAAGAGCTGGAGGAATCATCAAAAGGCCTCACCTATATCAACACGCACAAAGGTCTCTTCATTTTGGGATTCGATCGGCCACAGCGATATTCCAGAGGAACATGGAAAGCTTGCTGAAGTCGGTCCCGCGCACCATGGTCTTCCAGGACGACATCTTGGTTACAGGTCGGGACACCGTCGAGCATCTGCAGAACCTGGAGGAGGTTTTTAGTTGGCTTAATCATGTGGGGCTCAGGCTAAAATGCTCGGAAGTGCGTTTTCCTGGCACCTGGAGTGGAGTTCCTGGGGAGGAGAATCGCGGCGGACGGCATCAGGCCCACCAATTCGAAGACGGAAGCAATCAAGAACAAACCGAGACCACAGAACGTGATGGAGCTGTGGTTGTTTCTAGGGCTCCTGAACTATTTTGGTAACTTCTTACCAGGTCTTAGCACATTGTTAGAACCCCTGCACTTTTTACTGCGTAAAGGAGATGAATGGGTGTGATGTAAAAAGCAAGAAAATGCCTTTGAGAAAGCTAGGAAGCTGTTATGTTCAAACAAATTGCTTGTGTTGTACGATCCATGTAAGCATTTGGTACTAGCATGCGATGCATCGTCGTACGGGGTCGGGTGTGCATTGCAACAAGCTAATGAATTTGGAAAATTGCAACCGGTTGCTTATGCATCCGGAAATCTGTCTAAGGCCGAGAGGGCCTATAGTATGACCGAAAAAGAAGCGTTAGGATATGTTGACGGGGTAAAGAAAATGCATCAATATCTGTTTGGGCTCAAATTTGAATTGGAAACCGACCATAAGCCGCTTATATCCCTCTTTTCTGAAAGCAAGGGGATAAATATGAATGCATCAGCCCGCATCCAGAGATGGGCGCTCACGTTGTCTACATACAACTACACCACCCGCCACAGGCCAGGCGCAGAAAACTGTGCCAATGCTCTCAGTAGGCTGCCATTGCCAATCACGGGTGGAGAGGGCACAACCCGCAGATTTAGTCATGGTAATGGAAGCATTCGAGAGTGAGCCATCACCTGTTACCGCCTGACAGATTAGAATCTGGATGAGCCAGGACCCATTACTGTCCTTAGTAAAGAACTGTGTGCTCCACGGGAGTTGGTCTAGTGTCCTGTTAGAGATACAGGAAGAAATAAAGCCTTACCAGCGGCGCAAAGATGAAATGTCCATACAGGCAGACTGCCTCCTATGGGGCAATCGGGTAGTGGTGTCAAAAAAGGGCAGGGACACTTTCATCAGTGATCTTCACAGCACTCACCAAGGCATCGTAATGATGAAAGTGATAGCTAGATCCCACATGTGGTGGCCCAGTATCGAATCAGACTTATCGTCCTGCGTGCACAAATGTAATACATGTTCACAGATAAGCAATGCACCCAGGGAGGCGCCACTAAGTTTATGGTCTTGGCCCTCTAAACCGTGGTCCAGGGCCCATGTTGACTATGCAGGCCCATTCTTGGGAAAAATGTTCTTAGTGGTTGTAGATGCATACTCCAAATGGATCGAATGTGTGATAATGTTGGCCAGCACGTCCGCTGCCAACATTGAAAGCCTACGGGCCATGTTTGCCATGCACGGTCTGCCTGATGTCCTTGTAAGTGACAATGGGCCATGCTTTACCATTGCCGAGTTCAAGGAGTTCATGACCCGCAATGGGATCAAACATGTCACATCTGCCTTGTTTAAACCAGCGTCCAACGGTCAGGCAGAACGAGCAGTTCAAACAATCAAGCAGAGCTTGAAGAGGGTAACTGAAGGCTCATTGCAGACTCGCTTATTCCGAGTCCTGCTTAGTTACCGCACAAGACCCCACTCGCTCACTGGGGTCTCTCCTGCTGAACTGTTCATGAAAAGGGCACTTAAGACAAGGCTCTCGTTAGTACATCCTGATCTACACGAACAAGTAGAGAGCAGGCGGCTTCAACAGAATACATATCACGGTCGCACAAATGTGTCACGTGAAATTGAAATAAATGATCCTGTATTTATTTTGAACTATGGACAAGGTCTCAAGTGGCTTCCTGGCACTATTTTGGCCAAAGAGGGGAGTAGGGTGTTTGTGGTCAAACTCTCAAATGGACTCACCTGCAGGAAACACTTGGACCAAACCAAACTCAGATTTATGGACTATCCAGAACAACCCACAATAGACTCCACCTTTTTCGACCCTCCAACACACACACGAGTGGCAACTGACCCAGCGGTTGACCATGAAGCAGAACCCATAACCCGCAGCAGCCCAGCAGGACTCACCACCCCCAGCAGCCCAGCAAAGCTAGCTGCGCAGCAGCCCAGTGAGGGCCCAACAAACGACTCACCAAAACCAGCATTTGCACCGAGACGATCAACCAGGGAAAGGAAGGCCTCAAATCGGCTCACATTATAAATGGTTACACTATTGACTTTGGGGTGGGGGGGGGGGGCAGTGTTGTTATGTATGTAAACCTGTAAGTACCATGTCTAAGCACCAGAGGGCATATCCCCTGGCATCCCAAGGGATCCCATAATCCCTTGGGAGCACCTATATATAAGGAGGTCTCACAGGCTGGAGAGGCACTTTGAGATCTGTAATAAAGGAGTACGGTCACACCGTATTTTGAGCTTGCAGTATCTAGTCTGACTCTTTATTCAAGACATAACAGATTCCACTCCCTCTATGTGCAGCTAGTATGTGACCACCTGTGCAGGATCCTGGCAGCAGCCACAATTCATTCAATGTGCACCAGACCAGTGTGCCCGCCCTCTTCACCGACAGGATTGTGAATGGCTGCTTGGTGACAAGGGATATCCCCTGTCTACTTGGCTGCTGACTCCACTACAGAACCCCAGGACAGTGGCCGAGCAGGCCTACAATGACGCTCATTTTGGCACCAGGTGCATCATCGAGCACTGCTTTGGGATCCTCAAACAGAGGTTCCGTTGTCTGGTGGTGCCTTGCAGTACTCTCCTCAATGGGTTTGAATATTCGTGGTGGTCTGCTGCATGCTGCACAACCTGGCCCTCATGAGGGGTCAGGCATTGGAGGTCGAGCCAGCAGTACCACCTGATGAGGAGGAGGTGCAGGAGGTGGATGAGGAGGAGGATCCACGTGGTCACCCAGCCAAGAGGCATCGTCGCCATCGCAACCCTGCAAGGGAGGTGCAGACACGTCTCATTGCTGCTCGATTCATATAATCTCATTCTCACATGACCCTTCAGCTCCTATTTTCCATGGCCATCCCAATGAGTGCCTTCACACAGAATTGGCCACTCTCAAATGAAACACCTGCCCAGATATGTGCAAAAAATAAAGACCTGATGCAAGTCAGTACAAAAAGACAACAGAACAAAAAGCAGTACTAGAAACTAACACCATTTTTTACCCTTGTGCATCTCCTTATAACACCTCTTATGTGTTCCCATCCTACCACTACACCTGTCTCCCATGTCGCTGCCTCATGGGTCTGGGAAGGCTGCTGTGGTTCTTGTGTCAGAGCTACAGATATCCTTCTCGGATGCCCCAGACTGGTCAGCACCCTCCTGGGAGGGTTCAGTCTGGCTTGGCGCAGGCGAGGCCATGCATGGAGGGACTGGTGGAGTGGCAGGCCTGGGGCCAGGAATATTGTGATCCTGAGAGAACACATCATCAGGATCCTGGTCCGAGGAGCCTGAGTCACTCACCGGGGGCGGCTCATGACCACCAGCATCAAGCGGAGTGAGGTCAGGTTGGTGCTGTGGCGCAAGACCGGAAGGTCCCCCGTGGCCTGTGTTGGACCCAGCCGCGAATGCAACACTGAGGTGTCGGGTGGCATTGAGCTGAGACTGCATGAGAGCAGCCAGAGTATCAAAGCCAGCAGACATGGCAGCAGTTTGACGCTCCATGGCAACAGTAAGATGCTCTATGGTCTGTTTCCCAGAGTGCATAAGAGCATTCTGAGCTTCCAGGGCTGCGGCCATCCTCTCCAATCCAGCACTGATGGGCCCGTTCCTCATGCCTGTGCTGAAATGGCAGCTGCCACATCACCTGCAGGTTGTAGCATCATAGCTGGATCTGCACGGGCAATCTGAGAGTCCACCATCGCCTACACACAGACAATAATGGGCTCCATGGTGTGCGCAGAGCTGTCGACTATGCGGGAGGCAGACTCCTCCATACTCCTCACCACTTCTGACAGCTTCTTTGGCACCCTTGTCAGTGCCCCCAACATCTGCGAATGCATGGCCTCCGCCCTTCTTTCGTAAGCCCCAACATCAATGGCATCATCTGAGTCCTCGTCGGCAGAACTCCGGTGCGCACTCGCCCCCTGGAGAGATGGCACCCGAGATTGCCTAGCTCCGTCACCATGCTGCAACCCACTAGGCCCCAGTGCAACACTAGTGCAGACCCCTGTACTACGTCAACTCTATCAGACCGCACACTCCCAGTATCTGAGCTGGTGCGTATGGGTGGAAGTAGTGATGCGTTGGTGCCATCAGTGTACTCCTCTTCCTTTTCCTCACCAGTCGCATTCCCTAACAATGGAGTGCTCTCGACACAGCCTCCATTGCGAGAACACACACATATATGTAAAGGCGTCAACAATGAAATGCTGCTTCAGTGACTAAACAGGGAGGATGGGAAATAAGAGAATGTTGAAGGAGTCACTCGCAGATGCAAGGTCAGCAGTTGGTGGAACAGGTACTCACTTTCATAAGATGGATGATATCATTCAAGCATTTTCTGCACTGCATCGGAGCCCTGTTATGAATGGAGGTGCCTGAAACATCCCCTGCAAACTCCCTCCATGCATTAGTTAACACCTCACGAGTTGGTCTCCCCACATCGGGGTAAATCAGTCTCCTCCTGCCCTCGACACCCTGCATGAGGGTCTCCAGCTCTGCATCAGTAAAGCGGCTTGCCCTCCTTGGTCCACCAGCCATCCTGCAACTCAACTCCTTCCTTCCTCAGGGTCTAGCTGCAAACCCTGGCCTTTAAGAAGGCCAGGGAGCAGCTGGCTCGTTATCTCCACATTACTTTAATCTACATATAGATTGGGCTAACCAAATTGGTAGCAATACGGTGGAGGAGGATTTCCTGGGGTGTATTAGGGATGGTTTTCTAGACCAATATGTCGAGGAACCAACTAGAGGGCTGGCCATCCTAGACTGGGTGATGTGTAATGAGAAAGGACTAATTAGCAATCTTGTTGTGCGAGGACCCTTGGGAAAGAGCGACTATAATATGGTAGAATTCTTTATTAAGATGGAGAGTGACACAGTTAATTCAGAGACCAGGGTCCTGAACTTAAGGAAAGATAACTTCGACGGTATAAGGCGTGAATTGGCTAGAATAGACTGGCAAATGATACTTAAAGGGTCGATGGTGCATAGGCAATGGCAAACATTTAAAGATCACATGGATGAACTTCAACAATTGTACATCCCTATCTGGAGTAAAAATAAAACGGTGAAGGTGGCTCAACCGTGGCTAACAAGGGAAATTAAGGATAGTGTTAAATCCAAGGAAGAGGATATAAATTGTCCAGAAAAAGCAGCAAACCTGAAGACAGGGAGAAATTTAGAATTCAGCAGAGGAGGAGAAAGGGTTTAATTAGGAGGGGGAAAATATAGTATGAGAGGAAGCTTGCCAGGAACATAAAAACTGACTGCAAAAGCTTCTATAGATATGTGAAGAGAAAAAGATTAGTGAAGGCAAACGTAGGTCCCTTGCAGTCAGATTCAGGTGAATTTATAATGGCGAACAAAGAAATGGCAGACCAATTGAACAAATACTTTGGTTCTGTCTTCACGAAGGAAGACATAAGTAACCTTCCGGAAGTATTGGGGGACCGAGAGTCTAGTGAGAAGGTGGAACTGAAGGATATCCTTATTAGTCAGGAAATTGTGTTAGGGAAATTGATGGGATTGAAGGCCGATAAATCCCCGGGGCCTGATAGTCTGCATCCCAGAGTACTTAAGGAAGTGGCCCTAGAAATAGTGGATGCATTGGTGATCATTTTCCAACAGTCTATCGACTCAGGATCAGTTCCTATGAACTGGAGGGTAGCTAATGTAACACCACTTTTTAAAAAAGGAGGGAGAGAGAAAACGGGTAATTATAGACCGGTTAGCCTGACATCAGTAGTGGGGAAAATGTTGGAATCAATTACTAAAGATGAAATAGCAGCGCATTTGGAAAGCAGTGACAGGATCGGTCCAAGTCAGCATGGATTTATGAAAGGGAAATCATGCTTGACAAATCTTCTGGAATTTTTTGAGGATGTAACTAGTAGAGTGGACAAGGGAGAACCAGTGGATGTGGTCTATTTGGACTTTCAAAAAGCTTTTGACAAGGTCCCACACAAGAGATTGGTGTGCAAAAACAAAACATTGGGGGTAATATACTGATGTTGATAGAGAACTGGTTGGCAGACAGGAAGCAGAGAGTTGGGATAAATGAGTCCTTTTCAGAATGGCAGGCAGTGACTAGTGGAGTGCCGCAGGGCTCAGTGCTGGGACCTCAGTTCTTTACAATATACATTAATGATTTAAATGAAGGAATTGAGTGTAATATCTCCACGTTTGCAGATGACACTAAACTGGGTGGCGGTGTGAACTGTGAGGAGAACGCTATGAGGCTGCAGGGTGACTTGGACAGGTTAGGTGAGTGAGCAAATGCAGTATAACGTGGATAAATGTGAGGTTATCCACTTTGGGGGCAAAAACACAAAGGCAGAATATTATCTGAATGGCGGCAGATTAGGAAAAGGAGAGGTGCAACGAGACCTGGGTGTCATGGTTCATCAGTCATTGAAAGTTGGCATGCAGGTACAGCAGGCGGTGAAGAAGGCAAATGATATGTTGGCCTTCATAGCTAGGGGATTTGAGTATAGGAGCAGGGAGGTCTTACTGCAGTTATACAGGGCCTTGGTGAGGCCTCACCTGGAATATTGTGTTCAGTTTTGGTCTTCTAATCTGAGGAAGGACATTCTTGCTATTGAGGGAGTGCAGCGATGGTTCACCAGACTGATTCCTGGGATGGCTGGACTGACATATGAGGAGAGACTGAATCAACTGGGCCTTTATACACTGGAGTTTAGAAGGATGAGAGGGGATCACATAGAAACATATAAGATTCTGATGGGACTGGACAGGTTAGATGTGGGAAGAATGTTCCCGATGTTGGGGAAGTCCAGAACCAGGGGACACAGTCTTAGGATAAGGTGTAGGCCATTTAGGACTGAGATGAGGAGAAACTTCTTCACTCAGAGAGTTGTTAACCTGTGGAATTCCCTGCTGCAGAAAGTTGTTGATGCCAGTTCATTGGGTATATTCAAGAGAGAGTTAGATATGGCCCTTATGGCTAAAGGGATCAAGGGGTATGGAGAGAAAGCAGGAAAGGGGTATTGAGGGAATGATCAGCCATGATCTTAATGAATGTTTTGCAGGCTCGAAGGGCCGAATGGCCTACTCCTGCACCTATTTTCTATGTTTCTATATGCCCCCCAATGCATTTAGGATCTGGTCACCTATGTCTGCAGTCCTCCTGGACAAGTGTACCATCTCTCTGCTCTCATCTGGCGCTTGTGGACCAGCCCTGCTGCGTCCACAAAACCTCCGCGGGGTCGGCGCCGTCCTGGAGATAACTGGGGTGCCCTGTGGTGAGGTGCTTGGGCCCAGCACCTCCAGAGTGGAAGTGGGAATGGCTGGAGGAGCACTAGATGGCCTTGGGGTGGAATGCCTGCTGGAGCCTGGAGATGCAGTCTCCTCAAAGTCCACGCTCTCATCCATGGAGAACTGACCCAGCTGATTGACGGGCGAGAATCGGACCTCCTCAGCACCAGATGTAGGATCGTCTGGCGAGTTCGTCCCCGCGCCCCCACATTCTGGCCTCTGTGGTCTTGTCTTGGGACGCGCTGCTGGCTAAGCTGCAAAACACAAATGAAGTTATTAGAGGAGAAGTGGGTGCTAGGGTCTCAAGGTGAGTCCAGCGCTACACACAGCATATGCACGACAAAAGCAGCACCGCTATCAAAATCATCGCAGACATCACATTTCATGACCATCAACACATTTTGCATTGTGCAAGTGAAGACGAGATAAGCCATAGTTAATCATGGGGCATCATCACTGAGCCTGAAATCAGGTGTTTTCCAAACTGAAGAGGCTCAATGTTCATGCAAAAAGAAAACTGTTAACATGTATGATTCTTCCTGTAGCCACTGTAGCAGGTATGACAACTTCAGGGACACGTTGGGTCGGATTTTGTGGTCAGCGGTGAATGAACAACGCCATTCATTACATGTGCACCCCGACCTGCGGGAGGATAAAAGAGCTCGAGCGTGGGCCCCTGCAACATCTTGTGCCTCCCCGACCTGCGAGAGGACACCACCGCAGTTCGGGAGGATTAAAGAGCTGGAGCCTGCCACTACAACTTGCAGCACGAGCTGCTCCAAGTGTGTGACAGTTTCGAGGTGGGCGATTGGATAACATCATCAAAACCCAGGTCGCCGTTTCGAGCATGGGCAGGAACATCGGCGGGGCCCAGGTACAGAAGAGGAACAAGAAGGTCAGGGCAGATAAGCAGCGAGAGATCATGTCAGAGGTGTGACGAATGATTGAGGCGGAGAAGCGGCGAGAGATCGAGGCAGAAATACGGCGGATGATCGGGGTGAAGGAGCGGTGAGCGATCATGACTGAGATTCGGCGAGTGATTGCGGCGGAGGTGCGACAAATGTTTGGTGCTGAAGTGCAGTGAGAGATCATGGAGGAGGTGCGGCGAATGTTTTGTGGCGGAGGAGTGACGAGAGATTGTGACGGAGGAATGGTGAGAGATTGTGGCGGAGGTGCAGCGAATGCTTGTGGGTGGAGGAGCGACGAGAGATCATGGCGGAGGTGCGACCAATGGGGTACGGGGCCCAGAAGAGCCGCGGGTCCAGGGGCAGCACGGGCCAACCCACACTGCGATATGTGTGCGCACTAGGTCTGTGCAGCAGAGCAGGTCTCCAGTCGTTCTGGTTAACCCTTGCCACTGGATAAAGGCCTAGCTCTGTCAAGCCCGTGTGGCGGCTTAAGTCACCACACCTTAAAAAAATACACACAGGCTTCTTCCACCCCTCGAGTTCAAGACTGGAATATCGGGTTCTTCATTGAAACATCTGCAAACTCATTCCTTTTGGTGTGGAAGCAAGTCATCCTCGTTTGAGGGACCGCCTATGATGATGATGACTTACCCTTAGACTTTTTATGAGCTTTTGTACTGGAAGTTCATGTCAGCCAACCATCGAAAAAGTGCAGCGCCCTTAAAAAGCGTCTGGGACCTGTGTGAACAGGGAAAGCAACTGTATATCTCTTTAACTAATCAAATTAAAGAATCGTTAATGAGAAGCGCAGAGTCTGAACAAGGAAGTGCCAGGTAGAATATTTAATTCAATGTCATATCAGGTACAGAAAGCAAAATAAAGGAAGGAATAGAAAGATTGGATTAAGAGAGAAAGATAAAAGAGACAGAAAGAAAAAGTAAAAAATTAAAAACTATTTTTTATATTTGTCAATCTCTAACAATAATTAAAATCTGAAGGAATGAGACTCCACACTTGTTAAAGTTAATTTTCAGTACCAGAGAGGTTGTTTGGCAGTAATTAAGACTTATCATACCATTAAAAAGGTACTTACCCTTAAATGGACAAGCCCTAACTTTTTCTGGGGAGTTTAGTGGGTATTTACCAGGTAATTACAGGAGCTTCACGCCATTCCATGCATTTCAATGGTGATTCTCTCAGCAAGATGCTGTTATCGTGCAGCTTTTAGAGGAGCAGGGCACCTCGGACAGCAGCTACCTCATTTATGCATTTATCTGCGCATGTGCGGTCGCTGGAAGTTTCTGTCCGATTTACATGTCAACACTGTTAACCGCACCGTTATTTTTACTTCAAAATCTGGCCCATTATTTGAAGGTGGCAACAGGATGTCAGCTAGATATTTGGAGACCAGCAACCAGGCTCCTGACATCAATTTGGAACCCGTACAGAGCTGCTGAGAGAAAATATAATGAAGCCTCTGCCACTACCAAGTTACAGTGGAACACACCATAGAGATGCACAAATAACGGTTCTGCTGTTTGGACTACTTTGGCAGTACGCTGCTCTACAAACCAGCCAAAGTGTCCAAGGTTAGCATCATCTGCTGCATAATTATGCTCTATGAAGAGGGATCAGCGTACAGCTGAAGGATGAGGAGGTTAGTTGGGGAACAGCTCCACTGGAAGAGAGCAATGAAAAGAGGAGACTGAGTTGGAAATATGTGATATCCAGGCAGAGCAGGTGGCATAAAGCACAGTCATCAATAATAAGAAAGACCAACCTCCATATTTCATCTGACATGGCTGCTTCCTGAAAACATATTCACAGTTCTCTTGATCACCTGGTAGGTTGCTCTACCCTTTTCCACTTATATGCTTTACCACCAAACAGGACTGAATCACCAAAAAAAGGGGGAAATAAAGTATAAATATTTATTTCAATGGTTATTTCCTGCACCGTTGCTTCCTCTTGGTGGCCATGTGAGGTGTACTGGATCTACTTTTTAACCTTAAACGCTGATAAAGTGAGGAAGAAAAAAAAAGAAAAACTTACATTTATATAGCGCCTTTCACAACTTCAGAACCATCCCAAAGCAATTTAGAGCCAAATAAATCCTTTTGAAGTGCAGTTGCTGTTGTAATGTAGGAAACGTGACAGCCACTTTGCGCACAAACGACAATGTGATAATGACCAGATAATCTGTTTTAGTGATGTTGGTTGAGGGATAACTATTAGCCAGGACACCAAGCAACTGTGATAGCAAGAGAAGATAGAGTGCTGCAACCCTTCTGAGATAGTTGTACGCTAATGTACCTGCAATGGCTGGAGACACATGAAACAAAGCTGTGTCTGACAGTGCCTGCCCACTCTCACAGACACTGGCTCACTGCTTGGTAGGGCCAAATTGCACTGGGAAGATGTGCAGCCACTTTAAGAGGAAGCGATGTCATTGGACCTTTCTACAGGCATGCCTCTGGTGCTAGGCTGTATGAAAATAGACTGTAGAATTTCGCCAATGTTGTTAAAACCTGCCATCGTTGTTTTTTTCTCTCCAAACAAGCTTCTGGTTTTCTCAATCCAGCAGAGACATACTCCTGTAAGTGAATATCCAATATCTCAGTGGCAGTAGTCACAGCATCTGTGAGAGAACGTTGTTCTGTGCTTGGCTTCTCATTGTTTTGGGACTCCTCTGCAGATGGCCATGAGGGAGTGCCTCATTCCACGGTACTCTGCTTTTGAGAAAATCCCTCTGTAACACTGCTGTGACATCAAAGATGCTCTGCCGCACAGTCGCAGAGAAGTGCTGCATGCTGCTCATGGCAGACACCAAGTTAGGATATAACACCTTGTGCTTTTGCATCAAATTGTCTGAAGGCAGGCCCAATAGGATGCTAATCCCTTCCCTATCTTGTGGGGAATTGGCATGGGCTGGCTGCCTGCTCCGATCTGTCGTTTTTTTTTCTCCGATTATGATCCCAATCTTATGAATATTGCTTCAGTTGGTTCAACAACATCATTAATTGCCTGCTGCAAGGTGCTATGAGCTGGGCTGGTGCTTCATGCAACCTGTGGTGCCATGTGAGAGATTGTGCTGCCCTGTGTCTTGAACCCCCATCTTGGGAGGATCCTATAGACAGAGAAAAGGACAGGGAGAATAATGGACAAAAGATCCGTCCCACCACAACAAGGAAAATCCAACTTTAGTTTCTAGTAAATTATACAAAGACATCACAAGGTGGAAAATTTGCATTTCTTAGAGGTAAATATTAATTATCCAACTTTTCAAACTTGCTTCTTTTCTCAATGTTTTAGCTTGAAATATAATCATCTATAATTCAGCCCACTTCAAAATTATTTGTCCATTGAACACTATCATCCACACAATAGGAAAATAAAGAAAAAGTAGTTGATTACTGATAAGGGAACCACAAAAAATACAAAAGCCTCCTGGGCAGGAGGTTAACAACTATTTGAATTATCTTATTTTACTGACTGGCATCATAACTGACTCATCTTCAATGGGTTTATTAGCATGAGACTGTATAAGTGCTGACTATATATTGTATTCTTAATGATAGGGTGAAGCACAGACAGAAGTTGTTGCGCACACGTCATGAAAAAATGGAAGCATTCATTTTGCAGAAAATGCAAGAGGAAGAGGAACGTCAAAAACATCTTGATGCATACTGGAAAAAGGTACTGATTTATGGGGGGGAAATTCAGCTGCTTTGCGCCTCCCGTTTGCGCCCGTGGGAGACAGTAACGGGACACTACGGGGTTACCGACCAGGCGTGGCAAATTCACTGACGCCCGTGAATTTACCTGGTGGTTTTGCATGATGTCATGCGGCTGGCTGCTTGGGGAGCAATATTTAAAGGCAGTGGTGGTCAGGTAGGGCAAACTTTATTCTTCACACCAGTCTGATGCCTGCTGATTAATTTTGACGGCGCATTGTTTTTGCGCTTCCTCAGCCCTCCACTTTCTTAGAGTGCTTGGAACTGTAATGGAAGTTGTGCAGGTCCCATGGCCTCACAGAAATAAGAGGAATAATCTTGCAACCCAGCATTGCCCCTTCCCTTTAAGCGAGGGAAGGAGCCTGTGATGCCGGCAGCACTGCCCCGCACATTGCTCAGTGTTCTGCCGCTACCACCGTTCTCATACACTTTAGCGCTCTAAGAGAAGTGGTAGCGCTTCATTTAGCACTCCACTTTCCTCTTGGGGCGCTAAAACTGAAGTTACCGGGCTGCAAAAATGATTCTCACTTGGCGATACTTTTCTCACTTCTCATAAGTTTGGCCCCAAATGGGGCGCGGCAGAATTTCTAGCCCTATGTTTTTTAACTGAAATTATTGATCTCACCATAAAGTCTTATGCTCTCTTATTTTTGTTGTTCTCATTTCATACAAATACATGATGGTGATACATATGCACCAAAATAGGAAGCCAACAACGATGCTGAATTTGAGTTGTGTATCAGAGCCACAATCCAATTTCTCACACATTAAGTGCCTAGTTTGATTTTCTTTTTTTAAACAAGATTTTTTAACCATCAATTCGTTCAAGAAGCACCATAAGAGTATGTTTTGAAACTAATGAATAAGGGACTGACCAACCATTGAGAACAATATTCCTCTTTGATGCCAAAACCATTTTTCTTATTCATAGGAACAGGAGTAGACCATTTAGCTTTGAGCCGTTCAATGAGATCAGGGCTGATCGTGACGTAACTCCATATTCACGCCTTTGGCCCATATCCCTTCATAGTTTTGGTTAATGAAAATCTATCAATCTCAGATTTAAAATTATTAATTGACTTAGCATCAATTGCCATTTGCGGAAGAGAGTTCCAAACTTCTACCACCCTTTGCATGTCGACGTGTTTCTTAACTTCACTCCTGAAAGGCCTGGCTCTAATTTTTAGATTATGCCTCCCTATAGGACCCACCTTGCACTCCTCCCCACACTGCGATCGCCAGCCCACGTCGGACTTTCTGCTAGCTTGAATTCAGTGAGCTACATCGGAACATTCGTTCGGTACCCACGACTTGGCGGTTGTATTTAAATGAGGCCTGGGCCTCAAAATGTCTCTAGCCTCTTCACTGCTGGAACTGGTGAACTGCCACTTGACTGCCCAAAAGTCAAAATTAACCTCAATATGTGAATTTACTGGGTAACATTTTGTTAAATGGATTAAACAAAATTGAAGAACATAGGTGTAGAAATTGGTTCGCGCCCGAATTTGGGTGTGATCTGGATGTAACGGCTGCAGGTACCTAAAGAGGCCAGTGACAGGACAACAGGAAATTGGTCCACCGGCCTCATTTGTATGTTATCGGTGAGCTGCAGGCAAAACTCTTGACCCCAGAGACAGCTCACCAGTTGGGAAGGGGACTGAGATCGACCAGCTGGGACACCGGCCAAGGGCAGCAGGTAAGTCTAGGGGAGAAGGGGCGGCGGGTTGAAGCAATCAAGATGGTGGGTGTGTGTGGACCGGAAACTACTCCCAGTTTTAATGTGGAACCAGAAGGAGCACTTATGCTTCTCTTGGCTCCACATTCAAGCAAGTATAAGATTTTGTACTTAACTTTTTAGTGGCAGCCTTTGGTGGTCCCTTTAAGAATCACTGGTTTGGCTGCTGTGGACCCAGGAAATCTGACCGGAGCATGCACAGCACATGTTACACTGATCCAATTTGGCAAAGAGGCCTGAAGCAGACATTAAGCCCCCAATTTACATAGGTAATGGACCTAATGTCTGTTCTGGCAGGCACCCTGGGTGAGTTCATGACACCCGAACCAATATGGCATGCAGTGCATTTCTGGTGCGAACTGAGCACGCGCATGCTGCACGCCATATTGAACCCATTTCTCATCTGATAAACAGGTATTGTGTAATATATTTTCTAGCCCCTGCTGTTTGGAATAGATTTATTCTGCAGTTCTATATTACATTACTATTTTAGAAAGTACTTCAATTACTTAAATAATATGTAATCATTGAAATAATATATAATACTTAAGAGATAAATTATAAATAATATAGTTACCACCAAGACAATATTCACTTATTCAAATAAACTTTTGTACATGTTATATTTATGCATTATCTGGCAAATAAATATCATAGCCAGTGTAATATCGAGCTCCCCTTAGTGGACTACTGCTACATCTAGTGGACTACTGAATTCATACAACTGCTGATGTATATAATAAAATGATCATGTAACAAGGTCACATGACAAGTTCCTGTGGAGCCATCTTGTGTGTTTGTGATGTCATAAAGAATATATCACATTGGTGACGAGGATAGGATAGTCAGATTCCCTAGCTGAAATTTTTGTTGGTGGATCATCCAGCAAACAACAGAGATACTTTGAGAGGTTCTTTGTTTTGCAGCACAGCTAGAAATCCAACGTAAATTTCAAGCATACTGTTGATATTGCCAGAGTCCAGATGGCCATGCCTATGGGAATAATAGGGTGCTTGGGTGAATTCCATCATGACCGAGAGACATTCAGAGCATATGTGGAGCAGCTAGAAATGTTTTTCACCATGAATAGTATCGTCGAGTCCTCGATGATGAAAACCATAACTGGGTGGTTTTAGAAAGGAAACGGGCTAATTTCTTGACTGAAGCAAGCCCTGAGGTGTATCAAACGCTGAAAAATGTGCTTGTTCCTGTCTCGCCAAAGGACATAGAAACATAGAAACATAGAAAATAGGTGCAGAGACAGGCCATTCGACCCTTCGAGCCTACACCACCATTCAATAAGATCATGGCTGATCATTCTCTCAGTACCCCTTTCCTGCTTTCTCTTCATACCCCTTGATTCCTTTAGCCGTAAGGGCCATATCTAGCTCCCTCTTGAATATATCCAATCAACTGGTATCGACAACTCTCTGCGGCAGGGAATTCCACACGTTAACAACTCTCTGAGTGAAGAAGTTTCTCCTCATCTCAGTCCTAAATGGCCTAACCATGACTGTGTCCCCTGGTTCTGGAGTTCCCCAACATCGGGAACATTCTTCCCGCATCTAACCTGTCCACACCCGTCAGAATCTTATATGTTTCTATGAGATCCCCTCTCATCCTTCTAAACTCCAGTGTATAAAGGCCCAGTTTATTCAGTCTCTCCTCATATGTCAGTCCCACTATCCCGGGAATCAGTCTGGTGAACCTTCGCTGCACTCCCTCAATAGCAAGAACTTCCTGCCTCAGATTAGGAGACCAAAACTGAACACAATATTCCAGGTGAGGCCTCACCAAGGCCGTGTACAACTGCAGTAAGACCTCCCTGCTCCTATACTCAAATCCCCTAGCTATGAAGGCCAACATACCATTTGCCTTCTTCACCGCCTGCTGTACCTGCATGCCAACTTTCAATGATTGATGAACCATGACACCCAGGTCTCGTTGCACCTCCCCATTTCCTAATCTGCCGCCATGCAGATAATATTCTGCCTTCGTATTTTTTCCCCCAAAGTGGATAACCTCACATTTATTCACATTATACTGTATCTGCCATGTATTTGCCCACTCACCTAACCTGTCCAAGTCACCCTGCAGTCTCTTAGCGTCCTGCTCACAGCTCACACTGCCACCTAGTTTAGTGTCATCTGTAAACATGGAGATATTACACTCAATTCCTTCATCTAAATCATTAATATATATTGTAAAGAGCTGGGGTCCCAGCACTGAGCCCTGCGGCACTCCACTAGTCACTGCCTGCCATTCTGAAAAGGACCCGTTAATCCCGACTCTCTGCTTCCTGTCTGCCAATCAGTTCTCTATCCACATCAGTACATTACCCCCAATACCATGTGCTTTGACTTTGCACACCAATCTCTTGTGTGGGACCTTGTCAAAAGCCTTTTGAAAGTTCAAATACACCACATCCACTGGTTCTCCCTTGTCCACTCTACTAGTTACATCCTCAAAAAATTCCAGAAGATTTGTCAAGCATGATTTCCCTTTCATTAATCCATGCTGACTTGGACCGATCCTGGTCACTGCTTTCCAAATGCGCTGCTATTTCATCTTTAATAATTGATTCCAACATTTTCCCCACTACTGATGTCAGGCTAACTAGTCTATAATTACCCGTTTTCTCTCTCCCTCCTTTTTTAAACAGTGGTGTTACATTAGCTACCCTCCAATCCATAGGTACTGATCCAGAGTCGATCGACTGTTGTAAAATGATCACCAATGCATCCACTATTTCTATGGCCACTTCCTTAAGTACTCTGGGATGCAGACTATCAGGCCCCGGGGATTTATGGGCCTTCAATCCCATCAATTTCCCTAACACAATTTCCCGCTTTATAAGGATATCCTTCAGTTCCTCCTTCTCACTAGATCCTCGGTCCCCTAGTATTTCCGAAAGGTTATTTATGTCTTCCTTCGTGAAAACAGAATCAAAGTATTTGTTTAAGTGGTCCGTCATTTCTTTGTTCCCCATTATAAATTCACCTGAATCTGACTGCAAGTGACCTACATTTGTTTTCACGAATCTTTTTCTCTTCACATATCTATAGAAGCTTTTGCAGTCAGTTTTTATATTCCCAGCAACTTCCTCTCATACTCTATCTTCCCCCTCCTAATTTAACCCTTTGTCCTCTGCTGTATTACAAAATTCTCCCAGTCCTCTGATTTGCTGCTTTTTTTGGCTAATTTATATGCCTCTTCATTGGATTTAACACTATTCTTAATTTCCCTTGTTAGCCATGGTTGATCCACCTTCCCTGTTTTATTTTTACTCCAGACAAGGATGTACAATTGTTGAAGTTCATCCATGTGATCTTTAAATGTTTGCCATTGCCAATCCACCGTCAACCCTTTCAGTTTCACTTGCCAGTCTATTCTAGCCAATTCACGTCTCATACCATCAAAGTTACGGTGTCACTCTCCATCTTAATTTAATTTGTATTGGTCCCACCTCCCCCAGAAATGGTTCCAATGTCCCAGGAATTTGAATCACTCCCTTCTGCACCATTTCTCAAGCCATGTATTCATCTGAACTATCCTGCGATTCCTACTCTGACGAGCACGTGGCACTGGTAGTAATCCTGAGATTACTACTTTTGAGGTCCTACTTTTTAATTTAGCTCCTAGCTCCCTAAATTCGTCTTGTAGGACCTCATCCTGTTTTTTACCTATATCGTTGGTACCTATATGCACCACGACAACTGGCTGTTCACTCTCCGTCTTCAAAATGTCCTGCACCCACTCCGAGACATCCTTGACCCTTGCACTAGCGAGGCAACATATCATCCTGGAGTCTCGGTTGCGGCCGCAGAAACGTCTATCTATTTTACTTACAATAGAATCCCCTATCGCTATAGCTCTCCCATTCTTTTTCCTGCTCTCCTGTGCAGCATAGCCACCCACAGTGCCATGGACTTGGCTGCTGCTGCCCTCCCCTGATTAGTCATCCCCCTCAACAGTACCCAAAGCGGTGAATCTGTTTTGCAGGGGGATGACCGCAGGAGACCCCTGCACTACCTTCCTTCCACTGCTCTTTCTGTTGATCAGCCAGTCCGTATCTGGCTGTGTACCCTTTACCTGCAGTAAGACCAACTCACTAAATGTGCTATTCACGTCATCCTCAGCATCGCGGACGCTCCAGAGTAAATCCACCCATAGCTCCAGTGCCACAATGCGGTCTGTCAGGAGCTGCAGGCGGATGCACTTCCCGCACATGTAGTCGTCAGTGTCCGAGCTCTCCTGCCATGACTTAACCCCTAGATTAACTTAGTTTGGCAACAACAATGCTAAAAGGTTACTTACTGATAAAGAAAAGAAAAAGAAAAAAGAAAAACTACTCACCAATCACCAGCCAATCACTTACCCCTGTGACGTCACCTTTCGATTTCTTTCTACTTCTTTTTTGCCTTCTCTCCCTGCTGCAGCTGCACCAGCTGGCCTTTTGTAGGCGTCCCGACGCAACGCTGCTCCTCCTCCTCGCTTTCCCACCCCCCGACTGCGACTGATGGGCCTCTTGTGGGTCTCCCGACGCAACGCTGCTCCGCCTCCTCGCTCTCCCGCTCCCCGTCTGTAGCTGATGGGCCTCTTGTAGGCCTCCCGACTCGACGCTGCTCCTCCTCCTCGCTCTCCCGCTCACCGACACGCCACTGACGGAGATTCTAATCAAGTTAGAACAGCACTACAGCCCTGGAAATTGCTGCAAGTTATCGCTTTGGAACACGAGATCAATTAATTGATGAGAGTATTAGTGAGTACATTGTAGCATTAAAAAAGCTATCCATTCACTGTCATTTCAGAAACTTTCAGGACCTAGCATTGCGTGACCGTTTTGTTTGTGGGATGAAAAATGAAGCAATCAGAAGAAAGTTGTTGACTGGGGTACCGCAAGGTTCTGTGCTGGGGCCCCAGCTGTTTACATTGTACATTAATGATTTGGACGAGGGGATTAAATGTAGTATCTCCAAATTTGCAGATGACACTAAGTTGGGTGGCAGTGTGAGCTGCGAGGAGGATGCTATGAGGCTGCAGAGTGACTTGGATAGGTTAGGTGAGTGGGCAAATGCATGGCAGATGAAGTATAATGTGGATAAATGTGAGGTTATCCACTTTGTTGGTGAAAACAGAGAGACAGGCTATTATCTGAATGGTGACAGATTAGGAAAAGGGGAGGTGCAACGAGACCTGGGTGTCATGGTACATCAGTCATTGAAGGTTGGCATGCAGGTACAGCAGGTGGTTGAGAAAGCAAATGGCATGTTGGCCTTCATAGCGAGGGGATTTGAGTACAGGGGCAGGGAGGTGTTGCTACAGTTGTACGGGGCCTTGGTGAGGCCACACCTGGAGTATTGTGTACAGTTTTGGTCTCCTAACTTGAGGAAGGACATTCTTGCTATTGAGGGAGTGCAGAGAAGGTTCACCAGACTGATTCCCGGGATGGCGGGACTGACACATCAAGAAAGACTGGATCAACTGGGCTTGTATTCACTGGAGTTCAGAAGAATGAGAGGGGATCTCATAGAAACGTTTAAAATTCTGACGGGTTTAGACAGGTTAGATGCAGGAAGAATGTTCCCAATGTTGGGGAAGTCCAGAACCAGGGGTCACAGTCTAAGAATAAGGGGTAAGCCATTTAGGACCGAGATGAGGAGAAATTTCTTCACCCAGAGAGTGGCGAACCTGTGGAATTCTCTATCACAGAAAGTTGTTGAGGCTAATTCACTAAATATATTCAAAAAGGAGTTAGATGTAGTCCTTACTACTAGGGGGATCAAGGAGTATGGCGAGAAAGCAGGAATGGGGTACTGAAGTTGCATGTTCAGCCATGAACTCATTGAATGGCGGTGCAGGCTCGGAGGGCCGAATGGCCTACTCCTGCACCTATTTTATGTTTCTATGTTAACCTCTAACTTGACTTTTGATTAAATTGTCAGACAACTATGTTGATCGATATGGCTGACCAATACTCCCGAGAATTTTATGCCATTTCCAGTCATCAGACAACCGAGATGAATCGCCTGCAGGTTAAAAGTAAAGGGCAGTTGGGCCCCAAGGCCTCAGCAACTGGCCATGGTAACAGTACATTGAAGTCGTGCTATTGGTGCCTGGGACAACACATTGCTCAAAGTTGTCTATATGTGAAGGCAGAGTGTTTCATCTGCAAGAAAACTGGGCATCTTGCGAAGGCATGCCGACTGAAGAGTAAACCGATGTTCAATGCTAGAAGTAGAAATCATCAGAGACTACATAACATTGACGAGAAGCAACAGGATGAGGAGGTTCTGGAGATACACGTCATGAGGAGCATGAGGGTATTTAACAGCGATTCGCAAAGTATCATCATCCAAGTAGATGTTGCAGGAACCAGGATACCCATGGAAATCGATACTGGTGCATCCATGAGCGTAGTACTGGAATCGCTATATCTTGACAAGTTGAGTGATTTTCGACTGGAGAAGTTGAAGATAGAGCTGCGAGGCTACTCAGGAGAGCAAATTCCTGTTGTGGGACCTATCTCCATACCGGTGAAATACAAAGATCAGTTTCAGAGCTTGCCTCTCTTAATAATGGCAGGAGACAAGCCTGCTTTGATAGGTAGAAATTGGTTGGAATCACTGAAACTGGATTGGATGAGATTTTTCGTGTGGAAACAAAATTTGACATTGAGTACAGACGATCAGCTGATCACAGTAATGCTGATGCTATATCCAGGTTGTCATCCACATCACAAGTTACACCCAATAAGAGATTGGTAGAGCAACTAAACGTGACCCAGTTATGTCAAAGATGTATGATTATATAGCAAGTGGCCGGCCAGGCCAGGTATCAGAGGAAGATATTCATCCATACTTTGTTCGTAAGAATGAATTATCAGTGGATAAAGATTGTATCATGGTGGGTGCAAGAGTAGTTATCCCAAATAAATTTAGGTCCAAATAGTTAGGAGATCTTCATGACCGACACCTGGGAATGTGCTTGACGAAGAGTTTTGCATGCAGTTACTTATGGTGGCCAGGTTTAGATAAAGATATGGAGTACATCGTTAGTCATTGTTCCACATGTCAATCGGTAAGCAAGAAATCATCATTAGTACTATTGCAGCCATGAAAATGGCCTCCCAGTGTGTGGTAAAGGTTACATGTAGATTTTGCTGAGCTCGAAGGACAGCAATTGTTCATTGTGATTGATAGCCATTCGAAGTGGGTATAAGTGTTTTCAATGAGGAAAATAACAAGAAAAACACGAGACAATTTCCGAAGATTGTTTTCTTTATATGATCTCACAGAAGAAATTGTGTCTGATAATGGGCCACAATTTTTTTCAGAAGAATTTGCACAGTTCATGAGCAGAAATGGTGTGAAACATACCAAGGTTCCACCATACCACCCTGCTTCAAATGGTGCAGCAGAACACACAGAACAAATTGTAAAACATGCCCTCATCAAGCAAGTGTTGGATCCAAATCCAAAGAAACGGCAGTTGTCATTGGACCACAACATTGGCAAATTTTCTAATTACTTATCGTAATACTCCTCATACAGCTACTGGTAGAACACCAGCAGAGTTGTTTCTCAAGCGACAGCCACGAACCAGGTTCTCGATGTTAAAGCCAGTCAGTAAAGGGTTAGAGTTAGGGTTAGGGTCAGTAAAAGAGAAACAATTAAGACAGAAAGAGAATCATGATAGAGGTAAAGTAAGAGAGAGAAGGGTGAAATTGAATCAGAAGGTTAGAGTGAAGAACCATCACCATAAATGGTTAAAGTGGTTACCAGGAAGAATAGTAAAGATATGTGGCCCTCGCACATATTTGGTCAAGATGTTTGATTATGGACAAGTTAGGTTTGTTCACATTGATCATATTTTACCTACAGATGTGGAAGGAGTTGAAAGTTGGAATGATTCGATTATTTCTGATGAGTCAGATAGTCTTGTTATGAGTGGAGTACCAGTAAATCCTACATCAGATGTACTAGTAACAAGTCCAAGAGAAAGTCAGAATTTAAGTCTAGTCCGAGTCAGGCAGACAAACAGCCTGAAGTTGTAGAGAGTCCAAATGTAGATCAATAGTTGCTCTTGGAGAAAAAGTCTCCTCAGGCTCAACCTAGAATGAGTCTAAGTTCGACACCATGTTTGGAAAGTTCTGTTCAAGAGCGAAGGTATCCTCTTTGAAATAGAAAACGAGTGGTTAAGTTTGATTTGTAAATATGGCAAAATAAGTGCATAATTTTTGTTGTGTATAACTATGCAAATTATGTATGATTATTTTGTTATGATTACTTTTTCATTAAGGAGGGAGAAGTTTAATATAGAGCTCCACTAGTGGACTACTGCTCCATCTACAGTGGTAATACAACTGCTGATGTATATAATAAAAAGATCATGTGACAAGGTCACATGACATGTTCCTGTCAAGCTATCTTGTGTGTGTCGTAAAGAATATCTCACAATAGCCATCTAATTGCAACCCATGTGCTAATTGTGTTCACAGTTTGCTGTTACTGCACAGTTTGATCCTGTCAGGATGATGGGTGACACACAAGCATCAAAAGCTCGAATTGGAATTGGGGCGCAAGAAGAATTTTTCCTCCAAAGGCCACTATTTCATTTATCTACGTACACTGATGAACAGGTACAGTACACTTGCATTTCCATGATATAAAATACTGCTTGTCAAGGGTATGTTTGTGCTAGATTGACTCCTGGAGCTTCTCTGTAAAATTAATTAACTGGTTTTGTTCGCTAAATAGATTTTTTGTTAACTTTTAGTATTTTTCTGCCAGCTTTTACTCTTAATAATTGCAAATTTGTGTTGTTAATGTAGAGAACCTTTAACATAGAAATATGCCCCAAGGTACTTCACAGAGGCATAATCAAAAACAATGATGCTCAGCCAAAAAAGGAAGAGTCCAAAAGTTTGCTTAAGAAAGTGGGTTTTAAGGATGATCTTAAAGGAGGATAAGGAGATGGAGAAATGGAGGACTTTAGGTCGGGAATTTTAAGAGTGTGTAGATTAGGCGACTATAAGCACAACCGCCAATAATGGGAAGAAAGGAAGATAGGATGCACAAGAGGCCAGAGTCAGGAGGAGGGGTGGGGGTGGTGGGGTCTGTATGACTGGAGGAGATTACAGAGATAGGGATGAGTGATGCCATAATGGGCTTTAAACATGATGAGAATTTTAAATTTGAGGATCCAATGTAAATCAGTGAAGACAAGGGTGATGGGTAACTGGTGAAGGATAGGATACTGCCAGCAGAATTTTAAAGGAGCAGATGTTTACGGAGAGTGGAGGATGGGAAGTCGGCCAGGAACGTCTGGAGGTGACAAGGCATCCATTAGGGTTTCAGCAGCAGATGGGCAAAGGTGGGGGGAGATGGACCATGTTTCCATCTTTATGATGCAGAGGATATGGAGTTAGAAGCTCAGCTCAAGGGGAAAAAGAACTAACAGCTTGTGATAGTGACTGGAGGGTTGGGAATGGAATCGGCTACAAGGATACAGAGTTTGTGGTAGAGCTGAAGTTAATGCTTCAGTCTTAATGCTTAGCTGGAACAAATTACAGCTGATGTCAAATAGATGCAATGGAGGAGTTAAGAAAGGTGCTGGAGGGTTAGAGCTGGGTGTCTTGGAAACTGACTCCATATTTGTAGAATATGTTACCATGGGGCAGCATGCAAATGAAGAGTCGAAGTGAACCAAAGGTAGATCCTAGGGGAGGGACCTCTGGAACAAAAGGTGCAGGGTCGGGAAGAGAAGTCATTGCTGGAAATGCTCTAGCTACAATCAGATAGGTAAGAGTGCAATCAAGTGAGGGCAGTCCTACTGAGCTGGACAGTTATTTGTTTTTTGAACATAAGAAAATAAGAAATAGGGGGTCCAAAATTCACCGTCACCGAAAAAAATCGATCAGCTGCCACGGTCAGCTACTTTTCCTTCCCCGAGCCATATTCAGCTCGGCGGCGGGGGGGGGGGCCACTGGAAAACGGCAACCACCTGGATTTTCACCTATAAAAATGTCGAACTTCTTCAGGCAATGCCACCGTGAGGTATTCGAGTTGGTGCTCGAACGCGACACCGCTGAAGTGTTGCCGGGTTCAGGGCCCTTTGCCAAGAAAATAGTTTCATTCAGTTTTGATTTGAATTTGAAGTGCAATAAGTTGTAGTAATTATTTTGGCTTCATTAAACCTGCTGAGTGCTGCTCAGAGGTTTTGACAGACTTTTGTAGAACTTTCATTTCTGACTGTTTAGTAGAGGCCTATAGGCCTCATTGTGGGCTGCAGAGACCTGCTTGGCAGGGTTCACCCTGAGGATGGGAGGAGTGTTGGGAGGGCGACACCTCGTACAGCTGGTGTGAAGAAGGGCGGCACACGGAGGAAGGTGTCGCCGTCAGCACCATGCAGAGAGGCAGTGGGCAAGGGAGGCAGCAGCCATGGATGCACAACCGAGAGACGCGCATGCAGATGTGCGCCGACCTGCAGCTAGAGAGGATGACCAGGAGGGAGATGGCATCAGGAAGAGGGTGAGGGATGCTGCCCCCTCGTCCTCCAATTACTGGGAGAGGAGCCTTTCCATCAAGAGCTTCCACAGGAGTCCGAGAATTAGGAGGACCAGGGAGATGGCCAGCAGGCAGCTGCCAGGGGAGGTGGCCAACGCAGACGTGGTATCTGCAAAGGCTACGATTTCGGACAGAAGTACTGAGGGAGATCTGCACTGTTCTAAGAGAAGACCTGCAGCCTCAAACACGCCTCAGGACCGCCCTCACCCAAGGTCACCATCGCTTTGAATTTTTCAGTCTTTCCAGTCTGCCTCTGCAGATATTGGTAACGTCTCCCAATTCTCGGCACATCGGTGCATCCGGCAGGTCAGAGATGCACTGTACAGGAGAAGGGTCCAGTACATCTCCTTCCCGATGACAAGGGACAAACAGGTTGGAGAGCGGCAGGCCGGATTTGCCCAAATGGCAGGCTTCCCGAGGGTGCAGGGTGCCATTGACTGCTCACACGTTGGGCTGAGGGCGCTACATCATCACCCCGAGATCTTTGTCAACCGCAAAGGCTTCCACTCTGAACATGCAGCTCGTGTGTGACCACCAGCATCGAATCCAGGCAGCAACCATGATTTGTTCATTCTGCACCAGACCAGTGTGCCCGCCATCTTCACCAGCCTGAATCAGGATTGCGGTTGGTTGCTTGGGGACAAGGGATATCCCTGGTCACTTGGCTGCTCACTCCACTGTAGAACCCCAGAACAGCGCCAGAATATGCATACAATGCTGCTCATTGTACCACCAGGTACATCATCGAGCAGTACATAGGCATCCTCAAGCAGAGGTTCCAGTGCCTGAACTGCTCTGGTGGCACCTTGCAGTACTCTCCTCAACGGGTCTCCATAATCATCATGGTCTGCTGCATGCTGCATAACCTGGCCATCATGAGGGGATAGCCACTGGAGATCGAGCCAGCAGTACCACCTGAGGAGGAGGAGGAGGATCCCCGTCGCCAAAGAGCTAGGAGGCGTCGTCCTCATCGCAACCCTGGAAGGGAGGTGTAGCTGCGTCTCATAGCTGCTCGCTTCAGATAATCCCATCCACACTTAATCCTTCAGCTCCCACTTTCAATGGCCATCGCAATGAGTGCCTTAATGCAGAATTGCCCACTCCCAGATGAAACACCTGGCCAGATATATGTGCCAAAAATAAAGATTTATCCAATTATCCAAATCACTGCAAAAACAGACCATAAAGAACAATATAATAATATTGTTATTAGTTTTTACCCCTTTGCATCTCACTATAATACCTGTTACACGTGATTACCCTAACACTACGCCTAACTGTCATCCCTGTGGCTGCACCATGGGTCCGGGAAGGCTGCTGTGGATGTTGTCTGGGACCTACAGCTGTCCTCCTACGATGCCCTGGAACACTTTTAGGCCTGGAAGGACCAGGTGCAGACTGGCCAGCACCCTCCTGGGAGGGTGCGTCTTCACATATATGGAGGTGCCTGACACCTCCCCAGCAATCTCCCTCCATGCATTATGTACTGGTGGTCTGCCTGGTCTCCCCACATCAGGAAACAGTATTCTTCTTCTGTCCTCCACACCTTCCATCAGTGTCTCCAGCTCCAAATCAGTGACCTGTTAGCTCTCCTTGCACCTCTTACACCAGCCATCCTTCCAGACTCCTTCCCCTCTCAAGTCCTTGCTGCAAACCCTGGCCTTTAAAAAGGCCAGGGAGCAGCTAGCTCGTTAGAAACCCTTACCTGCATGCTGAATTTCTCAGTGGTGATAATGCTCAAATTAAGACAGCCACACCACTGAAAAATCCACTTTGGAAGGGTGAATTAGCACTGGAATCCATTTGTTCACTTTCGGAGCTGAATATGGAGTGGTCCCGCCGCGAAATATTTTTGCCGCTAATGGCCACAAAAAGGTGGGGGGAGCACCAGCTTTCCAGCAGTACTGAATTTCGGGCCCAGGAGCAGCAGTAGGCCATCTGGCCCCTCGAGCTTGCTCCGCCATTCAATAAGATCATGCCTGACCTGATCTTGGCCTCAACTCCACTTCCCTTCATGCTCCCCATAACCCTTGACTCCCTTATCCTTCAAAAATGTATTTATCTCCACCTTAAAATTATTCAATGACCCAGCCTCCACAGCTCTCTGAGGTAGAGAATTCCATAGATCCACGACCCTCTGAGAGAAGAAATCCATCCTCATTTCCGTTTTAAATGGCGCCCCCTTATTCTGAGACTATGCCCCCTAGTTATAGCTTCCCTCCCCCGAGAGGAAACATCCTCTCTGCATCCAAACTGTCAAGCCCCCTCAGAATATTATACGTATCAATAAGATCACCTCTCATTCTTCTAAACTTCAGTGAGTATCGGCCCAACCTGCTCAACCTTTCTTGATATGACAACCCCTTCATCTCAGGAATCAATCTCGTGAACCTTCTCTGAACTGCCTCCAATGCAAGTATATCCCTCCTTAAATAAGGAGGCCAATATTGTACGCAGTACTCCAGGTGTAGTCTCACCAATGCCCTGTACAGTTGCAGCAGGACTTCCTTACTTTTATACTCCATCCCCCTTGTAATAGAGGCCAATATTCCATTTGCTTTCCTAATTACTTGCCATACCTGCACACTAACCTTTTGAGTTTCATGTACAAGGACCCCCAGATCCCTCTGTACTGCAGCATTTTGTAATCTCTCTCCATTTAAATAATAATTTGCTTTTTTATTTTTCCTACCAAAGTGGATAACCTCACATTTGCTCACATTATACTCCATCTGCCAAATTTTTGCCCACTCACTTAGCCTATCTATATCCCTTCGCAGATTCTTTGCGTCCTCCTCACAACTTGCTTTCCCACCTATCTTTGTATCATCAGCAAATTTGGCTACATTACACTCGGTTCCTTCATCCAAGTCATTTATATAGATTGTAAATAGTTGAGGCCCCAGCACTGATCCCTGTGGCACCCCACTAGTTACAGTTTGCCAACCTGAAAATGACTCATTTATCCCGACTCTCTGTTTTCTGTTAGCCAATCCTCTATCCATGTTAATATATTACCCACAACCCTGTGAGCTCTTATCTTGTGCAGTAATCTTTTACGCGGCACCTTATCTAATGCCTTCTGGAAATCCAAATACATGATATCTACTGGTTCCCCTTTATCCACCCTGCTCATTACATCCTCAAAGAACTCCAGCAAATTTGTTAAACATGATTTTACTTTCATAAAACCATGCTGACTCTGCTTGACTGTATTATGATTTTCTAAATGTCCTGCTACTACTTCCTTAATAATGGACTCCAGCATTTTTCTAATGACAGATGTTAGGCTAACTGGTCTATAATTTCCTGCTTTATGTCTCCCCCCTTTCTTAAATAGAGGCGTTACATTTACGGTTTTCCAATCCACTGGGACCTCTAAAGCGTCCAGGGAATTTTGGTAGATTACAACCACGCATCCACTATCTCTGTAGCCACTTCTTTTAAGACCCGAGGATGCAGGCCATCAGGTCCAGGGGACTTGTCCATCTTTAGTCCCATTAGCTTGCCTAGTACTTTATCTGTAGTGATAGTGATTGTTTTAAGTCTCCCCCCCCCACCCCCACCCCCCCACAGCTCCTCGATGATCAATTATTGGGATGTTTTAGTGTCCTCTACCGTGAAGACCAATACAAAATATTTGTTCAAAGTCTCTGCCATTTCCCTGTTTCCCATTATTAATTCCCCAGTCTCTTCCTCTAAGGGACCAACGTTTACTTTAGCTACTCTCTTCCTTTTTATATATCTGTAGAAGCTCTTACTGTCTGTTTTTATATTTCTTGCTAACTAACCCTCATAAACTATCTTCTCTCTCTTTATCATTTTCTTTCGTCATTCTTTGCTGATCTCTAAAAATTTCCCAATCCTCCGGCCTACCACTATTCATCGTAACATTGTATGCCTTTGTTTTCAATTTGCTACGATCCTTTACTTTCAAAGTTAGCCTGGGATGGTTCATTCTTCTCTTAGAGACTTTCTTTCTCACTGGAATATATCTTTGCTGAGAGTTATGAAATATCTCCTTAAATGTTCACCACTGGTTTTCTACCATCTTACCCTTTAATTTATTTTCCCAGGTCACTTTAGCCAACTCTGCCTTCATACCTTTGTAATTGTCTTTATTTAAGTTCAGGACACTAGTTTGAGACCTAGCTTTCTCACCCTCAAACTGGATTTGAAATTTTACCATGCTATGATCACTCTTCCCAAGAGGATCATTTACTATGAGATCATGAATTAATTCCTTCCCGAATGAAGCATGCTTATAACACAGTAACATACAACTTAAATCTTGTCGTGCTAACACAACAAAAGATTGGAAAGTGCATTAAATGCCCATCATAGAAATGTAATATTTCTCATTTGAAGGCAGAGTGGGGGCGGGGGAGGGGAGGGGGGAGGGGGTGGAAGGTGAGAGATGCATGGTGAGAGATAATGATTAAACAGCAGTTATTTATATTCAAGCACCCGGATGTGCCTGTACTAACATGGGAACCCGACAACTCCATGTAAGTGAGGTGCACTCCCACTAACACCAAAGATACTGCCATGATCTCACCCCATAAACTTCTGACTCAAGTAAATTTTTGTTGGTAAATGTAAATATTTCATATTTAGCTTTGAGCGTTAAAAAAAAGCTGTAAAAATGTTTATTTCTGAGCAGGTGGTAGCTGACCCTCGTGTTCGAATTGAGCAAGCACTACGAGAAGCAGGACTCCACAATACTTTTTATGCAAGAGAGGTTTTATCAAAGATCCCTCCAGCAAGACCACCAAGAAGAGACATGGAATCTACTCTTTTTAAGGACTGATTATACTCAAGGTTTATCATATTTTCAGCACAGCCATTTTATCACACAAAGTAGCACCTCGTTTATTTTTTCTAGTTATCTGTTACACTGTCTGCATTCTCTGTAGAATATATTGGCCAGCTCAATCAAGGGATATTTTTCTGAACAACAGAATGGGATGGGGTAGGGAAAATTATAGTAGGAAACAGTTTTAAACCAAGGCTATGTGGTATATAATATAGAGCTAATTAACTACCCAAGCATGCCAAACTTACTGAATTATTTGAAGATGTAACAAAGAAATTAAACAAAATGCAGCTGATGTGGTTTATATTGATTTTCATAAAGGGAAATATGATAAGGCATCATATAAGAAACTTATGGCAAAGATAAAAGTTTGTGGAATTAAAGGAAATGTGGCTATATGAATAGAGATGGTTTGAGGGCAGAGAGCAAAGTGTAGGGGTAAAATAAAGTTATTTGGAATGGAAAGGTTTGATGAGTGGTGTTCTACAGGATAAGTATTGGGGCTGCTCTTATTTACTATATAAATAATCTGGATTTAGGAATTGAAAAAAAGAAAGACTTGGATTTATATAGCACCTTTCACAACCACCGGATGTCTCAAAGCGCTTTACAGCCAACTAAATACTTTTGGAGTGTAGTCATTGTTGTAATGTAGGAAACATGGCAGCGAATTTTTTGCACAAGCAAGCTCCCACAAACAGCAATGTGATAATGACCAGATAATCTTTTTTTTGTTATGTTGATTAAGGGATAAATATTGGCCAGGACACCGAAGATAACTCCCCTGCTCTTCTTTGAAATAGTGCAATGGGATCTTTTACATCCAATTGAGAGAGCAGATGGGGCCTCGTTTTAACATCTCATCCAAAAGACAGCACCTCAGACAGTGCAGCGCTCCCTCAGCACTGCACTGGAGTGACAGCCTAGATTTTTTTGTGCTCAAGACCCTGGAGTAGGACTTCACAGCCACAGTTGACGCTGAGGGAATAATATCAAAATTTGCTGATGACATCAAACTGGAGGATATGCCAAATTTTGACAAAGATTGTGAAAAACCACATAAATAGGCGAACAACATGGCTAATGCAGTTCAAAGTATAAAAGTGTTGAAGCGGAAGGACCTTGGTATGCAGATACACAGATTATTAAAGGTGGCAGTGCAAGTAGATAAGGTTAAAAAAACAAAGGGAATACGTAGTGAGTAGGAGAGTAGGGTTTTGAAAGAGGTGGTTAAAGAGATGCATTGGTTGTCATCTTCCAAAATTCCATAGATTCGAGAAACTTTCTGCAGATTGGAACCCCAATATTTAAAAAAGGAGGGAGAGAGAAAACCGGGAACTACAGACAGTTAGCTTGACATCAGTAGTAGGGAAAATGCTTGAATCTATTGTTAAGGAAGTGGTAACAGGGCATTTAGAAAATAATACTGGGATTGGGCAGAGTCAACACGGTTTTATGAAAGGGAAATCATGTTTGATAAATCTGTTAGAGCTTTTTGAGGTTGTAACTAGCAGAATAGATAAAGGGGAACCAGTGGACTTGGTGTATTTGGATTTTCAGAAGGCATTCGATAAGGTGCCACACAAGAGATTAGTAAACAGAATTAGGGCTCATGGGATTGGGGATAATATACTAGCTTGAATTGAGAATTGGTTAACACACAGAAAACAGAGACTAGGAATAAACGGGTCATTTTCGGCTTGGCAGACTCTAACTAATGGGGTATAGCAATGATTTGGATGAGGGGACCAAATGTAATGTATCCAAGTTTGCTGATGATACAATGCTAGTTGGGAATGTAAGCTGTGAGGAGGATGCAAAGAATCTGCAAAGGGGTATAGAAACTTCAAGGGGATACAGACAGGCTAAGTGAGTGGGCAAGAACATGGCAAATGGAATATAGGGCCCAAGTTTCCACATGATTTGCACCTGATTTTTAGGAGCAACTGGTGGAGAACGGACTATCTTAGAAATCGCAATTCTCCACATTTTTTTTCTGCAGTTCTAGTCAGGTAGAACAGTTCTACTTTGGAACAGAATTTTTTCTTCAAAAGGGGGCGTGTCCAGCCACTGACGCCTGATTTGAAAGTTTCCACAGTGAAAACGTAGTCCAAACTAAAGTAGAATGGAGCCAGTGAAGATTTTTGTAGAACTGAAAAAACCTGTTCTACACATTAAAAAATCAGGCGCAGGTTACAAATTAGGCGTCCAGAACGAGGTGGGGGGGGGTGGGGCGGGGGAACGGAACTCATTAAATTCTACAATAAATCCTTATTTATACTTCTACAAATATTATACAAATAAATCCAACCTGAATAAACATTTATAAGCCAAGAAAAGATTAAATAAACCATTTTCCTACCTGTGTGAAAGTGCTTCAGCCAGGGAGAATTCTGCAGCCGTTCGTGCCGGTGAGCGGGAGGGAGGGAGGGAGAGAGAGAGAGGGGGAGGGAGGGAGAGAGAGAGAGGGGGAGGGAGGGAGAGAGAGTGAGGGGGAGGGAGAGAGGGGGTGGGAGCGGGTGTCGGGTCGGGTCTGGTCGGCGGGGGGGGAGGGGCGGGGGAGCGGGTGTCGGGTCTGGTCCGGAGGCGGGTGGGGGGGAGCGGGTGTCGGGTCCGGTCGGGGGCGGGGAGCAGGAGCTGGCCGTGGGAGGAGCCTTATTCACGCAGCCCCAGTGAGGCCATTGGGCCAGGGCTAGGGGCTGCGTGCTTCGGGCCCCTCCCACACAGTTCGGCGCCTGGAGCTACTGCACTTGCGTGCCGATTGTAGCGCGCATGTGCAGAGGTCCTGGCACTGTTTTCAGCGCAGGGACCTGGCTCCGCCCCCCCACAGCTCGTGCTGGCTGCGCCGAGGGCCAGAGGACCTGCAAGTAGGTGGAGAATACCGAGGATTTTTTTTAGGCGCCGTTTTAGGCGTGAAAAACGGGTGCCCAGCTTGGAGGGGCGCCCGTTTTTTTTCTTGTGGAAACTTGGGCCCATAATGTGGAGAAATGTGAAATTATCCACCTTGGTAGGAAAAATAGAAAAAGAGAGGATTTTTTAAATGGTGTGAGATTGGGAAATGTTGGTGTTCAGAGGGACCTGGGTGTCCTTGTACATGAATCACTGAAAGTTAACATACAGGTACAGCAAGCAATTAAGAAAGGAAATGGTATGCTGGCCTTTATTACAAGAGGATTTGAGCATAAGAGTAAAGATGTCTTACTGCAATTATATCGGGCCATGGTGAGACCACACCTGGAGTATTGTGTACAGTTTTGGTCTCCTTACCTAAGGAAGGATATACAGGAAACTCTCGTTTATCCAGATACAGATTTAACGGAAAACCCACTGTGACGGAATTTAAAATATTGCGTCACCACTTCTCACCGGCTGGCGGCCCTGCACGTAACACTTCGACATATATCATATCCAGATCCTTCTGTTGCAAAATCACTAACAATTGCACAACGTGACACTCACCATGAGCAAGGACTCAGAAAATGTACCGTAAAAATCTAAAAACTGAATACAGAAGTTCGCCCTCCTCTGCCCTTGTTTTGCTGGTGTGTGTGTGTGTGTGTGTGAGCGTTGCTGCAGCTGCTGTCTCTCGCGGCCGCTGCTGACGTTGGGAACGGGGGCAGTCCCGGCACCGGGTTCCAGGCACAGAACGCAGCCCGGAGAGCTAGACACTGGAACCCCGGAGTTAGACAATCTCCTCCTCGAGGCCACCTGCAGCCACTCTCAGTGCAGCATTCGTCCCTCCGTGATTACAGTCCGGGGCAAGTACATGCCTGCTGGCAACTCGATCCCTTTCCTTTTGCAGAAACGATTGTCGTGCATGAACCGTTTGCCTCACACGTTCTCACATTCAAACCACTCAGAACTCTTCTTGCAATTAGTTACTTCAGATGCAGCGACTATTAAGTAGGCGATCACTAACATACCTGTGGGAATTTTGATTTTCAATGAGTTGTTAAATATATATACAAATGTTAACTTTAAAATGTAAACTCGCCCTATCGGAAAATTTGTTTACCTGGAATTGCCGAATCCCGAGCGATCCGGATAAATGAGAGTTTCCTGTACTTGCAACGAAGGTTCACCAGATTCATTCCTGGGATGGGGGGGATTGTCCTATGAGGAGAGATTGAGTAGACTAGGTCTATATTCTCTAGCGTTTCGAAGAATGAGAGGTGATCTCGATGAAGCATACAAAATTTTTACACGGCTGGACAGGATAGATGCACAGAGGATGTTTCCCTTGGCTGGAACAGTCTCAGAATAAGGGGTCGGCCATTTAGGACCGAGATGAGGAGAAATTTTTTCACTCAGAGGGTAGTGAATCTTTGAAATTCTTTACCCCAGAGGGCATTGGATGCTCAGTCATTGAGTATTTTCAAGACAGAGATCGATCGACTTTTGATTATTAGGAGAATCAAGGGATATGGGGATAGTGCAGGAAAATGGAGCTGAGACCTACTCCTGCTCCTAATTCTTATGTTCTTATGTTAGAAGTGGTTAGGAATAAAGTGAAGAAATGGAAAGTGATACAGAGGAGGAAAAAGGCATTGCTGAGTGGCAGATGTACAATTTATGAGCAGAATAACATGTACGTTCTTAATTTAGAAAAGAAGCTAAATGAGTGGTGTAAAAACCAGAGATATCCACCAAGAATTTACTCAGGAAATCTCCTGATTGGTTGCTGTAACTTCGGGAGGAGATTTTAACCCTACCCGCAGCAGAAAGTAGGCGCGTGGGCAATTAAAATCCTGCACCGATTCCTTCCCCTTCCTTAGCTGTTGTCACAGGCTGGACCAGACAGGTCGCAATATCAGCATCCTATTCAATCAAGAGCTGAGCTTCCGACCTTGTATCCTCTCCATCACATAAACTGCATACTTCCACCTCCGAAGTATTACCTGCCACCACCCCCAAATCAGCTATCTGCTGCTGACATCCTGATCCATATCTTTGTCACCTCCAGACACTATTATTCCGATGCTCACCAGGCTGGGCCCCCATCCTTCACCCCCGTAAAATTCAAGACATCCAAAACTCTACAGTCCTAATCCTATCCCATCACAAGTCCAGCTCACTTATTACCCCTGACCTTTGACATTGGCTTCTGGTTCTTCACGCCTTCAATTTACAATTCTTAGGGGCCGAAATTGTCCCTCTCTATAAGGCCCGTGACTGCCGAGTCTCCGCATTGCCCTTCCTCAGGGTCGGAGCTGTAAATGGAACCGCTCCACCCATTTTCCCACCGCAACATGCACATGCCGATCCCTTACTGACCGTCGCTGACCGCTTCCCAAAATTGCCCCCACGGTAAATTGCCCTTTTGCGGAATTGCCCTGTGGGAGCGGTGCCACCGCCGGTTGGTGCCCCCAACAGCTTTTTCTGTTGGTGCACTTCTTGTTGGTCGGCAGCTTGGCCGCCCTTAAAGGGGAGGTGGTGCTGCCGGCGAGGCCATTTTATTTTTTATTGTCGGCCGACTGCCAGGTTGGCCCAACAGTTATGCCGCCTGGTTCGGCCGGGCCGCCAACAGGCAGCCTGGCACCCCGTCTCAGGTGCCAGGCCGCTGGCCCAGTTGAAACCCTCCCTGATGGCTCAGTGAACCGATGTGAAAAATATGCAGAGCTAACAGCGGCCCTCCCCTTTAACTGAAGCGGAGGGACGTTGTTATGCGTCAGCGCGACGCGGCACATTCACTTAGCACTGATGTCATCAGCGATGTTGATGACTGGTCGGGCAGCTGACCTGCTGCAAGGACACTTCCACCCCGCAGCCTCCACAACATTCGCCCCGACCGATAAAAAACTTCAAAGTGCCGAATATCAACGGAGGAGGGCAATTTCTACCCCTTATTCTCATGTTTAAATTCCCTCTCTGTCCCTGCAACTTCCTCCAGCTTTACAAACCCTTCCTAAATTCTCCATTCCTCCGACTCTGTCCTTTGGTACAGCCCCCTTCCCTATGCTTTACCATTGGTGGCTGTGGTTTATGGCTGCTGCTTGCGTAAATGTAAGGTAAGTGGGTCCAGTGGTCCCAATCGAGGATTGAATGATCTAGGTCAGGTGCGGCAGCAATGGGTGAGGGGGCAGCGGCAATGGTGATGGGGGGGGGGGAAGGGAAGGGGAAGCGTTGGTGGCTCCACATTCAGGTAAGTTACTTACCTTCTTAGTTAGCAGGTGCTCCTTCGGGCTTGTTTCCCTGAATGCAGCCAGTAATGCCGTTGGCTGCCTCAAGGCAAACCAATCTTTGAGAGGGGACCTCACTCAGGCATTAGGCCCCTTACTTGTACATGCAAAGGGGCTAATGCCAGCTTCAGGCATGGGCAAATAATGGCATCTGTTATTTGTTCTTACCCGATATGGCGCATGGCTCACTTCTGATCAGAAATATACACAGGCTTCCTGCCCGCCATATTGGGGCCTTAGTCTGAGTAGCGCCTGAAAAATGGACGCTGTGCAGACCCATTTCTGGGCAATTAAATACATCCTTAAGTATTGCCTCTCTCCATGTCAATTTAATTCTGCCAAATAATTTTTTTTTTATCTTGTGTGTAAATGTTTGAATCCTCGTTTACCAGGATTTGGAAAGGAAAGGATTATGAATATTCTGAATATTATGACATTTTTGTTTTCATTTTCAAATATTCAGTAGAATTGTCGTATTATTTATGATCTCAAGGATTCAAGATCTGTTAGCATTCTGATTAGTGTAGGTATTTTACAATGATGCATAATAAACCTCTCAAAAAAAGCCCATAAAGTCAATCATATATTTATTTTCCATGAATGTAAAAAAAACCTATTAAAGTAAATACATTTACATGTAATTAAAAATATTATTTTTGCCAGATCTTTAGCAGTAATTTTGAAAATGTACCATTCTCATTAAAAGCATTTAAGCTACCAAATTACACTTACATTTAAAAATTGGGTTATGCCTTCAATGCATCATAAATAAACTGAGATTAGCTAGGCATTTGCATGTCATTGATAATTTTATCACAACAAGATCCATTTTTATTATAATTTATAGTACAGCACTGAAAGTTTTTACCTACATACAAACTACAACAATAAATGTAGGTAAATCTTTTGCATATTACTGTAAAATGTGATTATTGTTTTGAAATTATGTGCGTTGTCCTTGGAAACATATTTCAGATTTTGAATGAAACATTGTAAATGAATGTCAAGTTTATATATTCTTACAAACCATGAATTCTATTCTTGTATACGATTTACAGTTTGAGACACTCCCGCTTACACTGACACCATTTCAATTATATTTTAACAGCCCAAGCTGTTTTTTTATGAACGTCGACACCAGTTTCTGTGGGCGCTTTTGGTACTCAAGTAGAACTTCATGTGGAGTCGTAATCTGGTCACCATCAAGTCGATTTAATAACGCCACACAGACAACAGCAGCTGAGAGGGAAAATATATTTAATAATATACTTGTCTCACTTTAAAAAAAATGCTGATTTTATGTAATTTCCCAAATAAGTGGAACTGGAATTATTTAGTATTTATTGCTTTGTATTGTAGATAAAATATGTAATTGCTTACAAAGCTTTGGCCTTTTGTAGTGAACATTGTTGAACCATCTGAATTCAAAGTGCACCTATACTTAACACAAGGGCACTAAGAAGGCAGCCTGCCGACAAGGGGGATTTCAATTCTGGGCCAGCGTGTCACCGGCAGCGGCTCTCGGGTAGGTCCTGGGAAAGGGGGGAATCGATCGGAAGGGTTGGTGACAATCGAGAGGGTTGGGTGATTAGGGAGAACAGGAGTGATTGGTAGAGGACTGAGCGTGGCCAGCAACAGGCTTCGGCACTGCCTTGGACTTGGGAGGTGCACAGAGGCCTTGATCCTTGCGGGTTTCCATTGGAAAAGTGATAAAGTCAATAGCACTGGCAAATAAGGCCTCAGTAACCTGATGTCTGCAGCAGGGACCTTCAAATGATGTGACGCATGCACCTTCCCTCTGAACGCTGCCACTTCCTCAACCGCTTCAGTGTTAAGTGTGAAACATTTTTGCCCGAATTCCAGTTCCTTAATCTGCTGTTGTGCCGGATATACAACGCCTATGATAAACACATTCCCTGTGCATGCCAAAGTTGTGCAGGGAATGTGGCACGGATATGATAATGAGCTGACCGTACAATATACAGAGGTCCATTCCTTGTGTTGTCAGCACAGACATTATGCGCTTTTGAGCAGTTATGCCACTACTGTGATAAGACCACAAAGTTTTAGCCGAAACAAAACGTTTGAGAATATAGAAAAAATGTCTAATAAAAAGCATTTTCTCGAAAAGAAACTTTACACGTTGCAAATAAAACCGTATGCAAAGCCTACACTTTAAGAACTCCTTGGCCCGTGGAGCTTTTCTTATTCCTACTTCAAAGGGACACACAAAAAAAAAGGTCAAATGCCACAAAAATATGTTAGGTTTTATCTTATTTTTTATTTTGCATGTAACCTGGGGCCTTAATGAGGCTATGGCAACAAATAGGTACAAACCCTCTAACCACAGAATTGCAGCTCAGCAGGAAACAAGTGCACAGCCAGATTTCCCAATCCTCTGATCACTCTGCACCTGTAGCACACAAGCTCTCCTGGAGCGCAACTTAAAATCTACCCTTAGAATGACGGCAGTAATACTTTTGAGCTACTAGCTGAAAATAAAAGGTTCCGTTGCATTAGTTTAAGAATAGACCAAACATAATAGTTTAGCAAAGGACAAATTGCTTGAAATGTACGTGTAAAATCAAGTTTTCTTTCTGCCTCTTATCCACGAATGTTTTCCATTTTTTATTTATTGGTCTTTGGAGTAACATTTCCACCTTGGAAATAAATCACTTAGCCCATAGATTGATACACACAATAATTTACACAGACAAGTTGGGTCTGTGTAAAATTCTAGCTTACCTTTAAAAAAAAACTCACATTTTGTCCTAAAACTAGACAATTCGATACCTTGATTTCATGGCTTTTTTGGGGAGAATTAATTGAAAGACCGATATTCAATAGAGGAAAAGAAAAGAGCCAAAATGTAAAAAAGGAATCAAACTTATGAGAAACTTTAAGGGCTTCAGGAATTTAAATAACCATGAACTGATAATAATCTCCAGAAACAAATATCTGAAGTATCAAGTTTTTTCACTTCCATTTTCTCAAGACAACAGATAAGAATGTGCCAGCGAATTCTATGCTAACAAATCTTGAAGCAATGCTTACCTTTTAGATCACAACTATGGCACATAGCAGCAAAGACAGTGGACTCCATTTCAATGTTTCTGACACCAGCTTTATATGCCTTTTTCAAATATTCCAACTTCTCTTCATTAGAAAACGAACATAAAGCACCATCCAAACGTCCTTGTCCTGTATCAACAAAAAGAAAAATATGATTTTGTTAAGCATTTCAATTAATTTGGGAAAATTAGCAAAGAATTCTTTCAATTAAACAATTATGTTCGTGAGATTGAGGCTGGGTTATATCTCCTCACTATAATAATGTACTACACTGCTTTTGAAGGTTTAAAATGTTATATTGTTATATTTCTATGTAAACGTTGTTGCTTATTTAGTACAGGTTTTCAAAGCACAGCCAGCGACATTTTTTTCATGTACCTTCATAGAAATCATGGGTGCACATGGTGTTTCCAATGATAATAGGACAATCAGCAATCTGTCTACCGCAGCTCAATAATTCTTGTGCTAGATCCTTATCCAGTTCGGTGCTTCGAGTAATTACTTTTCCCAGAACCACTTGTTCAAACTGAGGTTGGAAGAATGAATCGACTGCTGTACCTGTAATAACCACAGTCCCGGGATCCAAACCTGCAGAACAAACAGCAGTTCTATAATAAAATGCTAAAAAAGACATTTCATATTTTATTAGCGAACAGATCTCTATAGTGTATTGCATTATGTCACACATTATCACTTTTTCAGGTTAAATTTGCCAGGTGAAGCTCCCAGCATGGAATCCATCAAATAGTGGCACAGCTCAAAAATAGGTTTCGCAGCCCACACTCCTGTCTAGTGAGGCTCCATGCCAGGAGCTCTGCCTTGCAAAATTTACCCTTTTAAGTTTTGCAAGGTAAAATTCAAATCTATCTATATCTTTTTAAAATTCTTGCACATTTCTGCCCAGAAACATCCATTCCAATAGTCACAATTTTAATACTACATTTCTGTCAATATTTAATACTGAAATTCTTTATATAAACATTTATATTTTAATTTCTGTGTAAATAGTTGCCTGTCATTGTTGAACAAATTAAATCACTCAAAATACCTCAAAAAAACTTATTGTCCCTTTTTTTTCATTAATTGAAACTTATAATGTCCAAAATAAGGTTTCAAACAAATTTAAAAATATATATTTCACAACAGAATAATTAAATTTATCCATTAAATTGTCTTTTATGTCTGGTAATACCTTAATTGATTTTTTTAGTTTACTTTAAGGCCGCAGCCTCTCAAAGGCTTGGGCTTTGACTGTATATTTTTAACTTATAACATTTATTCAGAGCTTTCAATCATCTATGCATACTGTTTGCAGGATTTCCCACGTTCAATCTGTGTATCAATAGGAGGTGAAGATGCTTCCTCATCCTGACAGGATCTGAGTTTTTTGTTTTTCCAAAATCTTTGAAAAAGTCTGGAGATTGAATTTTCAAATTTTGTATTTCAGGCAACTGATGACATGTACTGTATACATATTTACAGTTTTGCTTTTCTGTTACAAACTTCCTTATAGGCAACCAGCACCTGTGAGAGGCCACCATGTGATCAGTAGCAACTATTATTTTGGTACAGGTATCGTTGCTGATGAATAAAAATAATTACTGGTTACAGAGAATGGTTTGCCGTTTATTGTTGTTGAAAATTCAGTTAAACAAATCTTTCTTTTGAACCATTTTTGATGTTTACGTATTTTTTTTAAACTTAGAAATTACGCAGACAATGAATTTTTGAATGTTTTATGAGGTATTTTTTATTTGTTTATGGAAATGTATGGTTATTAAAGACTGTATAAGTTGTTAAACCCACCAATAATACACAAAATTTTCAGTTTTTCTGCTCATGCCAAAGGACAGAACATTGCACACCCACAGCCATGAATGTTCTGTCCATTAATTAATTAAGAAGCATAACATCTAGACTTAAATGTTTTAAAAGCAGGAACATAAAGAAAAAGACTTGCTGATGTATTGTGGTACAGGATCATGTTGAATGGCGGTTCAGACTCGAATGGCCGAATGGCTTGCTCCTGCACCTATTTTCTATGTTTCGATCAGGCACAACTCAGAGATATTTTCTGTGGCCTATAAGACTGATGGGTTGAGGGAGAAGGTTAATAGACAGTAATATGGTTGGGGCCTGATGGTTCAAAAGAGGTAAATGACTATTGGGGTTTTATTCTCATCGCCCATCCCTCCCACAAGGCTATTAGACCCTGCTTTCCTAATCCTTTCTGACTCTACCCCACCCAATGCTCTAAAATATCATCCTGAGTCCTGCTGGATCCCAGAGCCCCCACCCCAGATTTTCTCTCTGACTCCCCCCAACCCCATTCCCAGATCCTAGAAACTCTACATTTAATGATCACAAACCCCTAGTCTAAATTCCTAGTACTACTGGATCCCAGAGCCACAGCATGCTCTGAGACCCTGTGATCTCCTTCCGCAATGTTCTCATATCCCAGGATTTTTTTCCCAGTGATCCCAGATCCAAGAATCGGCCCCAGTGTTCCTAAAACCTCCTTCTTCAGTATTCCCAGGACTTTGCGACCTTCTTCCTAATGGTCCCAGACCCTGAGACCCCTACCCAGTACTACCAGACTCCAGACTCCCTTCCCAGCACTTTGAGGTCCCAAGACCATCCTCCATGTTGACAATCAGTATCTGGTAAAGCTATTTGACATAACAGTTCTGATTTCCTAAAACCTCGACTCATTGTGAGCAACACCAGAGAAAGCTGGTAGTATTCATTTTTTTTTTAATTGCATGTGTTTTTGAGCAAGAGTATGGCCAATAGTAACTATGTGACTTTCCCAAGGTGAGTATCACTTTCCGGCAATCCCATTCATCAATAATAATCACTTTCTCGTCCAGGAAATTTAAGGTAATTTAAATTTTCCATTGCTGTCTCAGTGGAGATTAAATAACACAGCGCGGAACAGGAGTCAACACTTGCATCAGTACTACATCATGTTACATTTACCCACCCAGTGAACTAACAGGGCAGCCAGTTGCTATTTTTATTGTTACAAAATGGATCAACAGTGCTTTTTGTTCTGGGCAATTGAAACAGTCTGTCATACTGGTAACATAGAAACGTAGAAAATAGGTGCAGGAGTAGGCCATTCAGCCCTTCGAATCGGCACCACCATTCAATATGATCATGGCTGATCATGCAACTTCAGTACCCCATTCCTGCTTTCTCTCCATACCCCTTGATCCCTTTAGCCGCAAGGGCCACATCTAACTCCCTTTTGAATATATCTAACGAACTGGCCTCAACAACTTTCTGTGGTAGAGAATTCCACAGGTTCACAACTCTCTGAGTGAAGAAGTTTCTCCTCATCTTGGTTCTAAATGGCTTACCCCTTATCCTTAGACTGTGACCCCTGGTTCTGGACTTCCCCAACTTCAGGAACATTCTTCCTGCATCTAACCTGTTCAATCTCGTCAGAATTTTATATGTTTCTATGAGATCCCCTTTCATGCTTCTAAATTCCAGTGAATATAAGCCTAGTCAATCCAGTCTTTCTTCATATGTCAGTCCTGCCATTCCGGGAATCAGTCTGGTGAACCTTCGCTGCACTCCCTCAATAGCAAGAATGTCCTTCCTCAGATTAGGAGACCAAAACTGTACACAATATTCAAAGTGTGACCTCACCAAGTCATTGTACAACTGCAGCAAGACTTCCCTGCTCCTATACTCAAATCGTCTCGCTATGAAGGCCAACATGTCATTTGCCTTCTTCACCGCCTGCTGTACCTGCATGCCAACTTTCAATGACTGATGTACCATGACACCCAGGTCTCGTTGCACCTCCCCTTTTCCTAATCTGCTGCCATTCAGATAATATTCTGCCTCCCTGTTTTTGCCATCAAAGTGGATAACCTCACATTTATCCACATTATACTGCATCTGCCATGCATTTGCCCACTCACCTAATCTGTCCAAGTCACCCTGCAGCCTCTTAGCATTCTCCTCACAGCTCACACTGCCACCCAGCTTAGTGTCATCTGCAAACTTAGAGATATTACATTCAATTCCTTCGTCTAAATCATTAATATATATTGTAAATAGCTGGGGGCCCAGCACTGAACCTTGCGGTACCCCACTAGTCACTGCCATTCTGAAAAGGACCAGTTTATTCCTACTCTTTGCTTCCTGTCTGCCAACCAGTTCACTACCCACGTCAATACATTACCCCCAATATCATGTGCTTTAATTTTGCACACTAATCTCTTGTGTGGGACCTTGTCAAAAGCCTTTTGAAAGTCCAAATACACCACACCCACTGGTTCTCCCTTGTCCACTCTACTAGTTACATCCTCAAAAAATTCTAGAAGATTTGTCAAGCATGATTTCCCTTTCATAAATCCATGCTGACTTGGACCGATCCTGTCACTGCTTTCCAAATGCGCTGATATTACATCTTTAATAATTGATTCCAACATTTTCCCCATTACTAATGTCAGGCTAACTGGTCTATAATTGCCTGTTTTCTCTCTCCCTTTTTTAAAAAGTGGGGTTATATTAGCTACCCTCCAATCCATAGGAACTGATCCAGAGTCTATAAAATGTTGGAAAATGACCACCAATGCATCCACTATTTCTAGGGCTACTTCCTTAAGTAATTTGGGATGCAGACTATCAGGCCCTGGATATTTATCGGCCTTCAATCCCATCAATTTCCCTAACACAATTTCCTGACTAACAAGGATTTTCTTCAGTTCCTCCTTCTCGCTAGACCCTCGGTCCCCTAGGTGATAGGAACTTGTGATAGGAACTTGCTATTTTTTTGAAGAGAAAATAAGAGCTCCATTCTTCCCTTATCTCAGTTTCTATTAGGCCTCCTCAGCATATCCCCAATACTCGCGTGTTCTGTTCATAGGAGGAAGTGTAAAATTTGCTGCAAAAATATATTACTGCTAAAACAAACTTTGTTAGCAGCATCATGTCAGGGGCATATTTTGCCAATGTCTCTTGCCATGTAATTTAATACCAATAACTGGAATTCACCACTAAAGTATAAAAAAAAAGAACTTGCATTTGTAAGGTACCTTTCATGATGTCAGTTCATCCCAATGTGCTCATAGTAAATGAAGTGTAGTCACTGTTGTAATGTAGGGAAGCACGGCAGCTAATTTGTGCACAGCAAGGTCCCATTAACAACAATAAGATAAATGACCAGATTTGCAAGGTAAGAGACAGAGAATAGGGATAAAAAGAGTGTGCTCAGATTGGCGGGATGTGACAAGTGATGTTTCCTAGGGATCTGTACTGGGGCTTCAGCTTTTCATCGTGTGTTAACTTGGCTCATGCTCCCTTGAGTTTCGAAGGTTGAGGTGTGATCTAATCAAGGTATTTAAAATGATTAAGGGATTCAGTAGGGTCGATACAGAGAAATGATTTCTTCTGGTGGGGGAATCCGGAACACGAGGGCATAATCTTAAAATTAGAGCTAGGCTATTAAGAAATGAAATTAGGAAGCACTTTTTCATATAAAAGGTAGTGGAAATCTGGAATTCTCTGGAAGCTGTGGAGATTGAAATCTTCAAGACTGAGATCAACAGATTTTTGTTAGGTAAGAGTATCAAGGGATACGGAACAAAGGTAGGTGAATGAAGTTGTGGTACAGATTCAGCATTGGTCTAATTGAATGGCGGAATATGCTTGAGGGATGAAATATGTTCCTATAATCTATTTTAGTGATGTTGATTGAGGGGAAAATGTTGGGCAGAACACTAGAAGATCTCCCTTACTCTCCTTTGAATAGTGTCATAGGATATTTTATGCCTAGCTAAGTGGGCAAACAGATGAAGCCTCAATTCATAACCACTTGAATCTACAGTATCAACTTGCTCGTGTTAGGGCAGCAGTTTAGGTGATATTCATTAAAATTCCTAAAAGCTGTTCGAACATTTGCCTTATATGCCATAATCTTAATCTGTATTAAGATTTTGCTGTTATTCAGAAAGTCGGATCACAGTGCGGATTTCGTCTTCTACAGGGCACACGGACATGATCTTTGCAGCGCGACAGCTGCAGGAAAAATGCAGGGAGCAGCGCCAGCCCTTATACATGGCCTTTTTCGATCTTACAAAGGCCTTTGATACTGTCAACCGTGAGGGCTTCTGTTTTGAATGCCCCCAAAGGTTTGTCAACATCCTTCACCTGCTCCACGACGACATGCAGGCCGTGATCCTTACCAGTGGTTCCATTACAGATCCAATCCACGTCCGGACCTTTCAAACGGCTGTGTCATCGCCCCACCCCTCTTCTCAATCTTCCTCGCTGCCATGCTCCACCTCACAGTCAATAAGCTCCCCGCTGGAGTGGAACTAAACTACAGAACCAGTGGGCAGCTGTTTAACCTACGCCGCCTCCAGGCCAGGTCCAAGATCATCCCAACCTCTGTCGTTGAGCTGCAGTACGTGGACGACACCTCGTCTGCGCATATTCTGAGGCTGAACGCCAGGATATTGTCAATGTATTCACCTAGGCATATGAAAGCATGGGCCTTACACTTAACATCCGTAATACAAAGGTCCTCCACCAGCCTGTCTTCACCGCACAGCACTGCCGCCCAGTCATCAATATTCACAGTGCGGCCCTCGACAATGTGGACCACTTCCCATATCTCGGGAGCCTTTTTATCAACAAAGGCAGATATTGATGCAGAGATTCAACATCGTCTCCAGTGCGCCAGTGCAGCCTTTGCCCGCCTGAGGAAAAGAGTGTTTGAAGACCAGGCCCTCAAATCTACCACCAAGCTCATGGTTTACAGAGCTGTAGTAATACCCGCCCTCCTGTATGGATCAGAGGCATGGACGATGTACAGTAGACACCTCATGTCGCTGGAGATATATCACCAACGATGTCTCCGCAAGACCCTGCAAATCCCCTGGGAGGACAAGCGCACCTACATCAGTGTCCTCGCCCAGGCTAACATCCCCAGCATTGAAGCATTGACCACATTCAATCAGCTTCGCTGGGCAGGCCACATAGTTCGCATGCCATTCAAGAGACTCCTTAAGCAATTGCTCTATGTGGAGCTCCTTCATGGCAAATGAGCCAAAGGTGGGCAGCGGAAATGTTACAAGGGCACCTTCAAAGCCTCCCTGGTAAAGTGCGACATCACCACTGACACCCCGGAGTCCCTGGCCAAAGACCGCCCTAGGTGGAGAAAGTGCATCCGGGAGGGTGTTGAGCTCTTCGAATCTCAATGGCGCGAGTGTGAAGAGGTCAGGCGCAGACACTGGAAGGAGCATGCGGCAATTCAGTCTCACCCCCCTTCCCCCCAACGAATGTCTGTCCCACCTGTGACAAGGTCTGTGGCTCTCGTATTGGACTGTTCAGCCACCAAAGGACTCACTTTAGGAGTGGAAGCAAGTCTTCCTCGATTTTGCCTATGATGATGATTGCAGAAAGTCAAGAAAAACTAAAGTGCCCTTCATCCTTTTTAGCAAGATTTTGGAGGATTGTATATAGGCTAACATTAGCATCAATCAGAACCATCAGATACCAAATTTAATCAACAATTGGGACAAGAAATCCTTGAAGCTTCCAATCAATACTTTTGAGATCGCTTCTTGAGCCAATTTTGGTGGGGAAAAATGTGTTTGTTTGGGTGAATCTGAGGGGGGAGGTGGGGCAGACCCGGGTCCCGCCCATCCCTCACATGCCCCGTCCCCTCCATTGTCCCTGCCCCGCCCCCCGCCTCCCCCATCCACCCGGCTCCTTGTCCAATGGGGCGGGCGCATGCAAATGAGGGGCTTTGTGACATCGCCCGACCGGAATCTCCCACAAGTTGCCTTCTGCTGGGGAAAATTGTTTGTTTGGGTGAATCTGAGGGGGGAGGTGGGGCAGACCCGGGTCCCGCCCATCCCTCACATGCCCCGTCTCCTCCATTGTTCCTGCCCCTCCCTCCCCCCCTTGTCTACCCAGCTCCTTGGCCAATGGGGCGGGCGCATGCAAATGAGGGGCTTTGTGACATCGCCCGACCGGAATCTCCCACAAGTTGCCTTCTGCTGGGGAAAATTGTGTTTGTTTGGGTGAATCTGAGGGGGGGGGGGGGGTGGGGCAGACCCGGGTCCCGCCCATCCCTCACATGCCCTGCCTCCTCCATTGTCTCTACCCCTCCCCCCCTTGTCTACCCGGCTCCTTGGCCAATGGGGCAGGCGCATGCAAATGAGGGGCTTTGTGACATTGCCCGACTGGAATCTCCCACAAATTGCCTTCTGGTCGGGGGGGAATGGGGGGCATTTCAAGCGAAAGGCGGGGGTCTCCCACCTTGTAATGGGTGACAATGCAGAAAAAAAATGTGGGGTGGTGGTTTTGTGGTGGGGGGTGGTGGTTATCTCTCTGTAGTATAGTGCAACTTGTTGGGCGGGTCATCGCATTCCATTGATAATTCAAAGCTGCGTGTGTCAGTCCCCTTGTGTAGGATTTCCCTTTTTATAAAAAGGCTCCCCGAGCCTCCTGTCGGCCTGGGGTGCATGTGGGGTGGCAGGGCGACGGGGCACTGCAGCGTTAATGTGGTCGTGTAGCGTCGGTCAGATCCAGTCGGTGTTGGGAATACACAACAGCCCAGAATTGGAGGAGCGCAGAGATCTCAGAGGGTTGTAGGGCTGGAGGAGGTTACAGAGCTAGGGAGGGGTGAGGCCATGAAGGGATTTGAAAACAAGGATGATAATTTTAAAATTGAGGCGTTGCTGGACTGGGAGTCAGTGTAGGTCAGTGAGCACAGGGGTAATGTATCATCTGCAAACTTCTTAATCATACCCCCAACATTCAAGTCCAAGTCGTTGATATATACCACAACATGCAAGGGACGTAGTACTGAGCCCTGCGGAACCCCATTGGAAACAGCCTTCCAGTCACAAAAACACCAATCAACCATTACCCTTTGCTTACTGCCTCTGAGTCAATTTTGGATCCAACTTGCCACTTTGCCTTAGATCCCATGGGCTTTTACTATCGTGACCAGTCTGCCATGTGGGACCTTATCAAAAGCCTTGCTAAAATCCATATACAGTACATCGCATGCACTACCCTCATCGACCCTTCTTGTTACCAACTCAAAAAATTCAATCAAGACATGACCTTCCCTTAACAAATCCATGTTGACTGTCCATGTCTTTCCAAATGAAGATTTATCCTGTCCCTCAGAATTTTCTCCATTAATTTTCCCACTACCGAGGTTAGGCTGACTGGCCTGTAATTACTCGGTCTATGCATTTCTTCCTTTTTAAACAAAGATACAACATTACCAGTCTTCCAGCACCACACCTGTAGCCAGAGAGATTTGGAAAATTATTTCCTCTTTTGCTTCTCTTAACAGCCTGGGATACATTTAATCCGGGCTTGGGGATTTATTCACTTTCAAAGCTGCTAAATAACACCCTTAATACTTCCTCTCTCACTATATTTATTTCATCTGATATTTCACACTCCTCCTCCCTGATTGCAATGTCTGCATCGCCCCTCTCTTTTGTGCAAAGTATCCATTAAGAACCATACCCACGTCTTCCGCCTCCACACACAGATTACCTTTATGGTCTCTAATAGGTCCTACTCTTTCTTTAATTATTCTCTTGCTTCTAATATATTGATTTTACTTGCCAAAATGTTTTCATGCTCTCTCTTTGCTTTCCTAATTTGCTTTTTAATTTCACCCCTGCACTTTCTATACTCCTCTTGGGTTTCTGCAGTATTGGGCCCTTGGTATCTGTCATGGGGTGATAGGCTACAAGGACAGAGTTGTCAAGGGTGGGTTTTTTGAGGAGAGCGGTGATGACGGCAGGTTTGAAGCATCCCAGATAAATCCCAAGATTTGGCCATGTACTCCTCAATAATATATAATCTGGGTCCTCATCCTATACTGGTCGGGTGACTACCGTGGTTTCTTGGAATAGTGAAACCTGCCAAACATCCAGCGGAGTCCCCAAAAGGTAAATTAAAAACTTTACTGTGTGAGGTCAGGAGGAGCATGACCACTGGGCCCCACAAGGAGAATCAGGGTTTCTGCCACTCTGAGTTCCCATAACCCTGCTGAATTTCCCTCCCCGTGACTTGTCTGATCGTAGTCTATGGGCTTCCTGATCTTTGCCTGCTGTCCTGCTGTTTCTTTATGTTAATTCGGGTGGCAGTTGGCCAGTGGGATGTTTAAAAGGCCTGGCAGATTTTAATGATCAGGTCTCCCACAGAGATCCCTGGGTGGAAAGTTTTATGGTCCTCAACTGGCTTTCTGCCCATGAGTTAAAATCTACTCTACAGTCCCCCGTACTTGTGTCATGAAGAGGAGGAAAAGGAAAATGAAGAAGGGCAGCGGGATAAGCAGGCTGGTGAGGTGTTTCTTCAGGATAATGTCACCCAAGCTTCCAGACATCAGCTGAGACAGCTCACAAGGGACAAATTATCTAGTAAAGTCCATGTCAACTGCTCAATCCATCCTGCCCTTATTGTGCTCCTTCAGCACTTACATTAACTCATTCATTTGCTGGCATGTAGCTCTTCTCTACAACTACCATGGCTTCCATTTGAAAAACATGCTTCTATTTTTTCTCACAGGTATTTCCTCACCTTACTCCACCTATTCCATACATTCCTTTCTTACAATGTTTTAAATTACTTTGCCTCCACTTGGTGCCTATCATTGTATGCCATTTTGATCTCAGCCTCCAACTTCTTGATGTTCCCTTGGTTACAAGAAGCTTTGACGTGGCTGGCTGATACTTTCCAGCAGGAACATTGTGGATTGAGATGACACTTGCTCGTCTTTTGTTGTGGGCTGTTTTTCTCTTTAAGAAGAAAATAGAAAGTGCAAAAGCACTCTTCTACTCTAGAAGTATGTAGAAATCAGGTGCCAGAAAGTATTGCTTAATGAGATGATAACAGAGGCAGGAAATGAGATTATATGTATCATGTGGGTTTTCTGTTGCTTCCCTATACGTTGAGCAGAATTGGTACTTTTAATACCACACTTTTGGGAAGATCCTATTGTGGATGAAGTGGCACATCAACAGAACCATTTATTGTTGGCCCCACCCTCTCATAGACGAGTCTTTAGAAGTCTCAAGAGAGCTTTGAATGGCTACACCCTGGAGCTATGAAGAAGAACATTGTGGCTTCCAATTAGTATATTAACTAGAAAGCCAATGTATTACTTCAAGTGTACCCTGGCCAGTTGCATAATATAAAGTATAGTCACATGTCACAGTGCTTCTGCATGTACAGTGTCCTGGAAGTTTGAATGAGCTGATAAAACAGCTGAATGCTGTATGTTTAAGGTGGGAGTGGTAAAAGGCAGCGGCTGGCAGTTGTTGATGATAGGTGGTTTGGTAGCCTCGGCTGATATCATCCAGAGATGACCCTGCTTCATAGCTTGACAGCACAGCTGAACTCTTGTCATTTGGCATTTGTGGTGTACTTCCTCTCAGCAAATATCTCATTGTCATAGAATCATAGAATGGTTACAGAACAGAAGGAGGTCATTCGGCTTGTCAAGCCCGTGCTGGCTCTCTACAAGTGCTCTTCAGCTGGTCCACTCCCCCGCCATTTCCCCGTAGCCTTGCAATTTTTTTTCCTTCAGGTACTTATCCAATTCCCTTTTGAAAGCCACGATTGAGTCTGTCTCCATCACCCTTTCAGAAAATGCATTCCAGAACCTAACCATTTGCTACATAAAAAAGTTTTCCCTCAGGTCGCCTTTGGTTCTTTTGCCAATCACCTTAAATCTATGTCCTCTGGTTCTCAACTTTTTCGACACTGGGAACAGTTTCTCTCTATCTAGTCTGTCTAGACCCCTCATGATTTTGAACACCTCTATCAACTCTCCTCTCAACCTTCTCTGCTCTAAGGAGAACAACCCCAGCTTCTCCAGTCTATCCACGTAACTGAAGTCCCTCATCCCTGGAACCATTCTCATAAATCTTTTCTGCATTCTATCTAAGGCCTTTATATCCTTCCTAAAGTGCGGTGCTATAGAAAGAGCGAAGCGATCCTACAATCAACGGATCAGATCAAAGCTCTGCAGTCCTGCCACATCCAGTAGTAAATGGTGGTGGACCATCAAACAACTAATGGGAGGAGGAGGCTGCATGAATGTTTCCCATCCTCAATGCTGGTGGAGCCCAGCACTTGAGTGCAAAAGACAAGACTGAGGCATTTGCAACCATCTTCAGCCAGAAGTGCCGAGTGAATGATACATATCGGCCTCCTCCTGGAAGTCCCCACCATCACAGAAGCCAGCCTTCAGCCAATTTGATTCACTCCAGGTGATATCAAGAAATGGCTGCGCACACTGGATACAGCAAAGGCTATGGGCCCCGACAACATTCCTACGGTCGTGCTGAAGACTTGTGATCCAGAACTAGCCTCACCTCTAGCCAAGCAATTCCAGTACAGCTACATCACTGGCATCTATCTGACAATGTGAAAAACTGCCCAGGTATGTCCTGTCCACAAAAAGCAGGACAAATCCAATCCATCCAATTACCGCCCCATCAGTCTACTCTCAATCATCAGCAAAGTGATGGAAGGTGTCGTCAACAGTGTTATCAAGCGGCATTTACTCACCAATAACCTGCTCACTGATGCTCAGTTTGTGTTCCGCCAGGACCACTCAGCTCCAGATCTCATTACAGCCTTGGTCCAAACATGGACAAAAGAGCTAAATTCCAGAGGTGAAGTGAGAGTGACTACCCTTGACATCAAGACAGCATTTAACTGAGTGTGGCACCAAGGAGCCCTGGTAAAAGTGAAGTCAATGGGAAGCAGGGGAAAAACTCTCCACTGACTGGAGACATACCTAGCACAAAGGAAAATGGTTGTGGTTTTGGAGGTCAATCATCGCAGCTCCAGGATATCGCTTCAGGAGTTCCTCAGGGTAACATCTTGAGCTGCTTCATCAATGACCTTCCCTCCATCATAAGATCAGAAGTGGAGATGTTTGTTGATGACTGCATAGTGTTAAGTGCCATTCGCAACTCCTCAGATAATGAAGCAGTCCATGCCCGTATGCAGCAAGACCTGGATGACATTCAGGCTTGGGCTGATAAATAGCAAGTAACATTCGCGCCATACAAATGCCAGGCAATGACAATCACCAACAAGCGAGAGTCTAACCACTGCCCCTTTACATTCAATGGCATTACAATAGCCGAGTCCCCACCATCAATATCCTGGTGGTAACCGTTGACCAGAAACTTAACTGCCCCAGCCACATTTATGTGGCAACAAGAGCAGGTCAGAGGCTGGATATTCTCACCTCCTGACTCCACAAATCCTTTCCATCATCTGCAAAGCACAAGTCAGGATTGTGATGGAATACCCTCCACTTGCCCGGATGAGTGCATCTCCAACAACACTCAAAAAGCTCGACACCATCCAGCACAAAGCAGTCTGCTTAATTGGCATCCTCTCCACCACCTTAAACATTTACTCCCTCCACCACCGGCGCACCGTGGCTGCAGTGTGTACCATCAACAAGATGCACTGCTGCAACTTTCCAAGGCTTTTTCGGCAGCACCTCCCAAACCCCCGACCTCTAGCACCTAGAAGACAAGGGCAGCAGGTGTATGGGAACACCACCACCTCCACATTCCGCTCCAAGTTACACACCATCCTGACTTGGAAGTATATTGCCGTTGCTACACTGACGCTGGGTCAAATCCCTGGAACTACCTCCCAACAGCACTACGGGAGTACCTTCACCACACGGACTGCAGCAGTTCAAGAAGGTGGCTCACTACCACTTTCTCAAGAGCAATTAGGAATGGGCAATAAATGCTGGCCTTGCCAGTGACGCCCACATCCCATGAATCAATGAAAAAAAAAGTGGACACAATACTTCAATTGAGGTTAAACCAATGTTTTATAAAGGTTAATCATAACTTCCTTGTTTTTGTACTCTATGGGCCCGAAATTCACCCTCACCGGAAACAGGTCGCACCTACCGTTTTTCCCTTATTTTCACCGCCAAGATGAATGCGGTGGCCTCTTGCGTGAAATTCAGCTCTTTGTCTTTTTTTTGAGCGGGGCGGAAGTCGGTCATAATGGCCGTGGAAGTAGGGGGGAGCAGAGGGTCCGTCATAAGAGGGGTGGGTGGAGTGTCCGGCGCTGTCAGTCATCAGTGTAGTGCTGATTACATCATCACGCTGGCGCGTCACCACATCGCTCCCCTTCACTTAAAGGGGAGTGCTGCTACGAGCTCTGCGATTATTTTAGTTAGTGCCAGCAGGGAGGGTTTTGACCGGGCCAGCTGCTTGACACCCAAGAGCTGCCTGTTGGCGGCCCAGCCGAACCCGGGGGCATAATTGTCGGGCCGACCTGGCAGTTGGTCGACAAAAAAAAAATAAGATGCCGGTCACGGCAGAGGGTCCTCCACTTTAATGGTGGCCGCACCGCCATTTTACACACACAGCAAACACAGTGCACCGACAGAAAATACTGTTGGGGGCACCGGCCGGCGGCCGCAATATTTTCTCAGGTGAATTTTGCTTGCGGGGTGGAAGATCGGCGGTGCTTTGATGACGCACTTAAGCGGGTTCGGCAGCAGCGAGGTGGAAGTGGGGACTGCCGGAAAAAACACAGAGAAGAATTTTGCGAGCAGCGGTCATTCGTCAAAACACCGGCGGCCATTCGACACTGCCGCATGTCCGGCAGTGACAGGCCTTATTGGGAGGCTGAATTTTGGTCCCTATGCCTTTATTCATGAAGCCCAGGATCCCGAATGCTTTTTTAACCACTTTCTCAACCTGCCCTGCCACCTTTAACGATTTGTGCACATATACCTGTAGGACTGTGTGTTCATGCACCCCCCTTTAGAATTGTACCCTTTAGTTTATATTGCCTCTCCTTGTTCTTCCTATCAAAATGTATCACTTCACATTTTTCTACATTAAATTTCATCTGCCACGTGTCTGCCCATTCCACCAACCTGTCTATGTTGTCTTGAAATCTATCACTATCCTCCTCACTGTTCACTCTACTCCCAAGTTTTGTGTCATCTGCAAATTTTGAAATTGTATCCTGTACACCTAAGTCAAAGTCATCAATATATATCAAGAAAAGCAGTGGTCCTAGTACCACCCCTGGGAAACACCACTGTATACCTTCCTCCAGTCCGAAAAACAACCGTTCATCACTACTTTCTGTTTCCTGTCACTCAGTAATTTTATACCCATGCTGCCACTGTCCCTTTTATTCTATGGTATCTTCAACTTAGCTCGCAAGCCTATTATGTGGCACTTTATCAAAAGCCTTTTTGAATTCCTCATCCTCATCTTTCTCACCCAAATGATGAGTTTTGGGTGAAACTCGGAAGAATAGGATATTAAAAAAATAATTGTGCAAATTAAAGACATTTGCATTAATCATCTGTCGACTATGTATGAATGGCAAGTGCTTACAATAAGACTGTTCTAGAAGACAGAACTAATAATTTATATATTTCAAACACAGCAAGCAAATTTGGTCATAGAATATATGATTTGTGGAACTTTACTAAATATTAATTGGTAAACCTATTGTAGATAAGCATTATAAACTGTTCTGATATTTCTTATTGATGAACTTTAAAAACAAAAGTAAAATACATAGCAGAATCCAAAAACTCCAAAAATATGCCTGCTTCCTTGCCCAGCAGATTTGCATTATTTTTTTTTCTAGAGAACTAGACCTTTTTATGAGTCAAATGGTAGTACTTGTCCCCTGAAAAATATTTTTTACAGTGTACTATTTTAAATGTAAACATATTTATGCCACTCATGCAATTCCTGCACTCCTCTGCATTTCTGAGTACAGTGATGGCCTTGACCTGCTAAAGTACCTTTGCTGTGGGCAATGCTGTTTAAAACTTATTTTTCATTGAAACATACAGTATCAATACAGCATGGTTTGTATTGTACCTATGCTTTCATCAACATTTTCCACACTTTGCTGACAGTCATGTAAATTTTCTAACTGGGTAATGGACAATCACAATTTGGTGCAGGATCGGATGTAGGCAGCAGCGTTTGGATGAGCTGAAGTTTATGGAGATGGGGTGGATGGGGTGCCACCAGGAGAGCATTGGAATAGTCAAGTCTGAAAGTGACCATGGATTAAGGTTTCAGCAGCAATGGGCTGAGATAAGCATAGAGGTGGGCAATATTATGGAGGTGGAAGTCGGCAGTGTTTGTGATGGCATAAGCTCGGCTTGGAGACATCTAGGGTAGGACTCAGAGGTTCTAAATAGACTAGTTCAACTTGATACAGTTGCCAAGGAAGGGAATGAGTCAGTGATGAGGGTGCAGAGTTTGTGGTGATGGCCGAAGATGATGGCTTCAGTTACCCAATGATTAGCTGGAGGAAATTGTAGTTCATCCACGACTGGGTGTCAAACAAGCAGTCTGACAGGACTGAGTCAGAGTTCAAGGGAGGTGGTGGAGCTGGACTTCATCATATATGTGTGGTGAGTCGGAGAGGTGGAAATCGGAGCGGCAGTGACCTATAAAAGGCCCAGCAGTTCAGGGACCAGCGTGGTGAGTCGGAGAGGCGGGAGTCGGAGCGGCAGTGACCTATAAAAGGCCCAGCAGTTCAGGGACCAGCGTGGTGAGTCGGAGAGACGGGAGTCGGAGCAGCAGTGACCTATAAAAGGCCCAGCAGTTCAGGGACCAGCGTGGTGAGTCGGAGAGACGGGAGTCGGAGCGGCAGTGACCTATAAAAGGCCCAGCAGTTCAGGGACCAGCGTGGTGAGTCGGAGAGACGTGAGTCGGAGCAGCAGTGACCTATAAAAGGCCCAGCAGTTCAGGGACCAGCGTGGTGAGTCGGAGAGGCGGGAGTCGGAGCGGCAGTGACCTATAAAAGGCCCAGCAGTTCAGGGACCAGCGTGGTGAGTCGGAGAGACGGGAGTCGGAGCAGCAGTGACCTATAAAAGGCCCAGCAGTTCAGGGACCAGCGTGGTGAGTCGGAGAGACGGGAGTCGGAGCGGCAGTGACCTATAAAAGGCCCAGCAGTTCAGGGACCAGCGTGGTGAGTCGGAGAGACGGGAGTCGGAGCGGCAGTGACCTATAAAAGGCCCAGAAGTTCGGGGACCAGCGTGGTGAGTCGGAGAGACGGGAGCCGGAGCAGCAGTGACCTATAAAAGGCCCAGAAGTTCGGGGACCAGCGTGGTGAGTCGGAGAGGCGGGAGTCGGAGCAGCAGTGACCTATAAAAGGCCCAGCAGTTCAGGGACCAGCGTGGTGAGTCGGAGAGACGGGAGTCGGAGCGGCAGTGACCTATAAAAGGCCCAGCAGTTCAGGGACCAGCGTGGTGAGTCGGAGAGGCACGCTGGTGCAGCTGCAGCAGGGAGAGAAGGCAAAAAAGTAGAAAGAAATCGAAAGGTGACGTCACAGTCAAGAGGGTAAGTGATTGGCTGGTGATTGGTAAGTAGCTTTTCTTTTTCTTTACTTTATCATTAAGTAACCTTTAGCATTATTGTTGCCAAATTAAGTTAATCTAAGGGTTAAGACATGGCAGGAGAGCTCAGACACATGTTATGCTCCTCCTGTACTATGTGGGAAGTCAGGGACGCTTCCAGTGTCCCTGACTACTATGTGTGCAGGAAGTGTATCCACCTTCAGCTCCTGACGGACGGCATTGCGGCACTGGAGCTGCGGGTGGATTCACTCTGGAGCATCCACGATGCTGAGAATGACGTGAATAGCACATTTAGCGAGTTGGTCTTACCGCAGGTTAAAGGCACACAGCCAGATAGGGGATGGGTGACCAACAGGAAGAGCAGTGCAAGGAAGGTAGTGAAGTGGTCCCATGCGGTCATTCTCCTACAAAACAGATACACTGCTTTGGGTACTGTTGAGGGGGATGACTCATCAGGGGGAGCAGCAGCAGCCAAGTTCATGGCACCATGGGTGGCTCTGCTGCACAGGAGGGCAGGAAAAAGAGTTGGAGAGCTATAGTGATAGGGGATTCAATTGTAAGGGGAATAGATAGGCGTTTCTGCGGCCGCAACCGAGACTCCAGGATGGTATGTTGTCTCCCTGGTGCAAGGGTCAAGGATGTCTCGGAGCAGGTGCAGGACATTCTGAAAAGGAGGGTGAACAGCCAGTTGTCGTGGTGCATATAGGTACCAACAATATAGGTAAAAAACGGGATGAGATCCGACAACACGAATTTAGGGAGCTAGGAGCTAAATTAAAAAGTAGGACCTCAAAAGTAGTAATCTCAGGATTGCTACCAGTGTCACGTGCTAGTCAGAGTAGGAATCGCAGGATAGCTCAGATGAATACGTGGCTTGAGGAGTGGTGCAGAAGGGAGGGATTCAAATTCCTGGGACATTGGAACCGGTTCTGGGGGAGGTGGGACCAGTACAAACCGGACGGTCTGCACCTGGGCAGGACCGGAACCAATGTCCCAGGGGGAGTGTTTGCTAGTGCTGTTGGGGAAGAGTTAAACTAACATGGCAGGGGGATGGGAACCTATGCAGGGAGACAGGGAAATAAAATGGAGTCAGAAGCAAAAGATAGAAAGGAGAATAGTAAAAGTGGAGGGCAGAGAAACCCAAGGCAAGGAACAAAAAGGGCCACGTTGCAGCAAAATTCTAAGGGGGCAAAGTGTGTTAAAAAGACAAGTCTGAAGGCTCTGTGCCTCAATGAGAGAAGTATTCGGAATAAGGTGGACGAATTAACTGCGCAGATAGCAGTTAACGGATATGATATAATTGGCATCACGAAGACATGGCTCCAGGGTGACCAAGGCTGGGAACTCAACATCCAGGGGTATTCAACATTTAGCAAGAATAGACAGAGAGGAAAAGGAGATGGGGTGGCTTGCTGGTTAAAGAGGGAATTAATGCAATAGTAAGGAGGGACATTAGCTTGGATGATGTGGAATCGGTATGGGTGGAGCTGCGGAATTCCAAAGGGCAGAAAACGCTAGTGGAAGTTGTGTACAGACCACCAAACAGTAGTAGTGAGGTTGGGGACAGCATCAAACAAGAAATAAGGGATGTGTGCAAGAAAGATACAGCAGTTATCATGGGCGACTTTAATCTACATATTGATTGGGCTAACCAAACTGGTAGCAATGCAGTGGAGGAGGATTTCCTGGAATGTATTAGGGATGGTTTACCAGACCAATATGTCGAAGAACCAACTAGAGAGCAGGCCCTGCTAGCCTGGATGATGTGTAATGAGAAGTGACTAATTAGCAATCTTGTTGTGCGAGGCCCCTTGGGGAAGAGTGACCATAATATGGTAGAATTCTTTATTAAGATGGAGAGTGACAGTTAATTCGGAAACTAGGGTCCTGAACTTAAGGAAAGGTAACTTCGACGGTATGAGGCGTGAATTGGCATGGCTAACAAGGGAAAATATGGATACTGTTAAAACCAAGGAAGAGGCATATAAATTGGCTAGAAAAAGCAACAAACCTGAGGACTAGGAGAAATTTAGAATTCAACAGAGGAGGACTAAGGGTTTAATTAAGAGGGGAAAATAGAGTACGAGAGGAAGCATGCAGGGAACATAAAAACTGACTGCAACAGCTTCTATAAATATGTGAAGAGAAAAAGATTAGTAAAGACAAAGGTAGGTCCCTTCGGTCGGATTCAGGTGAATTTATAATGGGGAACAAAGAAATGGCAGACCAATTGAACAAATATTTTGGTTCTGTCTTCACAAAGGAAGACACAAATAACCTTCCGAATGTACTAGGGGATAGTGGGTCTAGTGAGAAGGAGGAACTGAAGGATATCCTTATTAGGCAGGAAATTGAGTTCGGGAAGTTGGTGGGATTGAAGGCCGATAAATCCCCGTGGCCTGATAGTTTGCAACCCAGAGTACTTAAAGAAGTGGCCCTAGAAATAGTGGATGCATTGGCGATCATTTTCCAACAATCTATCGACTCTGGATCAGTTCCTATGGACTGGAGGGTTGCTAATGTAACACCACTTTTTAAAAAAGGAGGGAGAGAGAAAACTGGTAATTATAGATCGGTTAGCCTGACATTAGTAGTGGGTAAAATGTTGGAATCAATCATTAAGGATGAAATAGCAGCGCATTTGGAAAGCAGTGACAGGATCGGTTCAAGTCAGCATGGATTTATGAAAGGGAAATCATGCTTCACAAATCTTCTGGAATTTTTTGAAGATGTAACTAGCAGAGTGGACAAGGGAGAACCAGTGGATGTGGTGTACTTGGACTTTCAAAAGGCTTTTGACAAGGTTCCGCACAAGAGATTGTTGTGCAAAATCAAAGCACATGGTATTGGGGGTAATGTACTGATGTGGATAGAGAACTGGTTGGCAGACAGGAAGCAGAGAGTCGGGATAAACTGGTCCTTTTCAGAATGGCAGGCAGTGACTAGTGGGGTGCCGCAGGGCTCCGTGCTGGGACCCCAGCTCTTTACAATATACATTAACGATTTAGATGAAGGAATTGAGTGTAATATCTCCCAAGTTTGCAGATGACACTAAACTGAGTGGCGGTGTGAGCTGTGAGGAGGATGCTAAGAGGCTGCAGGGTGACTTGGATAGGTGAAGTGAATGGGCAAATGCATGGCAGATGCAGTATAATGTGGATAAATGTGAGGTTATCCATTTTAGGGGCAAAAACACGAAGGCAGAATATTATCTGAATGGCGGCAGATTACGAAAAGGGGAAGTGCAATGAGACCTGGGTGTCATGGTTCATCAGTCATTGAAAGTTGGCATGCAGGTATAGCAGGCGGTGAAGAAGGCAAATGGTATGTTGGCCTTCATAGCTAGGGGATTTGAGTATAGGAGCAGGGAGGAGGTCTTACTGCAGTTGTACAGGACCTTGGTGAGGCCTCACCTGAAATATTGTGTTGAGTTTTGGTCTCCTAATCTGAGGAAGGACATTCTTGCTATTGAGGGAATGCAGCAAAGGTTCACCAGACTGATTCCAGGGATGGCTGGACTGACAAATGAGGAGAGACTGGATCAACTGGGCCTTTATTCACTGGAGTTTAGAAGGATGAGAGGGGATCTCATTGAAACGTATAAGATTCTGATGGGACTGGACAGGTTAGATGTGAGAAGAATGTTCCCGATGTTGGGGAAGTCCAGAACCAGGGGACATAGTCTTAGGATAAGGTGCAGGCCATTTAGGACTGAGATGAGGAGAAACTTCTTCACTCAGAGAGTTGTTAACCTGTGGAATTCCCTGCCGCAGAGAGTTATTGATGCCAGTTCATTGGATATATTCAAGAGGGAGTTAGATATGGCCCTTACGACTAAAGAGATCAAGGGGTATGGAGAGAAAGCAGGAAAGGGGTTCTGAGGGAATAATTAGCCAAAATCTTATTGAATGGCAGTGCAGGCTTGAAGGGCTGAATGACCTACTCCTGCCCCTATTTTCTCTGTTTCTCTGTTTCTCTGTTTCTCTGTTTCTCTGATTCTATGAAACTGAACCCATTTCTGAAGATAATGATGCCAAAGGACAGCCTATAGATGAGGAAGAGGAGCGACCAAGGACAGAAGCTTTGGTGATTTCCAGTGTGACAGTGCAGAAGGTGGTCAGTGAAGTCATTGATAGAGATGCTCTGGCTATGATTGGATAGATAAGAGTGAAACCAAGTAAGGGCAGTCCCACTGAACTTGATAACAGATGAGAAACATGGAGGAGAATTATATGATTGACTTTGTCAAAGGCTGCAGAGAGATTGAGGAAAATGAGGAGTAATAATACACTGCCATCTAGTCACCAAGAATATTGTTTCAGTGCTGTGGGAGGGACAGAAATCTGATTTGTGAATTGTCACCTCCCAGATCTGTAACCATCTCTCCTGCGAATGGAGTTGCAGCAGAGATGGGGACAGATCTGAGAGCTGACAACACAGTCAAGTATTTTAGAGAGTGAAGGGAGGTGGGAAATGTGACAGTAATTTGTCGGTCAGAAGGGTTGATTGTGAGATTTTTGAGGTGATTGAATTGGTGCCAATTTTCAAAGGAAGTGGACAGAACTGAGGAAAATGAATCATATGTGGCAGCTGACATGGGGGCGAGGAAGGGGCATTGGGTGGTTAGTAGTTTGGTAGGATTGGGGTAAAAGGAGCAAGAGGTGGATCTTATCGACAAGGTGTGCTCGGAGAAGGCATGGGGAAAAATGGAAGAGAAACTAGAGAGAGGTAGGGATCCAAGGTTAAGGTAGTGGGGTCTGGAGGAGAAGTTTGCTTGGTGGGCAAGGAGAAGGGGTGGAAACAGCAGTGGTAGCTGAACAGATGGGTGCAATGTTGGTGACAAATCCATGAGCTCCTTGCACTTGTTTTTAGAGATAAGGGTGGAGGGGGAAGGGGAGAGGCCTTGACGAATAAAATTTTCTTGACATACCTATACCACCCGATGTCCCCAGACGCATGATAATGACATCACGACACTTGGCATGGTGAAGTAACTTGATGAGTTCATGAAGCATGATTGATATAGACGGCACACCCATTCCATGCTGCAAACAGAGAAAGAGATTTAATCTGTATTTTATTAATTTAATAGTTGGCCTCACGGTCAGTCTGACGAAGACAGAAACATAGAAACATAGAAACATAGAAAATAGGTACAGGAGTAGGCCATTCGGCCCTTCGAGCCTGCACCGCCATTCAATGAGTTCATGGCTGAACATGCAACTTCAGTACCCCATTCCTGCTTTCTCACCATACCCCTTGATTCCTGTGGTAGAGAATTCCACAGGTTCACCACTCTCTGGGTGAAGAAGTTTCTCCTTACCTCGGTCCTAAATGGCTTACCCCTTATCCTTAGACTGTGACCCCTGGTTCTGGACTTCCCCAACATTGGGAACATTCTTCCTGCATCCAACCTGTCCAAACCCGTCAGAATTTTAAACGTTTCTATGAGGTCCCCTCTCACTCTTCTGAACTCCAGTGAATACAAGCCCAGTTGATCCAGTCTTTCTTGATAGGTCAGTCCCACCATCCCGGGAATCAGTCTGGTGAATCTTCGCTGCACTCCCTCAATAGCAAGAATGTCCTTCCTCAAGTTAGGAGACCAAAACTGTACACAATACTCCAGGTGTGGCCTCACCAAGGCCCTGTACAATTGTAGCAACACCTCCCTGCCCCTGTACTCAAATCCCCTCGCTATGAAGGACAACATGCCATTTGCTTTCTTAACCGCCTGCTGTACCTGCATGCCAACCTTCAATGACTGATGCACCATGACACCCAGGTCTCTTTGCACCTCCCCTTTTCCTAATCTGTCACCATTCAGATAATAGTCTGTCTCTCTGTTTTTACCACCAAAGTGGATAACCTCACATTTATCCACATTATACTTCATCTGCCATGCATTTGCCCACTCACCTAACCTATCCAAGTCGCTCTGCAGCCTCATAGCATCCTCCTCGCAGCTCACACTGCCACCCTACTTAGTGTCATCCGCAAATTTGGAGATACTACATTTAATCCCCTCGTCTAAATCATTAATGTACAGTGTAAACAGCTGGGGCCCCAGCACAGAACCTTGCGGTACCCCACTAGTCACTGCCTGCCATTCTAAAAAGTCCCCATTTACTCCTACTCTTTGCTTCCTGTCTGACAACCAGTTCTCAATCTATGTCAGCACACTACCCCCAATCCCATGTGCTTTAACTTTGCACATTAATCTCTTGTGTGGGACCTTGTCGAAAGCCTTCTGAAAGTCCAAATATACCACATCAACTGGTTCTCCCTTGTCCTCTCTACTGGAAACATCCTCAAAAAATTCTGGAAGATTTGTCAAGCATGATTTCCCTTTCATAAATCCATGCTGACTTGGACCTATCATATTACCTCTTTCCAAATGCACTGCTATGACATCCTTAATAATTGATTCCATTATTTTACCCACTACCGATGTCAGGCTGACCGGTCTATAATTCCCTGTTTTCTCTCTCCCTCCTTTTTTAAAAAGTGGGGTTACATTGGCTACCCTCCACTCCATAGGAACTGATCCAGAGTCAATGGAATGTTGGAAAATGACTGTCAATGCATCCACTATTTCCAAGGCCACCTCCTTAAGTACTCTGGGATGCAGTCCATCAGGCCCTGGTGATTTATCGGCCTTCAATCCCATCAATTTCCCCAACACAATTTCCCGACTAATAAGGATTTCCCTCCGTTCCTCCTCCTTACTAGACCCTCCGACCCCTTTTATATCCGGAAGGTTGTTTGTGTCCTCCTCAGTGAATACCGAACCAAAGTACTTGTTCAATTGGTCCGCCATTTCTTTGTTCCCCGTTATGACTTCCCCTGATTCTGACTGCAGGGGACCTACGTTTGTCTTTACTAACCTTTTTCTCTTTACATATCTATAGAAACTTTTGCAATCCGTCTTAATGTTCCCTGCAAGCTTCTTCTCGTACTCCATTTTCCCTGCCCTAATCAAACCCTTTGTCCTCCTCTGCTGAGTTCTAAATTTCTCCCAGTCCCCGGGTTCGCTGCTATTTCTGGTCAATTTGTATGCCACTTCCTTGGCTTTAATGCTATCCCTGATTTCCCTTGATAGCCACGGTTGAGCCACCTTCCCTTTTTTATTTTTACGCCAGACAGGAATGTACAATTGTTGTAGTTCATCCATGCGGTCTCTAAATGTCTGCCACTGCCCATCCACAGTCAACCCCTTCAGTTATATACCAGCCTGCCCTGTAAAACCTTATGTACCATCCAACAGCTGTCTGCAGTTCACCTGCCTATGAAGCACCATTTCATGTGATGACTCCTGGATGATAAAGTGAACCACAGATTGTTTAAAGCCAGTAATACTTTTGGAAAGCTCTGTATGAGGCTATGGGATAAAGGGAACATTAAACTTGCAAGAAAACTTATGGTCTACAAGGTAATAGTTATAACATTCTTACTGTTTGTGTGCAATAGCTGGGCCACTTACAAACACCACGTCAGAAAACTCAGTCATTTCCACCTAGGTTGCCTCAGAAAGATAGTGAAAATTCGATGGTGGCACAAGATTCCATACACAGCTCGTCAGAAGAGCAATTGTACTAGAAACAATGATAGTAAAGGGACAGTTAAGGTGAGCTGGTCACATAGTCCAAATGCCTGATACTCGGCTAATCAAGAAGGTATTCTATGGTGAACTGAAGCTTGGTTCTTGTGGTGATCAATTCAAAAGATATAAGGATGACATAAAGACCAATCTAAAACATGTGGCATTTAAACTGGGAGCATTTGGCAAAAGTTGATTCAAGATTGCACAACAAAGCTTGAAGCAAGTTGTATCCAGCTACCTGAAGAAAAGAGAGCACAAAGGAAATCAAGGAAAGATCAGCCCTTGGGCTAATCTGACATCCAATGCCCTGTGTGGGAAAACATTCCTTGAAAAAATCATACTTTCCAGTCATATGGGAACCTACAACCTGTATTAATTGGAACATAGCTTATCATTATTGACAACAATGGACAAACCAACATCAGTTGGAAAGAAAACATAATTGACCTTAATTTTGTTTGTCATGCTGTTTGTTGTCAGTTGTAAATAGGTGCTCCAATGTTCAATGCCACGGAATAGCAGGGAATGCTTATGTCTCCCCATGTTGCAAGTTCTCAGTGCTCAATTTTCCCCAAGTCGAATTTTGGCATATTGCAAAAGTTACACCCATTTTTTTTTGGCCCCGACTATTCCAAAAAAATAACTAGCAAGTTTCACTGTTCTATTTTTTGAAATTGGCGCCGAGCAGCCTATCCTTTAGCTTCGGGGGATGGAGCCTAATGTCTGTGCCGAAAAAAAAAGACATTTTTTGACGTGACTGCTATGTCTGCATTCGGCCATTTTTAAAGAGCCAGTTGTGTGTGAGAACTTTCATTCTCAGTGGAAAAATCAGAGCTGCAATACAATATGCAACGTGGCTCAAGGACCAAGAATTTCTTACAGGATAAAGTGGAGGCACTAGTTACAGTAATTGAGGTCAGATGGCATGAGCTGGACACCAGCAGAGGTCACAAACAAGTTTCACCAAAAGAAATGAAGAAATGCTGGAACCAACTGGCAGAAGATTACTGTGCAATGGTGACCACCCCCCCAAGGTCTGGCGGCCAGTGCAAAAAGTAGTTAGTGTCAGTAATATTTTCATTTATACACTGGAATTGCAATTGTAAATATGACCATCTGTAATGTCCCACCCACCCCTCTCTAAAAAGTTACATTTTCATCTTTGCAGAGGAAGGTCGCACACAACAAAAGGGAAAGAACTCGAACAGGAGGAGGCCTGGCAAATCTGCACCCACTGACACCCTTGGAAGACAGGGTCGCTGCTTTGGTGGGTCCTGCCTGGAGAAAAGCAAACACCACTGCACAAGCTGGCCCCACACTTGAGGGAGAGGGTAAGTCCTGCAAATTCCACAGTCTGGCTTTGCTAAAGGATAAGTTCTGCACGTGCTAGCCATGCTTCAGTTCATGGGAATGTTTTTGTCAGCTACGCTTCGCTTGATGCAATGTGCTATCTGTTATGTCTTGAATAAAGAGTCAGACCAGATACTGCAAGCTCAAAGTAAGGTGTGACCGTAGTCCTTTATTGCAGGTCTCAGAGTGCCTCTCCAGCCTGTGAGGCCTCCTTATGTACAGGTGCTCCCAAGCGATTGTGGGATCCCTTGGGACTCCAGGGGATGAGCCCTCTGGTGGTTAAACATGGTATTTACAGGTTTACATATATAACAGCACTCCCCCACAAAGTCAATAGTGTAACTATTTGCAATGTTAGTCGATCTGGGGCCTTCCATTCCCTGGTTGATCGTCTCGGTGCAATTGCTGGTTTTGGTGAGTCGTTTGTTGGGCCCTCGCTGCCTGCTGCGCAGCTGGCCTTGCTGGGCTGCTGGGCGTGGTAAATCCTGCTGGGCTGCTGCGGGTGATGGATTCTGCTTCGTGGTCAGTTGCCACTTGTGTATGTGTTGGAGGGTCGAAAAAGGTAGCATCTATTGTGGGTTGTTCTGGATAGTCCGTGAATTTGAGTTTGGTTTGGTCCAAGTGTTTCCTGCAGATGAGTCCATTTGAAAGATGGACCAGAAACATCCTACTCCCCTCTTTGGCCATGACAGTGCTGGGAAGCCACTTGTGACCTTGTCCATAGTTCAACACAAATACAGGATCATTAATCTCGATTTCACGTGACACATTTGCGCGATCATGATACGTATTCTGTTGAAGCCGCCTGCTCTCTACCTGTTCGTGTAGATCGGGGTGGACTAACGAGAGCCTTGTCTTAAGTGCCCTTTTCATGAGCAGTTCAGCGGGGGGAACCCCAATGAGCGAGTGGGGTCTTGTGCAGTAACTAAGCAGGACTCGGGATAGGCGAGTCTGCAGTGAGCCTTCAGTTATCCTCTTCAAGCTCTGCTTGATTGTTTGCACTGCTCGCTCTGCCTGACCGTTGGACGCTGGTTTAAATGGGGCAGATGTGACATATTGGATCCCATTGCAGGTCAAGAACACTTTGAACTAGGCACTGGTGAAGCACGGCCCATTGTCACTCTCAAAAACATCAGGCAGGCCGTGCATGGCAAACATGGCCCGCAGGCTTTCAATGGTGGCAGTGGATGTGCTTGCCGACATTATCTCACATTCAATCCATTTGGAGTACGCATCTACAACCACAAGGAATATTTTTCCCAAGAATGGGCCTGCATAGTCGACATGGACCCGAGACCACGGTTTGGAGGGCCAGGACTTAGTGGTGCCTCCCTGGATGCATTGCTCAACTGTGAACATGTATTACATTTGTGCATGCAGAACTCTAAGACTGCATCGATACCAGGCCACCACACATGTGATCTGGCTATCGCTTTCATCATTATGATGCCTGGGTGGGTGCTATGGAGGTCACTAATGAAGGTGTCCCTGCCCTTTTTTGGCACTGCTACCGATGACCCTACAGGAGACAGTCTGCCTGTATAGACATTTCATCTCTGCGCCGCTGGTACGGCTTTATTTCTTCCTGCATCTCTAATGGGACACTAGACCAACTCCCGTGGAGCACACTATTTTTTTACGAAGGACAGTAAGGGGTCCTGGCTCATTCAGGTTCTAATCTGTTGGGCTTCCATTACCATAACTAAATCTGTGGGCTGTGCCATCTCCACCCTGTGGTGGGCAATGGCAGCCTACTGAGAGCATCGGCACAGTTTTCTGTGCCTGGCCTGTGGCGGATAGCGTAGTTGTATGCGGACAACGTGAGCGCCCATTTCTGGATGCGGGCCGATGCATTCGTATTTATCCCCTTACTTTCAGAAAAGAGGGATATAAGTGGCATATGGTCAGTTTACAATTCAAATTTGAGCCCAAACAGAGATTGATGCATTTTCTTTGCCCCATAAACACAAGCTAACGCTTCTTTTTCAATCATGCTGTAGGCTCTCTCAGCCTTAGGCAGACTTCTGGATGCATAAGCAACCGGTTGCAATTTCCCAAATGTTGCAATACACACCCGACCCCGTATGACGACACATCACATGCTAGTACCAAACACTTACATGGATCGTACAACACAAGCAATTTGTTTGAGCATAACAGTTTCCTAGCTTTCTCAAAAGCATTTTCTTGGATTTTACCCCATACCTATTCATCTCCTTTACGCAGTAAAGAGTGCTGGGGTTCTAACAATATGCTAAGACCTGGTAAGAAGTTACCAAAGTAGTTCAGGAGTCCTAGAAACGACCGCAGCTCCGACATGGTCTGTGGTCTCGGTACGTTCTCGATTGCCTCCGACTTCGAGTTGGTGGGCCTGATGCCGTCCGCCGCGATTCTTCTCCCAAGGAACTCCACTTCAGGTGCCAGGAAAACGCACTTCGAGCGTTGTTAACCTGAACCCCACACGATTGAGCCGACGAAGAACCTCCTCCAGGTTCTGCAGGTGCCCGATGATGTCCCGACCTGTAACCAAGATGTCGTCCTGGAAGACCACGGTGCGAGGGACCGACTTCAGTAAGCTTTCCATGTTCCTCTGGAATATCGCCGCGGCTGATCGAATCCCAAACGGGCATCTGTTGTAAATGAAGAGACCTTTGTGCAGGTGAGGCCTTTCGATGATTCCTCCAGCTCCTGCGTCATGTAGGCCGAGGTCAAGTCCAACTTCGTGAATGTTTTTCCTCCCACCCGCGTCGCAAATAGGTCGTCTGGCTTTAGTAGTGGGTATTGATCCTGCAGGGAGAAATGATTGATAGTTACTTTGTAATCACCACAGATTCTGACAGTGCCGTCTTCCTTGAGGACTGGAACAATCGGACTGGCCCACTCGTTGAATTTCAGAGACGAAATGATGCCCTCTCGTTGCAGCCTGTCCAGCTCGATCTACACCCTCTCTCTCATCATGTATGGTCCCGCTCTTGCCTTGTGATGGATGGGTCGCGCTCCCGGAATCAAGTGGATCTGCATTTTTGCTCTTAGAAACTTCCCGATGCCCGGTTCAAACAGCGAGGGGAACTTGTTTAGGACCTGGGCAAATGAAGTGTTGTCGACGGACGAGAGCGCTCGGACATCATCCTAGCTCCAGCGTATCTTTCTCAGCCAGCACCTGCCGAACAACGTGGGGCCACCGCCCAGTACCACCGAGTGGTAAATTGTGTACCGCTCCATCGTAGGAGACGTTTGCAGTAGCACTGCCGATTATGGGAATCAGTTCGTTTGTGTACGTTCTCAGCTTGTTACGAATGGGGGTCAGAACTGGCCTTGAGGCCTTGCTGCACCACAATTTATCGAAAGTAATTTTGCTCATTATGGACTGCCTCGCTCCCGTGTCCAGCTCCATTGACACTGGAAGTCCATTTAATTCAACCTTCAACATTATCGGGGACATTTGGTGGTAAATGTGTGTACCCTATATACCTCTGCCTCCTCAGTCTGAGGCTCTGGTTCATCGTGATCCACCGTGGATTTGTCCTCCTCTGCAACATGGTAGTTTGCAGGATTAGCAGGGTTTGCAGCTCGCCTGCACATACGTTGGAAGTGTCCCATTGTTCCAAAGCCCTTGCAAACGTATCCTTTGAAGCGACATGAATGGAAACGATGATCACCCCCACAGCGCCAACAAGGTGTTAATGGCCTTGCATTCACCACCCTTGATGGTGGGCTCTGAGTCACCTGCGGACGTGCAGCTGCAGGCATGTAAGTTCTGCCCTGTACATTACGATTCGAAAACAACATTACTTTGTTCACAGTACTTGCAACAGCACTCGAGTGCTGAGAGATTTGTTTGGTATTGTCACTGGTGGCGATAAACGCCTGGGCTATCGCTCTGGCTTTACTCAAGGTTGGGGTCTCTACAATCAAAAGTTTGTGAAGTATTACTTCATAGCCAATGCCAAGTACAAAGAAGTCCCTGAGCATGTACTCTAAGTGTCCTTCAAATTCGCAATGTCCTGCAAGGCACCTTAGCTCGGCAACATAGCTCGCCACTTTCTGGCCTTCAGATCTCTTTTACATCAGAATGCTTTCCTTCGGATTTAGATGCTCCCGGACCAGTGTGCACAAATCATTGTATGACTTCTCTGTGGGTTTTGCTAGAGCGAGCAGATTTTTCATGAGGCCATACGTTGGTGCCCCGCAAATGGTGAGGAGGATCGCCCTTCGTTTGGCAGCGTTCGCTTCTCCTTCCAGCTCGTTGGCCATGAAGTATTGGTCAAGTCGCTCCACGAAGGTTTCCCAATCATCTCCTCTCAAAAATTTCTCCAGGGTGCCCACGGTTCTCTGATTGTGGGATCCCTTGGGATGCCAGGGGATGAGCCCTCTGGTGGTTAAAGATGTTATTTACAGATTTACATATATAACACTATCATTCTTCGTGGTCCTTCAAACGAGCCTGCTGCCTGCGCTGTGTGAGTCTACTCATGCCACCCTGCCCCCTCCTCTGCTGCATTTGTCTGTTCTGTTATGTTTTGCAGAACTTGAGGCCAACCCTGACGAGGCTGAAGCTGATGCAGAAGAAGATTCAGACGCAGATGAGCCTGAAGAGAACATCTTCCAATCCCACCTTCCCAGACCAAGAGCATGGGGGTGAGGGGAAGGGGGAGGGGGAGATGATGGATGAAGCCCACACTGCTGTACTCTCTCTGGAGGAGGTACAGGTTCCACCCATTGAGGTGCCAGGCCCTTTCCTGAGTGGTACGAGGGTTGGGGCATTCCATGTTTTCTCACAGTCCGAGGCTGGGAATTCCAGTGGGATGCAGCGAGGCACACCCAGGGCCCCACCATCTGAGGCTGCAGGTTCCAGTGGGAAGCAGTGAGGCACACCCAGATCACCATTGTCTGAGGCTGCGGCTCGCACTGGGATGCAGCGAGGCACGCCCAGGGCCCCACCGTCCGAGAATGCGGGTCCCAGTGGGATACAGCGAGCTACACCCAGGTTGAGGAGGGGAAGGAGTGCTCGACAGCGCTCTCCTGAGGTGCAGGATTTAAGAGATATGGTTCAGATGATGACAATGAGTGCGGAGAGCATTGACCTTACATGATCACTCCTGGACACCATCAGTGGGGTGGATGATGAGGTATCAGGACTGTCGGGACAAGTAACAACACTCTCACGCGAAATGGGAACACTGTCCGGGATCATGAGAGAGGGAATATCGCAGGCAGCTATACAATGTCGGTGCACGTGAGGGAGGGAATATCGCAGGCAGCTGACACAATGTCGGTGCACATAAGAACATAAGATATAGAAACAGGAGTAAGGCATACGGCCCCTCGAACCTGCTCTGCCATTCAATAAGATCATGGCTGATATGATCATGGACTCAGCTCCACTTCCCTGCCCGTTTCCCATAACCCCTTATCCCCTTATCGTTTAAGAAACTGTCTATTTCTGTCTTAAAAGTTTGTAAGTGATCTTAAAGTTTTTAAGTGATCTTAAGAGTTTGTAATTGATCTTAACTGAAAACTTTAAAGTTTGATACTAGAATATTTTTATTAAAGTTAAGCACAAAAAAGTGTTTGTAAAACTTTTGAATAAAATATATTTTAAATTATCACTGAATCATTTCCATTATTTGTTTCATTATTAACACAACTTTTTGATGTAAAAAAGAATAATTTCCATTATTTGTTCCATTAACACAACACAACAGATCCAAACAGTGAACATGGTCCATTTGGAATAGTTGCCACTGAGCCTTCAAGCAGCAAAGCAAGGGATGGTTTTCTCGACCAATATGTCGAGAAATCAACTAGAGAGCAGGCTATCCTAGACTGGGCTTTGTGTAATGAGAGAGGATTAATTAGCAATCTTGTCATGTGAGGCCCCTTGGGGAAGAGTGACCATAATATGGTAGAATTCTTCATTAAGATGGAGAGTGACACAGTTAATTCAGAGACTAGCATCCTGAACTTAAAGAAAGGTAACTTCGATGGTATGAGACGTGAATTGGCTAGGATGGACTGGCGAATGATACTTAAAGGGTTGACGGTGGATAGGCAATGGCAGACATTTAAGGATCACATGGATGAAATACAACAATTGTACATCCCTGTCTGGCGTAAAAATAAAGCGGGGAAGGTGGCTCAAACGTGGCTAACAAGGGAAATTAGGGACAGTGTTAAGTCCAAGGAAGAGGCATATAAATTGGCCAGAAAAAGCAACAAACCTGAGAACTGGGAGAAATTTAGAATTCAGCAGAGGAGGACAAAGGGTTTAATTAGGAGGGGGAAAATCGAGTATGAGAGTAAGCTTGCAGGGAACATAAAAACTGACTGCAGAAGCTTCTATAGATATGTGAAGAGAAGAAGATTAGTGAAGACAAATGCAGTCAGAAACAGGTGAATTTATAATGGGGAACAAAGAAATAGCAGACCAATTGAACAATACTTCACTAAGGAAGAAACAAATAACCTTCTGGAAATACTATGGGACCGAGGGTCTAGCGAGAAGGAGGAACTGAAGGATATGCTTATTAGTCAGGAAATTGTGTAAGGGAAATTGATGGGATTGAAGGCCAATAAATCCCCAGGGCCTGGTAGTCTGCATCCCAGAGTACTTAAGGAAGTGGCCCTAGAAATAGTGAATGCATTGGTGGTCATTTTCCAACATTCTATAGACTCTGGATCAGTTCCTATGGATTGGAGGGTAGCTAATGTAACCCCACTTTTTTAAAAAAAAAGGAGGGAGAGAGAAAATAGGGAATTATAGACCGGTTAGCTTGACATCGGTAGTGGGGAAAATGTTGGAATCAATGATTAAAGATGTAATAGCAGAGCATTTGGAAAGCAGTGATAGTATCGGTCCAAGTCAGCATGGATTTATGAAAGGGAAATCATGCTTGACAAATCTTCTAGAATTTTTTGAGGATGTAACTAATAGAGTGGACAAGGGAGAACCATTGGATGTGGTGTATTTGGACTTTCAAAAGGCTTTTGACAAGGTCCCACACAAAAGATTAGTGTGCAAAATTAAAGCACATGGTATTGGGGGCTAATGTATTGACGTGGATAGAGAACTGGTTGGTAGACAGGAAGCAAAGAGTTGGAATAAATGGGTCTTTTTCAGAATGGCAGGCAGTGACTAGTTGGGTTCCACAAGGTTCAGTGCTGGGACCCCAGCTATTTACAATATACATTAATGATTTAGACAAAGGAATTGAATGTAATATCTCCAAGTTTGCAGATGATACTAAGCTGGGTGGCAATGTGACCTGTGAGGAGGATGCTAAGAAGCTGCAGAGTGACTTGGACAGATTAGGTGAGTGGGCAAATGCATGGCAGATGCAGTATAATGTAGATAAATATGAGGTTAGCCACTTTGGTGGCAAAAACAGGAAGGCAGAATATTATCTGAATGGTGACAGATTAGGAAAAGGGGAGGTGCAACAAAACCTGGGTGCCATGGTACATCAGTCATTGAAAGTTGGCATGCAAGTACAGCAGGCGGTGAAGAAGGCAAATGGCATGTTGGCCTTCATAGTGAAAGGATTTGAGTATAGGAGCAGGGAGGTCTTACTGCAGTTGTACAGGGCCTTGGTGAGGCCACACCTTGAATATTGTGTACAGCTTTGGTCTCCTAATCTGAGGAAGGGCATTCTTACTATCGAGGGAGTGCAGCGAAGGTTCACCAGACTGATTCCCGGGATGGCAGGACTGACATATGAAGAAAGACTGGATCGACTAGGCTTATATTCACTGGAATTTAGAAGAATGAGAGGGGATCTCATAGAAATATATAAGATTCTGACGGGATTGGACAGGTTAAATGCAGGAAGAATGTTCCCGATGTTGGGGAAGTCCAGAACCAGGGGTCACAGTCTAAGAATAAGGGGTAAGCAATTTAGGACCGAGATGAGGAGAAACGTCTTCACTCAGAGAATGTGAACCTGTGGAATTCTCTACCACAGAAAGTTGTTGAGGCCAGTTTGTTAGATATATTCAAAAGGGAGTACTGAAGTTGCATGATCAGATTGGTGGTGCAGGCTCGAAGAGCCGAATGGCCTACTCCTGCACCTATTTTCTATGTTTCAAAGTACCACCCCACCACCAACCCAACCTTTCCTCACCGGGCTCGTGGATTGGCTGGCAGAATTGGTCCCTCGCCCGGACACAGGGGCTTGGCAAGCACCACCCCCTCCCCACCCCAGGGCTTCTTTTGATGCTGCTGCATAGTGTAATGGTTCTCATCCCTTCAGTTCAGCTTCTAGCCCTGAGCCCCTGTGTCTGGGCGAGGGAACGATTCTGCTGACCCTCGAGCCCAGTTTGGAGACTTTCGGTGATGGCGTGGCATTTAAAAAAAAATCCAAAATGAAATAATTGCATCAGACTTCCATTTTCTGCGTATTATGTTTTCAAAAAATTAAGCTTCATGATGCATATTTGTGTGTTCTTGACTCCCTCCAAACCTTCGCCGAAAAACAATGGCGTCTTTCTGCGCTGATTTTTTAATGTGCGCTTGTTTTTCCTAAGTGCCCAGGGGGTTTTTGGGAGTGGTCACATACGCCGTCCTAGGAAAAATGTAAGTTGGCCAAACTTGCATAAATGTGGAAAAACTGGCGCAGACATCAGGTCGCAAAAAAACCCCGAACCTAATAAAATGGTATCTAACTGAGTGCATAATTTTGGGGAATCTTGGATATTTTAATTTATGCCAAAAAAAGCGGCGCGCGCCAAAAAATTGGGGAAAATTGTGCCCGGACTAGTCTTAGTCATGCTACTGGTTGGGAGAGTCAAGGAAGTATAGCGCAAATTCTTTCTCACAGGGAAAGCTGTTATGCACATCCCAATCTAGCTGATGCAAGCACAGTTTTGGGAAAAGCCTGTGAGCATGTCTCAAGTGCTGAGGTCAGGAAATAAAAATTAAAACATGGTGGATGAATTTGCTTTCGGCATCTCCTGTCCTGCTGCTGTATCTTCAGCAAAAGTTTGAGAGAAACCCTGTTTATGCACGTAAATAGGGTTTGCACTGAACGTTTGGCAAAATTACTTCAGCGACACAGGACAACCACCAATCTCTAGTACATTACACTACTAATAATAGACAAGGTGCATTGTCATTTTTTTTTGCAAAAATTAAGAGAATATATACATCATTAAAAATCTTGAGTACCCTCACACTTTCTGTCCACAAACCTTATTTCCTGTTGTGATTTTTGGTAATAGTTTTATGCCAATATTTAACATTGAAACTGTCAACGTGAACATTTAATGATGATATTTCCCCATGTAAACAATTGCTTGCCATGGTAGGGTGATGAACCAATCAAGTCACTCAGAATGCTTTTTGAAAAGTTTTTTTGTCTATGACCAGTAACTGAAATTTCTAATGTTCAAAATAAGGTTTTAGACAAAATGAAAAATGCATATATATTTATAAGACTGTCAAGCAATTAAAATTGAATTGCGATTAATCTCACGATTAAACGTTTGAATCATGGTTTTAATCACATTTAATTGATACAATTACTCATCCATCTCTTTCAAGTTTGTTTTATACATATAATAAAAATGTAAACTTAAAAACCAAGCTCTGCTAAATTGTATCGCTGAACTGAGCTACAATGTGAAAGAGGCATCTAAAGCCTGCTGCATGCTATTAATTACATCACAAATCAGCATGTTTAAAACAAATAATTTATTTTAAACCTTAATCTTCACATTGATGAAGATGAACCTGCGTACCATGGGCTGGAGCCATCCCAGGAATATGATCATTGTATAAACAATGTAATAAAGGTTCTGCAACATCTGTTCTGCGTCTACGATACAATTTCCTGCAACAGGCAATTTTCTATCAAACTGAGGATGCCCTCTCCTCCCCCCCGTATACCAGTCTCCCAGATCCCAGGACTGCTCCAGTGATTCCTGATTCCAGATTTTAATTCCTCAACACCAATGCTCCAAAACACTGGTGGTCTCTCCAAGTGCTTCCAGACACGAGGACTCCAGAAAAGTAATGCGAGATTCTGGGATTCCAATCCACTACTGCCAAATCCAGGGGCCCTGTTCCTGTGCTCCTAGATCCCACCGCATCCTCCAATGCTGATAAATCAGTGGTCCTGATAATACTACATTGCATAACACCCTCATTCTTATGAAAAATATCTTCCAACTCACCATGAGCAGTGCCATGGGTTTTACATCTCCGAACCCATACTGCTATTTAACCATAGATAATGAAGTAAAATCAAAGTATATAAAAATAAAGACAGAATGTATTACTTTAAAATGTGAAAGGAGTTACAGCGTGGTTCAATTCATATATCTGAAAATTGAACCCGCCAATCTGCACTTTTTATCCAAGTAATATCTCCTTCTTTATCTTGGTGTCCATTTGGTGTATGCCACTGTGGCTGAAACAGTGAGTCATTTTTTGTTCTACATTAAAGGCACTATGGGCCCAAGTTTCCACATGATTTGCGCCTGGTTTTTAGGAGCAACTAGTGGAGAACGGACTATCTTAGAAATCGCAATTCTCCACATTTTTTTTTCTGCAGTTTTAGTCAGGTAGAACAGTTCTACTTTGGAACAGAATTTTTTCTTCAAAAGGAGGCGTGTCCGGCCACTGACGCCTGATTTCAAAGTTTCCACAGTGAAAACGTACTCCAAACTAAAGTAGAATGGAGCAAGTGAAGATTTTTATAGAACTGAAAAAACTTGTTCTACACATTAAAAAATCAGGCGCAGGTTACAAATTAGGCGTCCAGAACGAGGTGGGGGGGAGGGAAGTCATTAAATTCTACAATAAATCCTTATTTATACTTCTACAAATATTATACAAATAAATCCAACCTGAATAAACATTTATAAGCAAAGAAAAGATTAAATAAACCATCTTCCTACCTGTGTGAAAGTGCTTCAGCCAGGGAGAATGCTGCAGCAAGCCTCACAAAACGAGGCAGCCGTTCCCGAAGGCAGGCGGGCGGGAAGGAGGGAACCGACCCGACCGAACGCGGGGGTGGGGGGGGTGAGGAAGCCGTTCCAGACGGCGAGCAACCGAACGCAGGGGGGGGGAGGAGAAGCCGTTCCAGATGGCGGGCGAGCGAGCGGGCGGGCGGGAGGGACCCAACCGACCGACCGAACGCAGCGGGGGGGGGGGGGGGAGGGGGGGGTAGGAAGCCGTTCCGAGCGGGGGGAGTGCGGGCCCGACCGACCGAACGCAGCGGGGGGAGGGGGGGGTAGGAAGCCGTTCCGAGCGGGGGGAGTGCGGGCCCGACCGACCGAACGCAGCGGGGGGAGGGGGGGGTAGGAAGCCGTTCCGAGCGGGGGGAGTGCGGGCCCGACCGACCGAACGCAGCGGGGGGGGGGGGGGGGGGGAGGGGAGGAAGCCGTTCCGAGCGGGGGGAGTGCGGGCCCGACCGACCGAACGCAGCGGGGGGAGGGGGGGGTAGGAAGCCGTTCCGAGCGGGGGGAGGGGGGGGGAGTGCGGGCCCGACCGACCGAACGCAGCGGGGGGAGGGGGGGGTAGGAAGCCGTTCCGAGCGGGGGGAGGGGGGGGAGGGGGGGCCCGACCGACCGAACGCAGCGGGGGGGGGGGGGGGGGGGGGAGGGGAGGAAGCCATTCCAGACGGCGGGAGGGAGGGAGGGAAGGACAGAAGGCTGCGGGAAGCCTCAGAAATTGAGGAGCTATTTCCCGACGGCAAAAGGGGGAGGTCGTCGGGAAACGGCTGCCTCAACTTTCTGAGGCTTCCTGCACTCTTCTCACTGCTGCAAGAAGCCTCAGTGCTGATGTGCTGATGGCAATGTGCTTTTATTAAAACATTTTCAAACATCTACAAAGAACTACAAAAATGGCCGAGTGCCAATGTTTTTTTCACACTGCGCGTACACGAACGCTCCAACGCGCACGCGCAGCGTTGCCGGCAGGAAAAAAACTAATTTAAATAGTACCCGCCCCTTCCCACTTACAAAATCGGCGCGAGTGTAGGCTCCGCTCCCCTGGGCGCCGTGCCAAACAGACAAGGAGCTGCAGAACGCTCCAGAATCGCGATTTTTTTTTCTGGCGCCATTCTAGGCGCGAAAAACGGCGCCCAGTTTTTTATCGTGTGGAAACTTGGGCCCTTTATAACTGCAAGTTGTAGTCTTCCACAACTAACCCTCACACTGCACTCTGGTTAAGAATCATAGAATCATAGAAATTTACAGCTCAGAAGGAGACCATTTCGGCGCATCGTGGCAACCAAGAGCTTTCCAGCCTAATCCGACTTTCCAGCTCTAGGTCCTAGCCCTTTAAGGGCTCTACCATCCTTTCAGGCACTGAGTTCCAGACCCCCACCACCCTCTGGGTAAAGAAACCTCCCCTCATATCTCTATACCTCCCCCCAATTAATTTAACCTATGCCCCGTGGTTGTTGATCTCTCCACCAAGGGAAACAGGTCCTTCCTATCCACTCTATCCAGGCCCCTCATAATTTTATGCACCTCAATCAGATCTCCCCTCAGCCTCCTCTGTTCCCAAGAAAACAAACTCAGCATCTCCAATCTGTCCTCATAGCCAAAATTCTCCAGTCTGGACAACATTCTTGTAAATCTGCTCTGCATCCTTTCCAGTGCAATCACATCTTTCCTGTAATGTGACCAGAACTGCACACAGTACTCCAGCTGTGGCCGAACCAGTGTTTTATACAGTTCCAAGCATAACCTCCTTGCTCTTGTATTCCTTGCCTCGGCTAATAAAGGCAAGTATTCCCTATGCCTTCTGAACCACCTTATCCACCTGGCCTGCCACTTTCAAGGCTCTGTGGACATAGAAACATAGAAAACAGGAGCAATAGTAGGCCATTTGACCCTTCGAGTCTACACCGCCATTTAATATGATCATGGCTGATCCTCTATCTTAATACCATATTCCCGCTTTTTCCCCATACACCTTGATGCCTTTTGTTTCTAGAAATCTATCTATCTCCCTCTTAAATATATTCAGTGACTTGGCCTCCACAACCTTCTGTGGTAGAGAATTCCACAGATTCACCACCCTCTGAGTGAAAAGATTTCTCCTCATCTCGGTCCTAAATTTCCTACCCCGTATCCTGAGACTGTGACTCCTTGTTCTAGATGTTGTGTCCTTAGATGCTCTAATAATGACTCCACAAGGCAATGTGTTGTACTTGAACTGTAGTGACCTTAGTCCTTTATTTGCTAACTCCAGAGTGAGGATCACACCTGGTGGCCTGCCTTTTATACTAGGCCAGGCACACCCGTACAGGTAACCTACAAGTCTCCCACTGCTGTGCCCTCTGGTGGCACACCTTGTGACAGTACCAACAGTAGCCATGTAGGATACATGACACTAGACTTTTCAGCCAGGTGAAACATCCTCCCCCACATGCAGTCTATCCAACCCAGTCAGAATTTTATACGTTTCAATGAGATCCCCTCTCATTCTTCTAAACTCTAGTGAATACAGACATGCACTCCAAGGTCCCTTTGTTCCTCACACTTTTCAGTGTCATACCATTTAATGTGTATTCCCTTGCCTTGTTAGACATTGTTAAGGACAGCTCTCACTCATCATCTTACATCATTATCCAGTCCCCTCACAGCAATTACTTACAATACAACCCTAAAACGCCTCTCTCCACTTTAACAGCCTCATACTCCCACATCTCTTCACTTTTCCCACACCACTTGGTGCACAGTCTTCAACTGCTAGCTTTATTGAGAATTCACTCAATCTTCTTGTAAGACAAATTGGCACAATGCCCATCAACGGCTGTTCACTGGATGCGATAACTGCACCTTTAAACCCCGCATCCTAGGTTACTGACTGAGCACTTACACTGTCGCCCTAGCATCTCTTTGAAACACCACGCAGCCATTGCCTTCCATCCCCTTCTCTGTCTCCTAAACCCCAAAGTGGTGATGCTCACCCAATCTTGGCTTTTTCTCCCCTTTCCTGTAGATCCACCGGAGCAAAGGGCAGCACAGAAGGAGAAAGATAATGATGGTGATGTAGATAATGATTGGGACCATGCTATCAGGAGTCGCAACTGCATGATACTGCCATCTCAAAAAAGCATAAAAAATAGGTGCCCGGAGGGAATGCCATACTTGCTCCTGTGATGCCCGAACTGTATTAATGGGAGTTGGAAAAGCTGCTAGTGGCCTGACCCTGAGAGTCTAAAGATGAGTCTGAAGCAAGTGCTGGTATCTGTAGACAGAATGTTTTAAAAAAAACTTTTCAAAATAATTTCCTACCTGCAGAAATGTGAATTGAAAGATCTCCAGCCTTTTATGTTTCAAGAACTCCTCACATCTGTCTTGAACAGGTAATGGTAACTGCTGCACCTCACTGGAATGTGTCCAACTTATCCTGGGTGCAGCAGTGTCCAGCTTCATCACTGGCTCTTACTTTGACCTATTCAAATGAGGCTAGTGGTAATTTGGTGACCAGATTGTGGGGAGCTGCAGACACATGAGGAAACTCGGGAAAAGCTGCTTTAACGTGGAAGTTGGTGGAAATGGCAAGGAAATTCACCCGCACAATCTATTCTGTAATACCCTGTATACTTACACTTATGGACAAAACAGGGCCAGTTTTGTACATGTTGTATCTGTCAGTTCCTGCACAAATATCCGAAATGTCACTGCCATCTCCATTTAATCCAAGTTCCATCTGCATGAGCTGTGCAAAAGCTTTCATCCGGTTTGCACTGCCTCCCACACAAACAAACTGAAAAATACAGAGCAAAATTTCAGATTTTAAATTAAGTCTTTAACTCCACTTATAATTTCCTAAAGTCAGTGGCACTGCCTGAATGGTGATTTTACCGCCAGGCAGTAATCACAACTTCAAACTGCCAAATTTAGTTCTACCGCCCAAAGATGAGAGAGCAGCACTAAAAATGGCATTGCACATTCACCCTCGGGCACCAATGGAGTGGTAGCTCAGGAGGCCTACTGAATTTCCAGACGGTAGGCTGCCGGCATACAAGTTGAAAAAACTGAAAAAATAGTTCCCAAAAACTTCTCTGACCCACACCCACACTTCCCCCCTGGTGCCATTAATACACAAATGCTGAAAAAAATTAAAGTTAACAACTTATCTTGATCTCTGGAAGATACAACCCCGAGATCCCCGATATACCAACAGCTTTTCCAGGCTGTACAAACGCCTGCCGGTAAGACACCGTACCTACCTAATTTCACAGCTGCGGCGCCAAGGCAGCGTTGCATGCTCGATGATGTCACCACATGGGTGTTGGTAGAGCACGCAGCAGTACCTCCTGGCGCCGCCCCCACTGTCCAACTAAATTTCTCGTGAGCCGAGGAACCCACTCCCCGCCGACGGTAAGTCCTTAGCCAACTGTTGGCCGCCCCTCTCCAGCTTAACGGGTGCCGTTGCAAACAGAATTTCGACCCCGCTCTCCAAAGTATTTGCTCTTTATACTGACTTTAGAGGGGTGCTTGATCAACCAGTTCCCAACACGTTGACTCATACATCGGTTGACAACCCCAATATAAACTTGGCAGATTTGTTAAGATTGGCTGCCAGAAAGATCAAGTAAAAAATGCAGATCTAGGAAAATCTCCCCTCGTGTGTTATGATTAGCCGTTCACAACATTCCACATACATAGAAGTTAAACTTAAGCCCACCCATGAGTTCCTGCAGTGACCTCCTGCCCTGTGTTTCTCTGCAACAATGCTCTCAAACTCATTGCTGCATCGCCCCTTCACTCCCACACACCAGTTCAGGTACTTTCAACTGGGGGATTTGGATGGTGTTAGTGAGGATGTGGCAGTGGGCGATTCACAGCACCTGAGGGAGTTGGAAGTGGGTTAGAATGTACCACCTTATCAACAGAGGCTGATGAGAAGGCTACCCATGGCTCAAAGTCGTGGGACATAGAACTCATGGGTACTCACCTGAAAAGTAGGATTTTAAAGGAACATCAAGCCTATGACAAGGCTCCAAAGTCCATGTGGCAATTAACTGGTGTGACTCTTGAGTCTACAGCTCTCATTGGTGGCAACATCAGAGAATCTTTGGCCTGAATTTCCCATACCCAGGTGGGTCTGGTGCGGCCGATGTCTATGTTTCTATATTCAAGAGGGAGTTAGATATGGTCCTTATGGCTAAAGGGATCAAGGCGTATGGAGATAAAGCAGGAAAGGGGTACTGAAGTGAATGATCAGCCATGATCTTATTGAATGGTGGTGCAGGCTCGAAGGGCCGAATGGCCTACTCCTGCACCTATTTTCTATGTTTCTATGTCCCGACCCCGGTGCTGGCTCCATCCCACTGTAGAAAATGAACTTATCTTAATGGGTCCTTTTAAGCCCGCTCAGCGCGTTATCTTGCCCAATGAGATGGAGCGGGTCTGGTGACGTCTTTCATGACGCGTTTTAAGCCAAGATCCTTAAAGGGACCCTGGCCACATTAAATTTTAAGTTTCATCCAACATAGTGGGTGTTGAATCTTTACTGTATAATAATACAATAAAAGTTACATATGAGTGTTAAAGAAATATTTAAATAATATTATTAAGTAATATGGCTTCATCTGCAAATATGACAAAGAACATAATTTAAAAAGTACATTAATTGGGAAGTTATTGGTGCTTTAGTCACAAATTTATAAGACTTTTGTATCGGTAACTGGCACAAATAAAATATGTGTGTGTTTGGGAATAAAATTAAGCAGATTTTAAACGTAATTGGAAAGGGATGGATTTACAATCTTATGCAAGTTCAGCGGAAGAGCTGTGGAATCCCTGACAAACTGTAAGTGATGCTTACAATGTTTTTCTGGGATTTCTGCAGCTCTTCCGTTGGAGTTAACAATGTACACGTGAGAGATCCTCCACAGAAATTCACCCTAAGTTCTCAGGCTGAAATATTAAATTAGTCATATTCAGGGACTGAAAGCAAGTAATAAGAACATAAGAACATAAGAATTAGGACCAGAAGTAGGCCATCTAGCTCCTCGAGCCTGCTCCGCCATTCAACAAGATCATGGCTGATCTGGCCGTGGACTCAGCTCCACTTACCCGCCCGCTCCCCATAACCCTTAATTCCCTTATTGGTTAAAAATCTATCGATCTGTGATTTGAATACATTCAATGAGCTAGCCTCAACTGCTTCCTTGGGCAGAGAATTCCACAGATTCACAACCCTCTGGGAGAATAAATTCCTTCTCAACTTGGTTTTAAATTGGCTCCCCCGTATTTTGAGGCTGTGCCCCCGAGTTCTAGTCTCCCCGACAAGTGGAAACAACCTCTCTGCCTCTATCTTGTCTATCCCTTTCATTATTTTAAATGTTTCTATAAGATCACCCCTCATCCTTCTGAACTCCAATGAGTAAAGACCCAGTCTACTCAATCGATCACCATAAGGTAACCCCCTCATCTCCAGAATCAGCCTAGTGAATCGTCTCTGTACCCCCTCCAAAGCTAGTATATCCTTCCTTAAGTAAGGTGACCAAAACTGCACGCAGTACTCCAGGTACGGCCTCACCAATACCCTGTACAGTTGCAACAGGACCTCCCTGCTTTTGGATTCCATCCCTATCGCAATGAAGGCCAACATTACATTCGCCTTCCTGATTACCTGCTGCACCTGCAAACTAACTTTTTGGGATTCATGCACAAGGATCCCCAGGTCCTTCTGCACCGCAGCATGTTGTAATTTCTCCCCATTCAAATAATATTCCCTTTTACTGTTTTTTTTCCCAACGTGGATGACCTCACATTTTCCGACCTTGTATTCCATCTGCCAAACCTTAGCCCATTCGCTTAACCTATCTAAATCTCTTTGCAGCCTCTCTGTGTCTTCTACACAACCCGCTTTCCCACTAATCTTTGTGTCATCTGCAAATTTTGTTACACTACACTCTGTCCCCTCTTCCAGGTCATCTATGTATATTGTAAACAGTTGTGGTCCCAGCACCGATCCCTGTGGCACACCACTAACCACCGATTTCCAACCCAAAACGGACCCATTTATCCCGACTCTCTGCTTTCTGTTAGCCAGCCAATTCTCTATCCATGCTAATACATTTCCTCTGACTCTGCGTACCTTTATCTTCTGCAGTAACCTTTTGTGTGGCACCTTATCGAATGCCTTTTGGAAATCTAAATACACCACATCCATCGGTACACCTCTATCCACCATGCTCGTTATATCCTCAAAGAATTCCAGTAAATTAGTTAAACATGATTTCCCCTTCATGAATCCATGTTGCGTCTGCTTGATTGCACTATTCCTATCTAGATGTCCCGCTATTTCTTCCTTAATGATAGCTTCAAGCATTTTCCCCACTACAGATGTTAAACTAACCGGCCTATAGTTACCTGCCTTTTGTCTGCCCCCTTTTTTAAACAGAGGCATTACAATAGCTGCTTTCCAATCCGCTGGTACCTCCCCAGAGTCCAGAAAATTTTGGTAGATTATAACGAATGCATCTGCTATAACTTCCGCCATCTCTTTTAATACCCTGGGATGCATTTCATCAGGACCAGGGGATTTGTCTACCTTGAATCCCATTAGCCTATCCAGCACTACCCCCCTTGTGACAGTGATTATCTCAAGGTCCTCCCTTCCCACATTCCCGTGACTAGCAATTTTTGGCATGGTTTTTGTGTCTTCCACTGTGAAGACCGAAGCAAAATAATTGTTTAAGTTCTCAGCCATTTCCACATTTCCCATTATTAAATCCCCCTTCTCATCTTCTAAGGGACCAACATTTACTTTAGTCACTCTTTTCCGTTTTATATATCGGTAAAAGCTTTTATTATCTGTTTTTATGTTTTGTGCAAGTTTACTTTTGTAATCTATCTTTCCTTTCTTTATTGCTTTATTAGTCATTCTTTCCTGCCGTTTTTCCCAATCTTCTAGTTTCCCACTAACCTTGGCCACCTTATACGCATTGGTTTTTGATTTGATACTCGCCTTTATTTCCTTGGTTATCCACGGCTGGTTATCCCTACTCTTACCGTCCTTTTTTTCACTGGAATATATTTTTGTTGAGCACTATGAAAGAACTCCTTAAAAGTCCTCCACTGTTCCTCAATTGTGCCACCGTTTAGTCTGTGTTCCCAGTCTACTTTAGCCAACTCTGCCCTCATCCCACTGTAATCCCCTTTGTTTAAGCATAGAAAGCTCGTTTGAGACACTACTTCCTCACCCTCAATCTGTATTACAAATTCAACCATACTGTGATCACTCATTCTGAGAGGATCTTTTACTCGGAGATCGTTTATTATTCCTATTTCATTACACAGAACCAGATCTAAGATAGCTTGCTCCCTTGTAGGATCTGTAACATACTGTTCTAAGAAGCAATCCTCTATGCATTCTATGAATTCCTCCTCAAGGCTACCCCGTGCGATTTGATTTGACCAATCGATATGTAGATTAAAATCCCCCATGATTACTGCCGTTCCTTTTTCACATGCCTCCGTTATTCCCTTGATTATTGTCCGCTCCACCGTGAAGTTATTATTTGGGGGCCTATAAACTACGCCCACCAGTGACTTTTTCCCCTTACTATCTCTAATCTCCACCCACAATGATTCAACATTTTGTTCATTAGAGCCAATATCGTCTCTCACAACTGCCCTGATATCATCCTTGATTAACAGAGCTACCCCACCTTCTTTCCCTTCTTGCTTATCTTTCCGAATTGTCAGATACCCCTGTATGTTTAATTCCCAGTCTTGGCCACCCTGCAACCACGTTTCTGTAATGGCCACCAAATCATACCCATTTGTAATGATTTGTGCCGTCAACTCATTTACTTTTTTTCGAATGTTGCGTGCGTTTAGGTAGAGTGTTTTAGTACTAGTTTTTAAACCACGATTTTTAGTTTTGACCCCTCCTGCACCCCTTTATATTCGTACATATTGTCCCTTCCTATCACCTTGTGGTTTACACTTACCCAGTGCTACTCTGCTCTGTTGCCTCCTGCCTTTTGCATTCTTTCTTGGGGTCCTGTTCATCTCAGCTCTCACCCACTCTAACGAGCTCAGAGCCCTCTCCTGGGTTCCGAATACTCCTCGCATTGAGGCACAGAGCTTTCAGGCTTGCCTTTTTATTATACTTTGATTCTTTAGAATTTTGCTGTACAGTGGCCCTTTTTGTTTATTGCCTTGAGTTTCTCTGCCCTCCACTTTTATTCATCTCCTTTCTGTCTTTTAAATCTGTCTCCATTTTGTTTCCCTCTGTCTCCCTGCATTGGTTCCCATCCCCCTGCCATATTAGTTTAACTCCTCCCCAACAACACTAGCAAACACTCCCCCGAGGATATTGGTTCTGGTCCTGCCTAGGTACAGACCATCCGGTTTGTACTGGTCCCACCTCCCCCAGAACCGGTTCCAATGCCCCAGGAATTTGAATCCCTCCCTGGTGCACCACTGCTCAAGCCACGTATTCATCTGAGCTATCCTGCGATTCCTACTCTGACTATCACGTGGCACTGGTAGCAATCTCGAGATTACTACTTTTGAGGTCCTACTTTTTAATTTAGCTCCTAGCTCCCTAAATTCGTCTCGTAGGACCTCATTCCTTTTTTTACCTATATCGTGGTACCAATGTGCACCATGACAACTGGCTGTTCACCCTCCCTTTTCAGAATGTCCTGCATCCGCTCCGAGACATCCTTGACCCTTGCACCAGGGAGGCAACATACCATCCTGGAGTCTCGGTTGCGGCCGCAGAAACGCATATGTATTCCCCTTACAATTGAATCCCTTATCACTATCGCTCTCCTACTCTTTTTCCTGCCCTCCTGTGCAACAGAGCCAGCCACGGTGCCATGAACTTGGCTGCTGCTGCCCTCCCCTGATGAGTCATCCCCTCAACAGTACTCAAAGCGGTGTATCTGTTTTGCAGGGGGATGACCGCAGGCGACCCCTGCACTCTCTTCCGTGCACTGCTCTTCCTGCTGGTCTTCCATTCCCTATCTGGCTGTGGATCCTTCACCTGCGGTAAGATCAACTCGCTACACGTGCTACTCACGTCATTCTCAGCATCGTGGATGCTCCAGAGTGAATCCACCCTCAGCTCCAATTCCGCAACGCGGTCCGTCAGGAGCTGGAGGCGGATACACTTCCCGCACACGTAGTCGTCAGGGACACCGGAAGTGTCCCTGAGTTCCCACATGGGATAGGAGGAGCATATCACGTGACCGAGCTCTCCTGCCATGACTTAACCTTTAGATACACTTAATTTGGCGACAACACTGTTAACAGGTTACTTACTGATATAAAAAAGAAAAAGAAAAGCTACCCACCGATCACCAGCCAATCACTTACCTCTTTGGCTGTAACGTCACCTTTTGATTTCTTTCTACTTCTTTTTTGCTTTTTCTCCCAGCTGGAGCTGTACAAGCTGGGCCTTTATAGGCCTCACCACGCACCCTGGCCTCACGCCGCTCGAAGTGCTGCTCCTCCTCCGACATTGGGCCTTTATAGGCCTCACCACGCACCCTGGCCTCACGCCACTCGAACTGCTGCTCCTCCTCCGACATTGGGCCTTTATAGGCCTCACCACGCACCCTGGCCTCACGCCACTCGAACCGCCACTCTTCCCGCAACGTTGGGCCTTTATAGGCCTCACCACGCACCCTGGACTCACGCCACTCGCACTGCCACTCCTCCTCCAACATTGGGCCTTTATAGGCCTCACCACGCACCCCGGCCTCACGCCGCTCGCACTGCCACTCCTCCTCCAACATTGGGCCTTTATAGGCCTCACCACACACCCCGGCCTCACGCTGCTCAAACTGCCGCTCCTCCTCCGACGTTGGGCCTTTATAGGCCTCTCCACGCACCCTGGCCTCGCGCTGCTCAAACTGCCGCTCCTCCTCCGACGTTGGGCCTTTATAGGCCTCTCCACGCACCCTGGCCTTGCGCTGCTCAAACTGCCGCTCCTCCTCCGACGTTGGGCCTTTATAGGCCTCTCCACACACCCCGGCCTTGTGCTGCTCAAACTGCTGCTCCTCCTCCGACGTTGGGCCTTTATAGGCCTCTCCACACACCCCGGCCTTGTGCTGCTCAAACTGCTGCTCCTCCTCCGACGTTGGGCCTTTATAGGCCTCTCCACACACCCCGGCCTTGTGCTGCTCAAACTGCTGCTCCTCCTCCGACATTGGGCCTTTATAGGCCTCACCACGCACCCCAGCCTCGCGCTGCTCAAACTGCTGCTCCTCCTCCGACATTGGGCCTTTATAGGCCTCACCACGCACCCCGGCCTCGCGCTGCTCAAACTGCTGCTCCTCCTCCGACATTGGGCCTTTATAGGCCTCACCACACACCCCGGCCTCACGCTACTCGCACTGCCACTCCTCCTCCGACGTTGGGCCTTTATAGGCCTCTCACGCACCCCGGACTCACGCTGCTCGAACTCAAAGAATGAAATTGTTATGTTTAATGACTTGATTTAATCTGTAACTGGACAATCACAGTATACTGTGAGAAAAACCAGACCAGAAACAACACAAACATTTATTAAAATGGTATATGTCATTTTTTATAGTGCAGATCAATTCACTGCAATTACTGTTGAGTTGGAAGGCAACAGCCGAGACTGGCCAATGAAAACGGTATTTCGCTCATCATTTACATCCCTTCGGGAATTTCTGATTTAACATTTACCAGTAGCTTTTCAAGTAGAACAGAATCTCCATCAATCTGTTAGCTAATGTAATCAACATGTTTTACTTTGGTTTATTTCCCATGCTGACAAGTATTCAGCTGGAGCAATGGCCACGGAACTCACACCTCAGGTTGGCAGGCATGGTTCCCGAGCTGCGTGAATCCCATGGCTATGCAGGGAAATTTAAAATGTCAGGCTCGTAAATGCCTGTAAAGTATCTCATAATGAGTTCAATTGGGTCCCCCACCGCTGCAGGTCGGGTTAGCTCCACAATGACAGATACACCTGTGGGAAAGACACGTGGGAGCGAGATTACAGTGGGCTCCAGACCCGCTGTGAAAATGAACAACTATCCCACCCGGCCTGCCACCAATCACGTCTACTTCCACCACGGAAAATTCAGCGCTTTGTCTTTGTTGTAGATATCAATGGTGCATGTGGTAGCTTCATTGGAATTTGCATCTGATCTTCATCTCAGGACCATTTAGTGCCTTCACCTCCATGGAAGTACAGACTGCAGCTCTGGCGGCAATAGGGGAGAGAATAGTTAGCACCCTGCACACTGTCTTCCAGACTACGGCAGCTGTGATACATGCTGCTGTCTTTTAAGACTTTAGCTACCATTTGACCAGCCATCCCAGCATTATGCTGAAAGGGGCAAGGAAGTCTAATCTCAACTAGGATGGTGTAGAACGTCTATAATTAGCATTAGTGTCCTTGTGATGGCCATGGGTGGGGAGTAGACCAATTTTCCCTATCCTTTCCATTAATGACTCCAGCTGCAACACTGCACCTGTAGATTAGCTTTGGCTGTAACAACATCTGCAATTAAATAGTCCACTAGTACTGTCTAGGCTTTTTTGTGATGATAGGCATTTAGGTGAGGTACCAGAGTGCTGCCGCCGCCGTGAAACTGTATGCCAACAGAGGAGCAAAGGGAAAAATTTGGGAGAGGGGTGGTATCACTTTGATAATAGTTTAGAAATATAAACAAGGCAAGCACAGGCTACTCCTGATAGTTCAAAATTAGTGATTGTGCCTACAAATTTAAAATTATTTAATAACTTCAATACAGCAATGTACAAATTTAATGCTAAAGGATAGAATTATCAGATAATTTGAATTAAGCAACTTTGAGTTAAGAGAAATAGACTGTATTGCAGAAAGTGACTATCAAGCGTCTTTTAAATGGAGCAATCTAAATTATTGTTAATTTAACTAAATGGTACATGAAAGAAGTGAAGTTCTGATAGTTTATGTTTATATCCATGCTTTTTCAGTTCTATTTCAAAGATTGAGTAATGCAAGAAAGCATGGTTGGGATACAAGAGTAATACAGAATTGGAAATTACTGCAGCATTCTAAATTCTTAGCAATGCCGACTGAATGGTGGCTCCCAATTATCATCTGCTATTTCTCTGATACACATAATTTTGCCAGTTCAATTTAATTAACATCAACATAGCCCCAAAGCGGAGGGGACAGCAGAAGCAGTGCCGCAAAAAAGTCAATGTCAAAGCACTTAAAGACCCAGCTAAGAGAGCCCTATACAGCCAGCCCCTCACAGCTAACCTGACGTGCCTTGATGACCCTGAGACGCAGAATGGCCAAAGCGCTTGGTCTGCCCTCCAGGCCTCCATAACCAGTGCCTGTGAAGAGATGCTTGGTCACACAACCAGAAAACACCAGGACTGGTTTGATGAGAATGATCAGGAGATCCAAGACCTAATAGATTGCAAGCGCAGAGCATTTCTGAGCCTTAAGCAACAACCCAACTCAGGAGCAGCAAAGCAACATTACAGGCGGCTCAGGGCTGAGGTCCAATGAAAAACCCGGGACCTAAAGAACAGGTGGTGGATGGAGAAAGCGCAGGAGATACAACAACTGGCCGACAGCCATGATGTGCGAGGATTCTTCATCACAGTCAAGGCCACCTACGGTCCAAACTCTCAAGGCCCCATCCCACTGCTGGCCAAGAATGGGGAAACACTCATCAAGGACACCGAGGCAGTCAGGGCCCGTTGGAAGGAGCACTTAGAAGATTTCCTCAATCGAGACTCTGCCTTTGACGCGAGTGTTCTCGACTCCATCCCGCAGCATGCTACCCGCCACCACCTCAGTAAAACCCCAACACTGCACGAGGTAGAAAAAGCCAAAAGACAGCTCAAGAACAACAAGGCTATGGGAACGGATGGAATCCCTGCTAAGGTACTAAAGTATGACAGAGAGGCGGTGTTGGCGCAGATATGTGACCTCATCTCTCTCATCTGGAGGGAGGAGAGCATGCTGGGAGATCTCAGAGATGCAGTGATCGTGACCATCTTTAAAAAAGGGGACAAGTCCAACTGCGGCAACTACAGAGGAATCTCTCTGCTATCAGCCACTGGGAAAGTTGTTGCTAGAGTCCTCCTCAACCATCTTCTCCCTGTGGTCGAGGAGCTCCTTCCAGAGTCACAGTGCGGGTTCCGTCCCCTACAGGGCACAACAGATATGATCTTTGCAGCGCGACAGCTGCAGGAAAAATGCAGGGAACAGCACCAGCCCTTATACATGGCCTTCTTCGACCTTACAAAGGCCTTTGTCAACCGCGAGGGTCTATGGAGTGTCCTCCTCTGTTTCGGATGCCCCCAAAAGTACATCACCATCCTCTGCCTGCTCCACGACGACATTCTTACCAACGGATCCATTACAGACCCAATCCACGTCCGGACCGGTGTCAAACAGGGCTGCGTCATCGCCCCAACCCTCTTCTCAATCTTCCTCGCCACCATGATCCACCTCATAATCAACAAGCTCCCCGCTGGAGTGGAACTAAACTACAGAACCAGTGGGAAGCTGTTCAACCTTCGCCGTCTCCAGGCCAGGTCCAAGACCACCCCAACCTCTGATGAGGAGATTCAACACCACCTCCAGTGCGCCAGCACAGCCTTTGGCCACCTGAGGAAAAGAGTGTTCAAAGACCAGGCCCTCAAATTTACCACCAAGCTCATGGTCTACAATGCTGTAGTAATATCTGCCCTCCTGTATGGCTCAGAGACATGGACCATGTACAGTAGACACCTCAAGTCGCTTGAGAAATACCACCAACGATGCCTCCGCAAGTTCCTACAAATCCCTTGGGAGGACAGACGCACCAACATTAGTATCCTTGACCAACATCCCCAGCATTGAAGCACTGACCACACTTGATCAGTTCTGCTGGGCAGGCCATATTGTCCGCATGCCAGCCCCGAGACTCCCAAAGCAGGCGCTCTACTCTGAACTCCTTCATGGCAAACGAGCCAAAGGTGGACAGAGGAAGCGTTACAAGGACACCCTCAAAGCCTCCCTGATAAAGTGCAACATCCCCACCGACACCTGGAAGTCCCTGGCCAAAGACCGCCCTAAGTGGAGAAAGTGCATCTGGGAGGATGCTGAGCGCCTCGAGTTTCATCGCCGAGAGTGTGCAGAAAACAAGCACAGGCAGCAGAAAAAATGTGCGGCAAACCTGTCCCACCCTCCCTTACCCTGAACGACTGTCTGTCCCACTTGGGGACAGGGACTGTGGCTCTCGTATTGGACTCTTCAGCCACCTAAGGACTCATTCTAAGAGTGGAAGCAAGTCTTCCTCGATTCCGAAGGACTGCCTATTTGTATTCCTCTGATACACATAATTTTGGCAGTTCAATTTAATCTATGGATTTCTTTAACCAGTACCATTATCGTTCATTTCCTTCTCCAACAGAAAAAATATTGTTAAAGTAAAGGAGGATTTTTTACTGCTTTTGCTGTAAGCTCTATTCCTCAAAATAACTGCCTACCTTTATGTCTCCAAACATTGCTTGAAGATTGTGCGTTTTTGTTCCCAGATCAAAATGATACAGAAAATCTTCAAGCATCAAAGCCAAGTGAGGGTTCTTTACTTGTACTGTGCCATTTCTGGAATAATTGAAAAAGCTTTTCATTTTAGTTTCCTCAGCAAGCAATTTTCAATGATAAATCATATCGCAAAACAATTACTGTGCTTTTGTTAGAAAAAACGACTTAACAATCTCTTTTAGCTCATCGTAGACAGAGGGGAAACTTTTTATTAGACTTTTATGCTGACTTTTTAGAAAATCAGAAAGTACTCACTCTCTATAGTCGTTCCTTTCACTTGCAATCGCTTCAGAATTATTGGTTAAAATTGGTGCCATGCTGAATGCTTTCCATACGTATGAAATAATCTGCAGAAATTCAAATAAAAATTTATAGAAACAGTAGGTTAAAGTACATTTCTAAATAGGAAAGTGTAACTAGTTAGAAATGAAATAAATATTTACAATAATGACTAGTTAGCAGATAGGAACATAAAATAATTGTTCACCTACTGTTTAAATATTAAGTTTTAATATCCTGAAAAGTACAGAAAACTGCTGGAATTTGGATTTGATGGAGATTCTTCTTTAGTGCCCAGGTTCAATTATCCAACTGTACTCCCTTATGAATAATGTGTTATTAACCATTCCATTTTATGTGCATTGAACTGCGCTTTGGTAGGCGGTGGGCATAGCAGTGTTGTTTTTCATCCTATTGGTTACTTGTGTGTGCTTGGTCACTTTGCCCAGGTACACAGTGACAATTCAATTTCAGGGATTTCAAAATAAACACACAGCTTAAAAGGCCATTGACACAAAAGTTCGTGAGGTAACGATCATCAACTGACAGCCGGTTCATTATTTTACAAAACCATGAAAATATGACTGACTGATATGTCATTGATCTCCTAGTATTTCAGATACATGATTTTAGGTGGAGCTAAATTGTCATGGAAAGACATAACTAGGGGAAGGCGGGTGGTTGCCTCAGAGATCAGTGCTGAACCCTTACAGTGTACATAACTGACTTGGAAGTGGGGACAAAAAATCTCTCGAAGTCTTAGACGATACAAAACTGGGCGGAACTGCAACAGCTTGAACAAACAGATGAAATACAGAAAGACCTGAATAGACAGGGAAATTGGATTGATAGGTGGCTGATCTCATTTAATGCGGACAAAGGCAAAGTCGTGAGATTGTGAAAGGATAATGCAAAAGGATAATAAACAGTGGCAATATATACTAAGAGGTATTAATCTACAGGGCTCGACACAGGGGAGGGATTTGGGGTTTCAGGGTTGAATATTGAAGCCATCGGCACATTGTACAGCAGCAGTAAATACAGCAAATAGGATATTGAACTGTATAGCCATAACTGTAGAGCGCATAACTTAGGCAGTAATTCTGAGTTTGTACAGAGCATTGGTATGGCCCCACCTGGAATATTTTGTATAATTCTGGTCATTGTATTATGAGAAAGACATAGAATTATACAGTACTGGAGGAGGTCATTTGGCCCATCATGCCTGTCTCAACTCTTTGATAGAGCTATCCAATTAGTCCCATTCCTCATAGCCTTACAAATTTTTCAAATGTATCAAGACATTGGAGTGGGTGCAACAGAGGACAACTAAATTGCTAAGTGATGCCTGAATTATAAAGAGTGGCTACAGAATTACACACTGGAGGAGAAGGCTCAGGGGTGATCTTATTAAAGTATTCAAGGTCCTAATAGGTATACACAAGATAATTGTTTAGTATGTTTAATATACACATTCTGCAACAAAAGGGCATATCCCCAAACCTTTCGAGGGAGAGTAAAAAAACTGTTCAATTTAACTATTTTATGCAGAGATGGTGAATGTACAAAATTAACTGCCAAGGGAAATAATGAGAACTGATTGCATCAGCAAATTCAAGAGAGCTGGATATGTACCGAGAGGAAAATTTGATAGCAGAGTATGAGAGCTTTCATGGATATACAATACCTCCTAGACACTGAGACCAGCCAAATGAAACATAATGGTCCGGATTTTACTGTACTGTCAGCGCTCGCCATTATTATAGGATAAAACTGACAGCATCTTCTGACTTCCACACATGAGCAGCTAAATGCGGAAATCTGGAGGTTGCTGTCAGTGATATTCCACGGATCATGCTATCATAATACAGGAAGAACTTCTGAAATCCGGAGTTCTAAAAACTGAATTGTCCGAAAACTGGACATTGTGCAGATTTTAAGAGTCGTTGTCTGGAATCCGGAAATATTTCCCGAAAACCAGAATTTTAAGCTGTACATACCTTTTTCCAAACATGAATCCAAAAAAATACGCAGCCTGCGCGGCCCAGCTCGGCCTCGAGGTTTCCAGATTTGGGACGTCGGATTTCTTCTCCGAAATCCGGAAATACCCGAAACTCGGTCATGGAGTTTCCGGATTCGGGATGTTGGATGTAATGCTCTGAAATCCAGAAATTCACGAAAGTTGGCCCAAAGGTTTCTGGATTCGGGACATCGGATTGTCTCCGAAATCCGGAAATACCCGAAAATCGTCCAAGAGATTTCCGGATTCGGGATGTTGGATTTTCTTCTCCAATATCTCAGCCCAGGTCCTAAGATTTCCGGTTTTAGGGTGTTATACCTATAATAGATATTGTGCAGTAAAGGTAAATTTCTGATCTTAGTGGATGTGGGATCCACTTACAGGAGATGTTGAATGTTACATAAGAACATAAGAACATAAGAATTAAGACCAGGAGTAGGCCATCTAGCCCTTCGTGCCTGCTTCGCCATTCAATAAGATCATGGCTGATCTGGCCGTGGACTCAGCTCCACTTACCCACCCTCTCCCCATAACCCTTAATTCCCTTATTGGTTAAAAATCTATCTATCTGTGACTTGAATCATTCAATGAGCTAGCCTCAACTGCTTCCTTGGGCAGAGAATTCCACAGATTCACAACCCTCTGGGAGAAGAAATTCCTTCTCAACTCGGTTTTAAATTGGCTCCCCCGTATTTTGAGGCTGTGCCCCCTAGTTCTAGCCTCCCCTACCAGTGGAAACAACCTCTCTGTCTCTATCTTGTCTATCCCTTTCATGATTTTAAATGTTTCGATAAGATCACCTCTCATCCTTCTGAACTCCAACGAGTAAAGACCCAGTCTACTCAATCTATCATCATAAGGTAACCCACTCATCTCCGGAATCAGCCTAGTGAATCGTCTCTGTACCCCCTCCAAAGCTAGTATATCCTTCCTTAAGTAAGGTGACCAAAACTGCACGCAGTACTCCAGGTGCGGTCTTACCAATACCCTTTAAGTTGCAGCAGGACTTCCCTGCTTTTGTACTCCATCCCTCTCGCAATGAAGACCAACATTCCATTCGCTTTCCTGATTACCTGCTGCACCTGCAAACTAACTTTTTGGGATTCATGCACAAGGACCCCAGGTCCCTCTGCATCTCAGCATGTTGTAATTTCTCCCCATTCAAATAATATTCCCTTTTACTGTTTTTTTTCCCAAGGTGGATGACCTCACACTTTCTGACATTGTATTCCATCTGCCAAACCTTAGCCCATTCGCTTAACCTATCCAAATCTCTTTGCAGCCTCTCTGTGTCCTCTACACAACCCGCTTTCCCACTAATCTTAGTGTCATCTGCAAATTTTGTTACACTACACTCTGTCCCCTCTTCCAGGTCATCTATGTATATTGTAAACAGTTGTGGTCCCAGCACCGATCCCTGTGGCACACCACTAACCACCGATTTCCAACCCGAAAAGGACCCATTTATCCCGACTCTCTGCTTTCTGTTCACCAGCCAATTCTCTATCCATGCTAATACATTTCCTCTGACTCCGCGTACCTTTATCTTCTGCAGTAACCTTTTGTGTGGCACCTTATCGAATGCCTTTTGGAAATCTAAATACACCACATCCATCGGTACACCTCGATCTACCATGCTCGTTATATCCTCAAAGAATTCTAGTAAATTAGTTAAACATGATTTCCCCTTCATGAATCCATGCTGCATTTGCTTGATTGCACTATTCCTATCTAGATGTCCCGCTATTTCTTCCTTAATGATAGTTTCAAGCATTTTCCCCACTACAGATGTTAAACTAACCGGCCTATAGTTACCTGCCTTTTGTCTGCCCCCTTTTTTAAACAGAGGCATTACATTAGCTGCTTTCCAATCCACTGGTACCTCCCCAGAGTCCAGAGAATTTTGGTAGATTATAACGAATGCATCTGCTATAACTTCCGCCATCTCTTTTAATACCCTGGGATGCATTTCATCAGGACCAGGGGACGTGTCTACCTTGAGTCCCATTAGCCTATCCAGCACTGCCCCCCTAGTGATAGTGATTGTCTCAAGGTCCTCCCTTCCCACATTCCCGTGACCAGCGATTTTTGGCATGGTTTTTGTGTCTTCCACTGTGAAGACCAAAGAAAAATAATTGTTTAAGGTCTCAGCCATTTCCACATTTCCCATTATTAAATCCCCCTTCTCATCTTCTAAGGGACCAACATTTACTTTAGTCACTCTTTTCCGTTTTATATATCTGTAAAAGCTTTTACTATCTGTTTTTATGTTTTGCACAAGTTTACCTTCGAAATCTATCTTTCCTTTCTTTATTGCTTTTTTAGTCATTCTTTGCTGTTGTTTAAAATTTTCCCAATCCTCTAGTTTCCCACTAACCTTGGCCACCTTATACGCATTGGTCTTTGATTTGATACTCTCCTTTATTTCCTTGGTTATCCACGGCTGGTTATCCCTTCTCTTACCGCCCTTCTTTTTCACTGGAATATATTTTTGTTGAGCACTATGAAAGAGCTCCTTAAAAGTCCTCCACTGTTCCTCAATTGTGCCACCGTTCAGGCTGTGTTTCCAGTCTACTTTAGCCAACTCTGCCCTCATCCCACTGTAGTCCCCTTTGTTTAAGGATAGTATGCTCATTTCTGACACAACTTCCTCACCCTTAATCTGTATTACAAATTCAACCATACTGTGATCACTCCTTCCGAGAGGATCTTTTACTAGGAGATCGTTTATTATTCCTATTTCATTACACAGGACCAGATCTAAGATAGCTTGCTCCCTTGTAGGTTCTGTTACATACTGTTCTAAGAAACAATCCCGTATGCATTCTATGAATTCCTCCTCCAGGCTACCCTGTGCGATTTGAGTTGACCAATCGATATGTAGGTTAAAATCCCCCATGACTACTGCCGTTCCTTTTTCACATGCCTCCATTATTCCCTTGATTATTGCCCGCCCCACCGTGAAGTTATTATTTGGGGGCCTATAAACTACACCCACCAGTGACTTTTTCCCCTTACTATCTCTAATCTCCACCTACAGTTACAATTATGCTGGACCCGTGAGAATATCTAGAGCAGGCCTGAAATTTGTAATAATGTACATTTCAGCAGTGGATGGGAAATCTAACTGATATTATAGTCTCTCAGGACTGGAGTCCAGAGGCCAAATGTAGCACTCCCCACTGCTGCTCTGACTGAGATCATCTAGTTATTTGAGAAGTTTTAACAACCAATATGCTTTTAATGAGTAAGTGTCAAGTGTCAAAAAATGAAAAGCAATGAATATAAAAATTCTTTGGAAGAAAGGGCTCATCAACCTCATGGTGAAATATAATTGTTCTTGTCCTTGGAGAGTTGATCTAATAGTCAAAGCTGTCACTTTGATTTAGAATTAGAAGTCTAGATACAAGCTCATTTGCAGACAAATTCAAAAATAGAAAGATGATAAGTGAAAGGATGCAAAATTCATAAGAACCCCACCCCCCCTCTCCGCCAGTGTTTGGGTTCATTCGAAAGGAAATTTAATTTGGGACTATCTACCGGAAAGTTTGGAACCTTAAAGTGCTTATAGAAGAAACTGCGAACTTTAATCGAATTTTGGACTTTTACAAGACAAATTCAAGCCTGTGGGCAGGCCTAGGGAACTAAAGAAGCCCACTTGATTATTGGAACTGTCTACGTGTTGAGATTAAGTTAACTTGTCTGGAGGAATGGACATTCGAAAACCCTTCTCCACAAGAGACATTTACATTACAACAATAATTGATTGGCTGATGGATTGGTGAGTATTTAATCTTTTTCGTTTTCTTTTCTTATCAGTAGGTAACCTTTGGCATTGTTGCCAAATTAAGTTAATTTAAGGGTTAGGTCATGGCAGGAGAGCCCAGACCCATGTCATGCTCCTTCGGTGCTATGTGAGAAATCAGGGACGCTTCCAGTGTCCCTGACTACTATGTGTGCAGGAAGTGTGTCCAGCTGCAGCTCCTGACAGATCACATTGCAGCACTGGAGCTGTGCATGGATTCACTCTGGAGCATCTGCGATGCTGAGGATGTCGTGAATAGCGCGTTTAGTGAGTTGGTCACACCGCAGGTACAGGTTACACAGGCAGATAGGGAATGGGTGACCATCAGGCTGAGCAGTGGAAGGAAAGTAGTGCAGGGGTCCCCTGCGGTCATCTCCCTCCAAAACAGATATACCATTTTGGGTACTGTTGGGGGAGATGACTCATCAGGGGAAGGCAGCAGCAGCCAAGTTCATGGCACCATGGGTGGCTCTGCTGTACAGGAAGTCAGGAAAAAGAGTGGGTGAGCTATAGTGGTAGGGGATTCTATTGTAGGGGGAATAGATAGGCGTTTCTGCAGCCGCAATCGAGTCTCCAGGATCGTATGCTGCCTTCCTTGTGCAAGGGTCAAGGATGTCTCGGAGTGGCTGTAGGGCATTCTGGAGCGGGAGGGTGAACAGCCAGTTGTCGTGGTGCATATAGGTACCAATGATATAGGTAAAAAAACGTATGAGGTCCTACAAGATGAATTTAGGGAGCTAGGTTAAATTAAAAAGTAGGACCTCAAAGGTAGCAATCTCAGTGCCATGTGCCAGTCAGAGTAGAAATAGCAGGATAGTTAAGATGAATACATGGCTTGAGAAATGGTGCAAGAGGGAGTGATTCAAATTCCTGGGATATTGGAACTGGTTCTGGGGGAGGTAGGACCAGTACAAACCAGACGGTCTGCACTTGGGCAGGACCGGAATCAATGTCCTAGGGCGAGTGTTTGCTAGTGCTGTTGGGGAGGGTTTAAACTAATATGGCAGGGAGATGGGAATCTACGGAGGGAGACAGAGGGAAGTAAAATGGGGGCAGAAGCAAAAGGTAAAAAGGAGATAAGGAAAGGTGGAGGACAGAGAAATCAAAGGCAAAAATCAAAAAGGGGCACATTACAACATAATTCTAAAAGGAGTGTTAAAAAAATAAGCCTGAAGGCTCTGTGTCTCAATGTGAGGAGCATTCGTAATAAGGTGGATAAATTAACTGCGCAGATAGCTGTTAACGGATGCGATGTAATTGGGATTACGGAGACATGGCTCCAAGGTGACCAAGGCTGAGAACTCAACATCCAGAGGTATTCAATATTCAGGAAGGATAGACAGAAAGGAAAAGGAGGTTGGGTAGTGTTGCTGGTTAAAGAGGAGATTAACGCAGTCGTAAGAAAGGACAGATGTGGAATCTGTATGGGTAGAGCTGTGGAACACCAAAGGGCAGAAAACGCTAGTGGGAGTTGTGTACAGACCACTAAATAGTAGTAGTGAGGTTGGGGATGGCATCAAACAGGAAATTAGGGATGCTTGCAATAAAGGTACAGCAGTTATCATGGGTGACTTTAATCTACATATAGATTGAGCTAACCAAACTGGTAGCAATATGGTGGAGGAGGATTTCCTGGCGTGTATAAGGGATGATTTTCGACATCAATACGTTGAGGAACCAACAAGAGAGCTGACCATCCTAGACTGGGTGTTGTGTAACGAGAGAGGATTAATTAGCAATCTTGTTGTGCGAGGCCCCTTGGGGAAGAGTGACCATAATATGGTAGAATTCTTCATTAAGATGGAGAGTGACACAGTTAATTCAGAGACTAGGGTCCTGAACTTAAGGAAAGGTAAATTTGATGGTATGAGACGTGAATTGGCTAGGATAGACTGGTGAATGATACTTAAAGGGTTGATGGTGGATAGGCAATGGTAGACATTTAAAGATCACATGGATGAACTTCAACAATTGTACATCCTTGTCTGGCGTAAAAATAAAATGGGGAAGGTGGCTCAACCGTGGCTAACAAGGGAAATTAGGGATAATGTTAAATCGATGGAAGAGGCATATAAATTGGTCAGAAAAAGCAGCAAACCTAAGGCTGAGAGAAATTTAGAATTCAGCAGAGGAGGACAAAGGATTTAATTAGGAGGGGGAAAATAGAATATGAGAGTAAGCTTGCAGGGAACATAAAAACTGACTGCAAAAGCTTCTATAGATATATGAAGAGAAAAAGATTAGTGAAGACAAATGTAGGTCCCTTGCAGTCAGAATCAGGTGAATTATAATGGGGAACAAAGAAATGGCAGACCAATTGAACAAATACTTTGGTTTTGTCTTCACTAAGGAAGACACAAATAACCTTCCGGAAATACTAGGGAACCGAGGGTCTAACGAGAAGGAGGAACTGAAGGAAATCCTTATTAGTCAGGAAATTGTGTTCGGGAAATTGATGCAACTGAAAGCCAATATATCCGCAGGGCCTGATAGTCTGTATCCCAGAGTACTTAAGGAAGTGGCCCTAGAAATAGTAGGTGGTCATTTTCCAACATTCTATGGACTCTGGATCAGTCCCTATGGATTGGAAGGTAGCTAATGTAATCCCACTTTTTAAAAAAGGAGGGAGAGAGAAAACAGGAAATTCTAGCCTGACATCGGTGGTGGGGAAAATGTTGGAATCAATTATTAAAGATGAAATAGCAACGCATTTGGAAAGCAGTGACAGGATCGGTCCAAGTCATTGGATTTATGAAAGGGAAATCATGCTTGACAAATTTTCTAGAATTTTTTGAGGATGTAACTAATAGAGTGGACAACGGAGAACCAGTGGATGTAGTGCATTTGGACTTTCAAAAGGCTTTTGACAAGGTCCCACACAAGAGATTAGTGTGCAAAATTAAAGCACATGGTATTGGGGGTAATGTATTGACGTGGATAGAGAACTGGTAGGCAGACAGGAAGCAAAGAGTTGGAATAAACGGGTCCTTTTCAGAATGACAGGCAGTGACTAGTGGGTTACCGCAAGGTTCAGTGCTGGGACCCCAGCTATTTACAATATACATTAATGATTTTGACGAAGGAATTGAATGTAATATTTCCAAGTTTGCAGATGACACTAAGCTGGGTAGCAGTGTGAGCTGTGAGGAGGATGCTGAGAGGCTGCAGGGTGACTTGGACAGGCTAGTTGAGTGGGCAAATGCATGGCAGGTGCTGTATAATGTAGATAAATGTGAGGTTATCCACTTGGGTGGCAAAAACAGGAAGGCAGAATATGATCTGATTGGTAACAGATTAAGAAAAGGGGAGCTGCAATGAAACCTGGGTGTCATGGTACATCAGTCATTGAAAGTTGGCATGCAGGTACAGCAGGCAGTGAAGAAGGCAAATGGCATGTTGGCCTTCATAGCGAGAGGATTTGAGTATAGGAGCAGGGAGGTCTTACTGCAGTTGTACAGGGCCTTGGTGAGGCCACACCTTGAATATTGTGTACAGTTTTGGTCTCCTAATCTGAGGAAGGACATTCTTGCTATTGAGGGAGTGCAGCGAAGGTTCACGAGGCTGATTCCCGGGATGGCAGGATTGACATATGAAGAAAGACTGGATCGACTAGGCTTATATTCACTGGAATATAGAAGAATGAGAGGGGATCTCATAGAAACAGATAAAATTCTGACGGGATTGGACAGTTTAGATGCAGGAAGAATGTTCCTGATGTTGGGGAAGTCCAGAACCATGGGACACAGTCTAAAGATAAGGTGTAAGCCATTTAGGACCGAGATGAGGAGAAACTGCTTCATTCAGAGAATTGTGAACCTGTGGAATTCTCTACCACGATAGTTGTTGAGGCCAGTTCATTAGATATATTCAAAAGGGAGTTAGATGTGGCCCTTACGGCTAAAGGGATCAAGGGGTATGCAGAGAAAGCAGGAATTGGGTACTAAAGTTGCAAAAATGATCAGCCATAATCATATTGAATGGTGGTGCAGGCTCGATGGGCCGAATGGCCTACTGCTGCACCCATTTTCTATTTTCTTTGTTTCTATGTTAATTATATGTAATGTCTCTCGCTAACATTTATTGCTGTAGTGTTGTTCTTTGTATATAGGCCAGCGCAGCGCAGCATTCTCATGTCTCCCCTTCTCTTCTACTAACCTCAATCATGTTTTCCATCTCCTCAGGCTCCCCAGGCGCAACAGGAGGCCCATGGAGCATCACGCCTACCATTGGAGGCCGTGCTGACCACGGGGGAAGAACAAGATACGACCTAGGAAGAGGATGATGAGCCTGAAGGGTCACCTATAGTACCTGCGGCCATGTCATCCTCAATGGATGAAGTAGCGGGGCCAAGCAGCTTGCAGCAGGGCACTCCAAGTCGTCCAGTGCCCACGCCGACCCTGTGGAGGTTGTGTCGGCGAGGTAGGTTTGTGCTGTGACCGACAGATGTCAACAAGGACATGGTGGCACCTTCAAGGGTGAACGTCGATCTAGGTTGAGAGCTCCTCCAGGCGATTGGTGGGTTGACCGGCAACATTGCCAACCTATCTGCCAGAATCTCAGAATGCATGGGGCAGATGTTTGCGGCAATGGAGCGAACAACCGACTCTGTCGATGCCTTGCGGCACGCGATAGTTTCAGGATATAGCACTGCACCCCAAGGTACTGTACCACCAACCAGCACGACAGATACGAGACAGGAGGAAGAACTTCCTTCTGACTCGGAAGACATTTCTTCGCAAACGTCTTCTCCTCGATCCACTGAAGTAATTCTGTCAATGTCACCGCCCCCCCACAGCAGCAGCCATTGAGGTGCTCTGCTGCAAGACGTCTTGCTCCCGTTACTAGGGGATTGTGGGAAAATGCGGGTTATGACAAGGGGGTGTAAAATTAGAGGAGGGAAGCGTGGCCGCAGGTAGGGAGGTGAAGGGACCGTATATTATTGTTATAATATTATTTTAAACAATTTGTTGAATGTTGAATGTTGGGGTGGTGGGAGGGTGTTGTCGTTATTTAAAATATATTGTAATTGTTATTGAAAAAAATCTGTTGACTGTTGATTGTTGGGGATGGTGGGAGGGTGTTATCGTTACATTGTTCTTGAAAAAATGTTGTTGACTGTTAGGGGTTGGGGGGTGGTGTTATACTTTGTTAAAACGTATTTTACATCACTTGTTAAATTATTGAAAACTTTTATTGAACTTTACAATTGTTGTGAAGTATCTTCTAATAACGTAAGGTAAAACATCAATAGAAGGGTTGCAAACAATGGCTAAGCAAGGATGAAATGTAACGCAACTATAACTGTCACCAATGTAACTTCACGCAAAGCGTTCATTTATGAGCAACAGTTTTGAAGCTGCATAACTACCACGGGGCTTTTCCAGTGGTGTGGGGGGGGCATGGGGGCATAGGTTCAATGTCAGGTTGATTGTCCTCCCTGAGGTCCTCGTCCTCCTCCTAGTCCTCCTCTTCCGCCTCCCATCTCTCCTGAGGTGGACCCCCAATCCCATCTGGCAATTGATGTCCTCTCCTGATAGCTAGGTTATGCAACATGCAGCACACCACAATGAACTCAGCGTGGTATTGTAGGTTGCCTCCTGAGTGGTCCAGGCATCTGAAGCGCTGCTTCAGAACTCCAATTGTCTTTTCGACGATATTGCGTGTGGCTATATGGCTTTCATTGTAGCGCTTCTCGGCTTCTGTCTGGGGCTTATGCAGCAGGGTCATGAGCCAGCTGGCAAGGCCATATCCTTTACCCCCCAGCATCAAACCGTGACCTTATGGCTGACTCTTAAACAGGTCAGAGACAGTGCTCTCACACAAGATGTGCGCATCATAGATGCTCCCTGGAAAATTTGCATTTACTGCCATGATTAATTGCTTGTGGTCGACAACGAGCTGCACATTCAGGGAGTGGAATCCCTTTCAGTTCCGAAACACTTTCTCATCCTGTAAAGGTGCTTGCATGGCGATATGCATACAGTCTGTTGCTCACTGCACTTTGGGGAAGTTTGCTATTCACAGGAACCCCAAAGCCCTCTCATTCTGAGCCTCCCTGGTCATAGGGAAGTTTATAAAGTCCATCCTGTGGGCGTAAAGGGCTTCAATCACCTGTCAAATGCAGCAATGTGTGGCGTGCTGAGAGATACCGCAAATGTCGCCAGCTGAGGCCTGAAAGGAGCCTGATGCGTAGAAGGAAAGTGCCGCAATCACAACCTCAATGGGCAGTGCGGTCCTGATGGTGCTGGTAGGCTGCAGATCTCCCTTAATCAGCTGGCATATCTCACTGATGACCTCCTTTCGGAATCGCAGCCTTCTAATGCACATGTTATCGGACAAGTCCAGGTATGATCGCTTATCCCTGTAAATGCGTTGAGTGCAACGTCTCCTCCTCCTCAGCAGTCTGCCACCTCTTTGATTGGGCACATAATGCTCTTCAATTAACCTTCTGCCATCTCTATTCTGCAGCATGTGAGTAGTCATCAATACTATTGTGTTCCTAACACAGCTGAGACTGCACACAGGGAGATTAAAGTAACAGTGACCTCAGTCTTTATTAAGACACTCCAGAGTGAGGAACAGGCCTTAGGCGCCGGCTTATATACAATGCTCCCAAGGGATGCTGGTATGCCTTGGGACTTCAGGGGATGCGCTCCCTGGTGGCGGAACATGGGAGTGCATGCTTTACAGATACACAACAAATACTGGTTGAGAAGTTAAAGGCCCCTTCACTATACATCACTATAAATGCCCTAATCTGTCTTCTTACATTGTCCTCCACAAATATAATATAAACTGGAAATTAACCACAATGTGATTAGATGATTGGCAAGATTCAAAAACGCCCTTAAAATCACTCACGAATTACTTCTCCTCACAACCACTTGAAGCGGCCTTTTATTAAAGATCCTCCGAGTTACAAAATGGTGTCCATACTGCCGAGTTAAGGTCAGACGATTGCAGCTTTTCTTGAGTATCTTTTTGGGCCAGCGATCATTTGGGCGAATTATGGGCGAAATGCCGAAAGTAGCGCTTGGCAAAAATCTGGGCGATAATCAGGCATTAGTTTCCATTATAAACAGTATTCTCGGCCTTGCACGAGGATGATGTCATATTTTATTTTAAAATAGGCCAGGCAATGCAGCTCATTCCTGTATGTCGAAAGTTGCGCCGAATGTAAATGAGTGATAATCGGGCGCTAGTTTCCATTTTTCATCAAATATGGGCGATAGCCTGAATCTCAGCGCTTATATGGGCACTAAATGGGTGATGATGCGCCGAAAGTCTAGCACCTCTATGTATCAGTACTTTGTTGCTGTATAATTTTCTTCTTACATCTCCTGAAGTTGCATCATTTGAGGGATTTCAGTCTATGAATACTGGTTGCTGTTCGGACCTGCCCAAGTGGATAATTTTCGCACAAGCTTAGATGGTAATGAAAGGTTAACCAACCATATAGATCATCAAATCTAACCCTGATCTTGTCCTGATATTGACCCTAATGCACTTCCTGCACTCACAAGTGGAAACCCTGCCTGATCTTATCCATAGCATAAGGGTGCTATTTATAGTGTCTTTACTGCCACCACAGCTGAGATGAGCTAACTCAGAACAGATCAGGCGTTGAACCGGAACTCTGCCGCAGGGATATTTTTTGAAGAAACAGTAACGGTAGCAATAATACAAATATTCAATTTTAACAGATGGCCATTTCTATACCCTATATTCCTATACACTGTGTGTGCTTTGCTGGATCCATGTCGCAGTGAATAAACTCAGAAGTGTGTCCGAACAGTGCATCTGTGACCTGTCTAACGCAGCGATGCACTGCTGTTTAACTTCTTTGATTAATGTCACCAGGGGCCATTTGAAGCATCCGGATGCATAAACAATGTGCTGTTGTCATCTTTACAAAGCAGAAAGAGACTGCAACTCAGGTTCCAAAGGCTGACATATCTCAGTTACAGTTTGAGGGTAAAGCACAGCCAGCTCAGACACAGACTCTAGGAAAAATCCAGAGAGGTCCTCCGTGGTCTGTGGATCTTGTGATGCGTACACCTGCTGTCAGGTGTTGGCAGCATGCATGCTGCTGCACTCTCCAAGCCTCCATTCTTTCCTCCTCCATGTCATAAGAACATAAGAACATAAGAAATAGGAACAGGAGTAGGCCATTTGGCCCCTTGAGCCTGCTCCACCATTCAATAAGATCATGTTTGATCTGATCATGGACTCAGCTCCACTTCCCTGCCCGCTCCCCATAACCCTTTACTCCCTGATCGCTCAAAAATCTGTCTATCTCCGCCTTAAATATATCCAATGACCCAGCCTCCACATCTCTCTGGTGCAGAGAATTCCATAGATTTACAAACCTCTGAGAGAAGAAATTTCTCCTCATCTCAGTTTTAAATGGGTAGCCCCTTATTCTAAGACTTTGTCGCCTATTTTTAGTTTCCCCTATGAGTGGAAATATCCTCTCTGCATCCACCTTGTCAAGCCCCCTCATTATCTTATAAGTTTCAATAAGATCACCTCTCATTCTTCTGAACTCCAATGTGTATAGGCCCAACCGACTCAACCTTTCCTCATAAGTCAACCCCCTCATCTCTGGAATCAAGTAGTGAACCTTCTCTGAACTGCCTCCAATGCATGTATATCCTTCCTTAAATACGGAGACCAAAACTGTATGCAGTACTCCAGGTTTGGCTTCACCAATACCCTATACAGTTGTAACAGGACCTCTCTGCTTTTATACTCTAGACCCCTTGCAATAAAGGCCAACATTCCATTTGCCTTCCTGATTACTTGCTGTATCTGCATACTAATTTTTTGTGTTTCATGCACAAGTACCCCCAGGTTCCTCTGTACTGCAGCACTTTACAATTTTTCTTCATTTAAATTATAATTTGCTTTTTTATTATTATTTCTGCCAACGTGGATAACCTCATATTTTCTCACCTGATACTCCATCTGCCAAATTTTTGCCCACTCACTTAGCCTGTCTATATCCCTTTGCAGATTTTTTGTGTCCTCTTCACAAATTGCTTTCCCACCCATCTTTGTATCATCAGCAAACTTGGCTGCATTACACTCGGTCCCTTCATCCAAGTCATTAATATAGATTGTAAATAGTTGCGGACCCAGCACCGATCCCTGCGGCACCCCACTGGTCACTGTTTGCCAACCGGAAAATGACCCATTTATTCCGACCCTCTGTTTTCTGTTAGTTAGCCAATCCTCAATCATGCTAATATATTAGCTCCAACTCCATGAGCTTTTATCTGTGCAGTAACCTCTTATGTGGCACCTTAGCGAATGCTTTCTGGAAATCCAAATACATCACATCCACTGGTTCCCCCCTATCCATCCTGCTCATTACATCCTCAAAGAACTCCAGCAAATTTGTCAAACATGATTTCCCTTTCATAAAACCATGCTGACTCTGCTTGATTGAATCATGCTTTTCCAAATGTCACGCTACTGCTTCCTTAATAATGGACTCCAGCAGTTTCCCAATGACGGATGTTAGGCTAACTGGTCTATAGTTTCATGCTTTTTGTCTGTCTCCTTTTTTAAATAGGGGCGTTACATTTGCGGTTTTCCAATCTGCTGGGACCGCCCCAGGACCCAGGGAATTCTGGTAGATTACAACCAATGCATCCACTATCTCTGCAGCCACTTCTTTTAAGACCTCATCAACTTCCTCCTCAAAGCATAGGAACAATGGAATTACCTGAGAGAAACCATCTCTATGCAGAGCTCCCTTTAAGCTCTCATCATCATTATCATAGGCAGACCCTCGAAATCGAGGAAGACTGGGTGAGAAAGTTAAAACTAGACTGGAAAAACATCTTCAATGTAAATGCTTGAAAGAAGTGACTTGATACAATGCTGAACAAGTATCATCATAGGCAGTTCTTCGAAATCAAGGAAGACTTGCTTCCACTCTAAAAGTGAGTTCTTAGGTGACTGAACAGTCCAATATGGGAATTACAGTCTCTGTCACAGGTGAGACAGACATTGAAGGAAAGGGTGGGGTGAGGTGTTAGTTTGTCGCATGCTCCTTCCGCTGGTTTCTGTATGCTCTCGGCGATGAGACTTGAGGTGCTCAGCGTCCTCCTGGATGCTCTTCCTCCACTTAGGGCGGTCTTGGGCCAGGGATTCCCAGGTGCCAGTGGGGACGTTGCACTTTATCAAGGAGGCTTTGAGGGTGTCCTTGAAGCATTTCCTCTGCCCACCTGGGGCTCGCTTGCCATGTAGGAGTTTTTGCTTTGGGAGTCTTGTGTCAGGTATGTGGACGATGTGGCCCGCCCAATGAGTGCTTCGATGCTGGGGATGTTGGCTTGATCGAGAACACTGACATTGGTGCATCTGTCCACCAAGGGATTTGCAGGATCTTGTGGAGGCAGCGCTGGTGATATTTCTCCAGCGCTTTGAGGTGTCTACTTTATATGGTCCATGTCTCTGAGCAATATAGGAGCGCAGCCTTCGGTCGCCTGAGGAAGACCAGGACCTCAAATCTGGCACCAAGCTTATGATCTACAGGGCAGTAGTGATACCCGCCTTCCTATATAAGCTCTTGGTAAGTTTGACAAAGTACCCTTCAATGCTTAGATACTGCACCTCCCAAGTGGTGGGCGTGATTCTCAGCCAAAATTGTGTTGTCGAATTGTATATCTGTGTCACCTTTCACCTTCTTGGGAGCAGTAACAAATGATGAATATCAATACCCACAAATTCATAAGAATCTTTACAAGCTCAAATGGCAGATGCAATTTAATACAGGGAAAGATAAGGTTATGAGATTTGGCAGAGGTTAGGTTGATGTGGATTAGGTGGGAATTTACCTGAGGTATCAGAGTAGAAAAGAGATCTTGAGGTTTAAATGGACAGGTAGTAAAACCATGAGCACAATGTTCGCAGGCTGTTAAAAAAGCAAACAGAGTGTTGGGATGCATAACAAGGGGTATAAGACATAAATTCAGAGAGATCATTTTCAAACTGTACTTGGCCCTGGTGAGACCCCATCTGAAATATTGTATGGCAGTTTTGGTCTCCCTATTTCAAAAAGGATAATGGAGGAGGTACAGAGAAGGACAACATGTTTGATTTCAGAATTGAAGAGCATGGCCCTGGGTCTTTTATCTCATGAAAATAAGACTGAGTGGGGCTATGATAGTAGTGTTTAAAATTATGAAAGAATAAGAAAAATTAGATTCAAGTAAGCTTGTCTGCCATTTACAGAATTTAAGCACAAGAAGTCATATTTACAAACTAAGGACAAAAAAGAATCTAGGAAATGAAGGAGGAACTTCCTTATTGAAAGTGTGGTAAGTATATGGAACAGATTATTGGCTTGGGTGTGGAACAAGAAACATTAATGGGTTTCCAGAAGGATTTAGACAGGTTCTCATTGACAAAAGGGATTCAGGGTTATTAGAAATGCACCAAAGGAATAATGTGAATAGGTGAGCTAGATAGACTGAAAGTATTTTCCTGCCTGGAAAATGTTAGTATGTTGCCATGGGGCTCCATACAGGCTCATCAATGTTACTTTACAGTAGTGATGATTTTGCAGGGGCTGTAAGTGGGCGAAAATGACGTGAATCTTGGTGGTGGTGGGGTGGGGGGCGGGGGGGGATCTTGACTATTTCTTGGGTGGTCGAATAGGCTGCCAAGATCGAAAACAGTCTGATTCAGCCTGAGATAGTGGCCAAGGAAGAGCATGGAATCAGTGGCGAAGGTATGGAGTTTGTGCCGGGGGCTGAAGATAATAGCTTTAGTCTTTTGAATGTTTAACTGGAGTAAATTGTAGTTCATCCATGATTTGATATCAGATAAGCAGTCTGACAACAGAAAAGCAGTGGACATGTTGAGAAAGGTGCTGGAGAGATAGAACTGGGTATCATCAGCGTACACGAGGAAGCTGACTCCATGTCTGCAGATCATGTTGCCAAGAGAGCAGCATGTAAATGACAAAAGAGGAGGGAGCTAAGGAGAGAACCTTTGGGAGCCTCTAAATGTAACAATGTGGGATCAGGAAGAGAAGCCAAGTTAAGATAAAATATTTAGCAGTGTATTTTATTTTGCTGTATTCATTTTCCTCTATGGATTTCTTTCCTATACAAAATTTGATTTAAGTTTCTGCCGAAACAAAATGGTATGGCACCACTGTATTATTTTGCCTATGTCTTCAGGACATCCCAAATCATTTCACAACTTTTTAAGGGCAGTTACTATTGTGCAGCTAATTTTCCCCACAGCAAATTCCACCAACATCAAATAAGATGAAAGAACAATTAATCTGTTTTGGTAGTGTCAGTTGAGCGAATAGTGCCATGGGATGTTTTATGTCTACCTGAATGGGCAAATGAGGCCTTGTTTAACATTTCAATGCTTAGATACTGTACCTCTAATGAGACTGTCTTACCTCAAAATTGGAAGGTCAGCTTAGATTATGTGCCCAAAATACTGTTGTGGGGCTTGAACTCACTTGACTTCAACGGATAGGAAAATCAAGCAGGGTGTATAATGGATGGCTGATCCAGTGGTGCCAGTTTTCTGCCCACGACCAAACTGAAAATTACCGCACAATCTTCTGACTCAGAGGTGGTAGTGCTACCAACTGCACAAAGCTGAAATTTCCATATGTGTGGAATGACATCTGGTGTGAAGCATCTTGGTGAAAGGGTAACTGTTGGTGCAGCGTCCAGAATCCAGAACCCTTGGGACCGAGACCGTTTCGGATTCCGCATTTTTCCGAACTTTGGATTGTCCTTCTGACATCACGAATCTGGAAACACTCGAGCCCAGGTTCGGGTATTTCCGGATTTCGGAACATCAGAAAGAGGGGGTCCCCCGCCGAGGAGCTGTTTGGGCTGCCGGACCCGTCAAGGTGGAGCTGTTCGGGCTGGGCCCCACCATGGAGGAGCTGTTTGGGCCGGGTCCTGCCGAGGAGAAGGTACTCAGGCGGGGTTCCGCCGCCAAGGGGGTGTTCAGGTGGGCCCCGCCGCCGAGGAACTGTTCGGGCTGAGCCCCGCCGCCAAGGAGGTGTTCGGGCTGGCGGACCCCGTCGCAGAGGAAGTGTTGGGGTGGGTCAGTGAGGAGGCCACGGGGTAAGGGCAGCGGCGGCGAGTGGCGCGAGGCGAGCGGCGGCGAGGTAAGGGCAGCGACGGTGAGGCGATGCCCGAGGTCGGGCAACAGCGGAGCCCTGAGGTCGGCAAGATCGGCAGGTCCAGATTCCGGAACATTTTATGGATTCCGGACGACACTGCCACCGATCGGTCCGCAGTCCAGATTCCGGAACTCCACCTATACTCCCATTTACAGCATGTTTTACTTGTAAAAGGCTCGGTGTCAAATTTAGTTTGATAACGCTCCTGTTAAGCACCTACATTAAAGATGCTATATAATTGCAAGTTGTTGTTGTAAATTTCAGATTAGGGAGGATGTGGGCCCATATATGAAATTGCAATGCATGGTTAACATAAATAAAGAGAGTTGGGGGAAAACCTTAACGGTAACAAGCTGTTTTAGCAGAAACTGCAATTAAGGCCATTATTTGGCAGGTCGATCCAATTAATTGGAGTCCCACTGTAGTTTTGGAATATTTAAGTGTTTCATACTCATGTTGACTACATGTTGAGTTCAGAGCTGTCATTAATGGACTGAATAATTCAGTAAACGCAGCAAGGGGATTGCTGTGTGGTAATTATCCTGTCATAGTTGCCATTAACCTTTCACAGGAGGGTTGGGAGGTAAAGAAAAATCTGATTGGCATCGAGTTATTAATACATGATCCACCTTCAAAATACCAACATATTTTTTCTTTTGAAGATGATCTGATTATTATTAAAAATGTATTGACATAATCATTTAGCTAAAGCCTTCCCTCTTTGTTTATGTGCAGTCTTATGTTGCTTGAAAAGTTGAATAACCTATTTAAATGCATTTAATGCACATTAACAGTGAGAAATCTAATTAACCTTGAAATGCTCTTTAATCACAGCGGAAGGAACACTTGTGTTACCTGAAGAATGACGATGAAGTTAACAAAAAAAAATCATTCAGTCTATTGACATATATATCTTTTTTATCTGATGTTGTTGCCAAATTAGCAAAGGTTTTAAATGATAAGAGCAAGGACAAATCATATGCTGAAATGTCCTTATCTAAAGAGACTTTACCAAATACATCACCACACCAACAGAAAGGAAATCACATTTTGTTTAACATGTCAGAAGTCTGGGGCCAGAATCATAAAATTGGATTTGTGACTTTTAAGCAATTGTACAAATGCAAATATTGTGCATGTGCTGCAGCAATTTACTGCTGATCTACGAAACTGCCTTAGAATGTAAATGTGTGAATTAAGAACAGAAACAGTTGCATTATATATCCAAAACTACTTCTATTCCACTGGAATTCTCTATGCATTCTATAGCCTCCCAAGATGTACAACACAAACTCCAACTGATGACAAGCTTCTGGCTATGAAAACTCTTCAGCCTCTGCCAATTCTATTTTAAGGGAGGCTACTAGGTGGCGTGGGTGAAGTGTGACCAACAAAAGGAATTGTTTACTTTTTCTACAATCCCATTAAAGCGCACCTGAATTTTGTGTGACACTGTGTCGAGCAACTGACACAGCACTTTACCAAGCAGGTGAAATAGAAGCAATGTTAGCTGTTGGTTGGGGCTTGAATCAACACCTCCTAATTCCTGATTCTGTAGCTGTGAATGACATTAACAATGTTCTCTCCATCTAATACTATATTTAGTACAGACTTGGCAGTGGTTGTATTGGCTTTATGTTTTTTTTATTGAAGTGGGGCGACAGCTGATAAACAGGGTGGCTGTGATATGCAGAGAGGATAGGCCTGACAGAATGGATTGATTCAATTTTAATAGTCTGACCCAAGTCACTGTTTTGCTACTGATTTCATACCTGTCTATAATAACCACATGGACGTACCTGAAATTCCATGTATGAGTACTGGTCAATATTGAAGATGTAGGGATAATTTTTCCCAGTAATTTACCCAAAATTCAAGATTAGAATTTTAATATAATGTAGGTACATACAAACATATGAAAAAGATGGACAAAAAAGGCAAACTAGTCTGCTCCAGTCAGTCATGTTCCAACTAGACAACATGATATCAAAGCTTCCCAACAACGAGGCAAAGAACAGAAAAACACCATCAGCTAATTCAGAGGAAAAAGAAATCTGGGAAATTCCTCTCCGGCCCGTACAAGTATTAGGGTTGATACTCAAGGAGCAGGCCACTTCCTGGATGCACAAGTTTGGCAGAATCATAAATGTAGGCCTCGGTGTACTCAATGCTGAAATCCCAATTCTGTGGGAGAAGAAGTTTTTCGAAGGCCGTGCTTTGTGTGTGCGATGGTCTCATCAGACCCTTTGGCTGCACAAGAGGAAGAAGTAGAGGAGGAAGTAAATGTGTCCACTGCTGATGGAGGGCCGGGATGATTGGCGCATCAAAGAATGATTGACAGGACTTTAAATTAAAAGTCCTGTCAATCTTGGACCAATACATGAACATTATTATGGTCTTCACTATATTACACTCATCCCATGCCAACATGCGGTCAAAATCCTACATATTTGCCCAACATTCATAGAATCATAGAATTATGGAATGGTCACAGCCTGTGCTGGCTCTCTGCAAGACCACTTCAGCTAGTCCCACTCTACAGTACTTTTCCCATAGCCCTGTAAGTTTTTTTCCTTCAGATAATTAACCAATTCCCTTTTGAAAGCCACAATTGAATCGGCCTCCACCACCCTTTCAGGAAATGCAATCCAGATCATAACCACTTGTTGCGTAAAAAAGTTTTCCCTCATGTCGCCTTTGGTTCTTCTGCCAATCACCTTAAATCTGCGTCCTCTGGTTCTCAACCCTTCCACCAATGGGAACAGTTTCTCTCTACTCTGTCCAGACCCCTTGTGATTTTGAACACCTCAATCAAATCTCCTCTCAACCTTCTCCCCTCTAAGTAGAACAACCCCAACTTCTCCAGTCTATCCACGTAGCTGAAGTCCCTCATCCCACCTCCTCTTTATCAATTTTTATCCCATCTAGTATCTCAACTACCTCTTCTTTCCCTATGACTTTGGCAGCATCTTCTTCCTTGTTAAAGACACATACAAAGTACTTATTTAGTACCTCAGCCATATTGACTGTCTCCATGCGTAGGTTTCCTTTTTGATCCCTAATCGGCCCAACCCCTCCTCTTACTACCTATTTATTATTTATATGCCAATAGAACACTTCTGGATTCCTTTTTATGTTAGCTTCCAGTCAATTTTCATACTCTCTTTTTGCCCCTCTTATTTCCTTTTTCACTTCCCCTCTGATCTTTCTGTATTCAGCCTGGTTCTCATGTATTCTCAACCTGACATCTGCCATATGCCCCCTTTTTATGCTTCATCTTACTCTCTATCTCTTTCGTCATTGAGGGAGCTCTGGCTTTGCTTGCCCCACCTTTCCCCCTCGTGGGAATGTACCTTGACTGTACCCGAACTATTTCCTCTTTAAAAACAACTCATTGTTCGATTACAGTTTTGCCTGCCAATCTTTGATTCCAAATTACCTGGGCCAGATCTATTCTCAACCCACTGAAATTGGCTGACCTCCAATTAAGTATCCTGTGCATTTCCATAGCTAATCTAAACCTTATGATACTATGATCACTATTTCCTAAATGTTCACACACTGACACTTGCTCCACTTGACCCACCTCATTCTCCAGAACCAGATCCAGCAATGCCTCCTTCCTCATTGTGCCAGAAACGTACTGATCAAGAAAGTTCTCTTGAACACACTTCAACAATTCTTCCCCCTCTCTGCCTTTTACACTGTTACTATTCCAATCTATATTAAGATAATTGAAGTCCCCCATTATCACTAATCTATGGTTCTGTAATTTCCCTGCAAATTTGCTCCTCTATATCCTTCCCACTAGTTGGTGACCTATAGAATACCAGTAGTGTAACGGCACCTCTATTGTTTCTTAATTCTAACCAAATAGATTCTCTCCTTGACCCCTCCAGGACATCCTCTCTCTCCAGCACTGTAACATTCTCCTTAATCAATACTGCCACCCCACCTCCTTTCTTTCCTTCCCTATCTTTCTTAAACACCTCATATATTCATGATTTAGATGAAGGAATTGAGTGTAATATCTCCAAGTTTGCAGATGACACTAAACTGGGTGGCATTGTGAGCTGCGAGGAGGACGCTAAAAGACTGCAGGGTGACTTGGACAGGATTAGGTGAGTGGGCAAATGCATGGCAGATGCAGTATAATGTGAATAAATGTGAGGTTATCCACTTTGGGGGCAAAAACACGAAGGCAGAATATTGTCTGAATGGCGGCAGATTAGGAAAAGGGGAGATGCAACGAGACCTGGGTGTCATGGTTCATCAGTCACTGAAAGTTGGCATGCAGGTACAGCAGTCAGTAAAGGCGGCAAATGGTATGTTGGCCTTCATAGCTAGGGGATTTGAGTATAGGAGCAGGGAGGTCTTACTGCAGTTGTACAGGGCCTTGGTGAGGCTTCACCTGGAATATTGTGTTCAGTTTTGGTCTCCTAATCTGAGGAAGGACGTTCTTGCTATTGAATGAATGCAGCGAAGGTTCACCAGACTGATTCCCGCAATGGCTGGTCTGACATATGAGGAGAGACTGGATCGACTGGGCCTTTAATCACTGGAGTTTAGAAGGATGAGAGGGGATCTCATAGAAACATATAAAATTCTGACGGGACTGGACAGGTTAGATGCAGGAAGAATGTTCCCGATGTTGGGGAAGTCCAGAACCAGGGGACACAGTCTAAGGAAGGGGTAAGCCATTTAGGACTGAGATGAGGAGAAACTTCTTCACTTAGAGAGTTGTTAACCTGTGGAATTCCCTACCGCAGAGAGTTGGTCATGCCAGTTTGTTGGATATATTCAAGAGGGAGTTAGATGTGGTCCTTATGGCTAAAGGGATCAAGGGGTATGGAGAGAAAGCAGGAAAGGGGTACTGAGGTGAAAGATCAGCCATGATCTTATTGAATGGTGGTGCAGGCTCGAAGGGCCGAATGGCCTACTGCTGCACCTATTTTCTATGTTTCTACATTCAGGAATACTTAGTACCCAAACCTGCCCTTTTTTGAGCCAGGTCCCTGTTGTCACTATGACATCATATTACCATGTAGCTATATGTACCTGCAGCTCACCAACCTTATTTACCACGCTTTGTGTTTATACACATGCACTGTAAACCTATCTTAAACCTTCTTGTATTCTCTCTTAATCTAACCTCACCTAATACCATACTATTTCTTACTCCAGTGCTATCTGTCTCTCCCTATCCTATGTGCACCTTGTTGCTCCTTTCTAATGCTACATCCTGGTGCTCATCCCACTGCCAAATAAAGTTTAAATCCATCCACTTTGTAAATTAAATTTTCTAGTCTGTGCAACCCTTTGTGCTTTTTTGAAATATTAGAGGCATTTCTGAAATGGGTCTCACTTAAAATGAGCAAGCGTTCAGTGAAAGAAATCTGGAAATTGCCTCGAGGCCCGATCGGGGGCGGTAACCCTCCGGGGCCGGGACATCCGGGCCGAGTGATAAAAGTCCCTGACACGGAATTGGGCCTTACGCCCCTCAAAGGAAGCTGAGTGCTGTTTCCAGCGCTCCGCCTCCTTCGGGGACGGTGCCGGGGTGGTAGTGTGGCGCTGAGTCCAGGGTTACGCGGATACTGCTCCACCTAGCACTGATGCTCTACAATGCCCCTCCCCTTCCATTAAAGGCGAGGGCCGCTGCGCACTCTGCATGGCCCTTTGGTGGCTGCCACTGGGTCACCAGGGATGCTCGAGAATGGGCCAGCAGTCCGGCAACAAAGACAGAGTGCTGGGCTGCATGTTGGCGGCCCGGTCCAGCGCCATGATCTTGGCAATTTCCTGGGAGCAATCGCCCTTCTCCCTTCCCTTGGGCGAAAACTGCCATTCCCGCCAGAGGTGATAACAGGGCACACAAAGGGGTAATTTTGCCCCCCTGCTGTTCTCAACAGTTCATTATACGAAAATAAAATGGGCAAGAAAGGTGACTAGACCCGTTTTCTTTGAAAAGTGCCATGGAATCTTTTACATCTGCTCAAGAGGGCAGATAGAGCCTCAGTTTAATGTCTCATCCGACAGTACAGCATTCCCTCAGTACTGTACTATGTGCTTAAGTCTCTGGTGTGGGACTTGAATCCACAAAGTTGTGACATAGAGGCGAGAGTAATACCACTGAGCCAAGGCTGACACCATGGTATGATAATATGACATTATCACATTAAAATTAGTATCTAAAATTAGTAATATTAGTAAATTGGAACCAGTCTAGTAAATATTTTTTTCCCTCTCCAACACGTCCTTCCTAAAGTGGCACCCAGAATTGGACACAATACTCCAGCTCAGGCCAAACTAATGTTTTATATAGAATGCTTAGATGCTGCGTTAGAGCAGACATTTTGTGAGAACATCCTCTGATATAGGAATCGGTGTGGTGTGGGGTGGGGGGGGGGCGGGGGGGCGATGAATTTCCTCACCGTTTTTGGTACATTAATGGTACAAGGAGCAAGCACTTTTTAGTGAGTTCATATTGCTGATCGCACCTTCTCCCACTTCAAGAGCTGGATGAGCTCCATGGCCTTGTCCTTAAAGGGGTCAGGGGTTTGAAGGTGAGGATGCCCCATCCGGCAGCCTGCCTTTGGGTGGCATTACATGCCGATTTGTAAAGTTTGATGTTTCTCTCCTGGATGGGCCCTGCCCTGGAGCATTGTCCTGCCGCTGCTTGGGCATAGATGGTGTTTGCGTGATCACAATTCTGTGCAAATATAATAAAAACATTGGTAAGACATGCAGTTAAGAGAGTGATGAAAGAATCCAGCATTGTTCCTCACTTACCTAATTGTTCCCATCTGCTGCCGAACTGCCTTGTTTAAGGTCACACAGAGGTTTCCTGGTAGATCAGGTTTTACAATAATGCCTACACCAATGAGCAGACCAGGAAACCTGCGTGTAATTCCCTCTGCAGGCCACTGGTGCGTGCAAAGTGTTTCTTAAAGGGGCAACAGCAATGTAAATCACATCAAGAATATTCCAGGACCAAGTTTCAATATACAGATAATAAGAATGCAATAAACAGAATTTTTTTTCAAATTATGGGCTAATTTTCTTCCGCTGGCCTGCGCAAATGAGGTAGCATATTACCAGGAACAGCAGGAAAAGGGGACGTATTGTGACATATTGCCACTTTTCTTTCCCAAACTTGATTCTCCTTCCCCCGCCCCCACATCAGGACCACTGATGTTCTGACGAAGGGTCATCGACCTGAAACATTTACTCTGTTTCTGTATCCACAGATGCTGCCTGACCTGCTGAGTATTTCCAGCATTTTCTGATTTTATTTCATCCAAAACTCTGGTGCCCATATCCTAACTCACACCAAGTCCCGTGCACCCATCACTCCTGTGCTCACTGACCTACACTGCCTTTGCCTCTATCTTAAAAGTCTCATCCTTATATTCAAATTCTTCCATGGCTTCGCCCCTCCCTATCTATAACCTCCTCCAGCCCTACAATCCTCTGACATCTCTGTGCACCTCTAATTCTAGCCTACTGTGCATTCCCGATTTTCTTCGCTCCACTATTGTCGGCTGTGCCTTCAGCTGCCTATGCCCTAAGCTCTGTAATTCTCTCTCTAAATCTCTCTACCTCTCTCTTCTCCTTTAAGACACTCCTTAAAACCTACCTTTTTTGACCTAACTTTTCGTCGCCTGTCCTAATATCTCCTTATGTGGCTCAGCGTCAAATTTTGTTTGATCCTGTGAAGAGCCTTGGGATGTTCTACTATGTTAAAGGTGCTATATAAATACAAGTTGTTATAAATAAGTCCAGGTTTCTTGCCTCCACTACTCTCTTTGAGGTCAGTGCTAAATTTGCTTTTCAATAGTTTGATTTTGTGCCCCATCTTTAATTTGATGCAGTGTTCAACTATCTTTTCTATAATGCTTACTATCATGCACCTCTATAAGATCACCACTCTCTTGCCTCCCTATAAATGCTGAAAAGTCATGAGTTTCTCTAATTTTTCCTCATAAAAAAGGGATTAACTTTGTGGCTCTTTGCTGCACAGCCTCTTTTTCTTGTGAGTATTTTTCTTGTGATCAGTGACCAGATCTGGACCCTCAACTTAAGTTGTGGTCTGATTAAAGTACTGTACAATTTAAGCATGCGTTTCTCTGACCTGTATTCTACTGTTTTGGCTACAGCGTTGAATATACTGAACTCTGCTTAAATTATAAACAGTGGCTTGTCAAAGCATAAACACTGTTGGCAATGTCAAGGACCTGTTGGTCTCACATCACATGTTATAAGATCATTCTGTCCTTGAGGTATGTTGCAAAATATTATTAGTAACAGCCAGTTCTCTGTATTCTGCAAAATGTCAATACATTCCCAAGAGTGGACAACTATAATAAAATATTATGGTCGACAATTTACTCATCGTTAATTGTGTGAGTCTTTCATCAAATGAGTGTCCCTGCATTTTATGTAGTTGCATTCTGGGGCAGAACCTGTTTTTGCCCCATAATGGCTGTGCTGAAGATTGCGATGTGATTTGGAATCTTCCATGTGTGCACTCACCAATGCGGTTCGGAACTCATTACCGAACATTTTAATCTCTTGATACCCTTATCTAATAAAAATCTATCGCTATCAGTCTTGAAAATTTCAACAGACCCAGCATGCACAGCGTTTTGGGGGAAAGAATTTCAGATCTTACACTACCCTTTGTGTGGAAAATGTGCCTCCTGATTTCAGTACTAAATGGCCTACCTGCAATTTTAAGATTGTGCCCCCTTGTTCTGGATTCCCCCACCAAAGTAACTAGTTTCTCTGTATCTACCCTATTGAATCCCTTTATCATTTTAAACATCTCCATGTCCAGGAAGATAGCCAAGGGAATAGATGACTTGTGAGTGACAAGATGTTCCCCTTTGCTGCCATGGATAATAACCTGCCTTAAAGTTGAAGAACAGCACCTGAGGAGTGCTACAATGAGGCACATGCCTCCACAAGTGGTCTTTGAGAGTACTATAGGGGTTTCAAAGGGGAACTTTTGCTGCCTTGACAGATCAGAATAGGCTTTGCAATATATAAAATTGAGTATCCCTCATAGTTGTAGCTTGTCCTCCATAACTTTGCCATCCAAAAAGGACTGGAGAGGTGGCACTAGCTGTTTTGGTCACAGAGCAGTATAGAATACAGTTTCAGGAAGATTGCCACTCCGTGGACTCCTTAGAGACAGCTGCAAAGAGCACTGGAACTCAACGTATCATTTAAGTGTCCTATCTATTTAAAAGTCTACCTTTATTACCACTGCCATTATTCCTTCAATTAAGTGACAAATCCTTCAATCCAGTTCCTATCTGAGGCTATCACATCAGACTTCTTTGCCTTACAGGATCATGCAAGTCTCAATTATCTGATTGAATAAGTCAACATGAAATAAGTGCACCCTTTCCTGTATGACTGTAATCTCCATGAATAGCCAAGCATAACACATGCTCATTCTCCTTTAATGCAAGGAACTGAAAAGTGACTTTAAACCATCCTGCTCTTTCCTCACACTGTGTTCCCCTGGATGCCTTTCTTTCTCCTAGCTTCACTCTGAGGTGGTTGCTTGCTCTTGTGCTACAAAATGTTCATGGGACTGAGATGGTCCTCCCCTGGTGGCAGGTTGCTTCTGGGAGGGAGCCACTGCTGGCTGCATATCCGGAGCTTCAGCTTGGGCAGCCTGGTGTTGCTTCCTGTGTGCCACTTGCATGGTAGTCTGAGGGAGAAGCCCTGATTCCTAGCCTGTTCTGCTGTCCTAAGAAAAAGCAGACTCAATTAACTGGCCTCCAGTCATCACCATTCCACTGCGACCGGAATCATGTCCCCACTGATCAGCAGATTGGCTGGTCTAACAGCAGTTATCAGATCTTGAAAGCCCTGAAGGACAGATGACTGTATCCCAGTCGCCAGGATCTGAAAGCCAATATGTTTGTTTGATAATGCTGCTGTGAAGCACCTTGGGACATTTTACTATGTTAAAGGTGCTACATAAATGCAAGTCATTGTTGAATGCTGTCAAATCTTTCCCCTACTACCACCAGGGTAGTAGGCTTTTCTTCCGTAGAGGAGAAGGCACTGAATGCTCCTTGGCTGCTTCTTAGGTGGGGTCTACTGCAAATTCCAATTACGCTTCCATACGCTCCACTGATGTCTGTAACAATGAAAAACCTTCTCTGACGTTACTGCAAATAAGGGTTATTGATTTCAGAGTTACATCTGCCAGTTTTCACACATCCTCAGAGACTGGCTCAGGACTGTATGTACATTACATAGAATTACATTACATGGAATGTACAGCACAGTAACAGGTCATTCAGCCCAACAGCTCTATGCTGGTGTTTATGCTCCACACGCGCCTCCTCCCACCTTATTTCATCTCACCCTATCAACATAAGAAACATAGGAACATAAGAAATAGGAGCAGGAGTATGCCATTTAGCCCCTCATGGCTGATCTGAATATCCTTCTATTCCTTTCTCCCTCATTTACTTATCTAGTTTCCCCTTAAATTCAGGTGTGATGCCCCTTGAATATTCTTCATTTCAACCAGATACCCTTGAGATCTGGGTGTCATGACTCCCGCTGAGAAGATGGCACATCCTCGCCCAGTCACCATCCTTCGGCTCCTTGTGCACTGTGAATCACCCAGTGCCACAACTTCATTGGCACTATCTAATTCCCCTCGGTGCATGGCCGTTAGAAAACAAGTGATGCTAGTGATGATATGAAGGGGAGAGGCTTTGAGGGAATTGGAGTACAAGAGAAAGGAAGTCTTGCTACAATTGTAGACCACACTTGAAGTACTGTGCAGAGTTTTGATCTCTTTATCTGAGGAAGGATATACCTGCATAGAAACATAGAAACATAGAAAATAGGTGCAGGAGCAGGCCATTCAGCCCTTCGAGCCTGCACCACCATTCAATAAGATCATGGCTGATCATTCACCTCAGTACCCCTTTCCTGCTTTCTCTCCATATCCCTTGATCCCTTTAGCCGTAAGGGCCATATCTAACTCCCTCTTAAATATATCCAATGAACTGGCATTAACAACTCTCTGCAGCAGGGAATTCCACAGGTTGCCTTTGAGACGGTGCAATGAAGGTTCACTAGATTGATTCCTGAGATGAAAGAGTTGCCCTATGAGGAGAGATTGAGTATATTGGGCCTATACTCTCTGGAGTTTAGAAGAATGAGAGGTGATCTAATTGAAACATAAGATTCTGAGAAGTTGTTTCCTTTGGCTGGAGAGTTTAGAACTAGGAGAAAAGGGGTAAGCCATTTAAGAGTGAGATGAGGAATTTCTTCATTCAAAGTGTTGTGAATCTTTAGAATTCTCTACCAAAAGGCTATGTTTGGTGAATCGTTGAGTATATTCAAGGCTGAGATAGAGAGATTTTTTGGCTCTAGAGGAATCAAGCAGCATGGTGATCAGGTGGGAATATGGAGTTGAGGTCGAAGATCAGCCATGATCTTATTAAATGGTGTTCTTTAAATAGTGTTCTTATTAAGGTGATTGGCAAAAGAACCAGAGGTGACATGAGGAAATGCATGATTAGGATTTAGAATGCATTGCCTGATAGGGTGGTGGATACAGAGTCACTTGTAGCCTTAAAAAAGGAATTGGATAAGTGCTTGAAAGATAAAAAAATTGCAGGGCTATGGGGAAAGAGCATGGAAGTGGGACTAACTGGATTGCTCTTTGAAAGAGTTGGCGCAGATTTGATGGGCCGAGTGGCCTCCTTCTGTGCTGTACTATTCTATGATTCTATCTTCCTCCTGTGAGTCCTGTATGATCTTGTCCACAATATCTTCTCCCTCATCATGATCCTCATCCTTAATAGTTCACCAGAAATAATTTTCTTCCCTCCCATTCCACCTTCTCACCATCTTCTTTCCCTTCAACATCCTGTGCCTGTATTGCTATGATGCATCTACAGGAAAAAAGGGCATGAGTAGAATCCCCTTAGGATTCAAGCGACAGAGAAGGTTTGGAAGCTACTGGTTGTCGGCTGCTTCATAGGGATACAGTGGTGACTATTTAGGTGAACGCATGTCAATTTGCCACTGGTACTGTCCAAGCATTCTCGCCATCTCACCATCTAGAGCAGAAAGCCGGCAGCTGCTCCTCAAAGGAAGAATGATGCCCACAATGTCCCCTGGTCCCTTGCCTTTTATTGGCATTGTGTGAAAGTTTCTCCTGAAATAAAAATTATGTGAGGCTTAGCACTTGAGGAACATGTCCCAGGTGACATCAGACAGCTGATATTGTAGATCTGGTGGTGGTAAAGTGGGGAAGGAGTTTAATGTTCTGCATGCAACTAATTGCTGTTAGGGGAGATGGTGACACATATTGCGAGATCACGGGTTAGTGACCCTCTTAACCATAATGAAATGTAGAGGGTTGCTTGTGCAGCTATTAATTTTAGATGGTGAACAATGTGTTGCTGGAAGGAAGTAAAGGGACATACACTACCTTGCTTGCCCTTGTCAAGTCATCGGACATTTTTTAGCACTGGTCTGAGTTCTGTGGGATTAGAGAGGTTTATGATTTTAATTTTCCTAACAAAGATTGGGCCAGATGTTTATGGAACGTTGACAAACCTACTCGCACTAGGGAAAGTGAATGCTGCGTCGTTTGAAGACATTGTCAAAAAACTTGAGGACCATTTTGACCCAAAGCCGTTAGAGAGCTATAAGTTTGGTACCATAAACCAAAACCAAAGTGAAACTATCAGTGAGCACATTGTAGCTCTTAAGAACCTGGCTTTGTATTGCAACTTCGGCACATTTTTGGATAGGGCATTGCGAGATAAGTTTCTGTGTGGATTGGTGGATGTGCGCAAACAGTCCAAGTTACTGACCATTCCGAACCTAACACTTAACATAGCATGCAAAGTTGCCCTATCTATGGAGATGACGTCCAAGAATGGTAGGGAGCTCCGTCCAACTCAAGTGGCTAGTGCAGCTGAGGTCTACAGTCACAAAGCCACCGCCAAACCTAAAGCTGTGAGACCAAGTCAAAAGCATGTCGGTGAGAGCAGTTCAATGAATTGTTATCGCTGCCAATATAGAAATGCAAAGTGTTTTCAATGCCAGAAGCAAGGCCATATTTCAACAAGTTAGATCTAAAGTAAGAACCATTCTAGTGACAATGCAAAGCAACGACAACAAAAGGGAGGAGTTCACAATATTGAAATGAATTCTGATGTTGAAGAACTAGGCATCTACAGTATCTATGCTACTAGTGGCAATGCTAGCAGTCCTGAGAAAGACCTCTGTACAAAACATTTGATCAATAGATTGATATGTATATCGACATGGCAGCGAATTGCTCGATCATGAATAAGGACAAATATGAGAGTAAGTTTAATCAAATATAGAAACATAGAAACATAGAAACATAGAAAATAGGTGCAGGAGCAGGCCATTCAGCCCTTCTAGCCTGCACCGCCATTCAATGAGTTCATGGCTGAACATGAAACTTCAGGACCCACTTCCTGCTTTCACGCCATACCCCATGATCCCCCGACTAGTAAGGACTTCATCTAACTCCCTTTTGAATATATTTAGTGAATTGGCCTCAACTACTTCCTGTGGTAGAGAATTCCACAGGTTCACCACTCTCTGGGTGAAGAAGTTTCTCCTTATCTCGGTCCTAAATGGCTTACCCCTTATCCTTAGACTGTGACCCCTGGTTCTGGACTTCCCCAACATTGGGAACATTCTTCCTGCATCCAACCTGTCCAAACCCGTCAGAATTTTAAACGTTTCTATGAGGTCCCCTCTCACTCTTCTGAACTCCAGTGAATACAAGCCCAGTTGATCCAGTCTTTCTTGATAGGTCAGTCCCACCATCCCGGGAATCAGTCTGGTGAATCTTCGCTGCACTCACTCAATAGCAAGAATGTCCTTCCTCAAGTTAGGAGACCAAAACTGTACACAATACTCCAGGTGTGGCCTCACCAAGGCCCTGTACAACTGTAGCAACACCTCCCTGCCCCTGTACTCAAATCCCCTCACTATGAAGGCCAACATGCCATTTGCTTTCTTAACCGCCTGCTGTACCTGCATGCCAACCTTCAATGACTGATGTACCATGACACCCAGGTCTCGTTGCACCTTCCCTTTTCCTAATCTGTCACCATTCAGATAATAGTCTGTCTCTCTGTTTTTACCACCAAAGTGAATAACCTCACATTTATCCACATTATACTTCATCTGCCACGCATTTGCCCACTCACCTAACCTATCCAAGTCACTCTGTAGCCTCATAGCATCCTCCTCGCAGCTCACACTGCCACCCAACTTAGTGTCATCCGCAAATTTGGAGATACTACATTTAATCCCCTCGTCTAAATCATTAATGTACAATGTAAACAGCTGGGGCCCCAGCACAGAACCCTGCGGTACCCCACTAGTCACTGGCTGCCATTCCGAAAAGTACCCATTTACTCCTACTCTTTGCTTCCTGTCTGACAACCAGTTCTCAATCCACGTCAGCACACTACCCCCAATCCCATGTGCTTTAACTTTTCACATTAATCTCCTGTGTGGGACCTTGTCGAAAGCCTTCTGAAAGTCCAAATATACCACATCAACTGGTACTCCTTTGTCCACTTTATTGGAAACATCCTCAAAAAATTCCAGAAGATTTGTCAAGCATGATCTCCCTTACACAAATCCATGCTGACTTGGACCTATCATGTCACCATTTTCCAAATGCGCTGCTATGACATCCTTAATAATTGATTCCATCATTTTACCCACTACTGAGGTCAGGCTGACCGGTCTATAATTCCCTGCTTTCTCTCTCCCTCCTTTTTTAAAAAGTGGGGTTACATTGGCTACCCTCCACTCGATAGGAACTGATCCAGAGTCAATGGAATGTTGGAAAATGACTGTCAATGCATCCGCTATTTCCAAGGCCACCTCCTTAAGTACTCTGGGATGCAGTCCATCAGGCCCTGGGGATTTATCGGCCTTCAATCCCATCAATTTCCCCAACACAATTTCCCGACTAATAAAGATTTCCCTCAGTTCCTCCTCCTTACTAGACCCTCCGACCCCTTTTATATCCGGAAGGTTGTTTGTGTCCTCCTCAGTGAATACCGAACCAAAGTACTTGTTCAATTGGTCCGCCATTTCTTTGTTCCCCGTTATGACTTCCCCTGATTCTGACTGCAGGGGACCTACGTTTGTCTTTACTAACCTTTTTTTCTTTACATATCTATAGAAACTTTTGCAATCCGCCTTAATGTTCCCTGCAAGCTTCTTCTCGTACTCCATTTTCCCTGCCCTAATCAAACCCTTTGTCCTCCTCTGCTGAGTTCTAAATTTCTCCCAGTCCCCAGGTTCGCTGCTATTTCTGGCCAATTTGTATGCCATTTCCTTGGCTTTAATACTATCCCTGATTTCCCTAGATAGCCACGGTTGAGCCACCTTCCCTTTTTTATTTTTACGCCAGACAGGAATGTACAATTGTTGTAATTCATCCATGCGGTCTCTAAATGTTTGCCATTGCCCATCCACAGTCAACCCCTTAAGTATCATTAGCCAATCTATCTTAGCCAATTCATGCCTCATATCTTCAAAGTTACCCTTCTTTAAGTTCTGGACCATGGTCTCTGAATTAACTGTTTCATTCTCCATCCTAATGCAGAATTCCACCATATTATGGTCACTCTTCCCCAAGGGGCCTCCCACAATGAGATTGCTAATTAATCCTCTCTCATTACACAACACCCAGTCTAAGATGGCCTCCCCCCTAATTGGTTCCTCGACATATTGGTCTAGAAAACCATCCCTTATGCATTCCAGGAAATCCTCCTCCACCGTATTGCTTCCAGTTTGGCTAGCCCAATCTATGTGCATATTAAAGTCACCCATTATAACTGCTGCACCTTTATTGCATGCACTCCTAATTTCCTGTTTGATGCCCTCCCCAACATCACTATTACTGTTTGGAGGTCTGTACACAACTCCCACTAACGATTTTTGCCCTTTAGTGTTCTGCAGCTCTACCCATATAGATTCCACATCATCCAAGCTAATGTCTTTCCTAACTATTGCATTAATCTCCTCTTTAACCAGCAATGCTACCCCACCTCCTTTTCCTTTTATTCTATCCTTCCTGAATGTTGAATACCCCTGGATGTTGAGTTCCCAGCCCTGATCATCCTGGAGCCACGTCTCCGTAATCCCAATCACATCATATTTGTTAACATCTATTTGCACAGTTAATTCATCCACCTTATTGCGGATACTTCTTGCATTAAGACACAAAGCCTTCAGGCTTGCTTTTTTAACACCCTTTGTCCTTCTAGAATTTTGCTGTACAGTGGCCCTTTTTGTTCTTTGCCTTGGGTTTCTCTGCCCTCCACTTTTCCTCATCTCCTTTCTGTCTTTTGCTTTTGCCTCATTTTTGTCTCCCTCTGTCTCCCTGTATAGGTTCCCATCCCCCTGCAATATTAGTTTAACTCCTCCCCAACAGCACTAGCAAAGACTCCCCCTAGGACATTGGTTCCGGACCTGCCCAGGTGCAGACCGTCCGGTTTGTACTGGTCCCACCTCCCCCAGAACCGGTTCCAATGCCCCAAGAATTTGAATCCCTCCCTGCTGCACCACTGCTCAAGCCATGTATTCATCTGCGCCATCCTGCGATTCCTACTCTGACTAGCACGTGGCACTGGTAGCAATCCCGAGATTACTACTTTTGAGGTCCTACTTTTTAATTTAGCTCCTAGCTCCTTAAATTCTTTTCGTAGGACCTCATCCCTTTTTTTACCTATGTCGTTGGTACCAATGTGCACCACGACAACTGGCTGTTCTCCCTCCCATTTCAGAATGTCCTGCACCCGCTCCGAGACATCCTTGACCCTTGCACCAGGGAGGCAACATACCATCCTGGAGTCTCGGTTGCGTCCGCAGAAACGCCTATCTATTCCCCTCACCATCGAATCCCCTATCACTATCGCGCTCCCACTCTTTTTCCTGCCCTCCTTTGCAGCAGAGCCACCTACGGTGCCATGAACTTGGCTGCTGCTGCCCTCCCCTGATGAGTCATCCTCCCCAACAGTACTCAAAGCAGTGTATCTGTTTTGCAGGGGGATGACCACAGGGGACCCCTGCACTATCTTTCTTGCACTGCTCTTCCTGCTGGTCTTCCATTCCCTATCTGGCTGTGGACCCTTCTCCTGCGGTAAGACCAACTCACTACACGTGATACTCACGTCATTCTCAGCATCGTGGATGCTCCAGAGTGAATCCACCCTCAGCTCCAATTCTGCAACGCGGACCGTCAAGAGCTCGAGGCGGATACACTTCCCACACACGTAGCGCCCAGGGACACCGGAAGTGTCCCCGAGTTCCCACATGGTACAGGAGGAGCATATCACATGGCCGAGCTCTCCTGCCATGTCTTAACCTTAGATACCCTTAAATTGGTAATAACAATAAAAAGAAAAGAAAAGCTACTCACCAATCACCAGCCAATCACTTACCACATTGGCTGTGACGTCACTTTTTGATTACTTTCTACTTCTATTTTGCTTTCTCTCCCGCTGTAGCTGCACCGGTATGCTTTTGACAGGTCGCTCCCCTCTCACCAACTGCCGCTGGCTCTCGATCTCCCGCTGGGCTTTTGACAGGTCGCTCCCCTCTCACCAACTGCTGCTGGCTCTCGATCTCCCGCTGGGCTTTTGACAGGTCGCTCCCCTCTCACCAACTGCTGCTGGCTCTCGATCTCCCGCTGGGCTTTTGATAGGTCGCTCCCCTCTCACCAACTGCCGCTGGCTCTCGAACTCCGGCTGGGCTTTTGACATATCATTTACAAAGAGTACCAAAGAGTTAAAAACCTACTCCGGAGAAATCCTAGAGACATGTGGATAAATGGAATGTACAGTGCAACACAAAGGTCAGTCAGTAAAGCTGCCTCGTATTGTAGCGAGTTACAAAAGCAGGCCAGCTCTCATAGACAAAGACTGGCTGAGAAAGTTAAAACTAGACTGGAAAAACATCTTCAGTGTAGATGTTTCAAAGAAGTGAATCGACACAATGCAGAACAAGTATCATCATAGGCAGTCCCTCGAAATCGAGGAAGACTTACTTCCACTCTAAAAGTGAGTTCTTAGGTGACTGAACAGTCCAATATGGCAATTATAGTCTCTGTCACAGTTGGGACAGACAGTCGTTGAAGGAAAGGGTGGGTGGGGAGTCTGGTTTGCCGTACGTTCCTTCTGCTGCCTGCGTTTGTTTTATGCATGCTCTTGGCGACGAGACTCGAGGTGCTCAGCGCCCTCCCAGATGCTCCTCCTCCTCTTAGGGCCAGTGATTCCCAGGTGCCAGTGGGGACGTTGCACTTTATCAAGGAGGCTTTGAGTGTGTCCTTGAAGCATTTTCTCTGCCCACCTTGGGCTCGCTTGCCGTGTAGGAGTTCCGAGTAGAGCGCTTGCTTTGGGAGTCTCATGTTAGGCATGCGAACAATGTGGCCCACCCAACAGAGCTGGTCGAGTGTGGTCAGTGCTTCGATACTGGGGATGTTGGCCTGATCTTGACATCAGTAGTGGGGAAAATGTTGGAATCAATCATGAAGGACGAAATAGCAGCGCATTTGGAAAGCGGTGACAGGATCAGACCAAGTCAGCATGGATTTATGAAAGGGAAATCATGCTTGACAAATCTTCTGGAATTTTTTGATGATATAACTAGCAGAGGTGGACAAGGGAGAACCAGTGGATGTGGTGTATTTGAACTTTCAGAAGGCTTTTGACAAGGTCCTGCACAAGAGATTGTTGTGCAAAATCAAAGCACATGGTATTGGGGGTAATATACTGACGTGGATAGGGAACTGGTTGGCAAACAGGAAGCAGAGAGTCGGGATAAACGGGTCCTTTTCAGAATGGCAGGCAGTGACTAGTGGATGCCGCAGGGCTCAGTGCTGGGACCCCAGCTCTTTACAATATACAGTAATGATTTGGATGAAGGAATAGAGTGTAATATCTTCAAGTTTGCAGATGACACTAAACTGGGTGGCGGTGTGAGCTGTGAGGAGGACGCTAAGAGGCTGCAGGGTGACTTGGACAGGTTAGGTGAGTGGGCAAATGCATGGCAGATGCAGTATAATGTGGATAAATGTGAGGTTATCCATTTTGGGGGCAAAAACACGAAGGCAGAATATTATCTGAATGGCGGCAGACTAGGAAAAGGGGAAGTGAAACGAAACCTGGGTGTCATGGTTCATCAGTCACTGAAAGTGGGCACGCAGGTACAGCAGGCGATAAAGAAGGCAAATGGTATGTTGGCCTTCATAGCTAGGGGATTTGAATATAGAAGCAGGGAGGTCTTACTGCAGTTGTACAGGGCCTTAGTGAGGCCTCACCTGGAATATTGTGTTCAGTTTTGGTCTCCTAGCCTGAGGAAGGACATTCTTGCTATTGAGGGAGTGCAGCGAAGGTTCACCAGACTGATTCCAGGGATGGCTGGGCTGTCATAAGAGGAGAGACTGGATCAACTGGACCTTTATTCACTGGAGTTTAGAAGGATGAGAGGGGATCTCATAGAAATATATAAGATTCTGACGGGACTGGACTGAACTGGAAGAATGTTCCCGATGTTGGGGAAGTCCAGAATCAGCGGACATAGTCTTAAGATAAGGGTTAGGCCATTTAGGACTGAGATGAGGAGAAACTTCTTCACTCAGAGAGTTGTTAACCTGTGGAATTCCCTGCCGCAGAGAGTTGTTGATGCCAGTTCACTGGATATATTCAAGAGGGAGTTAGATATGGCTCTTACGGTTAAGGGGATCAAGGGGTATGGAGAGAAAGCAGGAAAGGGGTACTGAAGGAATGATCAGCCATGATCTTATTGAATGGCGGTGCAGGCTCGAAGGGCCGAATGGCCTACTCCTGCAGCTATTTTTCTATGTTTCTATGATCGAGGACACTAACGTTGGTGCGTCTGTCCTCCCAGGGGATTTGCAGGATCTTGCGAAGACAATGCTGGTGGTATTTCTCCAGCAATTTGAGGTGTCTACTGTATAATGTCCAAGTCTCTGAGCCATACAGGAGCCCTGTAGACCATAAGCTTGATGGCAGTTTTGAGGGCCTGATCTTCGAACACTCTCTTGCTCAGGCGGCCGAAGGCTGCGCTGGTGCACTGGAGGCTGTGTTGAACCTCGTCGTCAATGTCTGTCCTTGCTGATAATAGGCTCCCGAAGTATGGATAGTTGTCCAGGGCCACGCTGTGGATCTTGATGACTGGGGGGCAGTGCAGTGTGGCGGGGTCAGGTTGGTGGAGGACCTTTGTATTACGGATGTTTAATGTAAGGCCCATGCTTTCGTATGCCTCAAAGATGTTGACTATGACTTGAAATTCAGTCTATGAATGTGCGCAGATGCAAGCGTCATCCGCATATTGTAGTTCGACGACAGAGGTTGGGATGGTCTTGGACCTGGCCTGGAGACATCGAAGGTTGAACAGGTTCCCACTGGTTCTGTAGTTTAGCTCCACTCCCGGGGGAGCTTGTTGAGTGTGAGGTGGAGCATGGCAGCAAGGAAGATCAAGAAGAGGGTTGGCATGATGACGCAGCCCTGTTTGACCCCGGTCCAGACATGGAGTGGGTCTGTAATGGATCCGTTGGTCAGGATCATGGCCTGCTTGTCGTCGTGAAGCAGGCGGAGGATGGCGACAAATTTTTGGGTTGGGCCGAAACGGAGGAGGACGCTCCATAGTCCCTCGCGGTTGACGGTGTCAAAGGCCTTTGTAAGGTCAAAGAGGGCCATGTACAAGGGTTGGTGCTGTTCCCTGCATTTCTCTTGCAGTTGTTACGCCATAAAGATCATGTCCATTGTACCCCGTAGTGGACGGAATCCGCACTGTGACTCCGGGAGGAGCTCCTCAGCCACAGGGAGAAGACGGTTGAGGAAGATTCTAGCGATGACCTTCCCAGTGACTGATAACAGGGAGTTTCCTCTGTAGTTGTCGCAGTCGGACTTGTCCCCTTTTTTAAAGATGGTCACGATTACTGTATCTCTGAGATCTCCCAGCATGCTCTCCTCCTTCCAGATGAGAAAGATGAGGTCATGCATTCATGCCAATAGTGCCTCTCCGCCATATTTTAGTGCCTCAGCGGGGATTCCATCCGCTCCCGATGCCTTGTTGTTCTTGAGCTCACAATGGCCTTTTCTACCTCATGCAGGGCTGGGGTTTGCTGAGATGGTGGCGGGTAGCATGCTGCGGGATGGAGTCGAGGACGCTTGTGTCAAAGGCAGAGTCTCAGTTAAGGAGATCTTTGAAGTGCTCCTTCCAGCAGGTCCTGACTGCTTCGCTGTCCTTGATGAGTGTCTCTCCATTCTTGGCCAGCAGTGGGGTGGGGCCTTGGGTGCTTGGGTCGTAGGTGGACTTGACTGTGGTGAAGAATCCTCGCACATCATGGCTGTCGGCCAGCTGCTGAATCTCCTGAGCTTTCTCCACCCACCATCTATTCTTTAGGTCATGGGTTTTCTGTTGGACCTCGGCCTTAATCCGTCTGTAATGCTATTTTGCTGCTCCCGAGTTGGGTTGTTGTTTTAGGTTCAGAAATGTCCTGCGCTTGCGATTTATTAGCTCTTGGATCTCCTGATCATTCTCATCAAACCAGTCCTGGTGTTTCCTGGTTGAGTGACTGAGCATCTCTTCGCAGGCACTAGTTATGGTGGCCTGGAGGGCAGACCAAGCGCTGTGGGCATTCTCCGTCTCAGGGTCATCAAGGGTCGCCAGATTAGCAGTGAGGCACTGGCTGTATAGGACTCTCTTAGCTAGGTCTTTGAGTGCCCCTGCGTTGATTTTTCTGCGGCACTGCTTCTGCTGCCGTCGCTGCTTTGGGGCTATATTGATGTTGATGATGGAACGAATTAGGCGATGGTCCGTCCAGCAGTCATCAGCTCCTGTCATGGCGCGGGTGATGCGCACATCCTTGCGATCCCTGGCTCGAACGATGATGTAGTCGAGCAGGTGCCAGTGTTTGGAACGAGGGTGTTGCCACGATGCCTTGTACTTGTCTCTCTGGTGGAACAAGGTGTTAGTGATGACAAGGTCGTGTTCTAGACATTTTGTCAGGAGCAGGGTACCACTGGAGTTGGTTTTCCCTACCCACTCTCTGCCGATCACGCCTCCCCAGAGGGCTGTGTCCTTACCAACCCTGGCATTGAAGTCACCGAGGAGGATCAGTTTGTCGTTTGTAGGGATAGAAACATAGAAACATAGAAAATAGGTGCAGGAGTAGGCCATTCGGCCCTTCTAGCCTGCACCGCCATTCAATGAGTTCATGGCTGAGCATGCAACTTCAGTACCCCATTCCTGCTTTCTCGCCATACCCCTTGATCCCCCTAGTAGTAAGGACCTCATCTAACTCCTTTTTGAATATATTTAGTGAATTGGCCTCAACAACTTTCTGTGGTAGAGAATTCCACAGGTTCACTACTCTCTGGGTGAAGAAGTTCCTCCGCATCTCGGTCCTAAATGGCTTACCCCTTATCCTTAGACTGTGACCTCTGGTTCTGGACTTCCCCAACATTGGGAACATTCTTCCTGCATCTAACCTGTCTAACCCCGTCAGAATTTTAAATGTTTCTATGAGGTCCCCTCTCATTCTTCTGAACTCCAGTGAATACAAGCCCAGTTGATCCAGTCTTTCTTGATAGGTCAGTCCCGCCATCCCGGGAATCAGTCTGGTGAACCTTCGCTGCACTCCCTCAATAGCAAGAATGTCCTTCCTCAGGTTAGGAGACCAAAACTGTACACAATACTCCAGGATGCGGGACAGGGATTGTTCAAGGCTAGAGTAAAATCCCTCTTTGGCCTCATCTGTTGCATCGAGTGTTGTGGCATACGCACTGATGACTGTGGCGCACTGGTTCCGGGATAGGCTGAGTCAGAGAGTCATGAGTCGTTTGCTAATCCCGCAGGGGGAGTCTCTAAGATGGTCGACCAACTAGTTCTTGATGGCGAAACCGACTCAGTGGAGGCAGCGTTCTTCCTCTGGTTGCCTTTCCAGAAGAAGGTGTAACCTCCACTTTGTTCTTTGAGCTGGCCTTCCCCTGCCCGCCGGGTCTCGTTTAGAGTGACGATGTCGACATCGAAGCGTCTAAGTTCCCGGGCAATGATGGTGGTGTGGCGTTCCAGTCTGTCGCTGTTGGAGTTGTCCTTGAGGGTCCTGACATTCCAGGTCCCGAATTTCATTTTGAGAAGTGGAAGATGCCGGTGCGTGAGTTCTTTTAACGTGGGGTGGCCATTGCACACCGGCTACCACACGGGCTTAACAGAGCGAGGTCTTGGCCCAATGGTAAGGGGGTCCAAGACGACTGGAGACCAGGCACTGCTGTATGAGCCTAGATGCCTACAGTGTGATGTAAGTTGTAAGCTCGTCACTGAGCAGTGCCTTTAGGAGAGATGGTGAGAAATCCGAGGTGTGGAGAGTGAGACTAAGAGACTTGAAGCGATGTTTCACTCTCCCAGGTATTGGTCCTTGGCTGAGGGCAGACACTGGAGTTCCGCTCGTGCTCGTTAGCCACACCCTGCTCCATCTTTGCTTCTTGGTGGGTTGTAGGAGAAGATAGAATGGCCGCCGCCATTACACGCACCACGTGCCCACCGCAATTCCCCCAGCTGCTTTCGCCTCCGCAGTCGGGTTGGACCGGCAACCGAAGGGAGGCCAAATCGCCAACAGGATCGAATCGGCTTGATGAAAAGCTGGTTCGGGGACAGACACACCATGCTGCTTATGAAAGCATGTTCAGACAGTGAGGAGGTCACCACTGGGTATGACGCGCATATCTACATCAAGTCCAATGCGAACCCTGTCTATTGTACAGTGAGGCCGGTCCCCTATGCATTGAAAATTCAGGTGGAGGAAGAGCTGGCGAAGCTCAGAGAAAACGGAGTGCTAGTAAAAACTGACAAAAGTGAATGAACTATCCTGATTGTAGCCGTTCCCGTTTGTTCTGTAGATTAGCTCCACTCCATATTGAGGGTGAGATGGAGCATTGCAGCAAGAAAGATCGAGAAGAGCATTGATGCGATGACACAACTTCACTTGACTCCAACACGGCAAGCGAGTCCCAGGTGGGCTGAGGAAACACTTTAAGAACACCCTCAGAGCCTCCTCAAAAAAATGCAACATCCTCACAGACACTTGGGAATCCCTGGCCCAAGACCGCTCAAAGTGGAGGAGAAGCATCCGGGGAGGTGCCGAACACCTCGAGTCTCTTCGCCGGGAGCATGTGGAAGCCAAGTACAAACAGCGGAAGGAACGCATGACAACCCAAGCACCCCACCCACCCGTCCCTTCAACCACCACCTGCCTCACCTGTGACAGAGACTGCAGATCCCGCATTGGACTCATCAGTTACCTGAGAACTCATATTATTGTGGAAGCAAGTCATCCTCAACTCTGAGGGACTGTCTTAGAAGAAGAAGTGCCCAAAGCAGACAAAACTGTATGCTTGTGCAATGACTACAAAGTTGCTATCAACCAAGCATTTGATGATTAGCAGTACATGTAATCTACATTGCAAGATTTGTATGCAGCACTCTCTGGGTCAAAGGTTTTCTCCAAGCTTGACCTGTCGTACACTTACACTCAGCTGAATATTGACAAAGAGAGTCAACAGTATCTCACCATCGACACGCACAAGGGACTGTACTCATACACCAATACACCAAGCTGTCGTATGGTGTAAAGACCTCCCCCAAAATCTTCAAGGCTACAATGGATAAGATTTTTCAAGGAGTTCCAAATTGCTAATGCAATCAAGACGATGTGCTGATCGCAACAAGCAGTGAGGAAGAAAATCTAGAAGTGTTAGATATAGTTCTTCAAAGGTTGAATGTCCACAATGTCAAATTGAAAAGGAGGAAATGTGCTTTTTGCAGCCCAAGGTTGTGTTCCTTAGTTTGAAAGTTAATACAAATGGCTTGCAACCAGTGAAGGAAATGGTGATGCTTTCATCAATGCTCAAAAGCCACAGAAAGTGTCTGAGTTAAGATTTTTCCTTGGAATTGTTCAGTACTACGCACGTTTCTTACCTGAGTTAGCGACCATGTTACCTTCATAGCACAAGCTCCTCAAGAAGGATGTCCAGTAGAAGTGGATGAAAGCACAAAAAGAAGCTTATGATGCTTGTAAGAGAAGTCTCTCTAGTGATGCTCTACTTGTGTACTATGACACAGAGCATGAGCTTAAGGTAGTGTGTGATGCTTCCAGCTACGGTGTGGGAGCTGTCATAAGCCACGTAATGGATGACGGCCAAGAGATGACACAAGATAACAACTTGCTTTAATATAGCCCTGCGAGCAAAATATTTGATTCAGAAATTGTTTTATGAAACCCTTTGTCTTCTGATATAAATGATATTAAAAAGTGCCTATTTTATGAAGTTTTATATAGTAGAATGTGTAAATTATGCAAAGGTTACAGTACAAGATCTGTATTTGTTGTTGTGAAGGTGGTTACCAGCGCTGATTTCCTAACTCTCCACAAGGGTTTTCTGTGCGGCCACAAGAGGCCACACACACTGGCCTATGTTAGTTTGGAGTAACTATTAGCTGTCCAAATTGGCTTAAATGGCCAAAACAGGTGTAGAACATAAGAACATAAGAACATAAGAACATAAGAAATAGGAGCAGGAGTAAGCCATACGGCCCGTCGAGCCTGCTCCGCCATTTAATAAGATCATGGCTGATCTGATCATGGACTCAGCTCCATTTCCCTGCCCGCTCCCCATAACCCCTTATCCCTTTATTGTTTAGGAAACTATCTATTTCTGTCTTAAAGTTATTCAATGTCCCAGCTTCCACAGCTCTCTGAGGCAGCGAATTCCACAGATTAACAACCCTCTGAGAGAAGAAATTTCTCCTCATCTCTGTTTTAAATGGGCAGCCCCTTATTCTATGATCATGCCCTCCAGTTCTAGTCTCCCCCATCAGTTGAAACATCCGCTCTGCATCCACCTTGTCAAGCCCTCTCATAATCTTATACGTTTCGATAAGATCACCTCTCATTCTTCTGAATTCCAATGAGTAGAGGCCCAACCTACTCAACCTTTCCTCATATGTCAACACCGTCATCCCCAGAATCAACCTAGTGAACCTTCTCTCAACTGCCTCCAAAGCAAGTACTTCCTTTCGTAAATATGAAAACCAAAACTGCATGCAGTATTCCAGGTGTGGCCTCACCAATACCTTACATAGCTGCAGCAAGACTTCCCTGCTTTTATACTCCATCCCCTTTGCAATAAAAGCCAAGATACCATTGGCCTTCCTGATCACTTGCTGTACCTGCATACTATCCTTTTGTGTTTCATGCACAAGTACCCCCAGGTCCCGCTGTACTGCGGCACTTTGCAATCTTTCTCCATTTAAATAATAACTTGCTCTTTGATTTTTTTCTGCCAAAATGCTTGACCTCACATTTTCCAACATTATACTCCATCTGCCAAATGGCTGGTAACGCCCCCTTTTGAAAAAAAATCAAAACAAAAAAAATCCTAACTAACTCACTTACACTGGCGCAAATTAAATGTGCAGAATGAGGATTTTTAAGATGCTCCAGAAAAATCAGGTTGCTCCAAAGAAAACGGCGCAACTCCTGGGCAAATTTGGGCCCAATACGAGTACACGATTGAATATCACACTTCAAAGGAAATATAAGAACATAAGTGATACACTCATAAAAAAGGATGAAACTGAGTACTGTGAACAATGAGCAAATGTGACCTTAGCTCCTTTAATAAGACTCCAGAGTGCAGGTACTTCTTGGGTGGCCTGCTTATATACAATGCTCCCAAGGGATGCTGGGATCCCTTGGGACTCCAACAGGTCAGCCCTCTGGTGGTAGTGTGATACAGGTTGCAAGGGGTTAAGTACATACATGGAGTCTTGGTGAGGCCTCACCTGGAATATTGTGTTCAGTTTTGGTCTCCTAATCTGAGGAAGGACGTTCTTGCTATTGAAGGAGTGCAGCGAAGGTTCACCAGACTGATTCCAGGGATGGCTGGACTGGCATATGAGAAGAGACTGGATCAACTGGGCCTTTATTCACTGGAGTTTAGAAGGATGAGAGAGGATCTCATAGAAGCGTATAAGATTCTGACGGGACTGCACAGGTTAGGTGCGGGAAGAATGTTCCCGATGTTAGGGAAGTCCAGAACCAGGGGACATAGTCTTAGGCTAAGGGGTAGGCCATTTAGGACTGAGATGAGGAGAAACTTATTCACTCAGAGAGTTGTTAACCTGTGGAATTCCCTACCGCAGAGAGTTGTTGATGCCAGTTCATTGGATATATTCAAGAGGGAGTTAGATATGGCCCTTACGACTAAAGAGATCAAGGAGTATGGAGAGAAAGCAGGAAAGGGGTACTGAGGGAATGATCAGCCATGATCTTATTGAATGGCGGTGCAGGCTCGAAGGGCCGAAAGGCCTACTCCTGCGCCTATTTTCTATAACAATAAGAACATAAGAAATAGGAGCAGGAGTAGGCCACCCAGCCCCTCGAGCCTGCTCTACCATTCAATAAGATCATGGCTGATCTGATCATGGACTCAGCTCCACTTCCCTGCCCACACCCCACAACCCTTTATTCCCCTATCGCTCAAAAATCTGTCTATCGCCACCTTAAATATATTCAATGGCCCAGCCTCCACAGCTCTCTGGGGCAGAGAATTCCATAGATTTGCAAGCCTCTGAGAGAAGAAATTCTCTCCTCATCAGATTGAAGCTGAGGCCTAGCAGGCTGCAACTCTCTTGATCATCAGGATTTTTCTGCCACTGCAACAGCGCTGGGATTTTGTAGCCAGGTTCTATCGGGCTCCCTCTCAGTGGTAGGAATCTTGCTAAGGAGCGCACAAGGGAAAATGAATGGCCCTGACCTAGAAAAATGGGTAGATCAGAGTTGATGGGCAGTTGGAAGTTCCACCCCACCGCTAGTCTGCCTTGAAGAGGGGAATTGAGCCTATTCAATCTCAGTAAAACAGTGGCCTTGCAAAATACATATTATTAATTATATGTTCTCCTTAATATTGCAGGAATATCAAATTTCAAAATGATCTTCCATCAATATTAAATCATGTTTTTGATTAGGAGTACTACACTCTAAACACTATTTATTCCATTAAAGGTCACGCTGATATTCCTGTATTTCAGAGGACTTTGCTAAGACATGCGATAAATTATAAAAACATAAAACACACAGATTTCTTTCTCTTCCTTTTAAAGCCAGTCAAATTCAAGATCAAGTCCATATTTCATCTTTACACAGCATTTATTCTACTGGAATCAAATTCAACATTTATACAATTTGAAAAAAAGTGCAAACCACAAAATAACCTTCATGTTTTAATTAAACTTCAAACATTGTATTTGTTTGAATTAATACAAGTTCAGCTCATAAAAATGCAGATGATATTAAACTGGAACAGTTATTTGTGTGAAAGAATAACATTTTATTTCTTCATTCATGTTCACATATTATTCAGTTACTCAAATATCAATTTGATGGCAAATATAAAAAATTTAAGTACTGCAAAAACAAGCAGTATTTTTACATTAAACTATTTATTATCTTCCCCATAGTCTGGCATAGTTTCAGGCAAACGCAATTTCAGACTGCATACGGTTTTCCACGCTCCCAGGAATATCTTTCAGCCTAGAATGTAAGAATAACATTTTGTTAAACGGAACATCAACAAATAGTGGCCTATTATCAATGAATATTTTTGGAAACCTAATTTCACATGTAGTTCTCACACACACACACATAGACCGAGATTTAACCCTTCTCGCCCAAAGGGAACAGGGTGGATGGGTAACTAAAACAGTGGTTGCCTACTTACTGCTGTGTTCCTGACAAGCTTCTGCCCACCGCCATTTTAACCGTGCATTTTTCAGAGGTAGCCGAGGCGCTTCATGAACATATTTAAATTGGGGTCCTCCCCCACCATTTTAACCAAAATCACAGAAGTCCCAGTGCTGGAGCAGCCAGTACAACCTCGCAAGTCTGGTGTCTCAGAGCCATGGAAGCAGTATTTCAAGGGGCACTCACCTGCACTAATTGGTTCACAGGAGTAAACATATGAGCAAGACCAGAAGAAAAAAAAGACTTACTGGGCAGAATTTGCAGGGTACCTCAGGAACTCCCTCAGACTTGCCTCCTTGATATATGTGTGGGCGCGAGGAGGATATCCCACATTCGGTAAACCAGAATAAATTGCGTGAATTCCAGAGGAATTCGGTTCCACCACTCTTTCCAATCCCCCTACCAGAGACTTTCTGGGATTCCACCTTGGCCCTAACTGGAATTTAGTGGATGGCCCAGAATTTCCTGGAAGTTTTCAGTGCACCTACAGCATAAGAGGGGAGTGGTTCTGGTTTTTCCGAGGAAGTTTGCACGAAATTGATTTACGTCGGTTTTTCGACGAAACATAGCTAAGCATGAATTTCCTTGACCGGTTGCGCCACTTTCAAGATACGTCAGCTGATTTACCCAGCTCCGTTCACCCCATGCAAAAGACCAGCTCATATGAATTTCCTGGAATATACATGAATAATGTGTTGATGTAGGTATAAAGGAGATAAGGAAAAGTGGAGGGCAGAGAAATCAAAGGCAAAAACCAAAAAGGGCCACATTACAACATAATTCTAAAAGCACAAAGAATGTTAAAAAAACAAGCCTGAAGGGTCTGTGTCTCAATACGAGGAGCATTCATAATAAGGTGGATGAATTAGCTGCGCAGATAGCTGTTAACGGATGTGATGTAATTGGGTTTACGGAGATATGACTCCAGGGTGACCAAGGCTGGGAACTCAACATCCAGGGGTATTCAATATTCAGGAAGGATAGACAGAAAGAAAAAGGAGGTGGGATAGCTTCGCTGGTTAAAGAGGAGATTAACACAATAGTAAGGAAGGACATTAGCTTGGATGATGTGGAATCTGTATGGGTAGAGCTGCGGAACACCAAAGGGCAGAAAACGCTAGTGGGAGTTGTGTACAGACCACCAAACAGTAATAGTGAGGTTGGGGATGGCATCAAACAGGAAATTAGGGATGCGTGCAATAAAGGTACAGCAGTTATCATGGGTGATTTTAATCTACATATAGATTGGGCTAACCAAACTGGTAGCAATATGGTGGAGGAGGATTTCCTGGAGTGTATAAGGGATGGTTTTCTAGACCAATATGTCAAGGAACCTGTCATGTATGTAACCAGCATACTACTGTAACCCTTATACAATTGTAACCCTCATGTAACCACTACATACTGTACATACTTACTAGAAATGCACACCTTGACCACAGAGGGTGTACTTATGGGAGACACTCCTTACATAGAAACATAGAAACATAGAAAACCTGGAGATTCAGGTGTATAAGGGGAGGTCCCTCGCAGGGCCAGCACTCCTTGGTCCAGGTAATAAAGGTGAGGGTCACAGAGTGATTGTGTCTGCAGTACGTGCCTCGTGTGATTATGTTTAAGAGTTAAGGACTCAACACCTGGCGATGAGAAACGGGAATCACTGAACCCAAAGGATGGCCACCGGTAGCTCAGAGGAATGTTACTGTGTGGGTGAAGACTGGGACGATTTCGTGGAGAGACTCCAGCAGACCTTTGTCACGAAGGACTGGCTGGGAGAGGATGCGGCTGACAAGCGGAGGGTGCATCTTCTAACAAGCTGTGGGACAAAAACGTATGCGCTGATGAAGGACCTGCTCGCACCCCACAAACTGGCCGACAAGTCTTTTGAAGAGCTCAGCCAGCTGATCAGCGAACACTTAAAACCGGCGAGCAGCATGCACATAGCCCGGCACCAGTTCTACACACACCGACGTCGGGATGGGCAAAACATCTCGGACTTCGTGGCAGACTTGCGGCGCTTGGCCAGCCTCTGTAAGTTCTCAGACGCCTGCAGTGGGGAGATGTTAAGGGATTTTTTCATTGAGGGCATTAGCCATGCCGGGATCTTCAGGAAGCTCATAGAGACCAAGGACTTAACTCTAGAAGGGGCAGCATTGATAGCTCAAACTTTCATAGCGGGGGAAGAAGAGACCAAGCTAATTTACGCGAGTAGTCCTGGGTCCAACGTGGCGACGGACCAAGGAATTAACGTGATAAACGCGGCTCAAGATCTCGCAGTCAGGCAAAGGCATTTTGAAACTGCAGCAGTCAGACAAAGGCATTTTGTAACTGCCCAAGCTGAAACCGACACTAAGGTGGGCCCCCGACAGGGACAATGGAGAGGGGAGCGGCAATTCACGCCATCAAGGGGACCATTAACACCCACCTTCAGAGTGTTTAGAAACAACCAAGGGAACAATCAGAGAGGAATGCCTGCTAACAGTCCTTTTGTGAACAACGATCTCAGCCAATGCTGGAGATGCGGGGACAGACATTATGCGAAAAGCTGCAAATTTCAGCAGTTCGTCTGTGGGAATTGTAATGCCAGAGGACATTTGGCTAGGGTTTGCAAACAGCCGGTAGCGAGGCTAATCTATGAAATAGAGGAATCAGGCGAGTGGCTTGCAGTGCAGGACAATGCCTGGGGTAAAGCCATGGATGCTGAAGTTCAGCAGGTTGATGTGGCTGACGTCCACAGCTCATACACCAAAACGCCACCCATGATGATGAAAGTTTTATTGAATGGCATCCCGGTGCGCATGGTGCTGGACACTGGAACTAGCCAGTCTCTCATGAGTGCACAACAATTTGAGAAACTATGGCCACACAGAGCTAGCAGGCCCAAACTGGAACGAATTAATACGCAGCTACGGACGTACACCCAAGAGATCATTCCAGTGCTAGGCAGTGCAAACATGGTGGTAACACACAATGGGTCACAGAACCGGCTGCCACTCTGGATTGTTCCGGGAAATGGCCCCCCTATGGGAAGGAGCTGGCTAGCTGAGATGAACTGGAAATGGAGGGATGTGCACACCATTTCATCTGTAGAGCGAAGCTCATGCTCACAGGTACTACAAAAATTCGGGTCATTGTTTCAACCCAATGTCGGAACGTTCAAGGGCACAAAAGTAGTTATACACATCACCTCGGATGCCAGACCAGTGCACCACAAAGCCAGAGTGGTGCCGTACGTGATGCGTGAGAAAATTGAAAGAGAACTGGACAGGCTGCTCAGAGAGGGCATAATTTCGCCCGTTGAATTCAGTGACTGGGCAAGTCCCACTGTTCCTGTCCTTAAAGCAGACGGCTCGGTTAGGATCTGCGGTGACTACAAAGCCACCATCAACCGGGTGTCCCTGCAGGACCAATACCCGCTCCCGAGGGCGGAAGACCTTTTTGCCACGTTGGCAGGTGGCAAGCTGTTCACTAAATTCGACCTCACTTCGGCCTACATGACTCAGGAACTGGCTGAAGAGTCCAAGCTTCTGACCACCAACACGACGCACAAGGGTTTATTCATCTACAACAGGTGTCCTTTTGGCATCTGTTCAGCGGCCGCCATCTTTCAGAGAAACATGGAAAGCTTGTTGAAATCCATTCCCGGCACAATCGTATTCCAGGACGACATCCTAATAACGGGTCGAGACACCGACGAACACCTCCACAACCTGGAGGAGGTGCTACGCCAACTGGACCGGGTAGGTCTGTGGCTGAAGAAGGCCAAGTGTGTGTTTGCGGCCCCAGAGGTCGAGTTTATGGGCAGGAGGGTTGCCGCAGACGGGATCTGGCTTACCGAATCCAAAATGGAGGCGATCTGTCGTGTGCCCCGGCCCGGCAACATATCGGAGTTGCGATCGTTCCTGGAACTTTTGAACTATTTCGGGAACTTCCTGCCAAACTTAAGCACATTGTTGGAGCCGTTACACGTGCTCCTGCGTAAGGGTTGTGAATGGTTTTGGGGGGACTGTCAAGAACGGGCTTTCAACAGGGCGCGGAACCTGCTTTGTTCTAACAAACTGTTAACGTTGTATGACCCCTGTAAAAAAACTAGTTTTAACATGTGATGCATCATCATACGGGGTTGGGTGTGTGTTGCAGCAGAGTAATGGAGACGGACAACTCCAACCAGTGGCTTATGCCTCCAGGTCGCTCTCCCAGGCAGAGCGTGGGTATGGCATGGTCGAAAAGGAAGCACTAGCTTGCGTTTATGGTGTGAAAAAAATGCACCAATACCTTTTCGGCAGACCGTTCGAGTTAGAAACGGACCACAAGCCGTTAACTTCTCTGTTGTCCGACAGCAAGGCGGTCAATGCAAATGTGTCAGCTCGCATACAGCGATGGGCTTTCACGCTGGCTGCGTATGACTACACCATATGGCACCCGGCCAGGCACCGAAAACTGCGCTGACGTGCTCAGCATGCTTCCCCTTGCCACCACCGAGGGGGCGGCAGAGCAAAGCGCTGAGATAGTCATGGCCGTTGAGGCTTTTGACACCGCAGGCTCCCAGATCAAACTCTGGACCAACAGGGACCCCCTCCTATCCATGATAAAGAAATGTGTCCTGGCGGGGGAATTGGGCGCCCACGCATGGGGCATGCCCTGAGGAGGTCAGACCGTTTCAGAGACGGAGGAATGAGCTCTCCATCCAAGCTGACTGCCTGCTATGGGGCAGTCGAGTGGTCATGCCCCCGAAGGGGAGGGAAGCATTCATCAGGGAACTCCACAGCGAGCACCCTGGCATCGTGTTAATGAAGGTCATTGCCCAGTCACATGTATGGTGGCCGGGGATTGACTCAGACCTGGAACACTGGGTTCGCAGGTGCACGACGTGTGCCCAGTTGGGCAACGCCCCCAGGGAGGCCCCGCTCAGCCCATGGCCCTGGCGCACCAAGCTTTGGTCACGCATTCACATGGACTATGCGGGCCCGTTCATGGGAAAAATGTTCTTGATAATTGTCGATGCATACTTGAAATGGATCGAGTGCATCATATTAAACTCGTGCACGATATCCATCACTGTGGCGAGCCTGCGCGTGGTTTTCGCGACCCACGGCTTCCTGGACATTCTGGTCAGCGACAATGGCCAGTGTTTCACCAGCCATGAATTCCAGGAGTTTATGTCGGGTAATGGCATCAAACATGTCCGGACAGCGCCGTTCAAGCCGGCTTCCAATGGCCAGGTGGAACGTGCGGTCCAAGTCATAAAGCAAGGCATGCTCCGCATCCAAGGACCCTCTCTGCAGTACCGCCTATCGCGCCTCCTGCTGGCCTATAGGTCCCAGCCGCACTCGCTCACGGGAGCCAGCGGAACTCCTCATGCAATGTACGCTCAAAACGCGGCTGTCCCTCATCCACCTGACCCTGGCAGACATTGTTGAGGGCAAGCGCCAGTCCCAAACCGAGTGCCACGATCGTAACTCAAGGGAGAGGTGTATAGAAATGAATGATCCAGTATTTGTCCTTAATCATGCATTGGGACCCAAGTGGCTGGAGGGCACCGTAATTGGTAAAGAGGGAAACAGGGTCATATTGGTCTGACTCAATAATGGGCAGATATGCCGCAAACACTTGGACCAAGTAAAGAAAAGGTTCAGCATAGACACCGATGAACATGAAGAAGAGCATGAGGTGTCAACCACACCACTGCCAGTGGACGAGCAACAAGGACAATCATCAGCATGCACAGTTCCTGCGGCCAGCCCGGAATCACCTCAGGTGAAAGAAACGCATGCCAAGGCTCAGCCACCAGAGCCTCAACTGCGCGCTCCACGAGAGAGCGTCGACCACCTGATAGACTTAACCTTTGAGTCAAAAAGACGTGAGGGGGGAGGTAATGTCATGTATGTAACCAGCATATTACTGTAACCCTTATACAATTGTAACCCTCAGGTAACCACTACATACTGTACATACTTACTAGAAATGCACACCTTGACCACAGGGGGTGTACTTGTGGGAGACACTTCTTACCTGGAGATACAGGTATATAAGGGGAGGTGCCTCGCAGGGCTAGCACTCCTTGGTCCAGGTAATAAAGGTGAAGGTCACAGAGTGACTGTATCTGTAGTACGTGCCTCGTGTGATTATGTTTAAGAGTTAAGGACTCAACAGAACCAATTAGAGAGCTGGCCATCCTAAACTGGGTGTTGTGTAATGAGAGAGGATTAATTAGCAATCTTGTTGTGCGAGGCCCCTTGGGGAAGAGTGACCATAATATGGTAGAATTCTTCATTAAGATGGAGAGTGACAGTTAATTCAGAGACTAGGGTCCTGAACTTAAAGAAAGGTAATTTCGATGGTATGAGACGTGAATTGACGAGGATAGACTGACGAATGATACTTAAAGGTGGATAGGCAATGGCAGACATTTAAAGATCACATGGATGAACTTCAACAATTGTACATCCCTATCTGGCGTAAAAATAAAATGGGGAAGGCTGCTCAACCGTGGCTAACAAGGGAAATTAGAGATAGTGTTAAATCCAAGGAAGAGGCATATAAATGGGCCAGAAAAAGCAACAAACCTGAGAACTGGGAGAAATTTAGAATTCAGCAGAGGATGACAAAGGGTTTAATTAGGAGGGGGAAAGTAGAGCAAGAGAATAAGCTTGCAGGGAACATAAAAACTGACTGCAAAAGCTTCTATAGATATGTGAATAGAAAAAGATTAGTGAAGACAAATGTAGATTTCTTGCAGTCAGAATCAGGTGAATTTATAATGGGGAACAAAGAAATGGCAGACCAATTGAACAAATACTCTGGTTCTGTCTTCACTAAGGAAGCCACAAATAACCTTCCGGGAATACTAGGGGACCGAGGGTCTGGCGAGAAGGAGGACCTGAAGGAAATCCTTATTCGTCAGGAAATTGTGTTAGGGAAATGGATGGGATTGAAGGCCGATAAATCCCCAGGGCCTGATAGTCTGCATCCCAGAGTACTTAAGGAAGTGGCCCAAGAAATAGTGGATGCATTGGTGGTCATGTTCCAACATTCTATAGACTCTGGATCAGTTCCTATGGTTTGGAGGATAGCTAATGTAACCCCACTTTTTAAAAAAGGAAGGAGAGATAAAACAGGGAATTATAGACTGGTTAGCCTGACATCGGTAGTGGGGAAAATGTTGGAATCAATTATTAAAAATGAAATAGCAGCGCATTTGGAAAGCAGTGACAGGATCGGTCCAAGTCAGCATGGATTTATGAAACATAGAAACATAGAAAATAGGTGCAGGAATAGGCCATTCGGCCCTTTGAACCTGTACCGCCATTCAATAAGATCATGGCTGATCAGTCACCTCAGCACCCCTTTCCTGCTTTCTCTCCATACCCCTTGATCCCTTTAGCCATATTGGCCATATCTAACACCCTTTTGAATATATCCAATGAACTGGCATCAACAATTCTCTGTGGTAGAAAATTTCACAGGTTAACAACTCTCTGAGTGAAGACGTTTCTCCTCATCTAAGTCCTAAATGGCTTACCCCTTATCCTTAGACTGTGTCCACTGGTTCTGGACTTCCCTAACATTGAGAACATTCTTCCTACATCTAGCCTGTCCAGTCCCGTCAGAATTATATATGTTTCTATGAGATCCCCTCTCATCCTTCTAAACTCCAGTGAATACAGGCCCAGTCGATCCAGTCTCTCCTCATATGTCAGTCCTGCCATCCTGGGAATCAGTCTGGCGAACCTTTGCTGCACTCCCTCAATAGCAAGAACGTCCTTCCTCAGATTAGGAGACCAAAATTGAACACAATATTCCAGGTGAGGCCTCACCAAGGCCTTATACAACTGCAGTAAGACCTCCCTGCTCCGATACTCAAATCCCCTAGCTATGAAGGCCAACATACCATTTGCCTTCTTCACCACCTGCTGTATCTGCATGCCAACTTTCAATGACTGATGTACCATGACACCCAGGTCTCGTTGCACCTCTCCTTTTCCTAATGTGCCGCCATTCAGATAATATTCTGTCTTCGTGTTTTTGCCACCAAAGTGGATAACCTCACACTTATCCACATTATACTGCATCTGCCATGCATTTGCCCACTCACCTAACCTGTCCAAGTCACCCTGCAGCCTCTTAGCATCCCCCTCACAGCTCACACTGCCACCCAGCTTAGTGTCATCTGCAAACTTGGAGATATTACACTCAATTCCTTCATCTAAATCATTAATGTATATTGTAAATAGCTGGGGTCCCAGCACTGAGACCTGCGGCACCCCACTAGTCACTGCCTGCCATTCTGAAAAGGACCCGTTTATCCTGTCTCTCTGCTTCCTGTCTGCCAACCAGTTCTCTATCCACATCAATACATTACCCCCAATACCATGTGCTTTAATTTTGCACATCAATCTCTTGTGTGGGACCTTGTCAAAAGGCTTTTGAATGTCCAAATACACCACATCCACTGGTTCTCCCTTGTCCACTCTACTAGTTACATCCTCAAAAAATTTTAGAAGGTTTGTCAAGCATGATTTCCCCTTCATAAATCCATGCTGACTTGGACCGATCCTATCACTGCTTTCCAAATGCGCTGCTATTTCATTTTTAATAATTGATTTCAACATTTTCCCACTACTGATGTCCGGCTATAATTACCTGTTTTCTCTCTCCCTCCTTTTTAAAAAAGTGGTGTTACATTAGCTACCCTACAGTCGAAAGGAACTGGTCCAGAGTCGATAGACTGTTGGAAATGATCACCAATGCATTCACTATATCTAGTGCCACTTCCTTAAGTACTCTGGGAAGCAGACTATCAGGCCCCGGGGATTGATCGGCCTTCAATCCCATCAATTTCCTTAACACAATTTCGTACCTAAAAAGATTTCCTTCAGTTCCTCCTTCTCACTAGACCCTCGGTCTCCTAGTATTTCCGGAAGGTTATTTGTCTCTTCCTTCGTGAAGACAGAACCAAAGTATTTGTTCAACTGGTCAGCCATTTCTTTGTTCCCCATTATAAATTCACCTGAATCTTACTACAAGGAACCTGAAAGGGAAATCATGCTTGACGAGTGGAGTGCCGCAGGGCTCAGTGCTGGGACCCCAGCTCTTTACAATATACATCAATGATTTGGATGAAGGAATTGAGTGTAATATCTCCAAGTTTGCAGATGACACTAAGCTGGCTGGCAGTGTGAGCTGTGAGGAGGATGCTAAGAGGCTGCAGGGTGACTTGGACAGGTTAGGTGAGTGGGCAAATGCATGGCAGATACAGAATAATGTAGATAAATGTGAAGTTATCCACCTTGATGGCAAAAACAGGAAGGCAGAATAATATCTGAATGGTGACAGATTAGGAAAAGGGGAGGTGCAACGAGACCTGGGTGTCATGGTAGATCAGTCATTGAAAGGTGGCATTCAGATACAGCAGGCGGTGAAGAAGGCAAATGGCATGTTGGCCTTCATAGCGAGGGGATTTGATTATAGGAGCAGGGTGGTCTTACTGCAGTTATACAGGGCCTTGGTGTATTGTGTATCGTTTTGGTCTCCTAATCTGAGGAAGGACATTCTTGCTATTGAGGGAGCATGGCGAAGTTTCACCCGATTTTCCCGGGATGGCAGGACTGACATACGAGGAGAGACTGGATCGACTGGGCTTATATTCACTGGAGTTCAGAAGAATGAGAGGGGATCTCATAGAAACGTTTAAAATTCTGACGGGTTTAGACAGGTTAGATGCAGGAAGAATGTTCCCAATGTTGGGGAAGACCAGAACCAGGGGTCACAGTCTAAGGATAAGGAGTAAGCCATTTAGGACCGAGCTGAGGAGAAACTTCTTCACCCAGAGAGTGGTGAACCTGTGGAATTCTCTACCACAGAAAGTTGTTGAGCCTAGTTTGTTAGATATATTCAAAAGGGAGTTAGATGTGGCCCTTACAGCTAAAGGGATCAAGCGGTATGGAGAGGAAGCAGGAATGGGGTACTGAAGTTGCATGATCAGCCATGATTATATTGGATGGTGGTGCAGGTTCTAAGGGCCGAATGGCCTACTCCTGCACCTATTTTCTATGTTTCTATGCAGATCTCAGATTTCTAAAGTTTGATAGCAATTTTCTCTGCAATTGAAAAATAATTCTTACTCAGACCAGCACTATACTTAACCAGTCTCAGTGCACCTGAAATTTTATGGACCCCCAGCCCTCCACGTCGAATCATAGAATGATACAGCACAGAAGGAGGCTAGTCAGTCCACCGTGCCCCAGCCCTTTGGTAGAGCTTTCTAAATAGTCCCACACCTCTGCTGTTTCTCCATAGCCCTGCAAACGTTTCCCCTTCAAGTATTTATCCAATTCCCCTTTGAAAGGTATTATTGAATCTGCTTCGACCATCCTTGCTGCATTGTGGATCATAACAACTTGTGGTGTAAAAATAATTCTCAACTCACCTCTGGTTCTTTTGCCAGTGTCCAGAAAGGTTAAGCGGGTGCAATGGCCTTCCCTGTTCTGGCTGCTATCTCCCAATCAATTGCCAATTACCAACATCTACAGGGGTAGATTTTTGCCTTCATTGAAATCAATGAAATGAAAATGATGTGTGATTTATAAATGGTGAGCGATCCACCTCAACACATCATCACCCAGGCGGTGAAGACAAAAATTGACCCTACTATACTGCACACTAAGTAATGTGATTGATTTTCTGGAGAATAACACTATTCTTGCTCTGGGGTTTAATCATTAGCAAGCTAAAGAAGAGGATCTATGTCCACTCGCACAGGTGCTGGGTATTTAGGGGCAAAACATAATTAAATCACTCCCATATTTTCGAAAATAAAATCACAATTGTGGCCCCTTCACATGGTGGCTCTGCTGGTTCTACTTTATAACAAAATGAAGTCCCTGGTGCTTGTAAAGAAAGAGAAAGGGATAACTAACCTAGGAGTTAATGCAGTGCCTCCAATCTGATTAAGAAAAATGGCTTTCTCTAGAAGAGAGATATTTGCTGCAGAATCATAAGAACATAAGAAATAGGAGCAGGAGAAGGCCATTTGGCCCCTCGAGCCTGCTCCGCCATTTAATAAGATTATGGCTAATCTGATCATGGACTCAGCTTCACTTCCCTGCCCGCTCCCCATAACCCCTTATTCCCTTATTGGTCAAAAATCTGTCTATCTCCGCCTTAAATATATTCAATGACCCAGCCTCCACAGCTCACTGGGGCAGAGAATTCCACAGAATTACAACCCTCTGAGAGAAAAAATTCCTCCTCAGCTCAAATACACCATTTATAACAATAAAACAAAATCAACATAACAAAAAACAGATTATCTGGTCATTATCACCTTGCTGTTTGTAGGAGCTTGCTTGTGCGCAAATTGGCTGCCGCATTTCCCACATTACAACAGTGACTACACTCCAAAATTACTTCATTGGCTGTAAAGCGCTTTGAGAGTCCAGTGATCGTGAAAGGCGTTATATAAATCCAAGTCTTTCTTTAAGAGAAATTTAGTCTTAATAAAAATTACTTTGCAGATGAAAACTTATACTGTCCACTCCCTGTAATTATTTTAATAATTATAACTATCAGCATTCATATGCTTTAGCTATAAGGGTTAAAGATATGCCGTATGATGGAAGTACAGTCAGTTCATCTTTGTAATTTACCCAACATAACTAAATAAGCTGAAACGGCCAAGTATTTGAGATCCCTAAGTTATGTTTGAAAACCTTCTAGCTGTAAATAAGTGTCTGTATACAAGGTGCTATAGGTTGAAAAAACAGCACAAAACCCTCCATAACGTGCCAGTGTTTGATGTCATAAGAAGGAATGGTATGGAATATAGAAACTTGACATTGGTGCTGTTTTAAATTTGGGATTAAGCACCATTAGGGTCAATTTGTTGTACCAAAGGAATTCGGGTGAGTGGAGACCTGGAAATTGACTGGCGAGCACTTTTAAGCTGAAAACATGCCTTTTTGCGATTTGTGCCCAGTTCGTGTACCTATGTATTTCACTCTACCTGATTTTGAGTGGGAACCTAATTAAACATACTAAAGCATGCTAAAGAGGGCCTAATTTTTTCCACCTATGAACAAGGCATTAAGAGAACCTGTTTAAAAATTCTATTTAAAGAGACAGAGGGGAATAGTTTTTAAGGTAATTTTAAAAGATTTTATTATTCTGGTACCTTAGTGTATTCATGTTTTTTTTCTCAGCTAATGTTTAGTGTATTTTTAAATTTACAAAATATAATTTGTTTTTAAGTGTATAAATTTAATTTTTCTTTTCAGCTGTATTTCCTGAGCTTTTCGTATCATTTTATTGCTTTCACTATGGTGGGAATACTTATGTAATGAGACAAGGAGCAGAAACTATCTGTGCAGACACTCTTTTCAAGCGTTCTTCAGGACAAGAAGATCTTTAAAGTGACCCATATGATACTATGTTTATATGATCACAGAGTGTGTCATGGCATCTAAGTGGAAGTTAAATCAACTGCAGTGCACCTCCTTCTAGGAGTCGCCTACAGTATTGGTTATTGTCCTCTCCATATGTGCAACATAGGTGGCACTAAATCTTTTCTATTAAATAGCAACAGAAGTGTGAGACAGCTGCCCAATATCACTGCTGTATTTCCCAAAATACAGAGGGTCCTTGATGGCAACTAATTTCTCCTTTGGCATTGCCACTTGCTCTTTATCACTTATGCTCTGTGACTTACCTGATGCAGCTCCCTCAAACTCACTAACTGTATCTCCAAATGTGTATAGATGTGCTGTTGCTTACAAATATTGCCGAAAGAGACACGGCAAGGTGGGGGGATTTGTTTTGGCCATTAATGCAAAACAGGCAATAATTAATGTCAAGAATATTTGAAGTAAATAGAAAAGAAAATTGGGTGGAGTGTTACGCGGACGGCCAATTCGCAATCACCCGTTTTGTGCTACCCAGTAAGACGATTTTCACCCCCAGGGTGCTTTGAGGTGTTGGCTTGTCCTGGCCCAGTGGCAATGCTGGCAGGCTGTTGTTGTGGGCCAACAGTGACAAATATTACAGCACTGCCTCCAAGATACACCTTCCAACAAAGCTCAATGTTGTGTATGTTGTTTGTGTAGTTGTATCGGAAGAATTAAGAAAGGATCAATATATCAGTGGATAGTCCTAGCCCATGGCTTGGTAGAGTCCTACACTTTACCTTCTTTTACTTCCTCAAAGTTCTGACAGGCAAATTTGTCCAGGATGGCCTCCTCTAAGGGATTCAAGGGCTTTTAAATTCTCAGCCCTCCTACCATTTTGTCCGATTGCCTTGTATTAGATAACACCATTTTGTGCAAGCAGAAATGTATGCTTGACATTTTTCAAATTGAAGGAGCACATACATTGTGACAGATATGGGATGCAGCCTATCCAAGATGCTATTAAGTGACCAAGCATTAGGCAGTTAATCTTTCTTACAGTGGTTTATGTGTGATTCTCATTGATGATGTTACACTGCCAACACTTTCAATTGTAAACTACTGTTGTAATTTGTGTCCTTTTCATTATGCATGGTCAGCGATAAATGGGTTAGAAAGTTTTGTAGAGCTTGCCATGGGCCAGTAGTAAATGTGCAATGGGCAACTGGGCAACATTTTGTGGCATTCATACATGAGTCATGTACTTGCTAAGCAGCACTGTTGAAAAAGTTTACCTTGGCAGCTTCCTTAAGATGTGTCACCTTCCAATTTGTTACCAGATTTTATGGATAGTGCACACAGAAATGAGCCTGGCTGTCACCTCCTGCCAGCCATACTGTCCTGTTGTCCTCTGGGGAGGGTGACTTGGAATGGTAAATAGGGGGCAACCCTCCTCACAATCATCTCATATAGCAGCAGCTTCACTTTGCCAGCTATTAAACAGTGGGATTGAGTGCTACACAATGCCATCACTAGCCCACAGTCTCTATGTCCTGTCTCTACTTTTATTCCAGCTACTGGGTTTTGAAGGCCATTTTTTGTGATGAACAGCCTTGGAAAGGCTGAAATATGCATTTTAAATATTTACATAAGAACATAAGAACATAAGAATTAGGAACAGGAGTAGGCCATCTAGCCCCTCAAGCCTGCTCTGCCATTCAATAAGATCATGGCTGATCTGGCCGTGGACTCAGTTCCACTTACCTGCCCTCTCCCCGTAACCCTTAATTCCCTTATTGGTTAAAAATGATCTATCTATGACTTGAATACATACAATGAGCTAGCCTCAACTGCTTCCTTGGGCAGAGAATTCCACAGATTCACAACCCTCTGGGAGAAGAAATTCCTTCTCAACTCGGTTTTAAATTGGCTCCCCTGTATTTTGAGGCTGTGCCCCCTAGTTCTAGCCTCCCCTACCAGTGGAAACAACCTCTCTGCCTCTATCTTGTCCATCCCTTTCATGATTTTAAATGTTTCTATAAGATCACCCCTCATCCTTCTGAACTCCAACAAGTAAAGACCCAGTCTACTCAATCTATCTTCATAAGGTAACCCCCTCATCTCCGGAATCAACCTAGTGAATCATCTCTGTATCCACTCCAAAGCCAGTATATCCTTCCTTAAGTAAGGTGACCAGAACTGCACGCAGTACTCCAGGTGCGGCCTTACCAATACCCTATACAGTTGCAGCAGGACCTCCCTGCTTTTGTACTCCATCCCTCTCGCAATGAAGGCCAACATTCCATTCACCTTCCTGATTACCTGCTGCACCTGCAAACTAACTTTTTGGGATTCATGCACAAGGACCCCAGGTCCCTCTGCACCTCAGCATGTTGTAATTTCTCCCCATTCAAATAATATTCCCTTTTACTGTTTTTTTTCCCAAGGTGGATGACCTCACACTTTCCGACATTGTATTCCATCTGCCAAACCTTAGCCCATTCGCTTAACCTATCTAAATCTCTTTGCAGCCTCTCTGTGTCCTCTACACAACCCGCTTTCCCACTAATCTTTGTGTCATCTACAAATTTTGTTACACTACACTCTGTCCCCTCTTCCAGGTCATCTATGTATATTGTAAACAGTTGTGGTCCCAGCACCGATCCATGTGGCACACCACTAACCCCCGATTTCCAACCTGAAAAGGACCCATTTATCCTGACTCTCTGCTTTCTGTTCGCCAGCCAATTCTCTATCCATGCTAATACATTTCCTCTGACTCCGCATACCTCTATCTTCTGCAGTAACCTTTTGTGTGGCACCTTATCGAATGCCTTTTGGAAATCTAAATACACCACATCCATTGGTACACCTCAATCCACCATGTTCGTTATATCCTCAAAAAATTCCAGTAAATTAGTTAAACATGATTTCCCCTTCATGAATCCATGCTGCGTCTGCTTGATTGCACTATTCCGATCTAGATGTCCCGCTATTTCTTCCTTTATGATAGTTTCAAGCATTTTCCCCACTACAGATGTTAAACTAACCAGCCTATAGTTACCTGCCTTTTGTCTGCCCCCTTTTTTAAACAGAGGCGTTACATTAGCTGCTTTCCAATCCGCTGGTGCCTCCCCAGAGTCCAGAGAATTTTGGTAGATTATAACGAATGCATCTGCTATAACTTCCGCCATCTCTTTTAATACCCTGGGATGCATTTCATCAGGACCAGGGGACTTGTCTACCTTGAGTCCCATTAGCCTGAGCAGCACTACCCCCCTAGTGATAGTGACAGTCCTTTGAAAGACTAACATGGCATATAGTGTAGCTCTGCTGTTTTATGTAGGATGCACTGAGTAAGCGCTCATCCTTGAAGCACATTAGTGAAACCGTTAGGTTTTCATGACAATGAGGAAGCTTTCATAAATTACCAGATTCATTGAATTCAATTTCACTAGCATAGAGAGGTCTAAACTCTAGGTTACTAGTCCAGTACAATAATCCTTATACTACCATACTTCTGGAATAAAGTCTAGCCAATTCAGATCATGCCACATGACAAAGGCTATGGGCTATGACAACATCCTGGTTGAATTGCTGAAGATATCCGTTCCAAAGCTAGCTCCGCCATATCCAAGCTGTTCCAGTACAGCTATGACATTGGCATCTACCCAACAATAAGGAAGATTGCCCAGGTATATCCTATCCACAAAAGACAGACCAACTACCACCCTATCAGCCTCTTCCCAATCATCAGTAAAGGGATAGAAGGAGTCATCAGCAGTTACTGAGTGACACCTACTCACCAATACCTAAATCTCAGTTTGGGTTCTGTCAGAACCACTCAGTTCCAGACCTCATCAGAGACTTACTCCAGACAAGGACGCAAGACCAGAGGAGAAGTGAGAGTGACTGCCCTTGATAGTCAGCATTCGACTGAGTATGGCACCAAGAGGCCTCAGCAAAAATGAGATCAAAGAGCTGAAGGCACACAAAGGCAAATGGTTGTGGTTGTTCGAGGCCAATCATTGTAGCCCCAAGACATCTCTCCAAGAATTCCTCAGGGAAGTGTCTTTGGCCCAACCATCTTCAGCTGCTTCATCAATAACTTTCTCTCCACCATATGGTCAGGAGTGGGTCTATTTGCTGACAAATTCATCGTGTTCAGCTCCAAACTCAAATCCTCCAATAATGAAGCAACCTATGCCAGCCTGCAGCAGGAGCTGGATAACAGCAAGGGTTGTGCTCACAAATGGCAAGAAACATTCACGCCATTTCAGTTGCAGTTATTGATCTCCATTGAACAAGAGAAAACCCAGCTATCTCTCCCTGACCTTCAATGGTACCAGCAAAGTTGACGACTTAGGGGTCACTGCTGACCAGAAGCTTAACAGAACCAGCCATATAGCAGGCTTGCCCTGCTGAAGATTCTTCAGTGACCCCTGTGGCCACCAACTAAAGGTAAGTTTTAATTGAACACTTTTAAAACAAATGTTTCTTTAGAGCCAGGAGGAGCATGATCATTCCCATTGACTCCATAGTGCTGATTGACCACCTCACTGCCCCACCGGCCATTACCCGCTCCAACCCCCTCCACACCCCACAACTTACCTGAGGGCCGCAGCCAGGGAGCCTAAAATTGATTTTTTCCCGTGGTGTGAACTGCCTGTGGAGGCACAACTGTGCCGATAGTTTAGCCCAATATATAGATGATGCCCGCGGACCAATTCCTATACCTCTAATCATGAAGCCCGGGATCTGTAAGCTTTTGTAACCGCTTTCTCAACCTGCCCTGCCACCTTCAATAATTTGTACACATGTGCCCCTCGGTCTCTCTGTTCATGCACCCTCTTTAGAATTGTACCCATTAGTTAATATTTCCTCTCCTCATTCTTTTTACCAAAATGTATCACTTCATATTTTTTTGCATTAAATTTCATCTGCCACATGTCTGCCCATTCCACCAGCACGTCTATGTCCTCTTGAAGTCTATCACTATCTTCCTCACTGTTCCCTATACTGGTTGAACGTCCCTTATCCAGAACTCCCTTATCCGGAACGACCCTTTATCCAAAACCATTCCCGGCCACCAGGTGGCACATATGTAGAACTCCGACATGAACAAATTGAAGTCCTTCCTTGCTGCCGACTCCCGCAATCGCTGGCCTGACCCCGCCCCCCCCCCCTCCCCGCCATGATCTCTCTGCTGCACTCCCAGCCCCAAGCCAGCCAACCCTGATATCCCCTTGCTCAGTACCTGTACCATCCAATTTAATGTGACCACCCCTCGTCCGGAAAAATCCCTTATCCGGAACAGGCCAGGTCCAGAGGGATCCGGATAAGGGAGGTTCAACCTGTACTTTCAGATTTTGTGTAATCTGCAAATTTTGAAATTGTGCCCTGTACACCCACCTCCAAATCATTAATGTATCAAGAAAAGCAGTGGTCCAATTACTGATCCCTGCGGAACACCACTGTATACCTTCTTCCAGTCTGAAAAAACAACCGTTCACCATCACTTTCTGTTTCCTGTCACTTCGCCAATTTCTTATCCATTCTGCCACTGTCTCTTTTATTCCATGGGTTTTAACTTTGCTGGCAAGCCTATTATGTGGCACTTTGTTGAACGCCTTTTGGAAATACATGTACATGTCAACCGCATTGCCCTCATCAGGAAGGGGGTACTGAAGTTGCATGTTCAGCCATGAACTCATTGAATGGCGGTGCAGGCTAGAAGGGCTGAATGGCCTGCTCCTGCACCTATTTTCTATGTTTCTATGTTTCTATCAAATAACTCCATCAAGTTGGTTAAACACGGTTTGTCTTTAACAATCCATGCTGGCGTTCCTTAATTAATCCATACTTGTCCAAGTGACTGTTAATTTTGTCTCTGATTATTGTTTCTAAAAGCTTCCACAGTGCCGATGTTAAACTGACCGGTTTATCTTCACACCCTTTTTTGACCAAGGGTGTAACATTTGCAATTCTCCAGTCTTCTGGCAACACCCCATTTGGAGGATTGGAAGATTATGGCCAGTACCTCCGCGATTTCTTTCTTCACTTCCCTCAGCGTCCCAGGATACATCCCATCTGTTCCTGGTGACTTATCTACTTTAGATACATCCAGCCTTTCTAGTACCTCGTCTTTCTCAATTCTTATCCCATCCAGTATCTCCTCTACCTCCTCATTTATTATATCTACGGCAGTATCTTATTCCTTGGTGAAGACAGATGCAAAGTACTCATTTAGTACCTCAGCAATACCCTTTGCCTCCATGCGTAGCTCTCCTTTTAGGTCCCTAATCGGCCCCACCCCTCCTCTTACTGCCCATTTACTATTTATGGGCTAGTGTTTCCCTAACCTGCTTTTCTGGCGCCCTCACCCGAGGTGCGCCGCTTTTGTCCGCCTCCAAGCATGCCGAAAAAAGATGTCCGTATTCTGGTCGCTCCCCAGCCTCTCTTCGGTCATGGCCCAGCGTGGGCCAATGGATTGGAGGTGGAGCCAGGTCCTGGCACTGGAGTCTGCGCACATGTGCAGTAGCTCCTGGCAGGCCATTTCTGCAAACGCGTGCAGACTGTGTGGGAGGGGCCCGAAGCATGCCATCACTAGCCCTGGCCGAATGGGCTCCCTCATCGGCGGCCCGCTGCGTTCCCTAAGGTAGGACTTCTATTTTTTATTTCTTATTTACTGATTGATTTTGGTGCTTTAGGTGCAGGGTTCTTCTATTTTTTAATTTTTAATTTATTGATTGCTTATTACTTTGGTCTTGGTGCTTTAGGTGCAGGGTTCCTTCTATTTTATTTGTTAATTAATTGCTTATTACTTTTTGTGCTTTGTTTGGTGCTTAGTGGTGCTTTAAATGTAGTTACTTGTGCCGATTCCTTAACTGTAGGAAAGGTTTTTCTGTGCGGACAGAAGTGGCAACATACGCTGGCCTAAGTTAGTTTGGAGCAACTATTTGCTGGCCAAATGCCTGAAACAGGGGTAAGTGGCTGGGAACGTCCCCTTTTGAAAAAAAACTGAACTAAAAAAAAACCTAACTAACTCATTTACACTAGCGCAAATTAAATGGCCAAAATTGCAACTAAAAAGATAGTCATACCCTCTTTTTTCCCCTCTTATTTTCTTTTACACTTCTCCTCTAAACTTTCTATATTCAGCCTGATTCTCAGATGTATTCTCGACCTGACATCTGTCATACGCGCTCTTTTTCTACTTCATTTTACTCTCAATCTCTTTTGTCATTCAGGGAGCTCTGACTTTAGTTGCCCTACCTTTCCCTCTAGTTGTATTGTACCTCGACTGTACCCAAACTATTTGCTCTTTAAAGGCAGCCTACTGTTCCACTGCAGTTTTGCCTGCCAATCTTTGATTCCAATTTACCTGGGCCAGATGCGTTCTAATCCCATCAAAATTTGCCCTCCTCCAATTATGTATTTTTACTCGAGATTGCTCCCTGTCCTTTTCCATTGCTAATCTAAACCTTATGATACTATGATCACTATTCTCTAAATGTTCACCGACTGACACTTTCTCCACTTGACCCATCTGATTCCCCAGAACCAGATTGAGCAATGCCTCTTTCCACGTTGGGCCGGAAGCATGCTGATCAAGAAAATTCTCCTGCACGCACTTCAGAAATTCTTCCCCCTCTCTGCCCTTTACACTATTATTATCCCAGTATATATTAGAATAGCTGAAGTCCCCCATTATCACTACTCTATAGTTCTTGCACCTCTCTGTAATTTCTCTGCAAATTTGCTCCTCCATAATTATCCCACTAGTTGGTGGCCTATGGAATACACTTAGTAGTGTAATGGCACCTCTATTACTTCTTAACTCTAACCAAATAGATTCTGTCCTTAACCTCTCCAGGACATCCTCTCTCTCCAGCACTGTAACATTCTCCTTAACCAATATTGCCACACACTTCCTATCTTTCCTTGTTGAACACCCTATATCCAGGAATATTTAATACCCAATCCTGCCCTTTTTTGAGCCAGGTCTCTGTTATTGCCATGACATCATATTCCCTGCGGCTATTTGCGCCTGCAGCTCACCAACCTTGTCTACTATGTTTCCTGCATTCACATACATACACTGTAAACCTATCTTAGACCATGCTGTGTTCTCTCTTAGTCTGACCCCACCTAATACTATTTCTTGCTTTAGTGCTATCCGTCTCTCCCAATCCTTTGTGCCCTTTTTTTCTCCTTTCCAATGCTACATCCTGGTGCCCATCTCCCTGCCAACTTAGTCTAAACTCTTCCCAGTAGCACTAGCAAACCATCCCATGAGGATATTGGTACCGGCTCTGTTGAAGTGCAACCCTGTCCGGCCTGTACAGGTCCCACCTCCCACCAGAACCGGTCCCAATGTCCCAGGAATCTGAAGCCTTCCATCTTGCACCATCTTCCCAGCCATATATTCATCTGCTCCATCCTCCTATTTCTATACTCATTCACATGGAAGAAATATAAATTGAAGTAAATACATTTTAAATGTGTAACAGAAATTAACAATAGATTGTGTTACATCTGAGGTCTGATGACAATCTGAAGTGCATGCATACTCAAAATTTATATATTACAAGTGAATCTTCCATGGTGTTGCTCACAGTGAATTGAAGGAGCTTTATACATGGTATTCTCTGACTTCTTACCACTGATTAAATTTTACAGCTCTGGCTATTTTTGCATTATATGAGTGTCCGTTCTTATTATATGTTCCTTAACTTACAAATTTAATTTTTCTGTCTTACTTTTTTTAAATATGTAGGAAGATGGGTGGCAATATGTAGCAGATTGGTTGTAGGGATATGGGGCTTTGGAGTAGTAATATAAATGGGTATTATAGTGTATATGAGCAACTATGAGAGGATGGTGAGATTTTGTATGTAACATTGGGGAATGTTTCTGCGATATGGTAAATGAAACCTAGGTTATGGTAGTGCTGGAAGATGGAAAATTGGGTGTAACTTACTCGGTAATGCTTCAGATATAGATGTTGTGGGGAGGATTCCAGAGCAGTTTGGAAAGGCGCCTGAGGCATGGTTACATTGGGAACATTGGATAGAAATACAGGTCATCGGGGCCCACAAAATCTCAACCAGAGCTCCCTCTGAGTGCCAAACTGTGGCATCAGCCCTAATATTCAGTCTTGGATGCAAGAAATCTGTGTTGAAATTTGAAAGTCCAGGACAGGTTAAGATTGACTTAGAGAAAATAGAGCAAAGAGTGACTTTTTTTTGCACTTTTTAATACATTTTAAGTCCCAGCCTCTACCTAAACCTCAGTCCTGGACTCCACTCCAAACAGCAGTGACCACTGAGAAAGAGAGAGCCTAGGTTCAAGGCCTTGCTGATGCCACTACGCAAGATCATGCCCTGAATCCATGCATTGCTATGACATGGCTCAGGCTCTGTGTCTCTGCTGCTGCAGATGACTGTATGCTTTTTCACATGATAATCAGATCAACCCTTTAGATCAACACGTGAATTGAAATATTTAGATTTTAAATTTAAAGTTTTCTTTAGTATATATATTCTTTATATGGGTTAGAGAAATATCAAAAGGAGGGAGGAAAAAAGGAACGGTGGAGAACAGGACAATGAAAGTTGATGTAATGGCTGGATCTATAATCAAAGATCGGGAAATATATAAACAAAAGTTATGCAAGAAATAAATCACTGTTTGCTGACTAAAGTAACCTTGCACATGTTAACCTCAAGATAACATTTGCAAGCACTGCAAAATGCATCAGTCAATCAAGGAGAGCCAGTATTGGATTTCTAAAAGGGTAGTCATGATTTACAAATTTAATAGAATGAGGTGAATTTCCCCGTCATTTTCAGTGCATTAGCGATGGATATATAGTGCAGGAAAACTGTGTGGAATTTTTTTTGCCTGATTTCTGCCATTAAAATGCTTCCACTGAGTTCCCTCCTGATTTTTGGGCTTTCTTACAGTCCATCTGTTGAGTCCCCACTGACCTCATTTGCATGTGTCAGAGTGAGGTCCAGTGATGTAGTAGTTGTGAGTTTCCTAGGTTTGCTCTGTCAATGCATTTTGGGTAACGAAACTGAGATTTATGAGGCACAGCAGTTGTCAGGATCACTGGATCAAGGTGAAAATGAGGAGTTTTTGAGCCTGAAGAGTATGGAGAGTTTAAACACTGATTTCCAAAGCTGGGAAACACTTTTTAAAGTTTTTTTCCCCCTGTATTTCTGACAACAAGTACCTGTTCTTGGTTCTAACTGCTTTTAACAGAGTCAGCTCACTGACATATTATCAAACTGTCCTCACGCAGTCAGGGCTTCTCAGGAGCAGGAATGGCATTCCCATGGGCATACCATTTTATGGCATTATCATGAAGCAGCAAGCACAGGATGGAGCTAAGGAGAGCTGGACACCATTTAAGGAGGATGCAGCCCACCAGATATTAACACTCCTTCCCCCCAGAATATACAGGCAGCACAGGTCTTATGAAACCCTTTCCGAGGAGTTGTGCATAAGTAGAGTGTGCTTCAGGAAAGAGGCAGTAGGACATTTCTGTGACCTACTGCAGGAAGTCTTCAATATTCTCAATATAGATTTTAATGGTATACTTAGAGGGTTGAATTTCTTCGAGGCTTCTCCCATTGTGCCACCGTAACTTCGTCAAATGCTTGGTACAAGCCTCATTTATGTGCGGAAATTCCACGAGTTAGTGTTTTTTTATGAAATACAAATTTTCTAATCTTTTTAATTAAAAAAGATAAATAAAAGGAGGCACCAAACACAAGCTACAGTAAGTAACCCTGGGATACTCTTACACAATTCCTAGCCTCCAAATTGGGAGTGACGGCACAGGTCTGAGAACTGATCTCCTGTCCACTTTCTGGGCAGGAAAATGGTGTGAGGCATAGGGAGGCTAAAAGGGGAAAATAAAATAAAACAGGTAGAAGCACAAAAGGGGGTGAAATGCTACCTGCTAATTTCAGTTAAAAAATAGGAGTGAGTTCAACTCCAATGCAAGATCCATGCTTCCAGAGCAACATTTCCCCAAAATTGAAAGATGACTTGAGTAGCAGACCAGTATAAGTTCTGATGCAAACTTCAAACTCAGATATTATGATGTACTTTCAAAGTCAAGAGGAAGCAATGGGAGTATGGCAGGTTGAACTTAGCATCTGTCCACAGTCACTATGCATGCCAAAAGATGTTCAGGGGCAAGACACCCACAGAGCTTCCCATAAAACATTGTGCATTCATAAACTGTATACAGTGTTATTACAGCCAACATAAATTGATTGGTTATGTAGGAAGCATAGCTGTTCTTGTATTAAGATTTCCAACACTTATAAAATAGTACAATACAGGCTTACACCAAGACACTCAATTCAGTGCATGGTGCTGTCCCAGCAGAGTGAGGGAGACACCAAACAAAGGGCAGGTGTTTCTCCACAGGAACGTTAAAATTGGCAGGTTAGTCACCACATGCTATCTCATGTTCTGAACAGCTAATTACATATGCATGGCAATGTTCTGACCCTGGCAATTAGGGAATGGTGCATATTGTGCAGACCTACAGAAAGTAAAGGGAGAAAATATTTTTAAAGACCCCACAACTTTGCTGCATGTAAAGACTGCATAGATTTGAAATGAAGAGAAGTGATTTCTTTGCACTCATAAGATGTTTAGGTATGAATATGCATCTTGCCTGTGTTCTCCGAAGATTTTGAAGAAAGAATCATTTTCCGCCGTAGCTTTGTTCGTCCCACTTCCTCTGATGCCAGTCATCCTCTTTCCTCTATAAATGGGCTGATTTTCCTCGAGCAAAACTTCATCTTTCACAGCAACTGAATGCTCTTCTAAAGAATCCAAACCCGAAGATTAGAGAGAACATAATTTGCTGCTTAAATAGTGCATTTGATATTCAATATCTCAAAGTTTAATGCAGCAAGGAATCCTCATGTTTTAATCCTATTAAATATAGTTGAGGAAAGGATTTGACATTAAAAATTGGAAATTTCTGTTTCTGAAACAAGGCAGATAGAGACAACAATGGCACAGCCAGCCCAGTCGACCCTGCAAAGTTCTCCTCACTAATATCTGAGGGCTTGTGCCAAAATTGGGAGAGCTGTCCCACAGACTAGTCAAGCAACAGCCTGACATAGTTATACTCACATAATCATATCTTTCAGGCAATGTCCCAGACTCCTCCATCACCATCCCTGGGTATGTCCTGTCCCATCTGCAGGACAGATCCACCTGAGATGGCGGCACAGTGGTATACAGTCAGGAGGGAGTGGCCCTGGGAGTCCTCAACATTAACTCTGGACCCCATGAAGTATCATGGCTTCAGGTCAAGTATGGGCAAGGAAACCTCCTGCTGATTATGATCTATCGCCCTCCCTCAGTTAATGAATCAGTACTCCATGTTGAACACCACTTGGAAGAAGCACTGAAGGTAGCAAGGGCATAGAGTGTACTCTGGGTGGGGAACTTCAATGCCCATCACCAAGTGTGGCTCGATAGCACCACTACTGACCGGGCTGGCCGAGTCCTGAAGGACACAGCTGCCAGACTGGGCCTGCAGCAGGTGGTGAGAGAACCAACACGAAGGAAAAACCTACTTGACCTTGTCCTCACCCGCATCTGTCCATGACAGCATTGGTAGCAATGATCACCGCACAGTCATTGTGGAGACGAAGTCCTGTCTTCACACTGAGGACACCCTCCATCGTGTTGTGTGGCACTATTACCATACTAAATGGGATAGATTCAGATCAGATCTAGCAGCTCAAAACTGGGCATTCATGAGGCACTGCGGGCCATCAGCAGCAGCAGAATTGTATTCCACCACAATCTGTAACCCCAAGGCCTGGCATATCCCTCACTCTACCATTATCATCAAGCCAGGGGACCTACCCGGTTTAATGAGGAGTGCAGAAGAGCATGCCAGGGGCAGCACCAGGCGTACCTAAAATGAGGTACCAATGTGAGGAGCTGCGATACAGGACTACATGCATGTTAAGCAGTGGAAGCAGCATGCTATAGACAGAGCTAAGCGATCCCACAATCAACGGATCAGATCAAAGCTCTGCAGCCCGGCCACATCCAGTCGTGAATGGTGGTGAACAATTAAACAACTAATGGGAGGAGGATGCTCCATGAATATCCCCATCCTCAATGATGGCGGAGCCCAGCACCAAGTGCAAAAGACAAGGTTGAAGCGTTTGCAACCATCTTCAGCCAGAAGTACCAAGTGAATGATCCATATTGGCCTCCTCCTGAGGTCCTCACCATCACAGAAGTAAGTCTTCAGCCAATTCGATTCACTCCACGTGATAATCAAGAAGCGGCCGAGTGCACTGGATACAGCAAAGGCTATGGGCCCCGACAACAGCGCGGCTGTTGTGCTGAGGCCTTGTGCTCCAGAATTAGCCGTGCCGCTAGCCAAACTGTTCCAGTACAGCTACAACACTGGCATCTACCCACAATGTGGAAAATTGCCCAGGTATGTCTTGTCCTCAAAAAGCAGGACAAATCCGGCCAATTACCCCCCCATCAATCTACTTTCAATCATCAGCAAAGTGATGGAAGGTGTCGTCGACAGTGCTATCAAGCAGCACTTACTCACCAATAACCGGCTCACCGATGCTTAATTTGGGTTCCGCCAGGACCACTCGACTCCAGACCTCATTACAAACTTGGTCCAAACATGGACAAAAGAGCTGAATTTCAGAGTTGAGGTGAGAGTGATTGCCTTTGACATCAAGGCAGCATTTGACCGAGTGTGTCATCAAGGAGCCCTCATAAAATTTAAATCAATGGAAATCAGGGGAAAAGTCTCCACTGGCTGGAGTCATACCTAGCACAAAGGAAGATGGTTGTGGTTGTTGAAGATCAATCATCCCAGCCCCAGGACATCGCTTCAGGAGTTCCTCAGGGCAGTGTCTTACGCCCAACCATCTTCAGCTGCTTCATCTATGACCTACCCTCCATCATAAGGTCAGAAATAGGGATGCTCGCTGATGATTGCACAGTGTTCAGTTCCAATCGCAACTCCTCAGAAAATGAAGCAGTCCATGCCCACATGCAGCAAGACCTGGACAACATTCAGGCTTAGACTTATAAGTGGCAAGTAACATTCGCGCCACACAGGCAATGACCATCTCCAATAAGTGAAAGTCTAACCACCTCCCTTTGATATTCAATGGTATTACCATCGCAGAATCCTCCACCATCAACATCCTAGGAAGCACCATTGACCAGAAACCTAACTGGACCAGCCACATAAATGCTTTGGTAACAAGAGAAGCTCAGAGGCTAGGTATTCCACAGTGAGTGTCTCACCTGCTGACTCCCCAAAGCCTTTCCACCATCTACAAGGTACAAGTCAGGATTGTGATGGAATACTCTCCACTTGCCTGGATGGGTGCAGCTTCAATAACACTCACGAAGCTCGTCACCATCCAGGACAAAGCAGCCCCCTTGATTGACACCCCATCCACCACCTTTAACATTCACTCTCTTCACCACCGGCGCACCGTAGCTGCAATGTGTACCATGTATAAGATGCACTGCAGCAATTCGCCAAGGCTTCTTCGGCAGCACCTCCCAAACCCGTGACATCTACCACCTAGAAGGACAAGGGAAGCAGGCGCATGGGAGCACCATCACTTGCAGGTTCCCCTCTAAGTTACACACCATCCTGACTTGGAAATATATCGCTGTTCCTTCATCGTCACTGGGTCAAAATCCTGGAACTCCCTCCCTAACAGCACTATGGGAGTACCTTCATCACAAGGACTGCAGTGGTTCAAGAAGGCGGCTCACTACCACCTTCTCAAGGGCAATTAGGGATGGGCAATAAATGCTGGACTCATGAGCAATGCCCAAATCCCGGAACAAATTTTTAAAAAGTGACTATCGAGCAGACTTTCCAATTATGGATTTTTTGACTCTGGAATGTTGTACAATGGGCACTGCCACCTAGACATCATGGCACATCCAGTCTGGATTGGGCCTTCTGTTGGAAACTTGTTCAATGGTGAAGGGTGGAATTCTGCCATTATTGCAACTTTTAAAGGGACTATAGGAACCATTTTAAGCGGGGTGGGGGGCGGGGGGGAAGGGGGGCGGAGTTTAACAGCCAAAAGTTTTACAAAGTTTGAAATATTGTCAAACTATGAAGCAGCAAGAGGCAGCGTACGTGAGTTCCTTTACCCTTGAGACCACAGGCCTTACCTCCTTTACATATAAATATCCAATGGCACCTCCTTCTTCCCTTCCTGCCCCCTCCCCTGCTGCTAACCACAGTTGTGTTGCTTTGTGCCTACAGATGATGAGCCAGAAGCACAGCAGCCTGCCCGTGAGCCCTCTACTTTGAACAATGGTGGAGACAAGGAGGAAGGGGACCAAAGTCTAGCCACACAGCGGGACCGTCCATCAGCAGCACCGAGTGTGGACAACACCTCGTTGGAAGAGCCGACGTTCCTGGGCCTCGAAGACCCTGAGGCTCCTGGCCCCAGTGGCCTGCAGCATGTGCAACATGAGGAGAAGCTTGGGGGCCAGCTCCCCAGAGGGTAAGTCGGCCCAAGAGTCCTGCTCCCAGTCACTCAGATGTGGACCTGGACTTGGAGGCTATGTCAAGAGAGTCCATGGTAATGCACCGCAAAGTTATGGGTGCATTGGAAAGGGTCCCGCAGAGCATGGATGCACTTGCTCTGAGGTTGGGGGAGGCCACCTCATGAATTGACCATGCCTCTCAGCAGCTCAACGAGCCCATCCTTGCCCAGTTACAGAGGGAGATGGACTCAACGAGCGACAGTGGAATTGCAGAGGTAATGGCGCATGCCATGGTTGACATGGCAGCAGCTATTACATCACAGGCCGAAGCCACGCAAGGCCTTTGTGATGTGATGCAATCACTGGTTGCTGGCATCAACTCTCAGACTGCTTTGTTTCAGACTCCTGTGAGTCAGTCTCAGATTGATGCCAAGCAATCACTGGTTGCTGCCATCCTCTTTATGTTTCTCACAGTCCAACGGGGAAGTGACGGTGCCGAAGCAGGCCAGCAATCTGTGCTCCCAGATTGCTCCAGATGCTGAAGCTCTGACCCGGGGGTGTGGCAGTGGACCACTGGAAATGGAAGGTGCTGTCCTTGCTCAAGATGACAGGTCTTTGTAGTGTCTGCCTTATAGACACAGCAACTCTCAAGCAGCCTTCCTGCAGGCACTGCGGCATCATTAAGGTGGAGCAGTAAGCATGGGAGGGGCATTAAGGAAAGGGGTGGCGAATCGCTGAGCAAGTCTCAATAAAGGCTTTGCCCACCATGGACAGATGTCCTCATCCTGTAAATATCATTATAAACATCTCATTGCTGTTGTTTGATGCCTGCTATTGGTGTATGGATCTGGGCCTAATATGGCACATAGAACCTGATGTGGAATTACAAATGTCAGGGTCGTTTGTACACATATTGCTGAAGTTGATTGTGTGTTATGCTGTTTGAAGGGGCATTTATTACATTTTTTTATTCATTGCTGGTGAGGGGTTGTTGGTGTAATGTTTGAGGCGAGACTTTTGATGCCGGTCGTAAAATGTTCATTTAACTGGTTGCATTCCCCTCTTGTGTATTAATGTGTAATTTCACCGAGATGTGTCATTATCATAGCACATAGCCAGGCCAATATCAGTTGCATCCATCAGCTTCCTCCATTCAAGAGAAGCGATGCAGTATGAGCCGCTGATGTGCGGCCCTTGCACAGCAGCATTGCCACGGTGCTCCTCCTCTTCCTCGTATGGCTGGCCATTCGGGGCCTCGGCAAGTTCCTCTTCCTCCTCCTTCTGAGGTGGGGCTCCAATTCCTACTGGCAAAGCCTGGGCTTTCATTATGGCCAAGTTGTGCAGCATGCAGCACACCACAATGAATAGCGACACCTGATGAGGGCAGTATTGAAGGCTGCCTCTAGAGCGGTCTCGGCATCAGAAATGCTGCTTCAGCACCCCTATTGTCTGCTTGATGACGCTTTGGGTGGCTGCATGGCTGTCTTGTAGAGATGCTCCGCTTGGGTGGCGGAGTGCCGGAGGGGGGTATTAGCCAGGACCCGAGCAGCCAGTCGCACCTTTCCCATGGTGGCTGAAACATTTGTGTCACATTGCTCTCGCGCAGGATGAATGCATCATGTATACTGTCAGATAGCGGGCATTCACTGGGAGGATGTGCTGCATGTTGTCGCACACCAGCTGCTCATTCAGGGAGCGGTATCCCTTTCTGTTTCGGAAGACCTCGGCATTCTGGAATGGAGCTCGCAAGGCCACGTGTGCGCAGTCAATGGCTCCTTGAACAATCGGGAAGCCCGCTATCCTGGCAAAGCCACATGCCCGCTCATCCTGTTTATCCTTGCTCATTGGGAACATGATGATGTCCATTCTCCGTCTGTACAGAGCATGTGTCACATTGCAGATGCAGTGATGTGCAGCGAATTGAGAGACGCTGCATATGTCCCCTGATGCAGCCTGAAAGGAGCCGGAGGCATAGAAGGTAAGCGCCACAGTCAATTTCACTGGGACGGGCAGTGCAGTCCTGATGCCAATGTTTGGCTGCAGGTCTGCCTGCAGGAAGATGGCATATCTCTGTGAGGAACTCCTTTTGGAAGAGCAGCCTTCTGACACACTGCTCCTCTGACATGTCCTGGTCTGAGCGTGGCTCCCGGTAAACCCGTGGGGGGTAAGGCTTCCTGTCCTGACGTCTACGGGGTCTCCACAGTTGTGAGCCGACATGGCCAACAGCCCTTCTATCTTGACGCTGCCTAACAAGATCATGTAGAAGGCGACACTAGCGTCCTAGTAATGAACTCTCAAACTCAAGTTGCTCGGAACCTGTAAGGTCAGCTAAATCTGCCGCTGCCCAGTAAGAGATTCATGCACTGTGCTCTGTTGAAATGTTGCACTCACTCTGACCTCCGATTAATCCGGTTACTCCTCCCTTAAAATAGTCTCCAGGTATCGCCTAAAGAAGTTGGGACTGCCTGGTTTCTCTGCTGTGTTCAGCAGCGGATGCTAAATGAGGCGGAGACACCTAATTTTGTGAGTGGGGTGCCAGTGGGTCGTTGCACGTGTACCGACGTCATGGTCTGACTGAAGTTACATGGTGAGACAGTAGCAGTTTGCACCGCAAGTATTGGTGAGGCCGCACCTGGAGTACTGCGTGCAGTTTTGGTCACCTTACTTAAGGAAGGATATACTAGCTTTGGAGGGGGTACAGAGACGATTCACTAGGCTGATTCCGGAGATGAGGGGGTTACCTTATGATGATAGATTGAGTAGACTGGATCTTTACTTGTTGGAGTTCAGAAGGATGAGGGGTGATCTTATAGAAACATTTAAAATAATGAAAGAGATAGACAAGATAGAGGCAGAGAGGTTGTTTCCAATGGTCGGGGAGACTAGAACTAGGGGGCACAGCCTCAAAATATGGGGGAGCCAATTTAAAACCGAGTTGAGAAGGAATTTCTTCTCCCAGAGGGTTGTGAATCTGTGGAATTCTCTGCCCAGGGTAGCAGTTGAGGCTAGCTCATTGAATGTATTCAAATCACAGATAGATAGATTTTTAACCAATAAGGGAATTAAGGGTTATGGGGAGTGGGCGGGTAAGTGGAGCTGAGTCCACGGCCAGATCAGCCATGATCTTGTTGAGTAGTGGAGCAGGCACGAGGGGCGAGATGGCCTACTCCTGTTCCTAATTCTTATGTTCTTATGTAAACCTGAACCAAATTTCCCGGCGGGGCGCTACAACCTCCACGGCTGGGTGGTAAACCATTTGAGGCGCATTACTGCCCCTCTGGGACACTAAGTGAGGCGCTGCACAACCAAATTTTTCAGCCATTGTATCTGCAAGATGCAAGGTACAAACACACCTGCCTTGCATGCTTGCTCTTGTCACCCTCCTCCAGAACCTGCAAATGAAGAGGGATGGCAAGAGGGTAACCCCAGTTCCTATCTCGGCAGCATAAGTGGAGAAACAATCACATAAAACAGATGGGATACAGCTTCAAGAGTCTCCAAATAAGTTCAGTTTTGAAAACAACAAAGATGTATTGAAATGAGTGCAAACAGAGCACCAGTTACAAAAATAGGAGTCCACTTTAAGAGAGAGGAGCCACCATAGCAGCCACGCCTTTTGCAGTGCCATTTAAAATGGGTGCTAAGTATCTGAAAGAAAGAAAGACTTGCATTTATATAGCATCTTTCACAACCACTGGACGTCTCAAAGTGCTTTACAGCCAATGAAGTGCTTTTGGAATGTAGTCACTGTTGTGAGCACTGTTCAGGTATGCCAACCATATCATAGGGCTAATGCCGCATTAATATAAGTTGCCGATTCACACAGCACCATAGGTTCTTCCCCAGCACATAGTATAGCACTATGCGTACCAAGCGTCAGGCATCAAAGCTCGATATTATAGGGTGGCAGTGCCTGATATACAGTAGCATTATGGCCATTAAACATTGCATTATTGATTTTTTTTTTTGCCTAAATTTTATTTTATTGCCTACATTCTTTCCAAATGCCTCCTCCACCACCCTCAATGTTACCTAGAAATCACACAAATTTAGTTCTATAGGCAGTATCACTCTAGCATTCAGTCTAGACAGCTGTCTGAGCATTCCCCACTGAGCACATAATGTAAAAGTAGCAGCTAAATTTCTTCTCAACATCTGGCACTTGGAGTCAAATTACATGGCAGTAGTTGCATATACCAGCCTAAAGCTCCTAGCTATACAAAGTAAGATCAGTCATGGTCATTCATTTTTTTCAGGATTGATCAATTATGATACAGTACCCATATTTTGTTCTTTGGTGTTCTTCACATCCTTATGTTCTGAAAACCAATCATCAGCATAGCCAAAACTAAGCAACTTCTGCATGCTAATTGGCGGTTCCTTTCTACGTGTAAATCTGTTACTTAGAAAAATCAAATACAGTATATTACAATACAGAATCACAAGATATTTTGGCAGCATAATTTCTAAATAAAGAAATCACGTAACAAAGCATTTCAATCTATTTGATAGTATCACAACGGAGCTTGATTGTCACATTGTTACATCTATCTTGCTGGATGTAATTGAAAACTATCAATCTGTCAAATGAGTAATCATTATGCATATTTATTGGGAATAAGTGAACCTGTAAATAAAACTTTTCAGAAGCTACTAAAATTCTAGAAACTGGACATTGATCCTTATTGGCACACACAGAATTTTTAACCTTGGCCTTGTTCAAGTTCTGAATTAGTAATATTTAATTTTTTCTGCATATCAACTGTTCATTAATCCGAGGGGATCAGCGAGCTAAGTATTTGTCTAAAGGAAGTGGCTCATGCCTCAAAACAATCCATTGGCATCCCTCTGATACCTGGCCCAATTGGTAATTTTTCATTTGTGAGTGTAGACTGGGGGAATCATAGATCAGCAGTTCTGATAGACTGGCCAATGATGTGGAAGGATTTGCTAAAAGTGCGGGTTTCGCGCCATGAAAATAATTATTGCCTCTGTGAACTAGGAATGAACAGCTCGCCCTAACAAGTTCAGACTGCACACAATCTTCTCTCTTCTTATTACATTGACATGCACATGTTCTGTCATCTTTCTCACACTCTCCATGCATCAATACATACACCCTTCAGCTTAACTCAGTGGTAACACACTCATCACTGAGCCAGTAGATTGTGGTTTCAAGCCCCACCTCAGGACTTGATCACAAAATCTAGGCCAAAATTCAGTAATAATTATGGGACTCATACATTGTTGAATGTGCTGCCTTTTGGATGAGTCATTAAACTGAAGTCCTGTGTGTCTGTTAAAGGGGATATGAACGATCCCATGGCAGTATTTGAAAAACAGCAAGGGAGTTCACTCGTGCCCTAGTCAACATTTATCTCTCATTCAACATCATTCAACTGATCATTCATCTCATTTTCTGTTTGTGGGTGCATGTGCAGATTTACTGTCGCATAGACAATAACTATATTTCAAAAGAATTTCATTAGCTGTGAAGCACTTTGGGATGTCCTGAGGAGTTCAAGAAAAACCTTGCATTTGTACCAGCGCTTAAAGGGTTACATTATGAAGACAGATTGCATACATTTCAGTTTAAAATGTTCAGGGGTGAACTAATCAAGGTGTTTAAAATGATAAAGGAATTTGATAGGGTAGACACTATGGTCGTGATTTCGTCACACGTGGCAGGATCGATGAAGTCGGGGTAGGTGGCATGTGGTAATCGTGCTCCCAACTCGAGCCCACTCTCTATCACGAATTTTCCGATGATTGGGCTTGCTAAGCCCTCCCTGTGGGCTTCCCGGCCAATTAAGAGGAAGCCGATCTGATGGCGTAATTTGCTGATGCGTCATCAGCCGGTTTCCTTGAAGGGACCGTGCTCACATTCTGTTGACAGTTCTTCTGTCAGTGTTCTGCAGCATTGAGGGTGCTGTAAATACTGACAAGCATTGCACAGAGGTGCATGGCTGCACCCAGGCTCTCCCATAACTCCCTCCAGATGCTTATGGAGGGGGTCAAATCACGTAGGGGCGTTCTCTTCCCTTCCAATGGGCAGAATGGGATCTCCCCCAAGACACCAACACAGCCTGGTTGCACATTGCACAGGAGGGCACAATCAGGGATGTCATCAGGAGGACCAGGCTGCAGTGGCGCAAACCTTTCAATGATCTCGGTAGATCATGAAACATTACTGCAAAGCCACACTCAATCTCATCCTGCTGAGCCACTCATTACATCCCCGTCACTCTGACTTCCCTACTCTACCCCTGCACATCCTTACTCACACCAACTTACCTTGCACCTCCACCCATCCCTCACTCTCTATCTACATTATCAGTTCACTAGCCACTCCTCACACTCACCCTCATCCTTGTCCAATCATACCAACTAACAACACACTTGGGTCCTTTTGCCAATGTTCATGTATAGTTAAATTTGATGTGTTGTCAAACATTGACATCTTTATTTTCAGCACTTTGCATTCTTGGACAGATTTGTGGGCTCCTTTGGAAGTGGCTTAGTGAGTTGCAATGGATAGTGAGACATAAGGGTACCCCCCACAATGGTGAAAGGAATGGGTTGGGCATTGCAGGGATACTTTATGGTGTTGGTGTGGGGTGGTGCCAACCTGGCACATCATGTGGCAAACAGGGTGTACAACCCTGTGCACCCTGAAGTAAATGTGGCCATGGTGATGTCATCACTCGCCTCCCGAGCAGCAATGTGGTCGGGTGCTGTTGCTCTATGTCCTGTGCAGCACCAGGTGATTGCGGAGAAGGTTGGTATTGTTGGTGGTGATGCTGGTGTGTTTAGTGCTGTTGGTGTTGGGGCTGATCGTGGTGGGATTCTGAGGACCAAGGTGAGATTTTTTCATGGGCACCGATGCTGCTGGAATAAATGACAGGTGAGGTTGAGATGACAGAAGTGCCCTGTCAATAGTGAGAGAGGTTGTTCCAAGGAGGTGACAGTGAATAGAGAGTTCACTGCAAACACTTCCAAAGTGCATACAGCTCACAAGTCTCTTCCAAAACCTGAAGGCTTCAGCTTGTGATATTGGAAAGTGAACAGCTATGAAATGGTAGCTTTTATACCACTTCTGTAGCTGTCAACTAGCCAAAGCAATAGAGAGTCACTGAGAACCTGACTCCACTTACCTGGCATGTTCTCCAAGGCATGGAAAACCCAGCAAAAGGTTGGTAAAATTGTGTGCCTGCTTTTAAGCCTCTTAAGTATCTTTTAATGATGTTAATTACCTGCCTTGCCAGCTGCTATCCGAATGCAGATTTGACAAGTCAGAAACTCACATGGAGGCGGATTCAGACCGGGATCCTGACCCACTGTCAATCAGGGACATTTTGACAGCGGGCCTGCCTCCAAACCCACACTCGCAGGGCTGGGAAGATTCCAGCCAGAGAAAGTATTTGCTCTGGTGGGGGAAACCTAAAATTTGATCTAGGCCATATAGTAGCAAACGGTAATGGAAATTTGAAACTCGCTCCCCCAAAAGGCTGTGGAGACTGCGTCAAGTGACAGTTTCAAGTCTGAGGTCGATAGAATTTTGTTAGGTAAGGGTATCAAGGGATATGGAGCAAAGGCTGGCAAATGGAATTAGCCATCATCTAATTGAGTGGCGGAACAGGCTTGAAGGGCTTAATGGCCTACTCCTCTTCCTGTGTTGCTATATATTGCCTTTCACGCTCTCAGGATGTCCTAAAGTGCCACACAGCCAATGAAGCACTGTTGAAGTGTAATCACTGTTGTAATGTAGGGAAACGTGGCAGCCAATGTGTGCACAGCAACATTCCACAACAACATTGAGATAAATGACCAGATAATCTGTTTTTGTGGTGTTGGTTCAGGAATAAATGTTGGCTAGGGCATCTCTGCTGCTCTTCTTTGAATAGTACCATGGGACCTTTTGCGCCATCCGAGATGGCAATCGGGGCTTTTGATTCACTTCTCATTGGAAAGATGGCACCTCTGACAGTACAGCGCTCCTTCAGTATTGCGCTAGAGTGTCAGCCTAGACTATATGCTCAAGTGTCTGGAGAGAGACTTGAATTCATGACCATCTGAATCAGAGGTGAAAGTACTATGACTGAACTAAGGCTGATACATTCACGTTCTTTCTTTTCTTCTCTTGTTCTTTCTCACTCTACTATAGCCACTCCACAAACGTATACACTTTCTCTTTTGTTTCACATGGCCACTTTTTAATTCAAATACAATCAAAGGTGTGGTTTTATAATTCCACACTTTACACTAAAAATATACAAAAAAATTTACAAACTCATTTCTTATGGAATTGAGAAAGAACAGCTGGCTCAAAGTTATTAAGACAGGATTTTTCATCCACAATTTCACTGTCCAAACACTCTCCAAACAGCAGAGCACACAGCTAACAGTAACATGGGTGAACAGAGTGTGGATTAATAGCATGCTGTAAAAATGGGGAAATTGATAGACACTTACATGTGGCAAAAATTACCCATATCTCTTCCTTAACAAAAATATTTGTTGAGCACTTTTTCATGGTTTTACAGTGTCCTGTTAATAAAAAGTGCCTGCTGGGACATGAACTTTTAATACAAATAAACATAGTTATGCAATCAGCCAGATAATGATAGAGTGTTCCCCTGCTTATGTCACAATGACCATTTTACTAAAAAAAATGAGTCAACTGCTCTTAAAAATACAGGCCCCGAATGTCCATGGGACCATTCTGTCGGGGTAAGTGTTTGGGAGTGCCCACCTATGACCTCCACTCCTGACTCCGCCAATGTATCCAGCTCCACTATGGCTAGAAGAGAGGTCAGGAAGTGTTGCTCTACCCAGCTTCTTCAGGAGCTGCCAGTACTACTGGTCCACCTTCCTCCATGCATCTTGTTCCTGTGCTTTTACTGGGGGACAGTCTTCACCTCCAAAACGAGCCACCTTCCTTTGGTGTAATTCCTTCAGCAGAACCACCAATCCACTACCAACTAAAGTTGCAATGCTGTCTACATACCTCTGCTGTAGTATTGTGAACAATTAGTCAATTTTTCTGTTGCTGCAACTTGCTCTTTAATGGTGAGTTGCAGACATTTAAGAGCTGCTGCCTTGTATGATTTTCTGTTCCACAGTCATGTGCATTACAGGTCAAGGTCTCTAAACAAGTTTCTTATGTGCTAGTAGCTATTCAAATCAAGGAATAAAATTTGGTGCTGCCTGCAACCTGAGCTGATTGCCATGTGTCAGCTGAAGCCCATTTTGGCGGAGTTGAAAAATGGGCCTCTATAAGTAAATAGCGCTGAAACACTTTTAGAGTCCAGGGCTTAGAAATTCAGGGCGTTTGCACCTCCTGTTAGGGGGCAAATGATTTTTCGCCCCTAATGGCATCTGCTGCAAATTGTCCCGCCCCCAAACAGGACGCAATGGAATTTCACCCCCCAAGTTCCCAGAGATAATTAAATGCTATCGCAGTGCATTTTAAATGATCATTATAAAATGCCTCTTAAGAGAGTAGAAATTACTACTAGCGATATCAGTGGACGAATGTTAAACATGCCCATATGCAAATTCCCTGTCAGCTATTTTAATAGCGGCGTTACAAGTTAAACTTCCATCAGAATAGAGACAGAAATATCATGTGAATGTGTTAAGCATTATTTATTAATGTCGTCAATAGTCATTTCTAGGCTATGCTTTGTTCATTTAAATAACCTTCTGTATTTCAAAGTGATTTATAGTGTTCATATCAAACTGTTTGAACCAGAGAACAGAAACTGACAAATACAGATAAAAACCAATGCTTTCGCTAAAAATATCAGCATGCTAAAATCTTGGTGTGCTGCCAGTATACTTTAGGGTACTTGGATGAGCTGATTGTCTATAAGGCTGTGACTAAGACTAAGAAACAAAGGGCCCAAACTTGGTGGCCTTACCGACCACTGCCGCCGGATGCCGCTGAATTTTCTGGATGGTCTCCCCTTGATGTCATTTTTGTGGAGGTCTGCCGCCGGCGGGAGGGGAGTGCCGCCAGGAACCGCCCGCTGGCGGCCAAGTCGCGTAAGTGTCCTCCTGCCCACCGAGCTGGCAGATTCCTCCGGACGGGAGTCGGCAGCAGCAGGGGGAAGGACCGCTGCGTGGAGACAGGTCTAACCTTGACAGTAAATAAGAAGACTTGCAAAAAAAGGTTAGTGAATGTAGTGCATGAATAAAGAGCCTGACCAGATACTGTGAGCTCAAAGTAAATTATGACTATAGTCTTTTATTGCAGGTCTCCAGAGTGCCTCTCCAGCCTGTGAGGTCAGTTTAAGTACAGGTGCTCCCAAGCGATTGTGGGATCCCTTGGGACTCCAGGGGATGAGCCCTCTGGTGGTTAAACGAGGTATTTACAGGTTTACATATATAACAACACTCGCCCCACAAAGTCAATAGTGTAACTATTTACAAGGTGAGTCGATCCGGGGCCTTTCTTTCCCTGGTTGATTGTCTCGGTGCAAGTTTGACCCGAAACACCCTACTCCCCTCTTTGGCCATGACAGGACCGGGAAGCCACTTGGGACCTTGTCCATAGTTCAACACAAATACAGGATCATTAATCTTAATTTTGCGTGACACATTTGCGCTATTATGATATGTACTTTGTTGAAGCCGCCTGCTCTGTACCTGTTCGTGTAGATCAGGGTGGACTAACGAGAGCCTTGTCTTAAGTGCCCTTTTCATGAGCAGCTCAGCGGGTGGAATCCCAGTGAGCGAGTGGGGTCTCGTGCGGTAACTCAGCAGGACTCGGGATAGGCGAGTCTGCAGTGAGCCTTCAGTTACCCTCTTCAAGCTCTGCTTGATTGTTTGCACTGCTCTCTCTGCCTGATCATTGGATGCTGGTTTGAATGGGGCAGATGTAACATGTTTGATCCCATTGCGGGCATGAACTCTTTGAACTCGGCACTGGTGAAACACGGCCCATTGTCACTCACAAGGACATCAGGTAGGCCGTGCGTGGCAAACATGGCCCGCAGGCTTTCAGTAGTGGCAGCGGACATGCTTGCCGACATTATCTCGCATTCAATCCATTTGGAGTACGCATCTACATTTTACCCAAGAACGGGCCTGCATAGTCGACATGGACCCTAGACCACGGTTTGGAGGGCCAAGACCATAAACTTAGCGGCGCCTCCCTGGGTGCATTGCTTAAATGTGAACATGCGTTACATTTGTGCACGCAGGACTCTAAGTCCGCATCGCTACCGCGCCACCACACGTGGGATCCAACTATCACTTTCATCATTATAATGCCTGGGTGGGTACTGTGGAGATCACTAATGAAAGTGTCCCTGCACTTTTTAGGCACCACTACCCGATTACCCCACAGAAGGCAGTCTGCCTGTATAGACATTTCATTTTTGCACTGCTGGTATAGCTTTATTTCTTCCTGCATTTCTAACGGGACACTGGACCAGCTCCCGTGAAGCGCACAGTTTTTTTTACTAGGGACAGTAAGGGGTCCTGGCTCGTCCAGGTTCTAATCTGTCGGGCGGTAACAGGTGATTGCTCACTCTCGAATGCTTCCATTACCATGACTAAATCTGCAGACTGTGCCATTTCCACCCCCGTGGTGGGCAATGGCAGCCTACTGAGAGCATCGGCACAGTTTTCTGTGCCTGGCCTGTGGCGGATGGCGTAGCTGTATGCGGACAATGTGAGCGCCCATCTCTGGATGCGGGCCGATGCATTCGTATTTATCTCCTTACTTTCAGAAAAGAGGGATATCAGTTCAAATTTGAGCCCAAACAGATATTGATGCATTTTCTTTACCCCATAAACACACGCTAATGCTTCTTTTTCAATCATGCTGTAGGCCCTCTTAGCCTTAGACAAACTTCTGGATGCATAAGCAACCGGTTGTAATTTCCCAGATTCATTAGCTTGTTGCAATACACACCCGACAGCGTATGACGACGCATCTCAAGCTAGTACCAAACGCTTACATGGATCATATAACACAAGCAATTTGTTTGAGCATAACAGTTTTCTAGCTTTTACAAAGGCATTTTCTTGGCTTTTACTCCATATCCATTCATCTCCTTTACGCAGAAAGGCGTGCAGTGGTTCCAACAGTGTGCTGAGACCCGGTAAGAAATTACCAAACTGGTTCAGGAGTCCAGAAACGACCGCAGCTCCGTCACATTCTGTGACCTTGGTGCGTTCTCGATTGCCTCCGTCTTCGAATTGGTGGGCCTGATGCCGTCCGCCGCGATTCTTCTCCCAGGAACTCCACTTTGGGTGCCAGGAAAATGCACTTCGAGTGTTTTAACCTGAGCCCCACGCGATTAAGCCGACGAAGAACCTTCTCCAGGTTCTGCAGATGCTCGACTATGTCCCGACCTGTAACCAAGATGTCGTCCTGGAAGACCATGGTGTGCGGGACCGACTTCAGTAAGCTTTCCATGTTACTCTGGAATATCGCCGAGGCTGATCGTATCCCAAACGGGCATCTGTTGTAAATGAAGAGACCATTGTGTGTGTTGATGCAGGTGAGGCTCTTCGATGATTCCTCCAGCTCCTGAGTCATGTAGGCCGAGGTCAAGTCCAGCTTCGTGAATGTCTTTCCTCCCGCCAATGTCGCAAAAAGGGCGTCTGCCTTTGGTAGTGGGTATTGATCCTGCAGGGAGAAATGATTGATAGTTACTTTGTAATCACCAGATTCTGACGGTGCCGTCTCCCTTGAGGACTGAAACAATTGGACTGGCCCACTCGTTGAATTCGATCAGCGAAATGATGCCCTTTCGTTGCAGTCGGTCCAGTTCGATCTCCACCCTCTCTCTCATCATGTATGGACGGTACTGCTCTTGCCTTGTGATGGATGGATCACGCCCCCGGAATTAGGTGGATCTGCACTTTTGCTCCTTGGAACTTCCTGATGCCTGTTTCGAACAGCGAAGGGAACTTGTTTAGGACCTGAGCACACGAAGTGTCATCGACAGACGAGAGCGCTCGGATGTTGTCCCAGTTACAGCATATCTTCCCCAGCCAGCTCCTGCCGATCAGCGTGGGGCCATCGTTGGTACCACCCAGAGTGGTAACTTGTGCACCGCTCCATCGTAGGAAACCTTTCCAGTAGCACTGCTGATTACGGGAATCAGTTCTTTTGTGTAAGTTCTCAGTTTAGTGCAAATGGGAGTCAGGCCTGGCCTTGAGGCCTTGCTGCACCACAATTTATCGAAAGTCTTTTTGCTCATAATGGACTGGCTCACGCCCGTGTCCAGCACCATTGACACTGAGAGTCCATTTTATTTAACCTTCAGCATTATCGGGGGACACTTTGTGGTAAATGTGTGCACCCCATATACCTCTGCCTCCTCAGTCTGAGGCTTTGGTTCGTCGAGATCCGCCGTGGATCTGTCCTCCTCTGCAACATGGTGGTTTGCAGGATTAGCAGGATTTGCAGCTAAACTGCACATACGTTGGAGGTGTCCCATTGTTCCATAGCCCTTGAAAATGTATCCTTTGAAGCCGCATGAATGGAAACGATGACCATCCCCGCAGTGCCAACAAGGTGTTAATGGCCTTGCATTCATCACCCTTGATGGTGGACTCTGAGTCATCTGCGGACGTGCAGCTGCAGGCATGTGAGGCCTGTCCTGTATGTTATGATTCGAAAACAACATTACTTTGTTCACAGTACTTTTAGCAGCACTCGTGTGCTGAGAGATTTGCCTGGTATTGTCACTTGTGGCGATGAACGCCTGGGCTATCGCTATGGCTTTACTCAAGGTTGGGGTCTCTACAGTCAAAAGTTTGCCAAGTATTACTTCATGGCCAAAGCCAAATGCAAAGACGTCCCTGAGCATGTGCTCCAAATGTCCTTCAAATTTGCAATGTCCTGCAAGGCGTCTTAGCTCGACGACATAGCTCGTCACTTCCTGGCCTTCAGACCTCTTGTACATCGGAATGCTTTCCTTCAGGTTAAGATGCTCCCCGACCAGTGTGCACAAGTCATCATAGATTTCTCTGCGGGTTTTGCTGGAGCAAGCTGATTTTTCATGAGGCCATACGTTGGTGCCCCTCAAACGGTGAGAAGAATCGCTCTTTGTTTGGCAGCGTTCGCTTCTCCTTCCAGCTTGTTGGCCACGAAGTATTGGTCGAGTTGCTCCGCGAAGGTTTCCCAATCATCTCCCTCCGAAAATTTCTCCAGGGTGCCCACTGTTCTCTGCATCATTGCGTTGGGGTTCGTTATCTGTATCTCGTCACCAGTTGTAGTGTATGAATAAAGAGCCTGACCAGATACTGTGAGCTTAAAGTAAAGTGCGACCGTAGTCTTTTATTGCAGGTCTCCAGAGTGCCTCTCCAGCCTGTGAGGCCTCCTTAAGTACAGGTGCTCCCAAGGGATTGTGGGATCCCTTGGGATTCCAGGGGATGAGCCCTCTGGTGGTTAAACAAGGTATTTACAGGTTTACATATATAACAGTGAACATCTTTTAATTTTTTTTCCCAGCGATTTATCTGTACGGGGTACCCTGAAGGTGCTCCAGTGTTTTTTTTAAAGATTTTAATTTTTAGGTCTTCCCCCCCCTCCCTGGGCCCAACTCAATCCTCAGCAGGTGGTACTGCCATCTCTTTTCGAAGAATCGTCCTGGCAAAGTATCGCCCGGTCTCTCGGGGACTACCGATGGTACTTTAGGCGTCACTTGGGCAGGCCTTAGGGCCCGAACTTGGTGAAAGCGAAGGCCCGCCCAAGTGCTGCCCAAAGGACCACCGAGAGATCGGGCGGTACTTTGGCAGGAAGATTCCTCTAAAACATCTGCCAGTACCACCCGGCGGCAAAATCCCGACTTACACCCGAAATCTGGGTGGCAGCGGGCGGAAGTTCCCAATCTCGGCGGCAAATGTGATCCTCGCCAAATTGCTGCAGGGGAACACATAAGAATAAAAATGAACACAAAAAAAAAATACATGAACACCTTCAGGGGACCCCATCCCCCTGAATTGCTGAAAAAGAAATAAATAAAAGAAGTTCACTAATCTTTTTTTGCTTACTTACTTACCGTTGGGGTTAGACCTGTTTTCATGCAGCGGTCCTTCCCCCTGCTGCTGCTGACTGCCGCCTGCACCATTATGGCAGACCTGGAAGGATCTGTCACCGAGGCAATTTTGGGCCGAAAGGAACCACAAATAGGAGTCCAAGCTTTCCATTCAAAAATTCCTTCAGGTCATGACATTTTTTGCCTCCTTTCCACTGATTTTCTCGATCATTTCCCCCCAAAGGCATGGGGTTAGAAATTGCTGTGCCTTTAAAGCATGAAATTGTGAAATTTGGTTGGTGGGAGACGAGGAACTTGGTGTAGAACCCTGTTCTCTGCCCGGTCTCCCTTCCTTTTCTAGCCCAAAGAGAAATTCTGACACAAGCAGGCATTTCTTCTATCCAGTCCCCCATGTGATGTCAGAGGAGGAGGGAGGTCTAGCAGGATGACATCAGGCATCCTATAATATGACAGTTTTGACTCAGTTGCTCAAGACATACTTTATGATATACAGTGCATAGCAATTTTAAATCCTGGTGAAAGTAGGGCTTAGCAAATTTTTGAAGGTTTCTCTGTGATCAATTGGTGCTTTTTGGAACTGTGCATTTTAAATTTGTGCTCTTGCTGCCCTTCTTCTCAACACTTCATCCAGCAAAGTGCTCCAGTGATATTTCGCCCTCCATTCCCCCACCTGGGAAGGCACCCCCAGTTTCACCAAAATGGTGCCAGAAAAATATACTAGTTTTGGACACAGGACTGCAGCTCACTATAGATTTCTTGCTGAGGTGCAGTTTCAAAGGTGATATAGGCAGACTGATTAACCTAATGGTGTATTACAGTTAAGCCTCATACTTTATTCACCATCTTCCACATATCTGCATATATGGATATTTCCAATATGGGTCGCTGGTTAATCAATAGCTAAAACCCTGGTTGATTTTCCTCCCTGCTCTGGCCATGGGTCATTAATGGGAAAATTGTAACTAATGGCAGGAATTTCATTTTAAATTTTTTAATTAATTTTTTTTCCCACTGATTTCCGATCCTCCCTATTAGGGGAATTAAAGATATTTTCAAAAAATCCAGCCAGTTTACACAATGAGTAGCTGAGCAATACAGACCAGGAAGGTGTCAGTTTCAGTGTTCAGTTAGCTGATCTCAGCAGGGGAGCAAATTGGAGTGCTATAATTGGCCTCAAATTCACAGGTTAGGGAAGGAAAAATCAGCCAAGTTCCATCTCCTGAATAATACCTGTGACCTCTCCAGGAAGTATGCTTGTGTAAGCAAGTCAGGACAAGTGTAATATCTCCAATGGAAAATAGACTGCCAACACTCAGTGACAAGGATCACACATGAATAATGGCCACTTGACTGTGGAATTGCAAATCAGCAAGACGTCAGTCAGTGTCTTCATGAGAGGAAGATATATGGGCAGAAAATTGGCAGTGAAAAACTAGAAAGAAAGGAATTTTATAAAGATTAAAAAAAAACAATATTTAATTGCTATTTTCCCCTTTTCTTCTTTCGGTACTCTCACACCTAGCACCACTGGGAGGATGTGCAAGGTCTACTTTACAGGCTGTGATGAAGCAGATACGAGGAGCCTATGGGAACTTGCCCTCAGATTTTTCCATTCTCCCTGGCATGAAGTATCCAGTCTCTCTGACAGCATAGCTGTAAACTACCCACCGAGTGAGACAATGCAGGCACAAATCCACGACCTAGAGCTCCACACTGTCATAAGATTTCATACATCCTACTTTAAAAATTGTAATCTTGTCAGTTTTGAATGCCAAAAGTACAACATTATTGTAAAGTTTGCCTTTTATGCATGCTGTTATGGAAGAATTAAATTAAACATCACCAGTTGTCCCATTATTATTATCTAGTGATTTTGGTTAGACAATGTATAGATAACTCACATTTTCTAATGGATATCTTATGTTATAATCTGTAGCACTTACCTTGTTGGATTAGCTAGTATGACAGGCTGCATTAACTGTTGATTTGTTTCAGTATCTAATGTCATGGTCTCCATCTGAAGCTGAGATGGAATATTCCTGTCCCGCTGTCTCCCATTACCAATTTCTGGAGTCCCTGACTGAACAAATTACACCAGAGGAAAAAGTACATGAATAATCTTGAAACTGACTTCAGTGCTCTCATTATTTCTGCAAATATTAAACAAGTGATCATAATAAACAAAGAGAATCTCATCTTGAATATTTTAATTTTAATCTTTTCCTTTGTTTTTACTCTTTCTACACCATGTATTATTCTTATTGTAAAGGATGGACAGATGACATTGCTCCCAAGCCTCTGATGATACCACTCAATGGATGGCTGCTAGAAAATGGACAATGGCCTAAAATGACTATCCCTCTGATTTTCATTCTCTCCCTGTGTGAAGTGCCTATCAATGGCTTGGTATCTTCCCTAATGGCTCAGCTGAGTTTGAAAACTGCCTCTGCATACTCCCATCCAACATAAGCATGGGCAATATATAGCTACCTTTGACATCCTTTTTTGAAGCAGGGCCTGTATTTCAGCTGAATTGTTAAAAAAGTACATTTTGTTTGAGCACTAAATGCTGATAGCATAACAAAGTAACTGGTTGGAAGGAGTTACTGAGATTCTGGTGTGAAGACAACCATAACTGAAATAATAAAAATCTTTGAAGCATCCTAAGTTAATGACTGTGAGCTCAATTTTCCCTAGTGATTTGTGGCGTTTTTTTCCGCACACGCTGCTTTTTGGCATAAGTTAAAAAATTTAAGTTCCCCCAAGGAATCTGCGCCAGCGTAACTCAGTTAGTTCCGATTTTTTTAGGTTCGTTTTTTTTTGCGTCATACGGGGCGTAACCCAATGTCTGCACCAGTTTTTGTCAATTGTGGAAGTTTGCCAAAAAAAAATTTCTCCTAGGTCGGCGTATCTGACCACTCCAAAAAACCATCTGGTGAGTTAAGAAAAAGCAGCGCACATTGAAAAATCGCTGCAGAATGACACCATTGTTTTTCAGCAAAGTTTTGGAGGGAGTTAAGAAGACTTAAATATACATAACAAAGATTATTTTCTTTTACCTTATAATGCAGTAAATGGAAGTTTGATGGAATTCTGTAACTTTTCATATTCTTTCAACTGACACGCCACCACCGAACGTCTGAAAACAGGGCTCGAGGGTCGGCCGGCAGAATCAGTCCCGTGCCTGGACACAGGGGCTCGGCTGCAAAAGAAGGCTGGGGCGGTGGGGGGAAGGCATCACAAGACTGCACTACACATCAAATCAAGCCCGGGTGAGTGAGGGGCTGTGGAAGATGATCGGAAGGCATCACAAGACTGCACTACACATCAAATGTAGCCCCGGGGGTTAAGGGGTGTGGGGTTCCTGATCACTGTGCCTGCTCAGACCTGGCTGTGGTCCATACAGATCTGTGGGGAGAGAGAACAAAGAACCTTGTCTTGCCTGCCTGCAGCTTTTTGCAAAGTGTCGTGTATGTACTTTCGGAATCACTAGCCACTAGATGGCGTCACTGTTGGAGGCCATTGGGCTGCACGCACGTGTGTGCAGCCCAAGTATAAAAAGCCAGCCATTTTGTATATTAGTCACTTTGGGCCGTAATAAAGCAGAGCCAAGGTCATACCTCTTGGAGTTAAACAATACTCAGTCTAACAGTTATTGCATACACAACATTTGGCGACGAGGCAACAAGAACCTTTCCATGCAAAAATGAGCACAATTGGATTGTTGGAGCGACTCATGGAAGGAGAAAATTGGGCATTTGTGAGCCATTTGAGCCAGTTCTTCATGGCCAACAAAATGGAGGAAGTTGGCGACACAGATTGGCGCTGGGCGGTGTTCCGCTCGATTTACAGTCCGAAAATTTATGGTCTGATAAAGAATCTACTCCTGCTTGTGAGTCCAACAGAGAAGATGTATGAAAAATTGTGTACACTGGTACAGGACCACCTTAAGCCAGACGAAGGCATCATCATCTCGAGATACAGATTTTACACACACATTCGCTCAGAGGGCCAGAATGCGGCGGAATTCGTTGCCGACCTGAGACGTCTAGCGGGACCGTGTAAGTTCGGGGCTGTGTTGGCAGATATGCTGCGGGACTTTTTTGTAATCGGCATCAACCACGAGCTGATCCTACGTAAACCACTGGCGGTGGAGACATTGGACTTGAACAGGGCCATCACGATCGTCAGTCATGCATGACAACGGATAGAAGTCTAAAGCAGATATCAGTGAAAAATCGAAACTCAGCAAGTACTGTAAATATGATTGATTCGGCATTTGGCAGAGCGGCACATGGCAGGGCCTACTCGACTGCGTACGCAAAACCTGTGGCTGCCCAAAGTCTGCCAGCGGGAATGCATCCGATTTCTCCGTGTTGGCGTTGTGGGGGAAATCACTGACACCAGCAGTGTCGATTTAAGCAATATGTCTGAGGGTGGGGCATCTCCAGTGCAAGTGTCCGCAGATGAGCAAGCGTGCTGCGACACACCACGTGGAGGATGATGGTCAGACTAGCGCGGATCCGGATACGCAATTCGAGATAACAGAGGAGGAAGTGTATGGACTGTACTCGTTCCTAACTAAGAGCAAACCGATAATGATCAACGTGAAATTTAATGGGGTGCCAGTATTGATGGAACTGGACCCGGGGGCGAGTCAATCGATAATGAGCCAGAGGATGTTCGACAAGCTGTGGGATACTAAGGCTGTGAGGCCCAGGCTGTGGCCAGTCAATGCCAAGTTACGCACGTACACCAAAGAATTCATAATGGTGATTGGCAGTGCCACAATTAAAGTGTCGTATGATGGTGCATGTCATGTATTTCACCATCTTGCAATGACAATAGTTATGTAACTGTAACTCATGCACACTGTACCTGTACCCTTGAAATGCACACCCTGACCATAGGGGGTGAGCATGCGGGAGACACTCCTCACCTGGGTTTCCAGGTATAAAAGGGGAGGTCCCACCCAGGGTCAGCACTCTTTGGTCCTGGGAATACATGCCTCGTGTGAGTTTGTAACAAGGTGCAGAGACACTACATCTGGCGACGAGAAACGGGAATGACCGAACCACGAGGATGGCCACCGGTGGCACAGAGGAACACTACTGTGTGGGTAAGGACTGGGAAGACTTTGTGGAAAGACTCTAGCAGAGCTTTGTCACAAAGGACTGGCTGGAAGAGGCAGCGGCTGACAAGCGGAGGGTGCATCTACTGACCAGCTGTGGTCCACAGACGTATGTGCTGATGAAAGACCTGCTCGCACCCCAAAAGCCAGCGGACAAGTCCTTCGAAGAGTTCAGCCAGCTGATCAGTGAGCATCTCAAGCTGGCAAGTAGCGTACACATGGTCCAGCACCGGTTCTACTCTCACCGGCGTCGGGAGGGACAAAAGGTCTCGGACTTCGTGACAGAACTGCGGCGTTTGGCCAGTCTCTGTATGTTCTCCGATGCCTGCACGGGGGGAGATATTACGGGACTTTTTCATCGAGGGCATTAATCATGCCGGCATTTTCAGGAAGCTCATAAAGACCAAGGACCTGACTTTAGAAGGGGCGGCGTTGATAGCTCAGACCTTTATGGCAGGGGAAGAGGAGACCAAGCTAATTTATGCATGCAGCCCTGGTTTTAACGTTGCGATGAACCAGGGAAGTAATGTTGTAAAAGTGATACAGAACCCTGCAGGCAGGCAAGGGCAATTCGACACCGCCTAGGCAGGCAGGCAAGGGCAATTTGACATCGCCCAGGCAGCAACAAGCTCCAGGGTGGGCCCGCAACAGGGACAATGGAAAGGTGATCGGCAATTCACACCATCACGAGGAACAATGCATCCCATGATGGGACCATTCAGAGTGCTTAGAAACAGCCAAACGGACCATCAGAGGAATGCCTGGGAATAGTCCTTTTGTTAACAGCAATCTCAGCTCATGTTGGAGGTGTGGGGGTAGACACACTGCCAAAAGCTGCAGGTTCCAGCATTATACCTGTAGGATTTGTAATGTCAGTGGACACTTGGCCAGGATGTGCAAAAAGGCAGTAGCGAGACAGAGGAACTAGACGAGGGGTCTGCAATGCAGGATGAGGCCTGGGAACAACCATGGATGCGGAAGTTCAGAGAGTTCATGTGGCTGACGTCCACAGCTCATACACCAAAATGCCACCCATGATGATGAAAGTCTTACTGAATGGCATCCCGGTGCACATGGAGCTGGATATGGGAGCTAGCCAGTCACTCATGAGCACCCAACAGTTTGAGAGACTATGGTCACACAGAGCTAGCAGGCTCAAACTGGAACGCATCGAGATGCTGCTATGTACGTACACCAAAGAGATCATCCCAGTGCTGGGCAGTGCAAACTTGGTGGCAACGCATAATAGATTACAGAACCAGCTGCCACTCTGGATTGTTCCGGGAAATGGCCCTGCACTTTTGGGGAGGAGTTGGCTAGCTGAGATGAATTGGAAATGGGGGGATGTGCACGCCATTTCATCTATGGAGCGAAGTTCATGCTCGCAGGTCTTGCAAAAATTCGAGTCACTGTTTCAACCCTAAAGTAGTGATACGCATCACTCCGGACGCCAGACTAGTGCACCACAAAGCCAGAGCAGTGCCGTATGTAATGTGTGAGAAAACTGAAAGTGAACTGGACAGGCTACTCAGAGAGGGCATCATTTTGGCCATTGAATTCAGCGACTGGGCAAATCCCATCGTTCCCATCCTCAAAGCAGATGGCTTGGTTAGGATTTGTGGCGACTACAAAGCTACCATCAACCGAGTGTCGCTGCAAGACCAATACCCGCTTCCGAGAGCGGAGGACCTCTTTGCCACGCTGGCAGGTGGAAAGCTGTTCATGAAGCTGGACCTCATTTCGGCCTACATGACTCAGGAACTGGCGGAAGATTCCAAGCTTCTGACCACCATCACGACGCACAAAGGATTAATTGTCTACAACAGGTGCCTGTTTGGCATTCGTTCGGCAGCGGCTATCTTTCAGCGAAACATGGAAAGCTTGCTGAAGTCCATCCCTGGAACGGTCGTATTCCAAGACGACATCCTTATAACGGGTCGAGACACCGAGGAACACCTCCACAACCTGGAGGAGGTGCTATACCGATTGGATCAGGTAGGCTTGCGGCTGAAAAAGACCAAGTGCGTGTTTTTGGTCCCAGAGGTTGAGCTCCTGGGCAGGAGGGTTGCCGCAGACGGGATCCGGCCCACTGAATCAAAAACAGACGCAATTCGCCGGGCACCCAGGTCCGGCAACACGTCGGAGTTGCGATTATTCCTGGGACTTTTGAACTATTTTGGGAACTTTCTGCAGAACTTAAGCACATTGTTGGAGCCGTTACACATGCTCCTCCGTAAAGGTTGTGAATGGTTTTGGGGGGATTGTGAAGAACAGGCTTTCAATAAGGCGAGGAAACTGCTGTGTTCCAACAAACTGTTGACTTTGTATGACTCCTGTAAAAAAATGGTTTTAACATGCGATGCGTCATCCTACGGGGTTGGGTGTGTATTGCAACAGGGTAACGATGACGGCCAACTCCAACCAGTGGCTTACGCCTCCAGGTCGCTCTCCCAGACAGAGAGAGGAGGCACTCTCGTGTGTGTACAGTGTGAAAAAGATGCCTTTTCGGTAGACAGTTCGAGCAAGAGACGGACCACAAGCTATTAACATCCCTGTTGTCCGGCAGCAAGGCTGTCAACGCTAACACGTCAGCTCGCATACAGTGATGGGCCCTCATGCTGGCTGCATATGATCATACCATACGGCACCGGCCAGGCACTGAAAATTGTGCCAGCAGGCTCCCACTGGCCGCCACCGAGGGGGCGCGGAGCAGAGCGCCGAGATGGTCATGGCCGTTGAGGCTTTTGACACTACAGGCTCCCCCATCACAGCCCGACAGATCAAACTCTGGACCAACAGGGACCCCCTCCTATCCATGATAAAGAAATGTGTCCTGACTGGGGATTGAGCGCCCGCACACAGGGCGTGCCCCGAGGAAGTCAGGCCGTTTCAGAGACGGATGGATGAACTCTCCATCCAAGCCGACTGCCTGTTACGGGGCAGCTGGGTAGTCATGCCCCAGAAAGGAAGGGAAGCGTTCATCAGGGAACTCCACAGCGAGCACCCTGGCATCGTATTAATGAAGGCCTTTGCCCGGTCACATGTATGGTGGCCGGGGATTGACTCTGGATTCGCAGGAGCATGACGTGTGCCCAGCTGGGCAATGTCCTCAGGGAGGCTCCACTCAGCCCGTGGCCCTGGCCCACCAGGCCATGGTCACGTATTCACGTAGACTATGTGGGCCCGTTCATGGGGAAAATATTCCTGATCATAGTCGATGCATACTCGAAGTGGATCGAGTGCATCATATTGAACTCGTGCACGACATCCATCACAGTGGAGAGTCTGCGTACGCATCCAAGGACTCTCTTTTCAGTACCGCCTATCGCGCCTTCTGCTGGCCTACAGGTCCCGGCCACACTCTCTCACGGGAGTCCCGCCAGCGGAACTCCTCATGAAACGCATGCTCAAGACGCGGCTGCCCTCATTCACCGAGACCTGGCGGACATTGTTGAGGGCAAGTGCCAGTCCCAAACTGAGCTCCAGGATCGAGGCTCAAGGGGGAGGTGTATAGAAATAGGTGACCCGGTATTTGTTCTTAACCATGCTTTGGGACCCAAATAGCTTGAGGGCACCGTAATTGGCAAAGAAGGAAACAGGGTCATAGTGGTCAGACTAAACAATGGGCAGATATGCCGCAAACACTTGGACCAAGGAAAGACAAGGTTCAGCATAGATACGGAGGAACCGGAAGAAGAGCATGATGAGATAGCACCCACACCACTGCCAGCGTACGAACAACAAAGACAGCCCTCAGCATGCACGGTCCCTGCAGCCAGCCCGGACAGGCTGGAATCACCTCAAGTGACAGAAATGCGTGCTGAGGCTCAGCCACCAGAGCCACAACTGCGGCGCTCCACGAGAGAGCGCCGACCACCTGACAGACTCAACCTCTGAAACTAAAAGACTCAAGGGGGGAGGTGATGTCATGTATTTCACCATCTTGCAATGACAATAGTTATGTAACTGTAACTCATGCACACTGTGCCTGTACCCTTGAAATGCACACTCTGACCACAGGGGGTGAGCTTGCGGGAGACACTCCTCACCTGGGTTTCCAGGTATAAAAGGGGAGATCCCACCCAGAGTCAGCACTCTTTCATCCTGGGGTCAGCACTCTTTCATCCTGGGAATATAGTGAAGGTCACAGAGTGACTGTGTCTGGTATATACATGTCTCGTGTGAGTTTGTAACAAGGTGCAGAGACACTACAGTTACGCGCTTCACGAGTTATCGCTATGGATTATCCTAGGCAATGGCCCACGCTGTTCAGCAGGAACTGGCTTGAAAAAATCAGATGCGATGGGAACGACATCAAGGTGTTGTCGTCGGAGAAAGATACATGTGCCCAAGTACTGAGCAAGTTCCCCTCGCTGTTCGAACCAGGCATCGGCAACTTCACGGGAGCCAAGGTGCAGATCCACGTAGACTCGGATGCAAGACCCGTCCATCATAAAGCTCGGGCAGTTCAATATATGATGTGGGAGAAGGTCGAAATCGAACTGGACAGACTCCAGCATGAAGGAATCATATCACCGGTTGAATTTAATGAATGGGCCAGCCCCATTGTTCCTGTGCTGAAAAGTGATGGCATAGTCAGAATCTGTGGAGACTAGGGATCCAGTACTGGATGAGCAGAAATTTCCTCCAAGTAAGTATTGGGAAGACCGAAGCAATTGTGTTCAGTCACCAGCATAAACATTGTTTCCTAGCCACCGAAACCATCTCTCTCTCTGACAACTTTGATGTTTTATTTGACGTGGTTGAGCTTCCTTGGTTGAGCTTCTGACCGCATATAGAATCATAGAAATTTACAGCAGGGAAGGAGGCCATTTTGGCTATCGTGTCTGCGCCGGCCAACATTTAATGTGTATGCCCTTGCCTTGTTAGCCCTCCCCAAATGCATTACCTCACAAAGACCGCCTACCTCCGTAACATTGCCCGACTCTGCCCTGCCTCAGCTCATCGGCTGCTTATCCATTCTTTTTATTACCTCAAAACTTAACTATTCCAATGCACTCTTGGCTGGTCTCGCACATTCTACCCTCCAGAAATTTGGGGTCATCCAAAACTCTGCTGCCCGTGTCCTAACTCGCACCGTCCCATTCACCCATCACCCCTGTCTTCACTGACATACATTGGCTACATCGTGTACCGCCCCGACCTGTGTGAGAACAGCACCGCAGGTCGGGGCTATAAATAGAGCTGGAGCACCGAGCCCTGGAACATCGTGGGCCGTCCTGACCTGTGTGAGAACAGCACCGCAGGTCGGGGCTAGAAATAGAGCTGGAGCGCCGGGCCCTGGAACATTGCGGGCGAGGGTGCGACGAATGAGGGTATGGGGCCCAGAAGAGCCGAGGCTCGGGCAGCACAGGCCTGCCCACACTGCGATATGTGTGCGCACTAGATCCGTGCAGCAGAGCAGGTCTCCAGTCGTCCTGGTTCAACCCTTGCCACTGGATAAAGGCCTAGCTCTGTCGAGCCCGTGTGGTGGCTGATGTGTAACGGTCACCACACGTTAAAAAAATCCACGCACAGGCATCTTCCACCCCCTCAAATGGAGTTCAGGGCTGGAATATCCATTTCTTGAAACATCTGTGAACTCTTGTGGAAGCAAGTCATCCTTGTTTGAGGGACCCTGTTATCATTATGATGATGATGATAACAGGGTTTCGAAACAGGATCAGTACCCGTTACCGAAGGCTGATGACTTGTTTGCAATGCAAGCTGGGGGGAAGTCGTTCACCAAACTGGACTTGACGTCGGCCTACATGACACAGGAGCTGATCGAGACGTCGAAGAGACTTACGTGCATTAACACGCATAAAGGACTGTTTATTTATCACAGGTGCCCTTTTGGAATTCGCTCGGCTACAGCAATATTTCAAAGGAACTGAAGTCCGTTCCCAGAACCGTCATGTTCCAAGATGACATCCTGGTCACAGGTCGTGACTCTGAGGAACATCTGATCAACCTGGAAGAGGTTCTACATCATCTGGACAAAGTGGGACTCAGATTGAAGCGCATCTTCATGGCACCAGAGGTCGAATTCCTTGGGAGGAAAATTGCTGCTGATGGCATCAGGCCCACGGATGCGAAAACCAAGGTCATCAAGAATGCACCCAAGCCGCAGAATCTGACGGAGCTGCATTCGTTCCTGGGTCTACTCAATCATTTCGGTAACTTCCTATCTAAATTGAGCACCTTATTAGAACCAATGCACATGCTGCTAAGAAAAGGCGACAACTGGGTGTGGGGTGCATCTCAAGACAGAGCTTTTGAGAAAGCCACTAATATACTTTGCTCTAACAAGCTGCTGGTACATTATGACCCATTTAAACGTTTAGTATTGGCCTGTGATGCTTCGCCAGATGGAATTGATTGCGTACTCCAACAAGCTAATGAGTCGGGTAAACTTCAACCAGTCGCGTATGCTTCACAAAGTTTGTCTAAAGCGGAAACAGCTTACAGCATGGTAGAGAAAGAAGCACTAGGCTGTGTATATGGGGTTAAAAAGATGCATCAGTACCTGTTTGGTCTTCAGTTTGAACTGGAGACAGATCACAAGCCGCTCATTTCACTGTTCTCTGAAAACAAAGGTATCAATACCAATGCTTCATCCCATATCCAGAGGTGGGCGCTGACATTATCCGCTTATGATTATGTCATTCATCATAGACCTGGCACTGAGAATTTAGCCGATGCTTTGAGCCATCTGCCGTTGCCCACACCGGAGGTGGAAACGCCACAACCGGCGGACCTATTGTTAGTTATTGATGCTTTTGAGAGTGAAGGAACCCCTGTCACGGTTCAACAAGTTAAGACCTGGACTAGCCAGGACTCGATTTTATCGGTGGTGAAGAGTTGCATCCTCAAAGGTGATTGGTCCGCCATACCCAAGCAAATGTGCGAGGAGACCAAACCTTACATTCGTCGCAAAGACGAACTGTCTATTCAGTCGGATTGTATACTGTGGGGCAATCGTGTTGTTACGCCCAAGAAAGGGAGAGAGAAAGTTGTATGTGAGCTACATAACACATATCCTGGCATTGTAATGATGAAAGCTATCGCCAGGTCTCATGTATGGTGGCCAGGAATTGACTCTGAGCTGGAATCATGTGTGCATCAGTGCAACACTTGCATGCAGCTCAGCACAGCACCAGCGGAATCGCCACTGAGTCTGTGGTCGTGGCAGTCCAAACCATGGTTCAGGATCCACATAGACTTTGCAGGTCCCTTCCCGGGGAAGATGTTTTTAGTTGTGGTGGATGCATATTCGAAGTGGATAGAGTGTATAATCATGTCATCCAGCACATCCAAAGCTACCATTGAGAATCTCAGTGTCATGTTCGCGACACATGGTCTGCCTGACATCGTTGTTAGCGACAACGGATCGTGCTTCACCAGTCAGGAGTTTCAAGAGTTCATGAAACTCAATGGTATCAAACATGTAAGGTGAGCACCATTCAAACCTGCATCTAATGGGCAAGCAGAATGTGCTGTCCAAATCATAAAGCAGGGTATGAAGCGAGTAACCCAAGGGTCACAGGACAAGACCACAAATGCTTACCGGGGTCTCGCCTGCTGAACTAATGATGAAGAGAGATCTTAAGACCAAGCTATCTCTTGTACACCCTGACTTGAATAATCATGTTGAATATAGAAGACAAAGTCAGCAAGGGTATCACGATCGCTCGGCTGTGTCACGCGATATTTCTGTAAATGATCCTGGACATGCTCTGAATTATGGTCAGGCTCCCAAGTGGATCGCTGGTACTGTCATGGCCAAGGAGGGCAACAGAATATTTATTGTCAAGCTCAAAAATGGGTATACATGCAGGAAACATATGGATCAGACAAAACTGCGGCACACAGATGAACTGGAACAATCGGCGGAAGACACAATCGACGACCATCCAACCTACTCTCAGTAATCAGAGGACTCATTCATCAGTGAATCGGGACTTTCAATCACTGAAATGTTCAATGAAAATGGACTTTCAATCCCTGACATGGCCATTGCCACTCCCACCAGGTCAGTCACCCAGCCACCAGTCACAACAGACTCTGAACACTCACCCAAGGCTGGAGTTGAACTGAGATGGTCAACCTGGGAGCGTAAAACACCGGACCGTCTCAATTTGTAAGAGACTGTGTTAATATCTCAGAGGGGGATATTGTCATGTATGTACTTTTGGGATCACTAGCACTAGATGGTGTCACTGTTGGAGGCCATTGGACTGCACGCACGTGTGTGCAGGCCAAGTATAAAAGGCCAGCCATTTTGTACATTAGTCATTTTGGCTGTAATAAAGCAAAGCCAAGGTCATACCTCTTGGAGTTAAACAATACTCAGTCTAACAGTTATTGCATACACAACACAAAGGTAAAATTTAAGCATGGGGCAATACTGACAATACCATACCTTGTGCAAGCCTTTTGCATCATGGTGCTGCGGAGGAGACAATTGATTCAACTTCATCAGATGAGGAAACTCAGAGCCTGTAGGGTGATGGGCAGGAGGCCTTGCCCACATCAGGCATATCGAGACATATCTGCACTTGAGTGATGCAGACTGTGTTAGAAGGATGAGTTCCCGCAAAGAAGTTGTAACTGAGATCTGTCAGTTGGTGAAAGTAGACCTGTAACCTAGAAGCATCAGGAGGACTGCTTTGTCAGTTGAAGTGAAGGTTACTGCTGCACTTTCATTCGATGCATCCGGATCCTTCCAAATTACAACTGGGGATGTGTGCGCCATTTCTCAACATGCAACACATGTCTGCATTCGGCAGATGATAGCTGCACTATATGCCTGGAGGAATGACGACATGAAGTCCCCCATGACCGCCCAGCCAATGCGCGACAGGGATGTGGGTTTCTCCAGGATTGCTGGCTTCCCAAAGATACAGGGCTGCATTGATTCTACCCACATCACCTTGTGAGCACCTGTGGAGGATTCCAAGATGTACAGGAACAGAACATAAGAATATCAGAAATAGGAACATGAGGAGGCCATACAGCCCCTTGAGCCTGCTCCGCCATTTAATACGACCATGGCTGATCCGATCATGGACTCAGGTCCACTTCACTGCCCACTCCCCACAACCACTTATTCCCTTATCAGTTAGGAAACTGTCGATCTCTGTCTTAAATCCATTCAATGTCCCAGCTTCCACAGCTCTCTGGAAAACGAATTCCACAGATTTACAACCCTCTGAGAGAAGAAATTCCTCCTCATCTCAGTTTTAAATGGGCGGCCCCTTATTCTAAGATCATGCCCTTAGTCTCTAGTCTCCCCTATCAGTGGAAACATCCTCTCTGCGTTCACCTTGTTAAGCCCCCTCATAATCTTATACGTTCAATAAGATCACCTCTCATTCTTCTGAATTCCAATGAGAAGAGGCCCAATCTTCTCAACCTTTCCTCATAAGTCAACCCCCTTATCCCCAGAATCAATCAAGTGAACTTTCTCTGTACTGCCTCCAAAGCAAGTATATCCTTTCGTAAATATGGAAACCAAAACTGTTGTGTATCCCAGCATCCCTTGGGAGCACAGTATATAAGCTGGCCCCTAAGGCCTGTTCCTCACTCTGGAGTGTCTTATTAAAGACTGAGGTCACTGTTACTTTAACCTCGCTGTGTGCAGCCTCATCTGTGTTAGGAACATAATAACTGGCGACGAGAATACGAATCCAACGCAAAGATGCAGCAAACTGTGGGCATCCTGGAGAAGTTCTCGTAGGGTGAGGACTGGGAAGCCTATGTCGAACAGCTAGACCAGGACTTTGTAGCCAAGGAGCTGGACGGAGAAGGAAGCGCTGCAAAAAGGAGAGCGGTCCTCCTCACAGTCTGCGGGGCACCGACCCTCATGAAGAATCTTCTGGCTCTGGTGAAACCCACAGATAAGTCGTATGAGGAGCTGTGTACACTGGTCCGGGAGCATCTTAACCCGAGGGAGAACGTGCTGATGGCGAGGTATCGGTTCTACACATGAAGGTCAGGAAGTGGCAAGCTACGTCGCCGAGCTAAGGCGACTTGCAGGACAATGTGAGTTTGATGGCTACCTGGAGCAAATACTCAGAGACTTTTTTGTATTGGGCATTGGCCACGAGACCATCCTATGAAAACCTTTCACTGTAGAGACACCGACCCTCAGTAAGGCCATTGCGATAGCACAGGCGTTTATGTCCACCAGTGATAACACCAAACAAATCTCTCAGCACACAAGTGCTAGCAATGTTCATAAATTAACTGGAACTATGTTTGCGAGCAGAAATGTACAGGGCAGAACCCACGAGTCTGCAACTGCCAGCAGGCCTCAGGTGACCCAGATGACTCAAGAGTCCCCAACAAAGGATGAATGCAAGACAATTCACACCTTGTTGGCATTGTGGAGGCTTCCATTCAGCCTATTCATGCCGCTTCAAAGGGTATGTTTGCAAGAGCTGTGGAACAATGGGGCACCTACAACGAGCTTGCAAATGAGCTGCAAGCTCGGCAAAACCTGCTAACCACCACGTGGCAGAGGAAGATCGGTCCATGGTGGATCAAAGCAATTTCGAGCCTCAGAGGAGGCTGATGCTGAAGTGCACGGGGTGCGCACATTTTCGACAAAATGTCCACCTCTAATGCTAAACGTAAAATTGAATGGCTTACCCGTAGCCATGGAACTGGACACTGGCGCTAGCCAATCCATCATGAGTAAAAAGATGTTTGAGAGACTGTGATGCAACAAGGCATTCAGACCAGCCCTGAGCCCCATCCACACGAAACTGAGAACGTACACCAAAGAGCTTATTATTCTCCTGGGCAGTGCTATGGTCAAGGTCACCTACGAGGGCACGGTGCACAAACTGCCACTTTGGATTGTCCCAGGCGATGGCCCCACACTGCTTGGAAGGAGCTGACTGGGCAAAATCCGCTGGAACTGGGATGACATCTGAGCGCTATCATATGTCGATGAGGCCTCATGTACCCAGGTTCTGAACAAATTTCCTTCCCTCTTTGAGCCAGGCATTGGAAACCTTTCCGGGGCGAAGATGCAGATCCACTTGGTCCCAGAGGCACAACCCAGTTACCACAAGGCGCGAGCGGTACCTTACATGATGAGGGAGAGAGTGGAAATCGAGCTGGACAGGCTGCAACGCGAGGGCATCATCTCTCCAGTGGAATTCAGTGAGTGGGCCAGCCCGATTGTTCCAGTACTCAAAAGTGGTGGCACGGTCAGGATTTGCGGCGATTATAAAGTAACTATTAATCGTTTCTCGCTACAGGACCAATACCCGTTACCTAAGGCAGACGACCTATTTGCGACGCTGGCAGGAGGCAAGACGTTCACCAAGCTCGACCTGACTTCGGCCTACATGATGCAGGAGCTGGAGGAGTCTTCGAAGGGCCTCACCTGCATCAAAACACACAAGGGACTGTTCATCTACAACAGATGCCCGTTTGGAATTCGGTCGGCTGCAGCGTTCTTCCAGAGAAACATGGAGAGCCTACTGAAATCAGTACCACCCATGGTGGTTTTTCAGGACGACATATTGGTTACGGGTCGGGACACCGTCGAGCACCTACAAAACCTGGCGGAGGTCCTCCAGCAACTGAATCGCGTAGGACTGCGGCTGAAGAGGTCGAAATGCGTCTTCATGGCAACAGAAGTGGAGTTTTTGGGGAGAAAGATCGCGGCGGACGGCATTCGGCCCACAGATGCCAAGACAGAGGCTATCAGGAACGCGCCCAGGCCACAGAACGTTACGGAGCTGCGGTCGTTCCTGGGACTCCTCAACTATTTCGGTAACTTCCTACCGGGGTTAAGCACCCTCTTAGAGCCCCTACATGTGTTACTGCGTAAAGGTGAGAACTGGGTATGGGGAAAAAAACAAGTAATTGCTTTTGAGAAAGCCAGAAACATTTTATGCTCCAACAAGCTGCTTGTATTGTATAACCCATGTAAAAGACTTGTGTTAGCATGTGATGCATCGTCATATGGAGTCGGGTGTGTATTACAACAAGCTAACGTTGCGGGGAAGTTGCAACCTGTCGCCTATGTCTCCAGGAGCTTGTCTAAGGCCGAGAGGGCCTACAGCATGATTGAAAAATAGGCATTAGCACCTGTGTGTTCGGGGTAAAGAAAATGCATCAGCACCTGTTTGGCCTCAAATTTGAGCTGGAAACCGATCACAAGCCCCTCATATCCCTGTTCACTGAAAACAAGGAGATAAATACTAATGCCTCAGCCCACATACAAAGGTGGGCACTCGCGCTATCAGTGTATACCATCCGCCACAGGCCAGGCACCAAGAACTGTGTGGATGCTCTCAGTCGGCTATCATTGCCCACCACGGGGGTGGAAATTAAAAAACCTGCAAACTTGTTGATGGTGGCGCAGCCCGCAGACTTGTTGATGGTCATGGAAGCGTTTGAAAATGATAAATCACCTGTCACGGCCCGTCAGATTAGGACTTGAACCAGCCAAGATCCTCTGCTGTCCCTAGTAAAAAACTGTTTACCGCATGGGAGCTGGGCCAGCATCCCTGTTGAAATGCAACAGCTAATCAAGCCATTCCAGTGGCAAAAGGACGAGCTGTCCATTCAGGCAGACTGCCTGTTATGGGGTAACCGCGTAGTGCTACCCAAAAAGGGCAGGGAGATGTTCATCTCAGATCTCCACAGCACACACCCGGGTATAGTAATGATGAAAGCGATAGCCAGATCCCACGTGTGGTGGCCCAGTATTGACTCTGACTTAAGAGTCCTGTGTACGGCAATGCCGCGTGTGTGCTCAGTTGAACAACGCGCCCAGAGAGGCACCAGTAAGTTTGTGGTCCTGGCCCTCCAGACCATGGTCGAGGATTCATGTCGACTATGCGGGCCCGTTTCTCGCTAAAATGTTCCTGGTGGTGGTGGATGCTTTTTCAAAATGGATTGAATGTGAAATAATGTCGGGAAGCACCGCCACCGCCACCATTGAAAGCCTGAGGGCCATGTTTGCCACCCACGGCCTGCCTGACATACTGGTCAGTGACAACGGGTCATGTTTCACCAGTGCTGAATTTAAAGAATTCATGGCCCGCAATGGGATCAAACATGTCACCTCGGCCCCGTTTAAACCAGCCTCCAATGGGCAGGCAGAGCGGGCAATACAAACAATCAAACAGAGCCTTAAACGAGTCACAGAAGGCTCACTCCAAACCTGCCTGTCCCGAGTACTGCTCAGCTACCGCACGAGACCCCACTCGCTCACAGGGGTGCCCCCGGCTGAGCTACTCATGAAAAGGACACTTAAAACCAGACTCTCGCTGGTTCACCCCAACCTGCATGATCAGGTCGACAGCAGGCGGCAGCAAGAAAATGTAAACGATGGTCGTACCACTGTGTCACGGGAAATTGATCTGAATGACACTGTATGTGCTAAACTATGGACATGGACAATGGACAAATTTGCAGAAAGCACCTGGACCAAACGCGGCTGTGGTTCACAGACTGCCCTGAACAACCCACAGCAGACACCACCTTTTTCGAGCCCACAACACATACCTAAAGGATCAACGACACCACCCCGGATCAGGAAATTGAACCCATCACGCCCAACAGCCCAGCAAGACCAGGCTCACCCAGCAGCCCTGCAAGGCCAACAACACGCCAGCCTAGCGAGGGCACAGCCAACACACCAGAACAGACATTTGTACCGAGGCGGTCCACCAGGGAAAGAAAGGCTCCCGACCGCCTCACCTTGTAAATAGTTTTCACTTTGACTTTGGGGGAGAGTGATGTTGTGTATCTGTAAACATGCAGTCCCATATTCCGCCACGAGGGAGCGCATCCCCTGAAGTCCAAAGGGATCCCAGCATCCCTTGGGAGCACTGAATAATAAGCCGGCCCCCCAAGGCCTGTTCCTCACTCTGGAGTGTCTTAATAAAGACTGAGGTCACTGTTACTTTAACCTCCCTGTGTGCAGTATCATCTATGTTAGGAACACAATAACCCCCACCCCAAAATTGGGCCAAACAGTGGAAGGATTGCTTCAGCATGTCTAGAGTGCATTTCACTGTGCTGTGGGTCGTGGAATGGGCCTCATTGTAATAGCACTCACTGCTGTGCAGGAGATACAAACTGGGACTGTCTCCTTGCAGTCAGCTGGACCTCTCTTGTCTCCTTCAAATAAGCTGCTGGAAACTCATGTATGCTTCCCGGAAACTATGCAATGACATGCAGGATGACATTCTGGTGGTCAGATATAACCTGTACATTAAAGGAATAGAAGTCCTTCCTGTTGATGCAGGCACTTGGCTTTTAGTGAGGTGCCCTGATGGCCTCATTGGTGCCAGCTATTATTGCCTATAAAGGTGGACAGATCTTTTATTGATACCATGTCAGCTTTGGCTCAGTGGCAGCACTCTTGCTTCTGTCTCAGAGGATTGTGGTTCAAGCCCCACATCATGACCTGGGCACACAATCTAGGCTGTCATCGTGCAGTACTGAGGGGTTGCTGCACTGTTGCGGGTGCCGTCCTTCAGATGAGATGTTAAAGTGAGGTCCCACCTCTCAGGTGGATGTAATGGATCCATGATACAATTCAAAGAAAAGCAGTGGAGTTCTCCTGATGTCCTGACCAACGTTTATTTCTCAACCAACACCACTAAAACAGATTATCTGGTTGTTTATCTCATTGCTGTGTGCAAATTGTTGTGGTTTCCTACTTTACAACAGTGATTATATTTCAAAAGTAATTCATTGGATATGAAATGCTTTGAGTGATCCTCAGGATGTGAAAGGTATTATATGAATGCAAGTTTGTTTTTTTCTCTTTCTAAGTATAGTATCTTTTAATGAGTTACCAAGATCATAAGTCTAGCTGGTCGGCCGGCTGGAGCAGAATTTTGGGTAGCACGAAGCCATTGGCTGGCACCAAATTGGAGGGGAGCCCAGGGCAGGGGAGGTCTAAACCTTCATTATGGGACCTCAAGAAGCACTCCTGGTGCTTCTGGTCCCGCACGGAAGCCTTTAATGGCTTCTTCTGGCACCGGATTCTCTTCTCACTGTTTTCACTTACCCACAATACTTCACTGCTTAACTCACAGTTAAAATTAACGTGGGGACCTGATGATGTCACAGGACCTTGAGCTGCATTTTTGAAGATGAACCCTACTGGCGTCAGGTTGGTTTCCTTGGCACCAGCTCAGAAGAGCAGGTTAAAATAGAAGAAAGCGGGATCGTGAAGGACATCAGCTGGTAAATCACCTGTTTCTGCTGGGCAGGTAGGATTAAAATTGTCCCTTCAGGCTTCCTAATATGTCTCTACTTATCTGTAGAATAACTCCACAAGGCCTAGTGCTGCGTTTGAACTGCTGTGACCTTAGTCTCTTTATTGTAACTGCAGAGTGACTTCACCGTGTGGTGACCAGCCTTTAATACAGCTCCTGCCTGGGCTTCCCACAGTTACACACTCTAGTGGCACCAGCATAGTATATACACGGCATATACATATATGACAACATTCCCTCCCAAAGTCTTTGATGCGAGTTAGTTACAGGTTGAGGCGATCTGGAACTCTGTGCTCCCTGGTTGATCGTCTGAGTGTCACTTCTGGCATGGGTGAGTTGGTCGAACCACTGCTGTCTTGCAGCGCTGTTGGTCTGACTGGACTGTTGGAGATGGTGGGATCATCCTTGTGGTTGGCAGCAAGGTCTGTAGCTGATTGGGTGTGTGTAGGTGGATCGCTGAAGGTAAGGTCCTCTCCCTGTAGTTCCTGGTTACCTGTAAATCGCAATTTGGTCTGGTCCAAATGCTTTCTGCACATTTGTCCATTAAGCAGTTTGACAACAAATACTCTATTCCTCTCCTTGGCTAAAATAGTGCCAGTGACCCATTTGGGGCCATGACCGTGATTCAGCACAAACACTGGGTCGTTATCAGTGATGTTGCATGATACAGCCGCGCGATCATGGTACATGTTTTGCCAATAACGCCTGGTTGCCACCTGATCGTTGAGGTTAGGGTGAACTAAGGAGAGCCTGGTTCTGAGTGCATGTTTCATTAGTAACTCCACAGTGGGGACCTCGGTAAGTGAGTGGGGTTGTGCCCTGTAATTGATCAGCACCCGGGATAGGCGGGTTTGTAAGGAGTCTTTCGTGAAGCGTTTCAAGCTCTGCTTTATGGTTTGGACTGCCCGCTCCGCTTGGCCGTTGGATACAGGCTTGAACGGGGCAGACCTGACATGCTTGATGCTATTGCGGGTCATGAATTCATTGAATTCTGAGCTGGTGAAACACAGACCATTGTCGCTGACCAGAATGTCGGGCAAGCCATGGGTGGCAAATATGGCCCTGAGGCTTTCAATGGTGGCGGTGGACGTGCTGGATGCCATTATTACACATTCAATCCACTACAACAAAGAACATTTTTCCTAGAAAGGGGCCCGCATAATCTACATGGATCCTGGATCATGGTTTTGAGGGCCAGGACCACAGACCGAGTTGAGCCTCCCTGGGGAATTGCTCAATTGTGAGCAAATGTTATACTGGCGTAAGCATGACTCCAAGTCCGAGTCAATGCCGGGCCACCAGATGTGGGACCTGCCGATAGCCTTCATCATGACTATGCCTGGGTAGGCACTGTGTAGGTCGTGTATGAAGGTTGCCCTGCCTTTTTTTGACAGAATGACACGGTTGCCCCCTAAGAGGCAATCCGATTGGATGGACATTTCGTCTTTACGACAGTGAAACGGCTTTATCTCATCTTGCATTTCTCTTGGGACCGCTGACCAGCCCCATTGAGGACGCAACTTTTTATAAGAGTTGGTCCAGGTCCTGATCTGGCGGGCCGTTACAGGTGACACTTCGCTTTCGAAGACGTCCATGACCAGGCACAGGTCTCCGGCCTGCGCCATTTCCACCTCAATGGTAGGCAACGATAGCCGGCTGAGGGCATCGGCGCAGTTCTCAGTGCCTGGCCTGTGGTGGATCGTATAATCGTAGGCCGACAATGTTAGTGCCCACTTTGGATTCGCGACGAAGCATTGGTGTTTATGACTTTGCTTTCTGAAAACAGTGAGATTAGGGGCTTGTGGTTGGTTTCTAACTCGAACCTGAGTCCGAACAAATACTGGTGCATTTTTTTTACCCCATGGACACAGGCCAAAGCCTCCTTCTTGACCATACGGTGGCTCTTTCGGCCTTGGATAGACTTCTAGACACATATGCAACCAGTTGGAGCTTGCCCGCTACATTGGCTTGCTGTAAAAGACACCCGACACCATACGACGACATATGCTAAAACTAGACGTTTACCTGGGTCATACAATACAAGCAACTTGTTTGAACACAGCAAGTTTCTGACCTTTTTGAAGGCTGCCTCTTGATTTTGACCCCAAATCCAGTCGTCTCCCTTGTGTAGCAACTTGTGCAATGGTTCGACCTAGGTGCTCAACCCTGGAAGAAAGTTACCGAAATAGTTGAGGAGTACCAGGAACGAGCGCAGCTCCGTTACAGTTCGTGGTCTGGGTGCATGCTTGATGGCCTCTGTCTTCGAGTCCGCAATCTTCCTCCCCAGGAATTCTACCTCTGGCGCCAGGAAGACATACTTGGATCATTTCAGCCGGAGTCCGACTCTGTTTAGTCGACTTAAAACCTCTTGCAGGTTGTGCAAGTGTTTGGTGGTGTCGCGACCAGTGATTAGGATGTCATCCTGAAATACAACGGTCCGTGGAACCGATTTCAACAGACTCTCCATGTTCCTTTGGAGGATGGCTGCAGCTGAGCGGATCCCGAACGGGTACCTGTGATACAAGAACAGTCCCTTGTGTGTGTTAATGCACGTTAATTTTTTCGACGACTCAGCCAGCTCCTGGGTCATGTAAGCGGTGGTTAGATCCAGCTTGGTGAACGCCTTTCCCCCTGCTAATGTCGCAAAGAGATCATCGGCTTTGGGTAGCGGATACTGGTCTTGTAATGAAACTCGGTTGATCGTTACCTTGTAGTCGCTGCATATTCTGACCGTGCCATCGCTCTTCAGTACCGGAACAATTGGGCTGGCCCACTCGTTGAATTCGACTGGTGATATGATTCCCTTGCGTTGAAGTCTGTCCAATTCGATCTCCACTTTCTCCCTCATCATGTAAGGGACCGCTCGAGCCTTGTGATGAACAGGCCGTGCCTCGGGGACCAAGTGGATCTGCACTTTGGCACCTGTGAAGTTGCCAATGCCTGGTTCAAATAAGGATGGGAACTTGCTCAGCACTTGAGCACAGGAAGCATCGTCCATTGAAGATAGTGCTTTGACGTCTTCCCAGTTCCACCGAATCTTCCCCATCCAGCTTCTGCCAAGCAACGTTGGCCTGTCGCCTGGTACAACCCACAGTGGCAAGTCGTGTATCTCTCCATCATAGGATACTTTTACGTTCGCACTGCCGATAACTGTGATCAGTTCCTTGGTGCAAGTGCGCAGCTTTGTCTGAATCGGGCTCAGCTTGGGTCTTTGTTCTTTGTTGCCCCACAGCCTCTCAAATGCCTTCTGGCTCATAAGTGACTGACTCACCCCCGTGTCCAACTCCATGGAACCATGAATGCCATTTATCTTGACTTTCATCATCATGGGGGGGGGGCTTATACTTACTATACAGTATAAATGCACACGAGACCCATACTTGAGAGAAGGTCACTCTGTGACCAGTTACCTTTATTACCAAGACCTCAAGTGATGAAGATGGGTGGAGCTTCCCCTTTTATACCTGAAAGTCCAGGTTAAGAGTGTCTCCCACAAGTTCACCCCCTTGTGGTCAATGTTCTCAAGGTGTACAACTTAGGTCAGCTTATACATGGGTTACAATGATAGTTGAATACATGACATCACCTCCCCCTCAAAGTCTTATTGGGATCACAGGTTAAGTCTCTCTGGTGGTTTATGCTCCCTTGTAGAGTGCCTGAGTTGGGGCTCTGGTTGTTGGTCGCTGGCCTGAGTGTCTGCTGTTTGTGGTGCCTCAGGCCTGTCCGGACTGCCCACAGTGACTGGGCTCTCCTCCACTTGGTTCCAGTGTTCGGTCACCTGTGGTGGAATAAACTCTATGTCATGTTGTTCCTCTGTTTCTTCTATGGGGTTGCTGAACCTCCTTTTAGTTTGATCCACGTGTTTGCGGCAGATTTGTCCATTGGTAAGTTTAACTACCAAAACCCTATTCCCCTCTTTGGCAATCACAGTGCCTGCAAGCCATTTGGGCCCTGCAGCGTAATTAAGGACAAAAACAGGGTCATTGGCATCAATACATCGCGCCCTTGCATTCCTGTCACGATAGTCACATTGTGACTGTTGCCTGCTCTCAACAATTTCTTTCATAGTAGGGTGTAGAAGGGATAACCTGGTTTTGAGCGTCCTTTTCATTAGCAGTTCTGCGGGTGGAACCCCTATGAGCGAGTGATACCATTGACCTTCCTGATCACTTGCTGTACCTGCAAACTATCCTTTTGTGTTTCATGCACAAGTACCCCCGGGTCCCGCAATCTTTCTCCATTTAAATAATAACTTCCTCTTTGATTTTTTTCTGCCAAAGTGCATGAGCTCACACTATCCAACATTATGGCTCAGAGACATGGACCATGTACAGTAGACACCTCAAGTCGCTGGAGAAATACCATCAACGATGTCTCTGCAAAATCCTACAAATCCCCTGGGAGGACAGACGCACTAACGTTAGCGTCCTCATCCAGGCCAACATCCCCAGCATTGAAGCACTGACCACACTTGATCAGCTCCGCTGGGCAGGCCACATCGTTCGCATGCCAGATACGAGATTCCCAAAACAAGCGCTTTACTCAAAACTCGTCCATGGTAAACGAGTCAAAGGTGGGCAGCGGAATCGTTACAAGGACACCCTCAAAGCCTCCCTGATAAAGTGCGACATCCCCACTGACACCTGGGAGCCCCTGGCCAAAGACCGCCCTAAGTGGAGGAAGTGCATCCAGGAGGGCGCTGAGCACCTCGAGTATCGTCGCCGAGAGCATGCAGAAATGAAGCGCAGGCAGCGGAAGGAGCTGCCAGACTCCCCGTCCACCCTTTCCTTCAGCCACTGTCTGTCCCACCTGAGACAGAGACTGTGGTTCTCGTATTAGACTGTACAGCCACCTAAGAACTCATGCTAAGAGTGGAAGCAAGTCTTCCTCGATTCCGAGGGACTGCCTATGATGATTGTTAATTATGTAAACACTACCAATCTGCAAGACTTGCCACCAGGGGGCACACCTGTGGGAGACCCAAGGGTCACCTACACACCCTGGGCAAGCAGGTATAAAAGGCAGACTGCCATGCTGCCTCCTCACTCTGGAATCACAATAAAGAGACCAAGGTCAAACAGTTTGAGCTTAAGCACAGCATTGTGGAGTTATTCTAAACGTAACAATTGGCGACAAGTAACAGATCACGAACTTTCATGCAGTTATGGCTGCCGTTGGTATTCTTGAGAGATTTGTTGAGGGTGATGATTGGGAAGCCTTCGTTGAGCATCTTGACCAGTACTTCATGGCCAATGAGCTGGAAAAGGAAGAAACCGCGATCAAGCGCAGGGCAATTCTCCTCACCGTTTGTGGGTCCACGATATATGGCCTCATCAAAAATCTGCTAGCACCGACGAAACCAATGAAGAAGACATATGCAGAGCTGTGTACGCTGGTTCGGGAACACCTCAAGCCGAAGGAGAGCATCTTGATGGCCAGGTATCGCTTTTATACACACCATTGCTCTGAGGGTCAGGACGTGGCGAGCTATGTCGCCGACTGAAGATGCCTTGCGGGATTGTGCATATTTGCTTGATTTTTGGGGGAAGTGTTGCGGAACTTTTTTGTGCTTGGAATCGGCCACGAGGTCATTCTTCGCAAACTGGTGTCTGCCGTTTCCCTAGATCTGAGCAAGGACTTTACGATAGCCCAGGCTTTTATGTCCACGAACGATAACACTAAACAGATATCATTGCAGCATCGGAACTCACCGGCAAGTACTGTGCATAAAATAACGCCTTCAGCAGGCAGAACTGTACATGGCAGGGCCTACACGCCCACAGAGACCAGACCTAGGATGACTCAGAGCTCGCCGTGGGGTGTGAATGCGAATCCATTAGCACCATGTTGGCGCTGCGGGGGTAATCATAAAGCCCATCAATGTCGATTCAAGCACTATGTGTGCAAGGGCTGTGGAACAATGGGGCACCTCCAACGAATGTGCAGATGTGCTGCAACTCACCACGTGGCAGAGTCAGCAGAGGATGATCGATCCGGCGCGGATCACGCTGAATGAGTAAGAGAGGCAACTCAACCCGAGGCTGAAGAGGAAGTGTATGGTGTACACACCTTCACCACGAAAAGCCCTACCAAAAATGTTAAAAGTCAAATTAAAAGGCATTCCAGTTTCCATGGAATTGGACACGGGGGCGAGTCAGTCAATTATGTACCAGAAGGCTTTTGAAAAACTGTGGGACAACAAGGCACAATGGCCAAAACTAAGCCCGATCCACACCAAGCTGCGCACTTACACCAAATAGCTCATTCCAGTCATTGGCAATGCGGCAGTGAAGGTATCGTACAATGGAGCTGTGCATGATTTACCATTATGGATTGTACCAGGTGATGGCCCAACGCTGTTCGACAGAAGCTGGCTAGGAAAGATCAGATGGAACTGGGACGGCATCAAAGCACTGTCTTCGGAGGATGACACCTCGTGCACCCAAGTGCTAAACAAATTCCCGTAGTTATTCGAGCCAGGCATTGGCAATTTCACAGGCGCCAAAGTGCAGATCCATCTAGTCCCTGATGCATGACCCGTTCATCACAAAGCCCAAGCGGTGCCATACATGATGCGAGAGAAAGTCGAGCTTGAGCTGGACAGACTTCAACGAGAGGGGACCATATCGCCAGTTGAGTTCAACGAGTGGGCCAATCCAATTGTTCCGGTGTTGAAGAGCGATGGTACGGTCAGAATCTGCGGGGACTACAAGGTAACGATCAACCGAGTCTCATTACAGGACCAGTACCCACTACCCAAAGTAGATGACCTTTTTGCAACATTAGCATGAGCTGGATCTAACCTCTGCTTACATGACACAGGAGCTGGCTGAACCTTCAAAAAAATTGATGTGCATCAACACGCACAGAGGACTGTTCATATACCACAGATGCCCCTTTGGGATTTGCTCGGTGGCGGCCATCTTCCAGGGGAACATGGAGAGTCTGCTAAAACCGGTTCCGTGCACCGTGGTGTTCCAAGACAACATCTTGATCACTGGCCGCAACACCACCGAACACTTGCACAAACTGGAAGAGGTTCTCAAGCGACTGGACAGAGTGGGGCTCAGGCTGAAATGTTCCAAGTGTGTTTTCCAGGCGCCAGAAGTCGAATTTCTGGGGAGAAAGATTGCGGTGGACAGCATCAGACCCACAGACTCCAAGACGGAGGCCATCAAGAATGCACCCAGACCACAGAATGTGACGGAGCTGCATTGGTAACTTTCTACCGGGGTTGAGCACTTTGCTGAGACCATTGCATTTATTGCTACGCAAGGGTGACGACTGGGTTTGGGGTAAATCTCAAGAGACAGCCTTTAACAAGGCCAGAAACCTGCTATGTTCTAACAAATTACTTGTACACTATGACCCATGTAAACGTTTAGTACTAACTTGTGATGCATCTTCTTACGGGGTCGGTTGTGTGTTACAGCAAGTCAATGGGTCAGGCAAACTGCAACCGGTTGCATATGCATCCAGAAGCTTATCTAAGGCTGAAAGAGCCTACAGTATGGTTGAGAAAGAAGCATTAGCATGCGTATACGGGGTTAAGAAGATGCACCAATACCTATTTGGGCTCCGGTTCGAACTCGAAACCAACCACAAGCCGCTCATTTTGTTTTTCTCAGAAAGCAAAGGTATTAACACCAATGCTTCATCCCACATCCAAAGATGGGCACTAACGTTATCTGCATATGATTATGTAATCCGCCACAGACCAGGCACCGAGAACTGTGCGGATGCTCTCAGTCGGCTACCATTGTCCATTGGGTGGAAATGGCACAACCCGCAGACTTGCTCCTTGTAATGGATGCTTTTGAGAGTGAGGAGTCACCAGATCAGGACCTGGACTAGCCAGGACCCGGTGCTATCACTAGTAAAAAGCTGCGTCCTCAATGAGAGCTGGTCGGCTGTTCAGGGGGAAATGCAAGACGAAATTAAGCCGTTCCACCGACGCAAGGACGAAATGTCCATCCATTTGGACTGCCTCCTATGGGGGAATCGTGTAATTTTGCCAAAAAAAGGCAGGGAAACGTTTATACGCGACCTTCACAGTACGCGTCCAGGCGTAGTCATGATGAAGGCTATCGCCAGGTTGCACGTTTGGTGGCCCGGCATTGTCTCGGAGTTGGAGTCATGCGTTCACCAATGTAACACTTGCTCACAGTTGAGCAACGCACCAAGGGAGGCCCCACTGAGTCTGTGGTCATGGCCCTCCAAACCGTGGTCAAGGGTTCACGTAGATTTCGCTGGCCCCTTTCCAGAAAAGATGTTCCTAGTAGCAGTGGACACGTACTCTAAATGGATTAACTGTATAATAATGTCATCATGTACATCCACTGCCACCATTGAAAGCCTCCGGGCCATGTTTGCCACCCATGGTTTGCCCGACGACCTTGTTAGTGACAATGGACCATGCTTCACCAGCTCGGAGTTCAAAGAGATTATGACCCACGATGGCATCAAGCATGTCAGGTCTGCGCCATTTAAGCCCGCATCCAATGGTCAAGTGGAACGGGCAGTCCAAACCATCAAGCAGAGCTTGAAACATGTGACGGACGGTTCCCTGCAGACCCAGTTATCTCGGATTCTGCTCAGCTACCGTACGCGACCCCACTCGCTTACCGGGGTTCCCCTTGCAGAATTGCTAATGAAGAGAGCACTCAAAATTAGGCTCTCCTTAGTCCACCCGGCGTGATCATGTAGAAACCCGGCGTCACCGACATAACATGTACCACGATCGCGCGGCTGTATCACATAACATTGAGGTCAATGACCCTGTGTTTGTTCTCAATTATGGTCATGGTCCCAAATGGGTTGCTGGCATTGTGTTAAAGAGGGGAATAGAGTGTTTGTTGTCAAACTTTTGAATGGACAAACGTGTAGAAAGCACTTGGATCAGACCAAACTGCGGTTTACTGACAACCAAGAACAGTTTGAAGAGGTCATTACCATCATTGATCCACCCACACACACCCAACCAGCAATTGACCTCGCGGTCAACCACGAGGACGAACCCACCATGCCCAATAGTCCGATCAGACCAGCCACACCGCAGTGCAGCAATGATCCGACCGACTCACCCATGCCAGGACCTCAACTCAGGCGATCAACCCGGGAACACAGAGCCCCGGATCGCCTCAACTTGTAAATAACTTGTACATAAGACTTTGGGGGGGGAATTATGTTATGTATGTAAATACTACCAATGTGCAAGACTTGCCACCAGGGGGCGCACCTGTGGGAGCCCCAAGGATCACCTGTACACCCTGGGCAAGCAGGTATAAAAGGCAGACTACCATGCTGCCTCCTCACTCTGGAGTCACAATAAAGAGACCAAGGTCACAACAGTTTGAGCTTAAGATGTACAGTTTTGTGGAGTTATTCTAAATGTAACAATGATGATAGCACGTAATGTTACCTTACTGTTTCCTGAGTCGCCATGATTTTCTTCCTTCTCACGTAAATATCTGTCAGCTGTTTCAAAGGGAATGGATGAGGTGTTGTAATTTCCATTCTCTGA